>NC_133136.1:98714983-99362111 GCF_048418815.1 Hemitrygon akajei
TCTGCTATTTATACTGTGATGTGATAGGAAGTGATGACATACAAGCCCACCACAGCTACTCTGCATTGGATTGCTTCTCTAACTTCACAAAGAATTGCCTTTTCATTCTCACAAAGGCAGTACCAGGACTGCTTGTAAGTCTTGAAAGCCACAGATCTAGATCTCAGCAGACTGCAAATCTTCTGGTTTATCCATTGCTTCTGGTTTAGGAATGTCAGTATGTTCTTGAAGGCATATCTTAATGCAGTCTGTGATAGTTGCGGCAAATTCATTCAGATCCGAATAAGCCTTGCAAGTGAATTTTGGACTGCAAACGATGTTCACTTCAACATTGTAACTATCTATTGCCACACTTATGACATCCCCTGACTCTACTCCAGCCTCAGCCCAAGTAGTTGAAACCATTCTCCTTGACGTTTTTACTTCTAAATCTCACCTCACTTATGTTCATCCAGACATCCCTTCCATCTTTATATGACTATGAATTAATCCAAAACCCAACTGGCCATTCCTAATGATTCTCTGCATTCATTCTCTCATTTGTGCTGACCTGCATCTCACATTTATCACCCTCATTTATAGCTTCTAATTCTCTCAGATCTCTGAAACCTACTCCATCTCATTGGTGCTCCTAGATCTTTATGTTCCTTCAGTCACATGTCACCAAATTCAAACGCTCCACTGTCGGCTTCAGTTGCAAGATTTTAAACCTGTGAATTTAATTGAACAGAATTTTCAAAGTGAAGTACAGTGGACAAGCATTATTACTGTATTACATGTATAATGAATTTAAATAAGAGCATTTTAATTTCCAGATTCTTAAACAATGCTGATATCAAATTGCCTTGGATGATTTGATCTCCTTTGCTGTAGATCATTATTATGCCTCTGGATTATAGTCCAATGCCATAAACTTTTTCTACTGCATAAAATAATTAGAGTACACAGAGAGAGGAAAATTTCATCACCATCAGTTTTGACTAAATTCAAAATTTCTGGTATCCAATCCCTGAAGTGAAAGGACAGGGCTAATTCGTTGTGCTACTCCATCAGCATATTTTGTTTTATAGTTAGATAATAGGAAATCAATTCCCTAATCCAATTCCGCTTGGCTTGCTCTATCCAATCTAGGGATTAATTGGAGTATGAGATTTGCTGGTAGGCAATCCTGCCTATTATTTAATGCAGCAGTGGTCTGATCAAGATAATAGCTGACAAGAATACTGCTGCACCATTGCACTTTTAATTATCCAATGAATTTATATAAATTATATATTATATTTGCCGTAATTAGGGGTGGAAAGGAAACATCATTGATTCCATGCCGACGATGGTAAATTAAAACTTTGTTGTCCTTTGATACATATTATTCATTTCAAAGCATTATGACTCAGTAATTGGCAGCAAAATATTTCTGTTCATTTCTACAATTATGATTATTTTCATTTTTGAATTAGTTTTGCTTTCTGAAAAGCCTGTGGCCATAGTCTTTGCAGACTTTCTTTATCTTTTTTAATTATCGTAATTACTTCCTGCAATGTATTTCTGAAATTTAAAATGCAGTTAGTTTTTACACCCTTATTTCAGTGCATTGTAGTTCCATTTCCAAATCAATGTCAGTGCACACAGCACAGTTGGGTGATTTTAAGACCTAAACTTATTGCGTGAACATTTGATGTGGTTTGTATTCATCCCTATGTGTCTCCTATTTTAGTAGTGCTATCAACTTGTTTCCAAATAACTCCCTAATGTCTTCTTAGAACGTTTTGGACATAATCTCTAAATGAATTTTGATTTAGTGTATTAAGTAGCTGTGTAATAATAGTTTGTGGCACTGTTCCTATATTTAATATAAAGCATATCCTGATCCTCATTTAACCATCAAATTCATGAACC
Organism: Hemitrygon akajei; assembly: GCF_048418815.1. Lineage (NCBI taxonomy): Eukaryota > Metazoa > Chordata > Chondrichthyes > Myliobatiformes > Dasyatidae > Hemitrygon > Hemitrygon akajei. The sequence continues at coordinate 98,716,880 of NC_133136.1, forward strand.
TTGACTACGACCTCCAGTCCTAATTCATTCTGTCCATTTTATTGGCTCTTTTTTGGAGCTTTTTATAAAATTAATACATCATACTTGGATCTCCATCCTGAAGTTTCATTGCATTTTCTCCATGTGCAAAGTTCAATGTTGGGACTGCTAGTTGTAAAATCGACTTTAGTTTTATACATTCATAATCCTTTTGGACCAAATCAGACCTGGTAAGATTCAACATTTTGTGTGTGTTGCTTAAGACACACAGCAACAATACATTATCAATGCATTTATTTAGATTTTTTCTTTCTGCAGTTATGTAACCAAATACTTTCTCAAACCAGTTATAATATTTTTGATTGATTAATGATTCTATTTTTATCCATTTAGATTCCCACTTATATATAAAATCTTCTGGTATATTTTCTCCTATTTTATCTAGTTCTATTCTAATCCATGCCGGTTTATCTTCATCAAAAAAAGATGCAATAAATCTAAGTTGATTTGCTTTATAATAATTTTTAAAGTTTGGAAGTTGTAACCCTCCGAGGTCAAATTTCCATGTCAATTTTTCCAACGATATTCTTGACATCTTACCTTTCCAAAGGAACTTCCTCACACATTTATTTAACTCTTGAAAAAACTTCTGCGGTAATTGTATTGGTAGTGTTTGGAATAAATATTGTAATCTAGGGAATACATTCATTTTTACAGCATTTACTCTGCCTTCTAATGTTATTGGTAACATCATCCATTTATCAAGATCTTCTTGAAAAGAAAGAATCTCCTATATTAAAACATTTGATTGATTTATGGAATAAGATAAATGTTGATGATGAGATAAAGAAATCTTTATTAGCAAAGAGACCTTTAATTCAAAATAAACATTCCTTTTACAATGGATAACCAACTTTTATACAACTGGTTTCAAAAAGGGATTAGATATATAGGAGATTGTTTTGAAGGAGATGTATGTGGTGAACTACATATACCTGTCTGGACACACCCCCCCCCCCCCCCCCCCCCCCGCTGACTGCTCCTGTGGCTCCTCCCACGGACCCTGGTATAAAGGCGATTGGAGCCTGAGCCCCGGCCTCAGTCTCCAGGATGTAGTGTGGTGGTCAATTGCTGCTTGTTCTTTCTTCCAGCCAATAAAAGCCTATATCTCGCCTCTCGTCTCCGAGAGTTATTGATGGTGCATCAGTATATTAATGTCATTTGATTAATTAAAGAATAAATATAAAATATCAAACAACACTCTTTTATGTTATTTCCAATTAAGGGCTTATTTAAGAGATAAATTGGGTCAAACAATGTTATTGCCAAAACCTAATGAAATAGAAATTTTAATTCAAAAAGGAAAAATTAAAAAATTTATTTCTTGTATGTATAGTTTGATTCAAAAGCAGGCAATTAAACAAGGAATTTATAAGTCAAGACAAAAATGGGGAACTGATTTAAATATTAAAATTGAAGAAACAAATTGGTCAAGACTATGTCTTGATAGTATGACAAATATAATAAATGTCCGGCTAAGACTAGTGCAATATAATTTTTTACATCAATTATATATTACACCACAAAAAATAAATAAATTAAACCCAGATTTATCTGATCAATGCTTCCGATGTAATCAAGAAATTGGTACTTTTTTACACTCTACTTGGTCTTGTTTTAAAATTCAACCTTTTTAGACAAATTTAAGAGTTTTACTGGAGCAAATTATTGGAATACAACTTCCACATAATCCAACATTATTTTTACTAGGCGATATTGAAGGGATAAAATCAAAATCCAAATTGAATAAATATCAGAAAGAATTCATAAAAATTGCATTGGCAGTAGCCAAAAAGGCTATTGCAGTTACTTGGAAATTGGATTCATACTTAAGTATAGATCGTTGGAAGAATGAAATTTTTAGCTGCATTCCACTTGAAAAAATTACTTATAATTTAAGAGATAAATATGAAATATTTCTGAAAATTTGGCGCTCTTATTTACAAAAGATAGGATTAAATATATAGGTGCTCCAAAGATAAAGTTATTTGTTATCTGGGGAAAGAAATAAATATACATATTAAAGCTATTATGAACTCCATGGAGCATGTGGGGATCTTCCAATATCCAGTCATTCTTTCTTTCTTTCTTTTTTCTTCTCTTTTTTGTCTGTAGGGATATGTTAGGGGGGAGGGGTTAAGGGGAGGGGGGAAGGGTTGATAATTTTTTAATTTTTTTTCTTTCTGTAATCTATTTGAAAATTCAATAAAAAAAATTATAATAATGATTCTATTTTTGCATGTATATTTATACCTGAACTCTTTCCCCTTACACTCAGTTTTGTTTCTGTTTAATGTAGATCCCCTTTAATAGTGTGATCAACTTCTCTGTTTTGTAATTCTTTATTAATTTCATCACTTCTGTCTCTACATTTGCAAAAGTGAGGAACATGTAATTGAGTTTGCTTATGGACATGTAAAAATATGCCAGCCAGTTAGTAATGCAGAGAGCAGTTCAAGACAGATAAAAGACACAGCACCAAAGGCATCATTGTGCATTGAAAAGAACAAAGGTACGAAAGGAAGCACAGTTATTTGTGCATGTAGCCATGGTTCCTTTTTTGCTGTGTTACGAACCCCGTAACTGGGTCACTTACCAGCAAAGATAGAGAGGTCCGTTAAAGTCTGATGGTACTATTTTTAACAGTATTTATTGGTAAAAATACACAAAAATAATATCAATGCAAACATACAGATAATATACGTTGTCAATACTAACTCTAAAAGTGCGGGTATAATAATAATCAATAAGAAATAAGCTCTATCGTTGTCTAGGGGATAATGTATTGTCCGATGGAAATATAAAAGTCATTCAGCTCATGCAGGCTGCAGCCTTTGGTTGGAGTCAAGAGAGGGATTTTTGAAACTTGCCAGCTTTTCCTTTTTATGATGTCGATCCTTGGAAATTTCGTTGGTGGTAGCCTCTTCTTTAGCTAAACCGTCTTCCGTGGTAAGGCCCGCCAATTCCGAGGCAAATGGAAAAGGACGCACACGGGGCCCCCACCGGCTGTCGCTATTAAATGCTGTCACGGGATTTCTAGTGTTTCTCCTGGTGCGTCTGAAGGGGTTGTTCCCCAGACCCTCTTTTATCCTTACTCACGGGGTCTCAGACGTCAATCAGGTTGGGATGATGCAATCCCTCAACCAGCCCACTCTGGTCATTCCCTGAGGGCTTCAATGAATAGTACAGTACTCAATACACAATTCCGTCTCCAAGAGATAATGGACGTTATCCGTGGCTTTGTATCGCTGAGGCCAGGACACACATTCCAAACCCTTGTGGATGCTCTCTCATTTCCTGGGTCCCAGACCCGAATTAATAGCGATCTTGTGATTCTCAAAAAGGAGGGGGCTACTTAGTACCCTTCGGCCCCTCAGAGTTGTGGCACATTCATAACAGCTGGCATTAGCTTAGGAAGTCAATCAATTAGTACACTTTTATGTGCAAACAATGCACAAATTGATTTGTCCTAGCCATCAATTGAAAATGAAATCATGCCCATTACAGCACTGAATCAGATTCCTATGTACTTTTTCTATTAGCTTGCCTGACGTGTCACAGTCATCTAACTTTACCACTCACACTGCTACAGGCAGAAGTTCCCACTTGCTTCAAAAAGGCAATAATTATACCAATGCCAAAGAAGAATAATTGATTGGGTATTGAGCAATGAGGAAGGGTTAGTTAGCAATCTTGTTGTGCGAGGTCCCTTGGGTAAGAGTGACCATAATATGGTGGAATTCTTCATTAACATCGAGAGTGACCTAGTTAATTCAGAAACAAAGGTTCTGAACTTAAAGAAGGGTAACTTTGAAGGTATGAGACATGAATTAGCTAAGATAGACTGGCAAATGATACTTAAAGGGTTGACGGTGGATATGCAATGGCAAGCATTTAAAGATCACATGGATGAACTACAACAGTTGTTCATCCCAGTTTGGCAAAAGAATGAACCAGGGAAGGTAGTGCACCCATGGCTGACAAGGGAAATTAGGGATAGTATTTTCCCTAATACTATCCCTAAGTCTAACCTATATCCCTAATACTAACCTAAGTCCAAAGAAGAAACATATAAATTAGCAAAAAAAAAGCGGCACACCTGAGGACTGGGAGAAATTCAGAGACCAGTAGAGGAGGACAAAAGGCTTAATTAGGAAAGGGGGAAAAGATTATGAGAGAAAGCTGGCAGGGAACATAAAAACTGACTGTAAAAGCTTTTATAGATACGTGAAAAGAAAAAGATTGGTCAAGACAAATGTAGGTCCTTTACAGTCAGAAACAGGTGAATTGATTATAGGGAACAAAGACATGGCAGACCAATTGAATAACTACTTTGGTTCTGTCTTCACTAAGGAGGACATAAATAATGTTCCGGAAATAGTAAGGGACCGAGGGTCTAGTGAGATGGAGGAACTGAGGGAAATACATGTTAGTAGGGAAGTGGTGTTAGGTAAATTGAAGGGATTAAAGGCAGATAAATCCCCAGGGCCAGATGGTCTGTATCCCAGAGTGCTTAAGGAAGTAGCCCAAGAAATAGTGGATGCATTAGTGATAATTTTTCAAAACTCCTTAGATTCTGGATTAGTTCCTGAGGATTGGAGGGTGGCTAATGTAACCCCACTTTTTAAAAAAGGAGGGAGAGAGAAACTGGGGAATTATAGACCAGTTAGTCTGACATCGGTGGTAGGGAAAATGCTAGAGTCGGTTATCAAAGATGTGATAACAGCACATTTGGAAAGAGGTGAAATCATCGGACAAAGTCAGCATGGATTTGTGAAAGGAAAATCATGTCTGACGAATCTTATAGAATTTTTTGAAGATGTAACTAGTAGAGTGGATAGGGGAGAGCCAGTGGATGTGGTATATTTAGATTTTCAAAAGGCTTTTGACAAGGTCCCACACAGGAGATTAGTGTGCAAACTTAAAGCACACGACATTGGGGGTATGGTATTGATGTGGATAGAGAATTGGTTGGCAGACAGGAAGCAAAGAGTGGGAGTAAACGGGACCTTTTCAGAATGGCAGGCAGTGACTAGTGGGGTACCGCAAGGCTCAGTGCTGGGACCCCAGTTGTTTACAATATATATTAATGATTTAGACGAGGGAATTAAATGCAGCATCTCCAAGTTTGCAGATGACACGAAGCTGGGCGGTGGTGTTAACTGTGAGGAGGATGCTAAGAGGATGCAGGGTGACTTGGATAGGTTAAGTGAGTGGGCAAATTCATGGCAGATGCAATTTAATGTGGATAAATGTGAGGATATCCACTTTGGTGGCAAGAACAGGAAAACAGATTATTATCTGAACGGTGGCCGATTAGGAAAAGGGGAGATGAAACGAGACCTGGGTGTCATTGTACACCAGTCATTGAAGGTGGGCATGCAGGTACAGCAGGCGGTGAAAAAGGCAAATGGTATGTTGGCATTCATAGCAAAAGGATTTGAGTACAGGAGCAGGGAGGTTCTACTGCAGTTGTACAAGGCCTTGGTGAGACTGCACCTAGAATATTGTGTGCAGTTTTGGTCCCCTAATCTGAGGAAAGACATTCTTGCCATAGAGGGAGTACAGAGAAGGTTCACCAGATTGATTCCTGGGATGGCAGGACTTTCATATGAAGAAAGACTGGATCGACTAGGCTTATGTTCACTGGAATTTAGAAGATTGAGGGGGGATCTTATTGAAACGTATAAAATTCTAAAGGGATTGTACAGGCTAGATGCAGGAAGATTGTTCCCGATGTTGGGGAAGTCCAGAACGAGGGGTCACAGTTTAAGGATAAAGGGGAAGCCTTTTAGGACCGAGATGAGGAAAAACTTCTTCACACAGAGAGTGGTGAATCTGTGGAATTCTCTGCCACAGGAAACAGTTGAGGCCGGTTCATTGGCTATATTTAAGAGGAAGTTAGATATGGCCCTTGTGGCTAAAGGGATCAGGGGTATGGAGAGAAAGCAGGTACAGGGTTCTGAGTTGGATGATCAGCCATGATCATACTGAATGGCGGTGCAGACTCGGAGGGCCGAATGGCCTACTCCTGCACCTATTTTCTATGTTTCTATGTTTCAATAATACGGGCTGCCTTAATGGTTATCGTCCAGTAGCACTCACATGTACCATGATGAAATGCTTTGAGAGGTTGGTCATGACTAGACTGAACTCCTGCCTCAGCAAGGACCTGGACCCATTGCAATTTGCCTATTGCCACAATGAGTCAACGGCAGATGCAATCTCAATGGTTCTTCACACGGCTTTAGACCACCTGGACAACACAAACACCTATGTAAGGATACTGTTCATTGACTATAGCTCAACATTTAATAACATCATTCCCACAATCCTGATTGAGAAGTTGAGAACCTGGGCCTCTGTACCTCACTCTGTAATTGAATCCTCAACTTCCTAACCGGAAGACCACAATCTGTGCAGATTGGTGATAACATATCCTTTTCGCTGACGATCTACGCTGGTGCACCTCAGGGATGTATGCTTAGCCCACTGCTCTACTCTCTGTATACACATGACTGAGTGGATAGGCATAGCTCAAATACCATCTACAAATTTGCTGATGATACAACCATTGTTGGTAGAATCTCACATGGTGACGAGAAAGTGTACAGGAGTGAGATATGCCAACTAGTGGAGTGGTGCCACAGTAAAGATGAAAGAGCTGATAGTGGACTTCAGGAAGGGTAAGATGAAGGAACATGTACCAATTCTCATAGAGGGATCAGAAGTGGAGAGAGTGAGCAGCTTCAAGTTCCTCAGTGTCAAGATCTCTGAGGATCTAACCTGGTTCCAGCACAATGATGTAGTCATACAGAAGGCAAGACAGCAGCTATACTTTATTAGGAGTTTGAAGCAATTTGGCATGTCAACAAATACACTCAAATACTTTTATAGTTGTACCATGGAGAGCATTCTAACAGGCTGCATTACTGTCTGGTATGGAGGGGCTACTGCACAGGACCGAAAGAAGCTGCAAATGGTTGTAAATTTAGTTAGTTCCATCTTGGGCACTAGCCTACAAAGTACCCAGGGCATCTGTTACATACCCCATAACGGGTTAAAAGAACCAGCAGAAACTGAACACACCTGGAGTCTGGTTTTCTGTTAACAAACACTATTAGTATCTACCAATAATGGTAAACTTAAAACTAGATAAATCAAGGATTAACAGTGTTGGGCATATATAAGCATATATAGGTGTGAGTATATGTTTCCCAAACTGATTCAAGCTTAGGTGGTAAATGATACGGTCTTATGATGGTATGTGAGAAAGTTCAGTTCAAAGCACAAGGTTGTTGTTGTTGGTAAGAGAGAGAGATTTGTAAACCGGAGGCAAAAGTTGTGAGGAGGCAATTACGTCGATATTCCACAGATTCCACGACAGCAATACAAAATAACAACAGCAGTAGGTTTTATCTCCGAAGTTGTGGTTTTATCTCCGAAGTTGTTCCACTCCACACATGAAGCATCACCGACAGTGATCTTCAACAAATATACTTTCAACACAGGTGGTACCACACCTGAATTCAGCTACAGGACATCTCAAAGTGGTGGCCGCAGGATACTCAAACAGAATCCACGTATGGATTATCACCAACAGTAGCTTATCACTGACGTACCATCTTCAAGGGAACCACCACCCAGGGAAGGGTTGACACACCAGTAGATTCCACAAGGTTACCCAAATCACACACAACGTGATAGCCACTTATCCAGTTCCACGACTTACGAAATAACTCCAACAGTAATTTACCACAGGGGTGCCTTTCTTCAGTGAACTACCACACCCAGACAAAGGGTAAACACACACGTGGTATTCACAAAGGTTTTCCCCTCATCAGAGAATCCACTCCTGTGGATGAACAAAGTGACAATCGCACTTTCGTAGCCGAATGGAAACAAACTCACCCTCATGGGCTACTTGGAGAGAGAGTCCGAACAGTAATCTCTTTGTCACTAGGTTTCTTCTGTTCCAAACCTTCTTCTCCCCTCTTCTCTTCCTGTAAACTTATTCTAGTTGCAGAAAACTTGTGAAAGTCATTTATCAATACTGTGGATCGTTCTCAACTCACCCCCTTTTGGGCTCCGGAAAGTTTAAACCAGCGACCGACTCACTGGGGTCTTCCATTGACCGAATCCATCTTGACTCTAAGCTGTGTCTTTCTGTGTGACCTTGTATATTCAAAAGGCAGTGTCCTTGCATATGTCCAAACACACTGTAGTCAGTAGAAATCCAATAGAGCAAAAGTCAATCTCATTCTCCCAGCATTTTTAAATAACAGTGCACAGACAATATGAACCCTAGGGGTACATAACACACCTTTAGAGAGCGGTATCTCAGAAAGGCAGTGTCCATTATTAAGGACCTCCAGCACCCAGGGCATGTCCTTTTCTCACTGTTACCATCAGGTAGGAGGTACAGAAGCCTGAAGGAACACACACAGTGAAACAGGAACAGCTTCTTCCCCTCTGACATCTGATTCCTAAATGGACTTTGAAGCTTTGGATACTACTTCACTTTTTTGATATACAGTATTTCTGTTTTTGCACATTTTTTAATTATCTATTCAATATACATAATTGATTTACTTGTTTATTTATTATTATATTTTTATTTTATTTATTATTTTCTCTCACTCTCTCTCTGCTAGATTATGTATTGCATTGAACTGCTGCTGCTAAGTTAACAAATTTCATGTCACATGCCTGTGATAATAAACCTGATTCTGATTTTTCCTCATTGCCCATTTTACATTCACTACCTTAATCAGCAGCTTTTGTGCAGACAACAACTCCGTGGTCAGTTACAGCATATTTAAGAGTATATTGTATTATTCTTTCATCTTTTAGTGAGACTAATATAGCAAGGCATCATTTATTTAGATATACTGTATATATGGACCCCTGTCGCTCAGGGTCAATCATGGATATTGCATCCTAGTTCTCTATGTGATAGCCAAGCCTGGACAGTACAATATGGAGAGCAAGCTGTTGCCCATGTAGCAAGGTTTCCTGCTCTATGCATTTGATGAACCTAAAGAAAGGGCAGAGACTGATACAGTTTGGTACCAGCAGCATCACTGGAGTTGCCAGTCAGCATAGAACTCAATGTAGGACTGCCTTAGTGACTCCAGCTCCAGATTTTTCCCTTGGGGTTTACTTCCGTTGAGTGGATATAGCCGCAAGGCAGCGGAGGTTTGGGATCAGAGTTTTCCTTGCCCTAGATGAACTGCCAACCATGGCTGACTAGCCCCATCTTTCTGAAAGGACTGGTTTGAAGGCGCTAGTAACCCAATTTTGCCCCTTCTCCTGAGAGTAGAGATGGTTTCACCGGCCTCAAAAGTTAAGTCACAGATGAAGGCCAGGAGTTGGACTTTGTTGTCAGTGGCTTTTTGAGGAGGATGCCATTGGGAGCATTTAATAGGTAGTGAGAGCTTATCTCCAGTACCACCTCCCCCCTGGCTGTAAGAACCTTAAGGAACCAGATACACTGTATAGTCTATTATTTAGATAGACTGATGTAGCAGGACAACTTCAGAACTGATAGCAGCCAGTTCATTCTCCACCCGAGGTCTACAAAGTGATCAGCAGGAACTGCTTTTGGCTGTACTTACCTGCTGAGATGCTCAATTGTTGCAATGCTGGAGGCTCTCCATTACTGGAAGGATCAGCATAGGAAAGATGACTGCTCAGTATAAGGTCCTTGGGGCAGAAGGTAAAGGCGTGTCCGTTAATGATGAGCCTACTCCTAGAAAGTTACTAGAGACACCACATCTTATTTCGATTTTTCTGACAAGCAATGTAATTGCAGGTGTAGAATTTCCAGGGCAACCATCACTGAGATTCGTAAAATGTTGCAGGAATATTTTCATGCATATTCTCTCTGCATAAGAAAAGGTTGCCTTGATTCTCAAGTTAATCACCTCAGGATGTTGCCAATTGGCAAAATGTATCTCTGATAATACACTGAGAAACATGGCAGAGGGCACGATTCACTGTGCTCATGGAGAAATAGCTTCACCTTTTTTTTTGATTTCAGCATTATGGCAACTGAGATTAGCCAGCACTTCTGACTTCTGACACATGCAGGCTGCATTTATAAACCCTTAAGGAATCCGATTAGTAGCCCAGATCTTTTCTTCAGGTAGGAGGATTTCCACTGTCTGTGTTCAGATGGGTGTGGATCATCAGAAGAATTTTCTTACAGCTAATATCATTTTTCTTGGAAGCACACACAATGCATTCATCCTCAGGACAGATTTGTTAGCAAGCACTGCGTGGAGGGGTGTATCCTAGAGAATGACAGCTATCTGCTAACTAAACCAAACTCTGAAGGAACTTAGCAGGCCAGGCAGCATCTACAGAGAAAAGTACAGTTGATGTTTTGGACCGAAACCCTCCGGCAGGACTGAAACATCAACTGTACTCTTTTCCATCGATGCTGCCTGGCCTGCTGAGTTCCTCCAGCATTGTGTGTGTGTTGCTTTGGATTTCCAGCATCGGCAGATTTTCCCTTGTTTGTTATCTGCTAACTACTTGCTTCCTCGTGCCAAACTGTAGCCCTATCACATGCAGCTGAAGGTTGATATAGAGATGAATCACAGAAAATGACATTAGTCTTCTAACTGTGTGATTCAATTGTCTTCAGAGGTCCACCATAGTGTGCAACACTATACATTGCACCATTTAGATAACTAAACTCATCAGCTGATAGCAGAGGAAAAGCAACATGGTGTCTGAAAGCTGAAGGAATGGAAGGCATAGGCTGAAGAGTAGCAGGAATTGGAGGACAAGGCAGACTACCCAGCAAGTTCCAGCAGAGCAACAGAGTGAAGGAGGAAAGTATTGACTAATGGAATGCAAACAGCATGCTAAGACATAGCCCCTGATTCAGGGAAAGTTACTTCTCCTCTACTTTGGGGTTGCGAATGGCTTCTTCACCTTTAGCTCAGTGAATTGCGAAATGGCGAAAGAATCTAAGAAAGACAGGGGGCCAGAGTCATTTGATAGTCTGGGGGTTGTACAGAAGCAGACTTGTGGACTCAGTTATATAGGACTGAACTCCGGTAAGTATTTTAAATATTTATTAACAAAACAACACACGCTAAGACATTAAAGTTACACAAATACTTACCTAAGTGTGCGCAGGGGCTGCTATCAGCATTATACTTCTGATCTGTCCCCGGCACCAGGTGCGACCCCAAGTCTATCAGTGAGCCTCTGAAGTATGAGAACAAGAACCCGCTACATTTATGGATACACTTGTGGTACTTTGAATGCAGCATTCTGTACCTGTACCGTGGCACCAAAAGTAGCCAAAGGAAGATCTGCAACTTTTTTCAAGTGGGCCAATCGATAACTAACACATGGCAGATCGTGTTTCATGCTTCACACTACACTCCACCTCTAGAAAGATGTCACACCATGACACCCAGCCTGCAGGCTCATATAATGTGGATGCACATAAGACTTAAAACTACAATACCCAGCATGATAAGGCCAAGAGTCACTCCCCAGTGTACCAGTGTGGTCTACCAACCTCCTAGTGCCCTGAAAGGCCACCAGTTTACCCCGGGGTACAGTAGATATGGAACTGCTACCCCACTTTCCTAATCTTATTCACTAACAGTTGGACATGGTCAGCCAGGTGAATAATGTTCTCTGCCTCATCAGGAATTTAGGTGAAGAATTCTCAGCCAATAACAGCACAGGTGCTGCCTGGTTCTGCAAGCTGATAATCTAAGGCCATTTCATTCTGCCATGTGACCATCCGAATAGCCACTGTTTTGTCTGATAGTCGGGTTAGCGCATCCTCCACCTGGTTGAGTGCCACGACCAGCTCATTGGCCAGTGTCTCGATCACCGGGAGACCTGATCTGCTCCCTAAGGGAATGGGACAGGAAGGCACAAACACCCACTGTCCAACTGCTGCTGCCACTGAAGGTCAGCAGTCACCTTTTGTAATGCCAGCAAGGGATATAATGAATCCTGCTAGGGGATAGAAGGAACCCTTATGAGGGGAGGGCATATAGGATGACCCCTCCCATAACAGGTTCTTTGCCCTTCTCTCCCTGGCAATGTTCCTTCTCCATCACATGGAGGATGGGAGTAGGGGTCCATAAGTCTGTTCCTTTGGGATCCCTGCCCTAAGCAGCCCTAAAACATCTCCTATGTCTCAAGTGGGATTCCCCCCCAACACCCTGTCTGCTTATCCAGCTTCTGTACTTGTCTACAGGCACCTTCTCCCTCATATTCTACCCCTCCAGTAATTGGATGGCCCCAGTAAGGGCATCAGCACCCCTTTTAAATGGGGAGCTGCTCGTTTAACATGGTTATGTAGGATTTTGTGAATAAAACATGTGAAAGTTGTTTTATCTGCTAAGCAAAAGCTGCAGCCCTTTACTTCCCTTACAAACAAACCCAATCAGTCAACTTACACTGACATCATTACATGAGAAGTGAAAACCACACCTCAATGATGGTGTTTGTGAACAGTTTGTATTATAAACAATATGTGTCATCTGTCACCCATTACATTACCCTACACAATAACCTCCAGAATTCGCCAAAACCAGCACTGTGAGTCTATCTGGAGCTCACACGGAGGTTTTATATGTCTTGGGTGGAGAAACAGCAGGGGCCTCTGTCTTGCTCAGGGGTGTGCTGACACACGCATAGTCATGTGGTGACGGTAGTGGGGCCACCCAAGTCGTAGGGGGCTGGTTTAAGGAAATCTACAATAGGAAGATTTGCCCTTCCTATCTACAGTATTAGTCTCTTCACCCCATTGTGGAACTGGCCATCATAAAGTGGCTTCGGGGTTGTTGACGTGCATCATGATGTAGGTATGTTCTACCTACAAACAAGGTAGAACATAGGTCAACTGAAACCCAAGAGCTGTATGCCATGATGGAATTTGGGAATGGGTGTAAGAGAATTGAGTTTACTGAGGAGGGCAGAACACTACTGAGAATCCAACCAGGTGATCATTGCATCAGGAATAGAATCACCTGGCACCCATAGTGCCTCCTTGTACGGCACCTCAGCTGCTGAGGACTATCTACAGTATTAGTCTCTTCACCCCATTGTGGAACTGGCCATCATAAAGTGGCTTCGGGGTTGTTGACGTGCATCCCATTTTGAGCCCCAGCAGGCCTCATGGGAGATGATCATGCCAACACTCGCTCATCAGGGAAGTCCTCAGAGCAGGCTTTAAGGGATGGTGAAATCGCTGGTACAGACAATTGGACTGTGTGTGATATGCCATGGCATGATGCAATTTAATGCCAAAGTTCTCAGTTATTGTAGCCCCGAGGTTTGAATTGGGGGCCACGGTCAGAAGAAATATCATGCGGGGTCTGAACCGAGTAATCCAAGTATTGATGAGCACCAAAGCCACATCAGATCAGCAGCCATTGTCAGTGTGAGAGGGATAACCTCTAGCCACCTGATGGAATGGTCCACCATGATGTGGTGAACTACATATATCTGTCTGGACACGCCCCCCCGCTGACTGCTCCTGTGGCTCCTCCCACTGACCGTGGCTCCTCCCACAGACCCCGGTATAAAGGCGATTGGAGACACAGCCCCGGCCTCAGTCTCCAGGATGTGGTGTGGTGGTCAATTGCTGCTTGTTCTTTCTTCCAGCCAATAAAAGCCTATATCTCGCCTCACGTCTCCGAGAATTATTGATGGTGCATCACATGGTAAGGGGTGAAGTGGGTCAACCAGGTCCACATTGATGTGGTCAAACCGTCACTCAGGGTCCTTGAAAGGTGCTGATTGTGCTTGAACATGACAGTTTTAATTTTCGCCCACTGACACACAACACAGGCTTTGCACACCTTTTCTAAGTTCAAAGAAATTAGTTTTGTGCCTAGATGCAAGAGGCCATATATTGAGTTAAAAACAGTTTGCCTCCAGTTTGCAGGCACCATGGGGTGAGAGTGAGGGCAACTGGTTGAGACTCACACAGGCGACGAACTCCTGTGTTCCAGAACTTGACACAAGCCAACCGCAGGCCGGTGACTGCTGTCCTGTGAGCCTGGGCTTCTGGGTCATCGCTGGGTCGGCTGCCATAGTCAACCCCGATGTGTATGGCATCGATGGCAAGCCTCGACAAGCAATCAGCCACAGTATAATTTTTTCCTTTGACGTTCTGTACGACAGTCATGAATTCCAAAATATAGACTGCCGTGCAGACCAGGGGTCTGACGTTCTGGCCATCGCATACACAAGGGGCTTACAGTCAACAAACACCGTGAACTGGAGAAAATGAGAATGGCGGATAGCCAGATAGAGACCGAGGAGCTCACACTCGAATGTGCTGTACTTCTCTTGGGTGGGCAGTGCTGCCGGCTGAGGAAGGCGATTGGCTGCCGCATGTTCTGACTAACTGTGCGTGCACAGCACCCACTGCTGTATCTGAGGTGTTAGCAGTGATGGCTGTAGGTGCACTGGGGAGTGGGTGCACCAGTGGGATCGCATTCGAAAGAGCTTTTTTGGTGTCGACAATTGCACTGCTCATGTCTGCAGACCACTCGTGTATGCGATTGGGGCACTGCCTTTAAGGGCACTATACAAGGGAAGCTTTAGTTCAGCAACTCCCAGAATGAGACAATGATAGAAATTCACCATACCTAAAGACGCTTGCGGTGCTTTGGTAGTTCAGGACAGTGGAAAGACAAAAATAGCGTTTGACAGCAGGGGTGTTGCACCTTCTGCAGTGGCCAAGAAAGTCAATAATAGACAACCCAAACTGCCATTTAGTGGTTTTAATATTCAGCCCATGTTGGCTTAAGCACTTGAAAGGTGTGCGGAGATATGATAAGCATTTGGTTTTGAATGCACTGGCAACAAGTATGTCATCCAGGTAATCAAAATGAAAATCTAAGTCTTTTAACACAGAGTCCATTAGTCACCAGAAAGTACGTGCTGCATCTCCCAGCCCAAACGGCATGCACGGAATCTCTAAGGGGGTTTTAACAGCAGTTCTGGAATCATCCTCAGTGCATACGGGCAGCTGATGGTAACTCCTGACTAAGTCCACTTTAGGAAAAATTATCTTTTTGGTTCAACGTGCTGGAAGTCTTGAATATATGGAGCTGGTAATGATCAGAGGTGGTGGCGGTGGTAATTGCTGTATGGGTGGCAGCCACCATTGGGTTTAGGGACTACGTGGAGGGGTGAAACCCAAGGACTATTTGACCTGTGTACAATGCCAAGTATTTCCATGTTAGCAAACTCCACCTACACATTGTCCAACTTTTCTGAGTCCCGTCTAACCCATGCTTTGCGGCTGTAGTGCAAAATGTAGCTTGGTGAGGTTTGAGGTTTGCCTTGCTGGTGAGTGAATTTACACGTGGTGGTGTTTGTGCTAGACAGAGTCATCAAGGGGAACTTACTGGGGGTGGGGGGGGTGGGGGGGGGGGGGGGGTAGGGTAACTACCCAGAGTCCTTCGTGTCCACAGACCAGCAGTTCTTAAAACCAACAGAAATCACGAGAAATCTGCGCCAAGAAGAGCTCAAGCAACTTTAGCCACGACAAAGTCCATGTGTGACGTTGTACACTGAAGCAGCGTCCTGCTGCCTCTTGGTGGCCTCCAGAGAACGTCTGTCACTCTTGGCCTTATAATCAATGGGTGATGCCACACTTGCAGTGTCCCTCTGAAAGAGAATCCATAATGAACAATAGATGACCCTGGCAGCTGGAACCCATGGTGTTCACAGACCTCGGATGCTGGTACTGCGTGACGGTCAACACTTCTTAGCATTTATGCAGAATTATGCATGGTAAAAACATAGACCTGGTATTGTCTGGTTTGGAGCAGCAGACATGAGTCTGCTGACAGGGTTTATTGAGACAGGGAAAGAAGGAGGAATGGCTGAGTATAAATTATCGGCCATTTTAGCAAGCTCCCTATAGTCCTTCACAGGTGTATTAATGAGGGCTGTGTGAACTTGATCAGGTATTTGGTACATCAAGATTGCTTTAAAAATAAAACAAGAATGGTGCTTCCCCAGGAGAGATAGCATATGGTCCATTAGTTCTGAAGGCCTAGTCCAAATGTCTGTAAAAAGTAAGTTTTCAGAGTGACTATTTATCACGTGCAGCCAGATCTTCTAGTAGACTCACCATTCTGGCTGCAGTGGAATTACTTAGCAATGCTGCTAGAATTTGATATGGTCTGCCGTGATTTTTCACAGCGTGAATTGGGCTATTGTATGTGCAAACCACATGACAGAATGCTGGTCCCGAACCTCCAGCAGCTTCAAAGTGACTGCATAGGTTAACATGTTGTTGAGTAACTCTGGAATCGTCCAAGACTGTCAAGGTCACCAATGTATGATCTTGTTAATAAAGCATGCCAGAGTTGTTTTATGTGTTTAACAAAAGCCAAAGCCCTTTACTTTCATTACAAACAAACCAAAAACCCACCAGCAAAGGGTTTTATTCCCTTCTACTGTGCCCCATCAGGATCTTTTAACCCTTGCAGTTTCATAACACTAGCCACAAGGATTCTAAATCTTCATGTCCTATGCCACCTCTTTCTAAGGATTTGAATTCATTTTTTTACACAATCAGAGCCTCCCCACCCTCTCTGCCTACCTCCCTGGCTCTTCCATACAACCTGTATCCTAGGATGTCAAGCTTCCAACTATGACCTTCTTTCAAACATGGCTCAGTGATACCCAAAACGTCATACGGGCTAATATCAAACTGTGCTACAAGCTCATCTACCTTATTCTGTATACTGCATTCAAATATAACTCCTTCAGTCCTGTTTTCATCACCATTTTTGATCCCCCCCCCCCCATGTTACACTTCAAATCATTCCACTGACTGCAATTTTTCCCTATCATCTGCCTGTCCTTCCTCACAGTCTCACTACACACTGCTCCTACTTATACACCAATTGTCCCATCCTCAGCCCTATCACTCCGGTTCCCATCACCCTGACAAATTAGTTTGAACCTTTCCCAACAGTTTTAGCAATTTTGCTTCCTCTAGCATTCAGGTGTAACTCTTTTATTTGTATAGGTCTTTTATTCCCCAGAAGGGAACCAAATCTGAAACCCTGCTCCCTGCACCAATACCTCAGCCACGCACCCACCTGCCAAATCACCCTCACTGCTGCAGCACAGGCAGCAATCCAAGATTACTAGCCTTGCTTTGAAGCTTTCTACTTAACTCCCTATATTTTCTCTTCAGGACCTCATTCTTTTCTTGCCTTTCTGTACCACGACACCTGGTCATTCACCCTCCCCTTTTCTCTTGCTGTTGACCTGGACTGAGACATCCCTGACCCTGGTATCCGGGAGACAACATACCATCGAGGTGTCTCTTTCATATCCACAGAAACTCCTGTCTACTCCTCTAACTATGGAATTCCCTATCACTACTGCACTCCTCTTCTCCCTGTTTCCCTTCAGCACCACAGAGCCAGAGTCAGTGCTAGAGACCTGGCTGGTCCCACAACAGTAGCCAAAGCGGTATGCTTATTATTGAGGTGAATAGTTACATGGTACCCTGCAGTGGCTGCCTATTCCTTTTCTCTCTCCTGACAGTAAGACAGCCACCTTCCCTGTAGCTCCTATCCATCACCTCCTCATTCTCCTGTATGAGCTACAGAGCTGCAGTTCCAGTCCCTCAATATGGTGTCGCAGGTTCTGCAGCTCAGTGAACTTCATGGAGATATAGTTATCAGGGAGACTGGAGCTCTCCCAGAGTTCCCACATCTCACACAAAGAACATAACACTAACCCTGGACCCCATCCTTCCTGCACTAGCTAAGTACAAAAAGAGAAAGAAAGAAAAAATAACTTACTAGAGACTTACTTAGAGCATTCACCCTTTCCTGCCCAAGCCTCCTGAACCAAATCCTGACCACTCTAGCATTGGCCCACTCACACAATGGCCGATTTGCTTACACCGTGCTTCTCTTTATTGGCCTTTGCCAATTGCCTAATAGACTGTGATGACTGAAGGCCACTGCTAGGTCCTGGAAGCCCCAAGCTCTTTTTAAACCTCTCCCACAAGCAAATGCTCGCAATGATTGAAGGCTGCCAAATAGTCTTGAAAGGCCCTGAGCTCTTTTTAAACCTTGCTCCTCCCTTCATACCTGGTGGAAATTGCAATGTTGGTCATTGAAATGTCGGATGTAATTGCTACTTGTACCTGAATGGAAGCTCAAGAAAGGTTTGCTATTTATCTACACTTGTGCCTCCTCTCCCACAAGCTAAGTTTGCAGCCTGCCATTGATAGATAGATAGATAGATAGATAGATAGATAGATAGATAGATAGATAGATAGATAGATAGATAGATAGATAGATAGATAGATACTTTATTCATCCCCATGGGGAAATTCAACTTTTTTCCAATGTCCCATACACTTGTTGTAGCAAAACTAATTACACACAATACTTAACTCAGTAAAAAAAATATGACATGCATCTAAATCACTATCTCAAAAAGCATTAATAATAGCTTTTGATAATAAACCAGTAATATAACCAATGAACTCAACACTGAGCTTGAAGATGTGGAGAAATTACTTCAAGAATGCCTTGCAAAAATGGAAGATATCACGTAGATAGAAGCCCAGCAAGATTTTGCAAGCAGCACAGTATACATTCACCTTAACTTCCCAGTGTAGTTGGAAGAGTTAAAACTATCTGCTGGTCAAAAGCCACTGCCTCTGTGTTAATTAGCCCATTTGAAAATGCTGCAACCCTTCCCATTGGCTGCTTTTGGTATTATGGTGCCAGTTTCTGGCATCAAAGTGCCACTATCATTTAAATTTAGCAAATGTGGGGCTCTTCTCCATCTTGCTTTGGTGCTTGCCAATGGACTGAGAGTTGCAACCTGTGCTGCAGATAGAGGGCCTGTGCGGGCACTTAGATAATAACTGTGCAACTGGAATGTTTCAGTGTTTGTCTTTGTTTTGTTAATAGATTGTTAAAATACTTACCGTGGCTAGTGTCTTTTGTTCCATTTATGGAATCAGCGAATCAGCTTCTGTGCAACAAGTGGCGTCACAAAGTGGATTCGGTAAAAGTAGATGTAAGAAAGCAAACCGCCGCTCACTGTAAAGAATGCCGAGCCCCAGGTTGGACAGCATAACAGCATGGGATTCAGAAGTCTAGCCAACATAGTGGGGGGCTGGTCAGCCTAGCTGGACCCCTGCAGGGTGAAAATGTGTCAGCACATTGTGTCTGAGCTGAATGAGGTAGGGTTGCCAGCGAGCAAGGAAACTACTTTGCTGCTGGAAACCATTGTAAAGCAACAGTGTGAGATGATTTCATTGGAAGGGCAGGAAATAGAAAGCCTTAAAACATTGTGGAAGCATTGTGCTGTATAACCACAGAGGAAGCTGCCAGGTTGGCACAGACCCATGTTAAAGAACTAGAGCACAAGGGTACTGAGATAAACTGTTGGCTTGTAGATGTGTGGCAATTAGCGTCTGTCCAAAGGGCTAATTGGCAACTGGACTCTGTGAAAGTCCAAGCCTTGATGCTGCTGGAAGATAATCCTGCTACACTAGCGAAGAATGGGGATATCTGGCTCAATAATGAGGATGGGGAAAAGGGTTTAGAGGAGAGTCCTATAATCCCCCTCAAAATGTTGAACCCCATCCCCTTATGGGGAACAGAGCCAGTATAGGCTAGATCGGTAACCATGTGGTCCCATACCCATCAAGGGCTACAGCCTATGACCACCCAACCCTCACGAGATAGGACAAGGAAAAAGAATATGGAGTGAATACTATAATGGAATACTACTAGGATGACTACTAGGATGACAATGATTAGAGAGTTTTCCACTAAGAAACTGGCAAATTTGGGGGATAGACATAAACAAAAGCCTGGGGAGCCTCTGGGCACGTGACTATCGAGGATATAGGATGTGGAGGTTCTTGGAGTGATTTTAACTAAGAGGGAGATGGGTGTCCGGGGTGGGTGGGGGGGGTTGGCGGTGACTGACATCCCAGCATGTGATAAATAATACACTAATAATGCTGCCTGCTTCCTAAGCAAATGACAACTTTTTCTGGGATTGAGTGGCAGTGTGGTTAAGGTCCTTAATCCTCCTGAACAGTATCGAGGATGTGGGCTACAAGTTACAACAGGAGATTTAAAAATGCATGCCAAAAGGGAAATGTTATGATAGTCATAGCAGATTTCAATTTAGACCATAGACCATAAGGTACAGGAGCAGAACTAGGTAACTTGGCCCATCAAGTCTGCTCCATTATTTCGTCATGTCTAATCCGATTTCCTGTCTTCTCCCTGTATCCCTTTACATCCTGACCAATCAAGAATCTAACAACCTCTGCCTTCATTATACAGAAAGACTCGGCCACCAAAGCTGCACAGATTTCCCTCTATCAGGCTGACGAAATTCCTCCTCATTTCCATTCTAAAAGGATCCATTTCTATCCTAAGGCTGTATCCTCTGGTCTTAGAATCTCCCACCATAGGAAACATCCTCTCAACATCCACTCTATCACGGCCTTTCACCATTTGATAGGTTTCAATGAGGACACCCCAACATTTTTCTGAATTCTAGCGAGCACAGGCCCAGAGCCATCAAAAGTTCTTCATATGACAAGCTATTCAATCCTGGAATCATTTTCGTGAACCTCCATCTTGTCTAAGTGACTTATCTATCTTCAGACCTTTATATTTCCCAAGAACCTTGTCTGTAGTTATGATGACTTCACACACTTAACCCCTGACACCTGAAACTCTCACCACCCTGCTAGTATCTTCCACAGTGAAGACTGATGCAAAATACTTATTCAGTTCATCTGCCATTTTGTTATCCCCCATTGCTACCTCCCCAGCATCGTTTTTCAATGGTCCAATATCTATTCTTCCTTCTCTTTTACATTTTATGTATCTGAAGAAACTTTGGTATCCTCTTTAATGCTATTGGCTAGCTTACTAGTATTCCATCTTGAAATTCTTAATGACTTTTTTGGTTGACTTCTGTTGGTTTTTAAAAGCTTCCCATTAATTTTTGCTCTATTATATGCCCTTTCTTTGCCTAAATGTTGGCTTTGACTTCTCTTGTCAGCCACGGTTGTATCATCTTTCCTTTAGAATACTTCTTCCTCTTTGGGATGTATATATCCTGAGTCTTCTGAATTCCTTCCAGAAATTCCAGCCATTGCTGCTCTGCCATCATCCCTGCCAGTGTTCTTTTCCAATCAATTCTGGCCAGCTCCTCTCTCAAGCCTCTGTAATTACCTTTACTCCACTTTAATACTGATACATTTGACTTAAGCTTCTCCTTCTCAAATTTCAGGGTGAGTTTGATCATATTATGATTAGCAGGTACATTGGGAAAATCACTTTGGTGCTGGATCCCAAAAGCTATTTATATTTGAGTCCACAAGGGGAAAAGCAGTTCCGGATTGAGTGTCGTGTAATGAACCAGATTTGATTAGGGAGCTTAAGGTAAATAAACACTTAGGAGGCAGTGATCATAATACAATATAATTCACCTTGTAGTTTGAGAGGCAGAAGATAAAGTATTACAGGAGATTGAAGGAATTACAGAGGCATCAGAGGATTGGCAGGAGACACTTGCAGGGATGACTGCAAAACAGCAATGGTTGGAACTTGTAGGAGCAATTTTGATGGTGCAAGGTATACATTGCAACCCAAAGAAGAAGTCTTCCAAAGGGAAAATGGTTTGGTTGAAAAGGTTTGACCTTGGTTGAAAAGGAAAGTCAGCAAAAACTAATGGGAAGTTGGAGGAGTCGGAATCTTTTAAGAACCAACAGAAGGCAAATAAAAAGCAATAGGAGAGAAAAGATTAAATATGAAGATAATCTGGAAAATAATACAAAAAAAGATACCAAAAATTTTTCCAGATATATAAAGAGTAAAACAGAGGTGAGTGCCAGATACTGATGCTGGAGAGGAAGTCATGGGGGGCAGACAAATTAATAAGCATTTTGTGTCAGTCTTCACCGCGGAAGTCACCAACAGTTTGCTAGAAATTTGAGAGTGTCAGCAGGCAGATGTGAGTGTATTTGCTATGACTAGTGAGCAGCATCTTGGGGAACTGAAAGGTCTGAAAGTAGAAAGTCAGCTAGACCAAATGGACTACACCCCAGGGTTCTGGAACAGGTAGCTGAAGATATTATGGAGGCATTAGTACTGATCGCTTGAGAATCTCACATTTCTGGAATTCTTCCATAGCACTGAGAATTTACAAGTGTTACTCCACTCTTTAAGAAGAGAGGAAGTAAAAAAAAAGTAAATTATAGGCCAATTAGACTGACCTCAGTGGCTGTGAAGATGTTGGAGTCGATTATTAAGGATGAGGTTTCAGAGTACTTGGAGACAAATGATAAAATGGGCCAAATTCAGCAAGGTTTCCTCAAGGAAAAATCTTACCTGACTATTCTGTTGGAATTCTTTGAAGAAATAACAGACAGGATAGACAAAGGAGAGGCAATGGATGTTTACTTGGATTTTCAGAAGTCCTTTTACCAGGCACTCTCAATGAGGCTGCGTAACAAGATAAGAGCACATAATATTACAGGAAAAATATTAGCATGGACAGAAGATTGACTGACAGGCAAGAGGCAAAGAGTGGGAATAAAGGGGGCTTATTCTGGTTGATAGTCAGTGTTCTGCAGTGCTTGGTGTTGGGACCAGTTCTTTACATGTTAAATTTTATCAATGATTTGGATGGTAGAATTGATGGCTTTGCAAACCAAGTTTGTGGGTGTTATGAAGATATATTGAATGACAGGTAGTGTTCAGGAAGTCTGCAGAAGGACTTTAGAATTAGAAGAATGGGCAAAAAAAAAGGCAGATAGTGGAGGGAAGTGCACTTCGGTAAAAGGAATAAAGGGGTAGACTAACTTCTAAGTGGGGAGAAAATTCAGAAATCAGAGAAGTAAAGGAACTTGGGAGTCCTGGTGCAGGATTCCCTAGAGGTCATCTTGTAAGTTGAGTTGGTGGCAAGGAAGGCAAATGCAATGTTAGCAGTCATTTAGAGAGGACTAGAATATAAAAGCAAGAATGGAATTCTGAGGTTTTATAAGGCATTTATCAGCCTACACATGGTGTATAATGGACCCTTTACCTAAGAAAAGATGTCTTGGCATTGGAGAGGCTCCAGAGGAGGTTCATGTAAATGATTCTTGAAATGAAAATTTTAACAGCTGTGGTGTGTTTAATGGCTCTGGGCCTGTACTTACTGAGTTTAGAAGAATGGGGGGTGGGGTCTCATTATAATGTAGAATACTGCAAGTCTTGTTCATTGTTTCATTGGAAAAACTGATGGTGGTGGGACTCCGTTGCCTTGTTTGTGGCGAGGACTAGGCCCTCATGTCTGTTGCATCTACCCAGGAAAGGAGATGCAGATAGTGGTGTAGGAAAGTGGAGAGACGATTGTGGAATCCATTTTGGTTTGGGGCTAGCCCATCCCATTGGTGCTGCTTTCCAGTGTTTGCTCAGTGCTGCCCTCTGGTGACCACTCGGTGCTGCCCTCCAGATTTCATTCAGTGGAGGAACAAGTTAGGCCAGGACAACTTACTATCAATCTACAGGTCATAGCAATCATGGACTTGGACAATATTTTTTCTTTGTTTTTGTATGTTTATTGTAACCATGTGTTCTATTTGTGTTATGTGCTGTGTTCAGTGTTGCTCTTTCATATGGCTATATTCATATATGGTTGAATGATAATTAGACCTAACCTTGAATTTTAAGCCAACTGACTATTGAAAGGACTGGACAGAGTGGATATGGAGAAGATGTTTCCTATAATTGGGAATTCTCGGGCCAGAGGGCAAGGTAGGGTCTTTGATTATGTTGGCTACTTCACCAAGGCGTGAGAATTGTAGACAGGCTCCATAGAGAGATAGCTAATTGTTATGACAAGTGGAGCTGCAGTTACTTGCAGTTTCGGGCATAGCAGTTGCCACACCAAGCCAAGTTGCATCGAGATTGGATACTTCCTTTGATGCACCTATAACAGTAGGAGAGGGTTGAAGCCCTCCTGAGGATCTGGGGATGCCTGTGTGCTTTGTTGATCATGATATCTATGTTCACTCCCTCTTGGACTCAGCATTGTTGATATAATCAGGATCATGTGCACTGTCCCCCCTTTCCCGGAGTTATTAGCCAGCTACTTTGGTCTGTTGATGTTGAGAGAAAGGTTGTACAACACATAGACTCGCCATCATTTTGTTGTACCCTGACTCATCATTATTTGAGATACAGGCCACTGCAGTGGTATCATTTGCAAACTTGTAAATGGAACTCGAGCAGAATCTGGCCACGCATTCATGAGTGCACAGGGAGTAGATTAGGGGCTGGTGACGCAGCCTTGTGGGGTATCAGTGTTGAAGATAATCATGGTGGAGTTGCTGATGGTGGTGTGCTGATCAAGTGAAGGATTCATTGACAAAAGAAGGTGTTGATTTTGGTGATGAGTTTGCCTGGCAAAGCAGTAGTGAGAGTTGAGCTGTGATTAACAAATGTAGGTGTCCAGGTGCTCCAGGTGTGAGTGTAGGGCCAGAGAGAAGGCATCTGCTGTGGACCTGTTTCTGTGGTAGGCAAATTTCCATGGGTCAAGGTTGTCTGGGATGCTGGAGTTGATGAGTGCAGGGACTTCATGATGATGGGTGTCAAATTCACCAGGTGGTAGTCATGAAGGCATGTTACATTACTTTTCTTAAGTACTAGGATGATAGTGATTTTTTGTAATGCAGGTGAGAATATTAGATTAAAAAAGGAAGAGGTTAAAATGGAGACACCAGATATTCTGCAACTGCTGGAAATTTTGAACAGTACAGGAACACAAAATGCTGAGGGAACTTAACAGGTCAAGCAGCATCTATGGAGGAAATGAACCGTCAAATTTTCAGGCTGTCAGGACTGGCTTTTTTTTTCTGGAAAGGAAGAAGGCAGAAGCCAGAATAGAAAAGTAGGGGGAGGGGGAGGAGCACAATCTGGCAGATAATAGGTGAGAGGAGTTAGTGAGTGGGAGAGGGTCATGAAATGTCATGATCTCAGATCCTGAAAGCGATAGGTGGAAGCGGCAAATGGCTGAAGAAAGAGGAATACCATAGGAGAAAACAGAAGACTGAGGAATAATGGGAAGGATATGGGGAAGCAAAGGGAAGTGTGGCAGGATGTAGGTGGGGGAGGCGGGAATGAAGGAAGACAAAGAGGCATGGTTAGTAGAAATTAGAGAAATCGAACTTGATGCTGTCAGACTAGCAATACGGAGTATGAGTTGTTGCTCCTCCAGCGTACATCTGGCCTCGTTATGACAATAGAGCAAGCTGTGCACAGATATGGTGGTGTAGGAACGGGAAATGGAATTGAACTAGGTGGCACTGGGAGATTCTGACTGGTGCAGCAGGCAGAGCAAAAGTACTCAATGAAGTACCCCCCCCCCATCAACGTCGGGTCTCATCCATGCGGAAGTCACAGTGGGGGAACCAGATACAATAAGTGACCTCGGCAGAATCACAGGAGAAGTGTCTCCTCACCAAGAAGGACACTGAATGGTAGTGAGCAAGGAGACATAGGCAATAGGGAGCTGGTGTAGCACTTAGCACAGTTGCAGGGGTAAATGCCAGGAGAGAGATTGGTGGAGAGTGAGGACCGGGCAAGGGGAGGCCCCAATCCAAAAGAGGGATCTCAGCCTAAAACTTGAAATGTTCATTTTGCACCATAGATGTGCCTGACCTGCTGATATCCCCCAGCATTCAGCATTGGTCGTTTGGACATGAAAATATCTACAAATACCACAGCAGCTTTGATATGAGTGCCCGTTTTGGAAGTTTGGTCCAGAGCATACAACCAATCTGTGCTGTCCATTATGGCTGGCTGAACATAATTAGAGCCCTGATGCTGGGCATTTTGGCTCTGGGGGAGATTTATGATGTTTGTTTGCTAACCTGCGAATGAATTTGGCTAATTTTCTGGAGGACTGTTGGAAGGAGTTCTCTTGTGCCTTGACATGTATGATGTAGGTGGTCTGTATATGTGTACAGAATAACGGGAATGACACTGTAAGCAAACTGAATTTTGCACTGGGTTTTAAGGCCTTGATTTTCACTTACTCTTTTCCTCAAGTAGCCCTGTGTTGCTATTTTGCAGGTGGTGGTAAATTTCATCTTTGCTGCCCAAGATATGATTCATTTTTTCAGGGTCTTGTCATGGATGTACAAATATTTTTGGGAGGGGAGAATAGCAGAGAGTGAGTGGAGTCCAGTTGTTAGAGGATCTTTGTCTTTTGGGTACTTGCTTGGATGTGGAGGATGTGTGTGAAGTCCTAACAGAGTATTTGACATTGGTAGTTACCAAGGAGAAAGTCTTGGAGGATAGGAAGCTCATTGCTGAGCATGTTGATATGCACAAGCATTTCAAGGTAAAGAAAGAAGTAGTGCTTGTTCTCTTAAAAAACATTAAGGTGAATAAGTTCCCAGGGCCTGATGGGATATTGAGAAAAGCAAGAGAAGAGATTGTTGGGCTTTCACCAATGTCTTCTTGCTCACTTGAGCCACAGACATGGTCTCAGAGAACTGGCAAATAGCTATTGTTGTTCCATTATTCAAGAAGGGAACCAAGGATAATCCTGGAAACTAC
The DNA here is from genome assembly GCF_048418815.1 of Hemitrygon akajei. Lineage (NCBI taxonomy): Eukaryota > Metazoa > Chordata > Chondrichthyes > Myliobatiformes > Dasyatidae > Hemitrygon > Hemitrygon akajei. Next base: position 98,743,552 of record NC_133136.1, read on the forward strand.
AGACTAATGCATCTCACATCAGTGGTAGGAAGTTACTGGAGAGAACTCTCAGGGATAGGATTTATGAGCATTTGGAAAACTATGGCCTAATTTGGGAGAACCAGCATAGCTTTGTGCAGGGTAAGTTGTGTATTACTAACTTGACTGAGTATTTTGATGAAGTGACAAGGGTGATTTCTGAAGGTAGAGCTCTGTTGTCGACATGAAATTTAGAAAGGCGTTTGACAAGCTGTGTCTTGGAAGGCTCTTCCAGCAGATTAGAACGTATGGGAACAGAAGTGAATTGGCTGTTTGGATTCAGAACTGGCTTGCCAATAGAAGACAGAAGATAGTGGTCAAAGTGACTTATTGGAGATCATAGTTGGAGATCTATGATTAGTGGTGTTGCACAGGGATCTGTAATGTATTTAAATAGCCTGGATGAAAAAGTAGATGGGTGGGCTAGTATGTTTGCAGATGATATGAAGATTGGTGATTTTGTGGATGGCATAGAAGATTGGCAAAGAATACAACAGTTGCATATCTAGGTAGAGAAATGGCAAGTGGAGTTTAATGTGAATGTGTGAAGTGTGGCCCTTTGGTAGGTCAAATGCAAAGAGGCAGTACACCATTAAGGGCAAGACCATTTGACAGTGTTGATGACCAGAGGCATCTTGGGCTCCAAGTTCACAGCTCCATAAAAGTGGCTACACAGATTGATAGGGACATTAAGAAGGCATATGGCATGCTTGCTTTTATTATTCAAGGCATTATATTCAAAAGTCAGGAAGTTTTGTTGTAGCTTTATAAAACTCTCATTAGGCTGCACCTGGATTATTGCATACATTTCTGGTCACCCCACTATAGGAAGGATGTCGAAGCTTGGACAGGGTGTAGAAGAGGTTCACCAGGGTGTTGCATGGATTAGAGGGCATTGTGCTATAACAAGAGCTTGGAAAAACTTGTGTTGTTTTCTCTGGAGCTACGGCGACTGGGGGAGATCTGATAGATATTTATAATCTTATGAGAGGTATAGATCGAGTAGACAGACAGTATCTTCTTCCTAGTGTTGAAATGCTCCATACCAGAGGGCAATAGACAATAGACAATAGGTGCAGGAGTAGGCCATTTGGCCCTTGGAGCTAGCATCCACTTAAAGTTAGAAGGGGTAATTGCAAAGGAGATGTGAGGGGCAAGTTTTTTAAAAAGAGATGTGTTTGTCTGCAATGTGCTTCCTGGGGTGTTATATCCAGTGATCCCAATGCAGCCTCCCCTACAAAGGTGAGACCTGAGGTAAATAGGGGACTGCCTTATTGATCACCTCCACTCCATCCCCAAAAAGTGGAATTTCCCAGTGGCCAACCATTTTAATTCCTCCCCATTCCCATTCCAGTATGCCAGACGATGGCCACCTCTTTTGCCACGATAAGGTCAATCTCAGAGCGGAGAATCAACTCCTTATATTCCATCTAGGTAGCCTCCATCCTGATGGCATGAGCATCAATTTCTCCTTCCAGTCATTTTTCCCTTCCCCTTTTGTCTTCTATTCCCCACACTGGCCTCTTCTCCCCACCTCCCCTGGTGCCCCTTCTTCCCTCTCTCCCACATGGCTACTCTCCTCTCCTATCAAATTCCTTGTTCTCCAGCCCTTTACCTTTCCCACCCACCTAGTTATACCTATCACCTTCTGGCTAGTTCTCCTTTCTCTCCCCCCTCCCCACCTTTTTATTCTGGCATCTTTCCCCTTCCTTTTTCAGTCATGATGAAGGGTCTTGGCCCAAAACATCAACTGTTTATTCATTTCCATAGATGCTGCCTGACCTGCTGAGTACCTCCAGCATTTTGTGTGTTGGTCTAGATTTCCAGCATCTGCAGAATCTCCTGTGTTCATATTTTGGTGTTGGAGATTGGTTTGGAGATGTTGCTCAGACTGAAATTGTTGTGTTACACATGATGAAATCCATTCCAGCTTCCACTGTTGGGTAATTGATGTTGGCTGTTGACTGTTGACTTACTTGCAGCAGTTGTGGCTGTTGACTAGCAAGCAATGACTATTGATCAAAGGTATCTGACCCACCTGTAATGATCTTATTTGGATTTTGAAAGCTTGTTCCACTAGTTTGGCAGCTTGCATTAACTCACTATATGGAACATCAATTTCACTCCATTTCAGTTTTGTCAGATTTATCATTTTGGCAATATCAGGTTTCAAGCCATCCATAAAAGTTGACTTCAAGGAACCGTATACAGAGTCCTCTGTGTTATCTTTCATTACTCCTGGAACTCCTGTTCTGTAGTGTTCTTCATATTCGGAAGCATCCTCTGTAATCTTTTGTTTGTAATGAACCACTTTTCTCCAATCAGTCTGTATTAGGGCTTGTTCTTCTGCCACCTCTTAAGAGCTTTCTAACTATCTTGTGCATTTTGTTTATTATCTCTCATGTTGTCATCAACTCCATGATTCAGCTAATTTGCTGAGAAGATGACATAGTAGCCAACATTTGAATGCCATCTTATGGGTGCAGTTTGTATATGTTCTTAATATGTTGAAGCTCAGCCCAGGTCTTCAAGTTCATTTTTTAGGATGTGGAATTTCCTTGGACCATTTATCAATCTTTTCCGTTTCAGGTGGTTGATGGAAAACTATTTCTTTCCTTTCATAGTTTCCATCTTCAGTTCTGCGTGTCCCCATTTCCTTGGTCTTTTTTTGAGCAAGCTGTGATGTATCCTCACTTGAGTCACTGAAGGTCACTGCAGAGTCTGTCACGTCCATCCTTGATTTGGATGGTGGTGCTGTCTCAGAGGACTGTCCAAGACAGGGGGTGTTTCTCAGGGAGAAGTGTCACCGGCAGGACTCCTCACTTGAAGTCTCTGCTGAGCTCTCTGATACTGTTTCAGATTGCTTTTTAGCTCAGTACAATGCAATTCAATTCAATAAACTTATCATTTTCTTTTTTTTCACTCAATTAAAGCAAAAATTTGCTCTTTAGACCTTTTATTGTCTCTGTCATATTGTTTTTGTAGTCTATCTCGTATGTCTCTCATTTCCCAATTATCAGTTAACATCTTCACTTACTCAGTTAACCTTTTCATTCATTCACTTATTTGATCAAACTGATCACATGCAAATATCTTCAACTCACACATCCCAGTTTTTTTTTGTCCCCTTTCCCTCAGGCACTCTCTGGATTTTATCACATGCCTTCTTAATAAAATCAACATTGATGGTATATTTCATCTGGAATTTTTCATTAATCTTACCAAATTGAAATATTTTATTCAGGTAAAGACTCAAACCTTCAGGCATTTGTTCACAAGTGAATGAAGATTCAGCTCCCTTCTTTCTGTAGTAGATCTCACAACCTTGGCCACTGTCATAATTCAATTTCATGTAACACTTAATTTGTATATACTTTAATCATTTGGACGGTGATTGAAATATTATTGGATTGCAATTGACATATTATTTTAGGATTGTGACTGGACATTTGGTTTAGGATTGCAATCAAGTTATCTTAGAATTGCAATCAAAATTTTATAGGACTGCCGTCAGAGCTTTGTTCTTGAACTTGGTGGTTCTACAGTTAGTACCTCACAAGCATCAGGCTCTTGAAAAAAGGGGATAACTGCACTCACTTGCCCATCCATTGAGATGTTCCCACAACCAATGATCTCAGGTTAAGGACTCTTTATCTTATTATCTCATGTTCTCATTATTTATTGTTATTTATTTATATTTGCATTTGCACAGTTTATCATCTTCAGCACACTGGTTAATCTTTCATTGATCCTGATATAGTTATTACTCTATAGATTTGCTGAGTATGCCCATAAGAAAATGAATTTCAGTGACATATATGTACCTTAATAGTGGTGGTGGCATCCGTCGGTCTCGAGAGACCATGGATCTGCGCCTGGAGTTTCCAGGGCGCAGGCCTGGTCAGGGTTGTATGGGAGACCGGCAGTTGCCCAAGCTGCAGGCCTTCCCCTCTCCACGCCACCGATGTTGTCCAAGGGAAGGGCACTAGGACCCATGCGGCTTGGCACCGGTGACGTCGCAGAGCAATGTGTTGTTAAGTGCCTTGCTCAAGGACACAAACACGCTGCCTCAGCTGAGGCTCAAACCAGTGACCTTCAGGTTACTAGTCTGATGCCTTGCCCACTAGGCCACACGCCAACAATATTACCTTAATAATATATATAATTAATAATATATATGTACTTTAATAATAAAATTTGCTTTGTAGTTTTGAGCTTTGTAGGACTGCAATTGGTATTTTTTATTTGCAAATGACAGATGTTTTCTTTACTACACTATTAGACAGAAAAGTTAGGAAAGCATTTCATTGGAGTAAGGGGAAATATGAAGCTGTCAGGCAGGAACTTGGAAGCATAAACTGAAAACAGATGTTCTCGAGGAAATGTACGGCAGATATGTGGCAAATGTTCAGGGGATATTTGCATGGTGTTCTGCATAGGTACGTTCCAATAAGACAGGGACAGGATGGTAGGGTACAAGAACCATGTCGTACAAAGGCTGTTGAAAATCTAGTCAAGAAGAAAAGGAAAGTTTACAGAAGATTAAAAAAACTGGTTAATGATAGAGATCCAAGAGATTATAAGGCTAGCAGGAAGGAGTTTAAGAATGAAATTAGGAGAGCCAGAAGAGGCCATGAGGAGGCTTTAGATAAGAGCAAGAGGATAAGACATGAGAGAATAGGACCAATTAAGTGTGACAGTGGAAAAGTGTGTACGGAACCAGAGGAGATAGTAAAGGCACAACGAGTACTTTGCTTCAGTATTCACTACAGAAAAGGATCTTGGCAATTGTAGGAATAATTTACAGCAGATTGAAAAGCTAGAGCATATAGACATTAAGAAAGAAGATGTGCTAGAGCTTTTGGAAAGCATCGAGTTGGATAAGTCTCCAGGACCAGACAAGATGTACCCCAGGCTACTGTGGTAGGTGAGGGAAGAGAATGCTGAGCCTCTAACAATGATCTTTACATCATCAATGGGGACAGGAGAGGTTCCAGAGGATTGGAGGGTTGCAGGTGTTGTTCCCTTATTCAAGAAAGGGAGTAGAGATAGCCCAGGAAATTATAAACCAATGAGTCTTACTTCAGTGGTTGGTAATTTGATGGAGAAGATCCTGAGAGGCAGGAATTATGAACATTTGGACAGGGATAATATGATTAGGAAGAGTCAGCAGGGCTTTGTCAAATGCAAGTAGTGCCTTATGAGCCTGATTGAATTTTTTGAGGGCGTGACTAAACATGCTGATAAAGATAGAGTAGTATATGTAGTGTACATGGATTTCATTAAGGCATTTGATAAGGTATCCCATGCAAGGCTTATTGAGAAAGTAAGGAGGCATGGGATCCAAGGGGACCTTGCTTTGTGGATCCAGAATTAGCTTGCCCACAGAAGGCAAAGAGTGGTTGTAGACGGGTCATTTTCTGCATGGAGGTCACATCAGGGGTGTGCCTCAGGGATCTGTTCTGGGACCCCTTCTCTTCATGATTTTTATCAATGACCTGGAAGAGGAAGTGGAGGGATGGGCTATTAAATTGCAGATGACACAATGGTTGGGGGTATTGTGAATAGTGTGGAGGGCTGTCAGAGGTTACAGCAGGACATCAATAGGATACAAAACTGAGCTGAGAAATGGCAGATGGAGTTCAACCCAGATAAGTGTCAGGTGGTTCATTTTGGTAGGTCAAATATGATGGCAGAATACAGTATTAATGGCAGTGTGGAGGATCAGGGGATCTTGGGGTCCAAGTCCATAAGACACTCAAAGCTGCTGCACAGGTTGACTCTGTGGTTAAGAAGGCATATGGTGCATTGGCCTTCATCAACCTTGGGATTGAGTTTAAGAGCCAAGAGGTAATGTTACAGCTATATAGGACCCTGGTCAGACCCCACTTGGAGTACTGTGCTCAGTTCTGGCCACCTCACTATAGGAAGGATGTGGAAACTATAGAAAGGGTGCAGAGAAGATTTAGAAGGATGTTGCCTGGATTGGGGAGCATGCCTTATGAGAATAGGTTGAGTGAACTCCATCTTTTCTCCTTGGAGTGACAGAGGATGAGAGGTGACCTGATAGAGGTGTGTAAGAGGATGAGAGGCATTGATCATGTGGATAGTCAGAGGGCTGAAGTTGCTAACACGAGAGGGCACAGTTTTAAGGAGCTTGGAAGTAGGAACAGAGGAGATGTCAGGGGTAAGTTTTTTTATGCAGAGAGTGGTGAGTGCGTGAAATGGGCTGCCACTGACTGTGGTGGAGGCGGATACGATAGGGTCTTTTAAGAGATTCCTGGATAGGTACATGGAGCTTAGAAAAATAGAGGGTTATGGGTAACCCTAGGTAATTTCTAAAGTAAGTATAAGTAAGGCACAGCACTGTGGGCTGAAGGGCCTGTATTGTGCCATAGGTTTTCTATGTTTCTAAGTTACGCTGCAATATGAATGTCATTTTAAGTACTGGATTACAATTGGAAGATTTCTTAGGTACTCCACTGACTTATATGAAATTAATTTGACCACGATGTTAATTTCAATGTTTGTCTGATGTTTTTTCAGAATAGCAACATAATAGATTTCCTTCATTCTTAAGCTTCCACTAGATGGTGTATTGAAGCAAGAACTAGCCTATTTCTTGGACAATTTGGAAAATGAATCGGGTATTATCTCTTTTTAAATTTGAGTACCAAAAGTTTCCACTTTGTCCGGGATTCTTCCAAGCCCTTAAATCTTCACAACCATCCTGTAACTGTGCCAAAATTATTAGATGCTGATTCTTTTGATCTGAGGTACTTCAAAATTCAAGAATGAGGCATAAAACTTGCTGCTTGTGATTGTTCATTAAGTGCTAAAAGGACAAAGGGATTTGGAAAGGAGAGTAGCAAAAGCAAAGCCCAGGAGCGAAGGAAGACGAATGTGGAAAGGAGCCGGTGTTGTGTGGCTTAGCCTTCCTTACCAATTTGTTAAATGCAATAAATCCCATTGCAGATGAGAGTTAACCTAGCAGACTTCGCCTATTCAAATGAGGTATTACCTGCAACTGCACCCAGCAGGACACACCCTAAACAATTACATGTATATCGGTAGTGATATAAAAACACAAACAAGAATGCTAAACTGCAAAGAAATAACAATGAAACAGTCTAATCCAACACTGCTTTGTCTCAGCAGACATCTCTCGTCTGCGGGGTTCAGGGCATTTGGCCCTGCACATTCAGGGAATGAAGTGTGGTGAGCAGAGTGGGCAGGCACGCAGCATTCGGAGCCGCCAGGCAGGTCTGGCTTGAGTTTTCTAGCAGTTTACCTGACTTTGCCTAAATATTCATGACAAGTATATCAGTTATCCTTGCTAAAAATAAAATCCATCAACTTTGCTCTCATGTGAGTGTGTATTGTGTCAAGGAGGATGGAGCAATCCATTGTTTGGCACTTTCACCTGCAGTTCGATGGTTATAAGGGAGACACGTATGTAAAACATCCCGAAAAAGCAACAATCAATGGATTGCTCCTGCAAGTCTTTAATAGATTTGCAAAAGAGAAATATGCAATTTCTCGCTTTCCCAATTCTGACAAAGGGTTGCAGACCCAGCACACAAACTATTTCACTGTCCACAGATGCTGCCTTACCTGGTAAAATTTTTCTAGCACTTCCCGTTTTTGTTTCTGATTTCACAGCCTGCAGTTTTTTAAATTCATTTACATACCCCTGGCTTGCTTTACAATGGACAAATGTGAGACAAAGCCTAAGAAAATAAATCTGTACAGCACAGCAAGAGGCCCTTCAGCCTCAATGTTGTTCCAAACCAGCTAGAAGTTAAATTTTAAAAACCCTAATCCCTCCTACCTACAGAATGTCCATACCCCTCCATCTTCCTCATATTCATGTTCCTTCCTGAGGTTTGCTGCACCTTTGCCTCATAATATCTGCCTTGTGCCTCCTTCATGGGAGATGGACTTGCAATATTCTGAGATTGGATATTTCCATGCGTTAAGAAAGGGTAAGCCAGTGTTCAGTTTTACTGACTGTCCAAGCCCAAGTGAGCAGCTTCAATAATAATTGGTGTTTTGGCAGATTATCATGCCGAATGGGAAAGCCAGCAGACACTTGCCTTCTCTATTTGCATCACCACACTAGGAAAAGGTTGCTTTGTATCTCCAGATACTCTGGATCCATCAACATTTTGGAGATTGTGGGAGGAGAGCTAAATTACTGTCATTGTAATAGATTCAAAATACTGTAGATTAGAAATGATCCCAGGATTCAAATTCAATAGTACGATTAGCATTTGATAAGCACCCACAATAAATTCACTCACAAACACTACTGACAGTAAGAATAAACCACAGCATGAACTATGATCCATAAGATGCTGGCAAAAGACTTGCAATCCTATTTAATTACAACAGAATGTCATTTATTCTGCCACTGTAAACCAATGACTCTATTTAAATAAATGGACAAAGGGAACGTAATCTACTGTGGTTGAAAGCATCAGTGTAAGTCATGGAATCCTATGAAATAAAAATAGAATTTCACTTTACCAGGTTGCTGTGAATGTAGCTGTATTCGTAGTACAGTAAAGCTTGAAAAAAATAAAGTAGGCATTTATCCTGAAGTAATAATGTGCACTAAAACAACTGTCTTGCCATTGAAACCACTGGATGCTATTTGAGTGAGTTGATATTTACAATGGCTGCAGTTTATCTCAATTTTACTGATCACCTATTCTGAGCTGCTATTTAGTAAGTATTTGACAGAATTACTTTTCTTTAAATACTCAAAAAATGCCACATCTGGCTTGTCTAGTTCCACCTGAATTACTTCAAAAGCAAAGGAAAGTGATACTAACCCTGATTTATCTTCTCTATCTTCCATTTCATCACTTCAGTGTTTGCCTTTGTTACTCCTTCAATTTTTGAAGTGGTTTTATTAATTTACTTTTCAATACAGCTTACAGAAAGAATAGCTTCATTACTGATAACCAGTTACAATTTTGTAAGGGAACTCCTCCAGGATAAAATCATGATCTATAAGAAAATCAACAGTGAAAATTAGAACATTCAATCTGCATCATGGCAGTTTCTAAGGAATATCACCTCACACAAATAGAACACGTAAGTGTTAAGAGCCTTATTTTCACAGAATCTCTTGTCATTGGTCATTTAAACAGTGCCACTGCACCCATTCCTCATAAAACATGCAAGTATATTTTTCTCTCAAGTACATAATTATTCCCTTTAGAACACATTGAGTGTTTAAAGGGAACAATGTGTTCCCTTTAGAACACATTGAGTGTGAGGAATCTTTCATTAAAGATTCCTGGAAGTACTTGTAAATGCACCAGTCCTGTACATTTATAATACTGGATCAGATGGTGATAAGATTCATCAGGTCTACTGCTCAGCTGCTAGGGCAAATCATTGCCTTTTCAGTAACATAACAGTTCAGTAACACTGGATTGTAATGCAAGGCCATTTTCAGTTTCTCGACATTGACTGAACAAGTTACTGGAGGTAAAAGTGGAACTCTTTGTTTCATGGAACAAGGTTTCACCATTTACAAAGAAACCACAAGTTTTCCATAAACGTTAGACACAGTTTGCGATCAATAGTCTTAAAAGGAGTCTTAATAGTCTTAAGGAAGGAGTCCTCTCAAAAATTTGGGTAAATTTTGCCAATTAATGTGCAATCTGTAAGATGCAAGAATAGATATTCCAATAAATCCTCTGCAAGGATATAAGCAGGAATTCAAGATTCCTAGATCCAGAAATATGTGGTTTAGATCAAGATCTGCATTGAATTTTAAAAATCCTACCCCTTCTCCACTCTACCCCAAATCCCCTTTCTTCATACTGCTCACTCATGCACTCACAGTAGTGGCCGCAAGTACTTTGCAACCAAGAGATGGATTGGCAATTTAAATATTTTATATGTCTACACACTTTATGACTTAACCTCCTTTGTCAGGTTTATAGTGAATGGCAGGCTTCCCACAGCTGGCCAGCTATACTGAAATCTGATGGCCTATAATACCTGGCAGAGAGTCAACACAGTTCCTCATACTATTTCTCACTTTTTCTTTATATCAAATTCTTTCCTGCGAAGAAGAAAAAAAACATTTGCCCTCTGGTCTTCACTTTTTGGGCTTCAACATAATGAAAGTTGTGTGCAGAATAGAATTGGATCAATGTTGGAGGGCAGAGTTGCATAAATTCTGGGTCCTATTGCATTGTGTTGAATCCACATGAGGGTCATTTTGCCCTCAAGCCAGATAGCTGATGCATTCCTGCAGCTTTTAGATCATTTGTGGGGTGAAGATGGAAATAATGATGCAGTGGGTAGTTTAGTTTTTTTTTTAAAGATTATGTTTCATCTTTTGTCCATTTTCTCAATGCCATTGCTAAATGTTGACTGACTTTGTTTATGCCTTGTTTTTCTTCTAGTTTTTTTTCCATTGCATCAATAATTGCTCAAAGCATTCCATATTCTAACAAACAAGAAAAATTACTAATTCCCTGTTAACGTTCTCTTGCGGGTTCTTTGAACTCTGATGTTGAGGGGAAATTCTGACTATTCACCTCTGCAGATTTTGGTTTCTGCTAATAAGTAGTTGATCTAACATCTCCCATTTTAGTATAGTGCAGGAATAGACCCTTCGCCAAATGATGCTTATGCCATCTGTGATGCCAATCATCGCATGCCAATCCAGATTGACCCCTCTGTCTGCCCCATGCTCTACATCCTCCATCCCAACCTAAAGTCCATATATGTAACATGCATTGCTCCACCCTCATGAATATCTTCTTCATCTTCTTCTCAGAAATTAGCACTAGCAAACCTCCCTGAGAAGATATTGATGCTCCTCTTGCTTAGGTACAACCTGTCATTCTTGTATCCTGTCCTGGAAGAGAGCCCAATTATCCATGTGCTTAAACCTGTGTCTCACATTTACATGTAACTATTACATCTCTGTATTTTATCTATAGTTACATCTATTATAGATGTAACTATTACATCTCTGTATTTTTTGCCTCAGTAGCATATGGCATGGTGAGTAATCCTGAGATTACAATAATGAAGTTCCTTCTTTTTTACAATTCTGGCTAATTCTCTAAATTTTCTTTGCAGGGACTCATCTCTCTTACTGCTAATGTCGTTAGTTGCAGAGGTAAAGTTGCAGATCCACAAAACCCTGGTTAAACTACAATGCGAAGTTCCAAGTTCAAACTAAATCTCTTATCAAAATACATTTATGTCCCCATATACTACCCTGAGATTCAGTTCCTTGCAGGCATTCATAGTAGTTATTGAGAAACACAACAAAATCAATGAAAAATACACACAAAGATGAACAAATTACCAATGTGCAAATACAGAACCAGATGATAATAATAATACCTAACAAACAATCAAATAAAAACAAACAAATAAATATTGAGAACATAAGTTGTAGAGTTATTGAAAGTGAATCCATGGGTCATGGAGTCAGTTCAGTGTTCCGATGAGTGAAGTTACCCTCTCTGGTTCAGGAGCCTGATGGTTGAAGGGTAATAGTTGCTGCTGATCCTGGTGGAATATTGTGTTCATTTCATAACAGGAAGGTCACCTCATTATAGGAAGGATGTGGAGAGGGTGGAGAGGAAAACTACCTAAACAGAAGAGTATGTTTTATGAAGATAGTTTGATTGAGCTAGAGCTTTTCTGTTTGTAACAAATGGGGGTGAGAGGTGATTTGATAGAGATGTACAAGATGATAAGAGCCATAGATTGAGTAGATAGCCAGAGACGTTTTCCCAGGGCAAAAATGATTAATCCGAAGGGGCATAATTATAAAGTGAATGGAAGAAATTATGTGGGGATATCAAAGGTAGGTTTTTTACACAGAGAGTGGTAAGTGCATGAGACATGCTGCCAGGGGTAGTGGTAGAGACAGATATGTTAGAGACATTTAAGAGCCTCTTAGAGCACATGAGCACATGAATAAAAGAAAAGTAGGGGACTCTGTGGGAAGGAAACATTATATTAATCTTAGAGTAGGCTAAAATGCCGGTACAACTTTGTGAGCTGAAGAGCCTGTAATGTGCTGTACTATTCTATGTTCTATGACTGCTCACCCTCCCCTTTCACAATGTCCTTTGCCCATCTAGAGACATTCTCAACTGGACCAAGGAGGCAATAGTCCATCCTGGAGTCTTGTTCACGCTCACAGAAATGCCTCTCCATGCGCTTGACTAAACAGTTTCCTATTGCCTAATCCTTGACTTCTGCTGTACAATATACCCAGTTGAGGTGCAACTAATCAGGCTAGTACTGTCAACTTCCCCTCTTCACTCCTCCAACAACAGAATTCTTGTTTGAAATTTTAACCAGAAAATCCTGCCTGTCTGCCCCTCCTGGTGGTCATCATTTGCCTGGCTTAACTCTTCATATGTTTACCTCCCTGAAACTCCTGTCCATAACACATTCTGCCTGCCGTATGCTCCTTGGTAAAGCTGTAGTTGGACACACTTTCTGCTGACACCTGAAAGCACCCTGCTCTCCCACATCTCACTGGAGGAGCAGAGCACCCTGATGACTGCCATCAATGTCCCTTTTAACAATGAATAGAACTAAGGAAAGTAAAAGGAGAAAAAAAGTAATCTATAGGCTGCTTGTCCTCCACTCCAAAACCTGCACATCCACTCCATGGATGTTCTCCTCAAACTGGCCACTCCATTTGATCTTGCCTTATTTTATTCACTTCTAGGTCTCACAGTAAGTAACTAAATAATCCCTCACCAGAGCCATGTCTTTTCAATGGTTGCTTCTCATACTCCTTTATATAATTTGTTTACACGATGTTAGAATTGCCTGATTCAGTTTTATCTTCTTACTTGGTCTCGACATGTCACTTTTTGAAAAACCTTTTGAATTTCACATTTCCTTGGAGCGCTCTGTGCCCTACTGCTATTCAAGATTTGTATTGGGGGCCCGAGAAGGCACAGGTATCACTTTCCCCAACAACAAGAAGGTACTGGTGTCAGTATGATAGGGTGAAGCTACATCCTGATCCCAGGCTGAGATACTGTAGTCCTGAAAGAGTCTAATCTCCAAAGCCAGATCCCATCTTTTGTTCTGTTTTGGTGGTGGGGTGGAGGTGGACAGCAAGGGTGGCAGTTGGTGTTGGATGGCATTGGAATGAGATTCTCATATCACAAATACAGTATGCAATAACCAAACTTCCTAACTTCACCCAACATAGAGTAGGAGAGCATATGGTGCCACAAGGATCAGGGCTGGGGTCCGAACTGTTCACAATCTAAGTCGATGAGATGGATAAGAAGATCAAGTGTAACACACTGATGATAACCAGATAGGTGGTATTTTATGCTCTGAGGAGAATGCAATTGACTTTAGATAAGCATAGGCAGGCTCAGGCAAGGATGGAATATAATGTGGAAAATGTAAGGTTATTATCTTTGGTAGGAAAAAGAAAGGTGGAGTGTTTTTATAAATGGTGAGAGTTTAGTTGGTGTTCAGAAAGTGTTATGTCTTTGTATTTGAGTCATTGACAATTATTATGCAAGTTCAGCAAATAGTTTCAGCTCACAATTTGTCACAAGGCAGCTAAGTGGATCTCAGTAAAACAGGAGATGGGTTTTGTTCCAATTATATAGGCACTGATGACAATGATCTATCATAATGTGTAGATAGCTAATCACCCTAAGAAAGGATAATTGCCCAAGAGGAAATGCAGAGGAGGTTCACCTACATGATCTTTGGAATAGTGAGTTTATCATATGAGTGAAGTTTAAGCAAACTAGACTTATACTAGCTTGAGTTTAGAACAATGTGAGATGATCTCATGGAAGCATGAAAAAAATCTTATGGGTTCTGATAGGATTGGTGGAGAGCTGAGGTCTGAGGAGGCACTGAAGGTGAATAAAATGAAGGGGAGGAAAAGAAAAAAGACAAAAAGAAGAAAAGGAAAGAAGAAAGCAGGTCCTAGTAAAGCTACAGTAAAAGCAATGCAAGAAGCACTTGCAAGGTTCAAAGAGGAGGAAGAATGTTTAAAACGGTTAGAAGAATTGGAAGCCAAGCATTTGGAACAAATATGTTCCTTCAAATTAACTGAAATTAACTAAGCAAAGAAAGCCCAGCAGCATCTCTACTTTCTGCGAAGGCTGAGGAAAGTCCATCTCCCACCCCCCATCATCACCACATTCTACAGGGGTTGTATTAAGAGCATCCTGAGCAACTGCATCACTGCCTGGTTCAGAAATTGCACCATCTCAGATCGCAAGACCCTGCAGCGGATAGTGAGGTCAGCTGAGAAGAGTATCGGGGTCTCTCTTCCCACCATCACAGACATTTACACTACACGCTGCATCCGCAAAGCAAACAGCATTATGAAGGACCCCATGCACCCCTCACACAATCTCTTCTCCCTCCTGCCGTCTGGGAAAAGGCTCCGAAGCATTCAGGCTCTCACTACCAAACTATGTAACAGTTTCTTCCCGCAAGCCATCAGACTCCTGAATACCCAGAGTCTGGGCTGACACAACTTACGGCCCTCTACTGTGCCTATTGTCTTGTTTATTATTTACTGTATTGCCTGCACTGTTTTGTGCACTTTATGCAGTCCTGGGTTGGTCTGTAGTCTAGTGTAGTTTTTTTCTGTGTTATTTTACGTAGTTCAGTGTAGTTTTTGCATTGTTTCATGTAGCACCATGGTCCTGAAAAACGTTGTCTCATTTTTATTGTGTACTGTACCAGCAGTTATGGTCGAAATGACAATAAAAAGTGACTTGTCTTGACTTGAACTGTAACTATGTAGACATCTTTTTTGTGAAAAGGCAGTGAATAGTTAACTATCAATCTAAATTCAAGATTTAAGATTGTTTCACGTCATCTGTAAAGAAGAACAATATTTATTCTTAGAAAAATAGAGGGCTATGGGTAAGTACATGTTCGGCACAGCATTGTGGGCCAAAGGGCCTGTATTATGCTGTAGGGTTTCTATGATCATTTCCCAGTAAATGGATGACCATTCAAAGCAGAGACGAGGAAAAAAATTTTGGAGTTCTTTACCCTAGAGGGCTGTACTCCCTCAGTAGCAGAGCATGTACAATATGGAGATCAATCCATAGATATTAAGTGAGTTGGTCCAGGAAAGTGGTCCTGAAGTAAGAGGTCAGCCACAGTCTTGTTATATAATGGAGCTGAATCACCTTCTCCTGCTTCTATTTCCTACATTCTTACGACTGGGAGCAGAATCCCATCACTTGATTTTCTATGATCCAATGCGGCAAATCTACACTTGCTTCATTGTTAGTGATGAGACTGCCAATTTAGGTCAGGTATTTTGTTTTGGTAAAAATGCATAATTGAATTCACAGTTTAGAAACCACTGAAGTACTGATAAATATTAATTCACCTGAGCACAAACAGCAGCTTTCAGGTGATTAAAAGCAAGTTTATCATTATGATGGTTGTGTCAAGCAAATTGATTTTGTTTTCTTGTCAAAGTGCCATTAGTGAAAATATTAAAAACAAATCAAAATCCATAGGGCTATTGGGATTTGAAGTTTTATATATAAAGATAGCTTAAAATGTGAATTATTTTTTATTCCTCTGTTCTCATGAATGTAAGAATTTTTTATTGGAAATGTATGTATATTTTCATGTTTTAGTTAGGAATAAACATGAGTAGATTTCAGAAATGTGCACCATACTGACAACAAGTCACAGTATCTTCAAAGTAGAGGGCCACATATTGATATGGTTCAGGGTTATCCTGTCCTGATCATTGCCATGAGTTTGAAAGGTGTTTAATGAAGTATAATATCACCTTCTATGTGTTACTTTGCATTCAGCAACAGGGTAAAACAAATGAGAGAGCAATGATCTCAGTATTAGGACTGCATTTGCTAGCCTAGACAGTACTGGAAGCATAGGTTTCCACAGCCTCACCGCTCTCTGGCTAAATAACTCATTCCTCATCATCTCCGTTCTAAATGGGCTCAACTCCATTCAGAGGCTGTGCCTGCTGGTCCTAGACTCCCCTACTAAAGGAAACATCCTCTTCACATCCATTCTACCAAGGCCTTTCAATATTCAATAGTTTCAATGAGATTCCTCCGCCCCCCAAATCTTCTAAATTCCAGCGAGCACAGACCAAGAGCCATCAAATGTACTTCATACAATAACATTTTCATTCCTGGAATCATTCTCATGAATCTTCTCTGAACTCTCTTCAATGTCAAGACATCCTTTGTTAGATAAGAGGCCCAAGACAGCTCACAATGCACCAAGTGAAGCCTCACCAGTGCCTTATAAAGCCTCAGTATTACATTCTTGTTTTATATTCTAGTCCTCTGAAATGAATGCCACATTTGCATTTGCCTTCCTTAATACTGTCTCTACCTGGAAGTTAACCTTTATCAAATCCTGCACAATGACTCCCAAATCACTTTGCACCTTGGATTTTTGAACTTTCTCCCCAGTTAAAAAACAATCTACACTTTCATTCCTTCTATCAAAGTGCATGGCCATACACTTCCCGTCCCTGTATTCCATCTGCAACACCTTCACCTATTCTCCTAATCTTTCTATGTCCTTCTACATCCTCCCTGCTTCCTCAATGCTAACGGCTCCCCCCCCCCCACCCCCCACCACTATTTTTGTATCGTCTGCAAACTTGGCCAACACTTCCATCATCCAAATCATTAACATACAACATAAAAAGAAGCTGTCCCAATACTATTAACCACTGGCAGCCAACCAAATAAAGGCTCCCTTTATTCCCACCTTATGCTTCCTGTCAATCAGCCAACTCTCTATCCATGATTGTATCTTTCCTGTAATACCATGGGCTCTTATCTTGTTAAGCAACCTCATGTGCAGCAGCTTGTCAAAGGCCTTCTGAAAATCCATGTAAACAGCATCTACCAATTCTCCTTAATCTATCCTGCTTGATATTTCTTCAGAGTATTCCAACAGATTTGTCAGACCAGATTTTCCCTTAAGGAAATCATACTGACTTGGGCTTATTTCACCAATTCCTCCAAATACCCAGAATCCTCATCTTAGACCATAACAGCATAAGACATTGGAGCAGACTTAGGCCATTTGGTGCATCAAGTCCAATCTGCCATTCAGTCGTGGCTGATCCTTCCCCCCCTCAGCCCCACACCGCAGCCTTCTTCCCATGTCCTTTGATGTCGTGTCCAATCGAGAAACTATAATGCAGGGTCTTAAATACACCCAGCGACCTGACCTCACAGCTGTCTGTGGTATCAAATTACACAAATTCACCACCCTTAACCAAAGAAATTTCTCCACATCTCTGTTTTAATTGGACGCCTCTCTATCCTGAGGCTGTACCCTCTTGTCCTAGATTCCATCATCATAGGAAACATCCTTCCCACATCTACCATGCCTACCTTTCAACATTTGTAAGGTTTCAATGCGATCTCCCCTTATCCTTCTAAATCCCAACAAATACAGACCTAGAGCTAACAAACATTCCTCATACGATAACTTTCTTTCCGGGAATCATCCTTATGAACCTCCTCTGGGCCCTCTCCAATGCCAGCACACCTTTTCTCAGATAAAGAGCCCAAAACTGTTCACAATACTCAAGGTGAGGCCTCATCAGCACCTTATAAAACCTCAGCATCACATCCCTGCACTTGTATTCTAGACCTCTCAAAATGAATGCTGACATTGCATTTGCCTTCCTCACCACCACTCTACCTGCAAGTTAACCTTCAGGTTGTTCTGCACAAGAACTCCTAAATCTCTTTGCATCTCAGATTTTTGGATTTTCTCCCCATTCAGAAAATAGTCTGCATATTTATTTTTTCTACCAAAGTGCATAACCATGCATTTTCCAACATTATATTTCATTTGCCTCTCTCTTGCCCATTCTCCTAATCTGTCTGTCCTCCTGCAGCCTACCTGTTTACACAACACTACCTGCTCCTCCACCAGTCTTTGTATCATCTGTAAACTCGGCAAGAAAGCCATCTATTCTACCATCTAAATCATTGCATAAAGATGCAGTCCCTACACTGACTCCTGCTGAACACCACTAGTCACTGGCAGCATACCAGAAAAGGATTCTTTTATTAGAAGAATGAGAGAGGATCTCATAGAAACATTTTGAATGTTGAAAGAGTTGGACAGAGTAAATGTGGAAAGGCACCCTTGGTGGGTGAGTCCAGGACAAGAGGTCACAGTCTTAGAATTAGAGGGTACCCATTTAAAACAGAGATGAGGAGAAATTTTTTTAGCCAGAGGGTTGCGGATTTATGGAATTCGTTGCCACGTACAGCCCAATCATTGAAGGTTTTTAAGGAGGAGATTGACAGGTATCTGATTAGTCAGGGTATCAAGAGATATGGGAAAAAAGCCAGAAATTGGAACTAGACAGGAGAATAGTTTAGCTCATGTGGAGTGGCGGAGCAGACTCGATGGGCTGAATGGCCTACTCCTGCTCCTTTGTCTTATGATCTTGTGATCTTTATTCCCACTCACAGCCTCCTATTAATCAGCCAATGCTCTAACCATTCCAGTAATTTTCCTGTAAAAACCATTGGCTCTTAACTTAGTAAGTAACTTCATGTGTGGCACCTTGTCAAAGGCCTTCTGAAAGTCCAAATATAACATATCCACTATATCCCCTTTATCTATCTTACGTGTAATCTCCTCAAGGAATTCCAACAGATTCGTTAGACAAGATTTCCCCTTAAGGAATCTATGCTGACTTTGTCTTATCTTGTGCTGTGTCATCAAGGACTCCATAACCTCATCCTTAATAATTAACTCCAACATCTTCCCGACCACGGAGGTCAGACTAACCGGTCTATAATTTCCTTTCTGCTGCCTCCTTTCTTTTTTAAAGAGTGGAGTGACATTTGCAATTTTCCCGTCCTCTGCCAGTGTCCAATGATTTTTGAAATATCATTACTAATGCCTCCACTAATTCTACTGCTACCACTTTCAGAACACTAGGCTGCAGTTCATCTGGTCCTGGTGACTTACGTACCTTTAGATCTTTCAGCTTTTTGAGCATCTTTTCCCTTGTAATAGTAATGCACCCACTTCTCTTCCCTCACTCCCTTCAACATCTGGCACACTGCTAGTGTCTTCCATAATGAAGACTGATACAAGATACTCATTTAGTTTATCTGCCATCTCCTTGTTCCCTGTTGTTATTTCTCTGACTTCACTTTCTAGTGGTCCTATATTTTTTTTAACATACTTGATAAAGCATTTTCTATTCACCTTGATATTGTTTGATAGCTTGTTTTCATATTTCAACTTTTGCCTACTGAAGATTCTTTTAGTTGCCCTCTGTAGGATTTTAAAAGCTTCCCATTCCTCTGTCTTCCTGCTAATTTTTGCATTGTTGTATGCCGTTTCTGGTGCTATTACAATAGCTTTGACTTCCCTTGTTAACCACTGTTGTACTATTTTTCCATTTGAATATTTCTTTGATATTGAAATGCATCTATCCTTCACCTTCCTCATTTTTTCCCAGAAACCAAGCCATTGCTGCTCTGTGTCATTCCTACCAGCATCTCCCTCCAATTTACTTTGACCAACTGCTCTCTCATACCACTGGAATTTCCTTTACTCCACTGAAATACTGCCATGTATTTCACTTTCTCCCTATCAAATTACATGTTGAACTCCATCATATCATGATCACTACCTCCTAAGTGTTCCTTTACCTTAACCTCCAGTTAACACCCAATCCATTATAAATAATCCCCTAGTAGGCTCAATGAGAAACTGCTCTAAAAAGCCATCTCATAGGCATTCAGCAAATTCACTCTCTTGAAATCTATTACCAAACTGATTTTCTCAATCAGCCTGCATGTTGAAATCTTTCATGACTATCCTAGCATTGCCCTTTTGACTCGCCCTTTCTATTTCCTGTTGTAATCTGTAGTCCACATCCCAGCTACTGTTGGGAGGCCTGTAAATAACTGCCATCAGGGTCCTTGTAGTTTCAACCCACAAGGATTCAACATCATCTGATCCTATTTCACATCTTTCTACTAGTTTGATGCCCATCTTTACCAGTAGAACCATGCCAGCCAGTGTGCCAACCTTCCTATCCCTCCAATAACCTTGGATATTCAGCTTCTAACTACAACCATCCTTCAGCCATAAATCAGTGATGGCCACAGCACCATTCCTGACAATCTTTAATACTGCAACAAGATCACCCACCTCATTCCTTACACTTCGTGCATTGAGTACTGTATTTGCTACCCTTTTTCATTTTGCATTCCTAATGCACTGATACTCACTCTAGTTCCCTTTCTCCTGCAAAATTAGTTTAAACCCTCCCCAACAGCTCTAACAATTCTGCACATGAGAATATTGGTCCCCCTCGGGTTCAGGTGCAACCCATCACTTTTGAACAGCTCATACCTTCCCTCAGAAGAGATCCCAATGATCAAAGAACAGGAAGCCCTACCCCTTGCACCAGCTACTCAGTCAAGCATTAATCTACCAAATCATCCTGTTTAACAATCATTTCCAACATCTTCACACCCACAAATATCAGGCTAACTTGCCTGTAATTTCCATTCTTCTGCATCCCTCTCTTCTTAAAGTGTAGAGCGACATTTGCAAATTTGCAGTCTTTTGGAAACATATTATAATCTAGTGATGCTTGAAACATCATTACTAATACTTCCACAATCCCTACAGCAACTTCTTTCAGAACCCTAGGGTGTAGTCCATCATGTCCAGGTGGCTTACCTACCTTCAGACCTTTCAGCTTCCCAAGCATATTTTCCTAGCATTAGCAACTCCACTCTCTTCTTCCCCTTGACACTTTCGAACTTCTGGCATACTGCTAGTGTTTTCCACAGCAAAGATTGATGCAAAATATTTATTCAGTTCATCCACAATTTCCTTGTCCTCCACCACTAGCTCAAACACAACACTCAGACTTGAATAGCCTTTACCCTAGTGGGCTCAACCACAAGCTGCTCTAAAAAGCCATCACGTAGACGTTCTATAAATTTCCACTCTTGGGATCCAGATGATAAACCTGAATCTGCTTCTGAAATACAACTATGATGCTCAAAAGGCCCAGGGCATCTCAGAATTGCAGATGATGGAGTTGACAGAGATAGATAGGGAGAACACACAGGGAGAAATTTGAAAACTATTTTTGTTTAACAGAGAACCAAGGCAAGTCAGCAAGTGCATGTAGTTGATGAACAAAAGCCAGTTCAAGTTAGGATATAGGCAACAAAGTTATGGATCAAAATATATTTCCAGAGAATAAAACCTAAAGTATTAGAGCAATAAAATAAGGAAGGTGAACTACAATCACCACATGAAATTGTTTGTTGGTGAGGCAGTGTGAGGTTTAAAAAGAGCTTGGGGTCTTTCAGAACTTTTTAGCAGACCTCAGTCATAATGATCTCTTGGGCTCTCAGCAGGGGCCAGGAAAAAGAAGCAAGGTGTAAGTGGAGTGACCATTGTTGGAGTGGATGGCGCTAGAGTGGCCAGACTTCAGCTCAAGACTTTATGGTGAGAATAGGCACAGGCTAGAAAAGCTTGAGAGTGAGAGGTATAACAACTGTAGACAGGATGGTGGTTAAGGCAGTGGAATGCTCCTCCTATGAGATGTGGAACTTCAGGGTGCCTGACAGCTTTCCGGATGCCTACATCTGCAGGAAGTGCACCTAACTGGATGTACTCAGGATCATCTGAGAGGCTGGAAACCTTATAGATGAGACTTCGGCTGAGGTGGTCACACCCAGAGTGTAGGCTTCATATAGAAGAGTGATCACCAGGAGAAGTAAGGGGAGTAATAGTCAGTACAGGGTTCTCCTGTGGCCGTTTCCCTCAGTAACATGTATATACCCCTTTGGAAACTGCTGGGGGAGGGGGTGCGGGAGGGGAATGAGCGAAACCAGTGGCCACTCCTGAGGCCCAGCAAAGCACAGCACAATCAGGCAGAATAATAGTGACAGGAAGCTTGATTGTTAGGGGGACAGAGACGAGATTCTGTAGCTGCGAATGAGACGCCAGAGTGGTGTATTGCCTCCCAGGTGCTAGGATCCAGGAGCAGCTGCAGAAGATTCTCAAGAGACGTTGAGCACCCAAAGGTCATGGTGCACATTGGCATCAATGACATAGGTAGAAAAGGCAAAAGGTCCTGCGCAGTGAGTTAGGGAAGAGGCTGAAGAGCAGGACCTCAAAGGAGGTCAGTTCAGGATTATTCCAGCATCATGTGCTAGTCAGGCAGGAATAGGATGATAGTACAGATAAATGAATGGCTGAGGAAGGGGGCAGGGTTTCAGATTTCTGGATTATTGGGATCAATTCTGGAGAAGATATGACCTGTATAAAAAGGACGGATAACACCTGAACCTGAGGGGGACCAATATTCTTGCCGGCAGGTTTGCTAGAACTGTTGCAGAGGGTTTAATCTAATTTGGCAGGATGATGGGAACTGGAATAATAGGACTAAGAGTGGAGCAGTTGGTATATAAGTTTCTGCATCGTGCAATGAGACTGTGAGAAAGGACAGGCAGCCAAAAGGGCAAGATTGCAGTCAGTACGATGAGCTGAAGTGTAACCTGGGGCAACAACAAAAAGAGTGTTGAATACAGGACAGAAGGTGTCATATTTGAATGCACATATTACGTAAAATAAGGTGGATGGTATTGTAGCACAGTTAGACATTGGCAGGTATGACTTTGTGGCATCAATGAGTTGTGGATGAAAGAAGATCATAGTTGGGAGCTTAACATCCAAGGAAACATGCTGTATCTAAAGGACATACAGGTAGGCAGAAGAGATGTGGTAGCTCTATTGATAAAAAATGAAATCAAATCTCTAGAAAGAGGTGACAGAATCAGAAGATGTAGAAACCATTTGGATAGATTTAAGAAACTGAAGAGGAAAAAACCCAGTTGGAGTTATACACAGCCCCCAAAACAGTAGCAGGGTGTGGAATATAGATTACAACAGGAGATAGAAAGGGCAAGTAATAAGTGCAATGTTACCAGAGTCATGAGGAATTTCAATATACAGGTAGTTCGGGAAAATCAGGTTGCTACTGGATCCCAACAGAGGGAATTTGTAGAAAGCCAATAAAATGCCTTTTAGAAAAGCCCATGACTGAACCCTCTGGGATTGGGTGTTGTGTAATGAACAAGATTTGATTAGAGAGCTTCAGGTAAAGGATCCCTTATGAGGCAGTGATCATAATATGATAGAACTCACCCTGCAGTTTGAAAGGGAGAAGGTGAAGTCAGATGTATCAGTGTTACAGTGGAGTAAAGGGAATTACAGAGGCGTGAGAGATGAGCTAGCCTAAGTTGATTGGAAGGGGAGTAGCAGGGATGACAGCAGAACAGCACCAGTACTTCTGGGGACAATTCAAAAGGCACAGGATAGATATGTCCCCAAGAAAAAATATTCTAAAGGCAGGATGACACAACTGTTGTTGATAAGGGAAGTCAAAGCCAACATAAAGGCAAAATTAACTGGAAAGGTAGAGGATTGGAAAGTTTTTAAAAATCAACAGAGGCAACTAAAAAAAAAGCCATAAGAAGAGAAAAGATGAAATATGAAGGTAAGCTAGCCAATAACATAAAAGAAGATACCAAATTTTTTTCAGATCTATAAAGAGTAAAGGAGATCGGACCACTGGAAAATGATGCTGGAGAGATAGTAATGGAGGACAAAGAACTTAGATGGCAGAAGAACTTAATTTTTGTGTCAATTTTCACTGTGGAAGACACGACCAATGTGCCAGAAATTCAAGAGTGTCAGGGTGCAGAAGTGAGTGTGGTTGCTATTACTAAGGAGGAGGTTCTTGGGAAGCTGAAAAGTCTGAAGGTAAATAAGCACCTGGAATAGATGGACTACACCACAGGGTTCTGAAAGAGATAGCTGAAGAGATTGTGAAGACATTAGTAATGATCTTTCAAGAATAACTATACTCCGTAGTGGTTCCAGAGAGCCTGGAAAATTGTAAATGTCACTTCAGTCTTTAGTGGAAGGGAGAAGTTAGTGTTACAGAAGAAAGGAAACTATAGGTCATTTAGTCTGACCTCAGTGGTTGGAAAGATGTTGGAGTCGATTAATAAAGATGAAGTTTCAGGGTACTTGGAGGCACATGACAAAATAGGCCAAAGTCAGTATGGTTTCCTTCAAGGGAAATCTTGTCCGACAAATCTGTTGGTATTCAATGAGAGTTCCTTCATTAATTTAAACTCAAGTAACACAGGCCCAGAAGCATCAAATTCTACTCATTCCTGAACCCTTTCATTCCTGGAATCATTCTCATGAACTATCTTTGAACTCTCTCCAATTCAGCATGATAGCATAGTGACTAGCACATAGCTTTACAGTACCAGTGATCGGGTTCAATTCCTGCCGCTGCCTGTAAGGAGTTTCTATGCTTTTCCCATACTGGTTAGTAGGTTAATTGGTCATTGTAAATTGTCCTGTGATTAGGCAAGAATTAAATTGGGGCCAGAATGTCAATAATAAATTGTTAAATAAATTATTTGAGGAAGTATCAGGTAGGATAAACAAAGGAGAGTCAGCTGTTTAACAAAATACGAGCCCATGGTATTACAGGAAAGATACTAGCATGGATAGAAGATTGGCCAACCAGCAGCAGGCAAAACATGGGTATAAATGGGGCTTCATCTAGTTGGCTGACAGTGATTAGTGGTGTTCCACAAGCGTTGGTATTGGGAACGTTCCTTTTCACATTATATGTCAATGATTTGGATGATGGAATTGATGGCTTTGTAGCCAATATTGCAGATGATACAAAGACAGGTGAAATAGCAGGTAGTGTTGAGGAAGCAGGGAGTCTGCAGAAGGACTTAGACAGATTGGGAGAGTGAGCAAAGAAGTGGCAGATGGAATACAGTGCCAGCAAGTGTATGGCAATGCACTTTGGTAGAAGGAGTAAAGGCATACACTATTTTCTAAATGGGGAGAAAATTCAAAAATCAGAGGTACAAAAGGACTTGAGAGTTCTTGTGCAGGATTTCCTGAAGGTTAACTTGCAGGTAGAGTCAGTGGTAAGAAAGGCAATTGCAATTTTATCATTCATTTCAAGAGGACTAGAATATAAAAGCAAGAGTATAATGTTGAGGCTTTACTAAGCATCAGTCAGACTGCACGGTGTATTGTGAGCAGTTTTAGGTCCCTATCTAAGAAAAGATAAGATGGCATTGGAGAGGATCCAAAGATAGTTCACGAGGAAGATTCCAGGAATGGAAGGGTTAAGGTATGATGAGAATTTAATGCTTCTAGACCTGTACTCACTTGAGTTTAGATTAATGAGGGGGCTGTCATTGAAACCTATTAAATATTGAAAGACCTAGATCTAGTGGATATGGAGAGGATGTTTCCTATAGTGGGGGAGACAAGGATCACAGGACCCAGTCTCAGAATAGAGGGACATCCATTTAGAACAGAAATGAGGAAGAATTTCCTTAACCAGAGAGTGGTGAATCTGTAGAATTCATTGACACAGACTGGTCAAGACGTCAAAGGTTACTGGGATAAGGCAGGAGAATGGGGTTGAGAGGAATACTAAGATGGAAGATAGAATAACACATACAAAATGCTGGTAGAACACAGCAGGCCAGGCAGCATCTATAAGGAGAATCCTTATAGATGCTGCCTGGCCTGCTGTGTTCTACCAGCATTTTGTGTGTGTTGTTTGAATTTCCAGCATCTGCAGATTTCCTCGTGTTTGGAAGATAGAATAGTGGAGCAGCCTCGATGGTCTGATTGGCCTCATTCTGCTCCTATGTCTTCTGGTCATGCTGTTATGGATGAGAATTTCACAAGCCAATACCTTTAGGTAGTGGCAGAGTTGGACTTTTAAGCATAAATGCAAATAAGTGGTCTTGTTTCTAATGTTACAAAAGTCATAGATTCAGCAGGCATAGGAACAGACCCACTTGGTCTAAGAAGTCAGTGCCAGCCATTAAGCTCCCATTTGCACTCATCCTATTTATTTTCTCCCCATTTCAGAAGATTCTAAGTACATTTATTATCAAAGTATGTATGCAGTATACAACCCTGAGATTTGTCTTCCCAGAATCCCCACCTTTCCCCAGATTCTATCAACCACCTGCACACTAAGGGCAACCTGAGGTGCCCAGATAAACTTGCAACTTGCAGGTATTTAGGACGTATGAGAAGCTGTCCACAGTGAGAACATGTAGATGGAACTACAACATAAGGCCAAATACGGTACCAAAACTGTGAAAAGTCTGGTTGAGCATTAGACTATGCCATCAAAGGGGATGAAGTCAACAGCTAGTGATTAGTTTGTCCAACCCAAAGTGTCTATAAAAATTGAAATTGAAAAAAAGAGTAGAATGAGATATTGTGACAGAAGACTAGGTAAAGATAAACTTAATTAAGAAAAGGTAAGTGGAAAATTAGTGTTAAAACATAGAACACTGCACTATTATACAAGCTCTTTGACCCATGATGTTGTGTCAACATTTGAGCCTACTCCCAATCTAACCTCTCCCACATAGCCCTCCATTTTTGTTTCATACAAAGCCGGCCGCTGACAAAGTGGCATCTGTGCTAGACTTCAAGGCGAATGGTCCTGGGTTCAAATGTGTCCGGCTCCTTGCACACTTTCCATCTGTGCTGTGCTGAGCATTGAGTTAGCAACTTGGCAGCATAAAAAACAGACAAATGCTAAAGAAACGGCAAGGTTGCCACCTGATACACGACAAGGCACAGAGAGGAACAACAGCAGCAACGTGCGCATGTCTTGGAGTCTCTTAAATGTCCCTAATGTACCTGCTTCCACCACCACTACCCGGCAGTGTGTTCCAAGCACCCACCACTCTGTACAAAAATCCTACCTCTGACATTCCCTCTCCCCATACATTCCTTTAATCCCTCTAAAATGATGCCCCCCTTATATTAGCTATTTCCACCCTCAGAAAATTATCTATGGCTGTCCACTCTCTCTATGCCTCTTGTCATCTTATACGCCTCTATCAAGTCACCCCTCAAACTCATTCACTCCAAAGAGAAAAGCCCTGGCTTGATCAACCTAAGACAGGCAGTACACTGGTTATTCTCCTCTGCACCTTCCCCACATGTGTTTCCACATCCTTCCTATAATGAGACTCCCAAAACTGATCACAATAATCCAAGGCTAGTCTAACCAGAGTTTCAAAGAAGTACGAAATTCCCTCATGGCTCTTGAACACAATCTCCTGATCAATAATGGCCAACAGGCATCATACACCTTCTTAGCCACCCCATCAACATGGGCAGCAACTTCGATAGATCCATAGACGTGGACCTCAGAATCCTTCTGTCCCTCCATCTTGCCAGTAGCCCTGTACTCTGCCTTCAGGAGCAATTATTAGAGTTCAGAGTACAGCTGCCAATTCTGGATTGAAAAACAGCTAGGAATAAATAAAGCTAAAGGAAGAAGAACACAATCTTGGAAGCTCATACATCAAAAGGTGATCAGAACAAACACACGAATGATGAGAATATTAATTAAAAATGTGTATATCAGGAAGGTAGCTAATTGGCATTTGATGGGACTTAAAATGTAGGAACCAAGAATTATACAAAGTTAATATTTATTTCTGGAGGCAATAAGTATGGACATCAGATGGGCAAGGTTTAGATTATTTTGCTCCTGAGGTGATAGGCATGGCTGAAGATTTCCAAAACAAAGAGATCGTGATGTGGGACAGAGTTATGTTGATGCAAGTGGATGATGTTACTGATGCAGAAGCTATACAGTCTTAGGCAACTTAGTGCAGTGTCAGACAGGGAGGATACTGTATGCACCTGTGGTTGCAATTATGATCATGTTTTAACCAAAAGAAAGAGCAGAGGTAAAAAAGGTGAAAATACATGCAAAATAGATGCTATGATACCCAACACAAATTTAATACTTAAGCATTTTATGTTTAGTTTTGTTTTTATTAGATTTTGTGATAAAGGGAAATGTTTGACTTTGTTAGCTCCACAATGCTCCAGGGGATTTCAACTCAAATAATAGCAAGAAATAGAAAAGCTTAAGGTATCTCTGGAGAAGAATCCAGCAGAAAGACAGGTCAACAAATAGGGCAAAACAAGAAAAAGTAAAGAGTGTAATATGGTACTTTTTAAATAAAAGATGAGAACTTTGATCAGAACAATCTCTCAGCACTCTAAAGGTCAGGTGATTTTTGTTACAGACAGTGAGTTTCTCAGGTGATATACACCATTAGACCATCAGTAAGGTAAGAGATCACAGCTATTAGAACAACTGGGGAAATTTAATGATATTTTATTCTTTCCTTGACCACGTGAATTTTCTCCATTGTTCTAGTTCCCTCCCACATTCCATAGAAATGCAAGTACAGTCGGCCCTCCTTATCTGTGGGGATTTGGTTCTGAGACCCAATGCGGATACCAAAAAATGCAGATGTTCAAGTCGGTGGACTTTAGGATCCAGCGGAGCTCCGGACCTTATTTAACCTGTCTCAGTGCGGTAGACTTTAGGACAGGGCGGAGCTTGGGACCCGCAGTGTTTCTGTTCTGTTGATGGAAAATGATCACGATTGAAAATAAAGTTGAAATAATAAAGCAATCGGAAAGAGGTGAAATGCCATCAGTCATTGGAAATGCGTTAGGCTACAGTCGGTCAACGATCGGAACAATTTTAATGGATATGAAAGCTACAATTATTACTAAGCAATATAATGGTTTAATTATTGAAATACATATGTTTCTTAAGTGTTTTATATGCATAGAAAAGTAAAGTATATACTATATACTAAGACAAACGTTTGACTAACTGATGCTAAATAATACCGGATGTACCTGTTCCAACTTAGAGAACTTCTGTTTTTTTTCGATTCGCGATCAGCGGTAACCTATGCACATCCTCCCGTATACTTTAAATCATCTCAAGATTACTTATAATACCTAATACAATGTAAATGCTATGTAAATAGTTGTTATACTGCATTGTTTAGGGAATAATGACAAGAAAAAAAGTCTGTACATGCTCAAACAACAAGTGCTGGAGAGAGAACTGCCGGGTTTTCCCAATCCGCAGTTGGTTGAAGCCGCACATGTGGAACCCGTGGATAAGGAGGGCCAACTGTAGATTATTAGTCTACTGTAAGTTAACAGTGTTGAGTAATGGCAAAAAGAATCCAAGAGGAAATGATGTGGGAAATATTTCGGAAGGAGTGTAGCTCGGGTGGTTGATGGTTGGGTTGAGTTGTTCTCCAATCTCATGAATAGGATCGAATGAAGTCATGGCACAAGCGAACATGCAGCATGCATGGGAATTCCTAGGAACATGGTTTTCTGTGAACAATATTGTAAACAAGCACATAGACCTCGATCCTATTTGTGAATCAATGAAGGCAAAATTCCTGAACACTGCACACAATGTTCACCACACAGCCAATCAGTGATGAGATTTCCTCCCCACATAACAATTGAGTTTCCAAAATGACATCCAATCAGCTGATTGAAAAGTGTATCAAAGCCAAGCATTTGGAGGGTATTCACTATCGACAGTGCACTGACAATGTCTCCTTGCATAATGACGAAACATCTGTAAATAAATTGCCAAGATCGGAGAACAATGCAACTCAAGCAGGAATTGATGTGCACGTGTGAGAGAAATAGCTTGGAAATATATAGAGGGGAATGCAATTAATGACATTGTACCACTGGGAGGATTTGAGCATTGTCCCTTAGTGGGTGAGCAGGCCTACTAGATTTCCCTTCTTCAAAGCTATTCTGTTCTCTGTGGGTGATGCTGTCGGTCTTTCTGCTTTTCTTTGGGACACATGGAGTATTGTGATGAGGCTGGGTATAACAGAGATTGCAATGTTAGTTTGACAGCCAATAAAATTATTCACCTTCCTTCATTACAATGACCTTATTCAAACAGTTCCAAATTGAGATGCAGCAGCACAAATTTTAGTTCATACTATTGTTCAGAAATCAAAACAAAAGGTGACATTTTCTATTAGGCTTTTAATGGACCCCTAATAAATGCAACTGACATTGAATTAATGTTTTTCTAAAATGAATGTATGAATCATTAGATGTTTATTCAAGGTAATAAATGATAAAATATTCCACATAATCTATTAGACTATTGTATTCTTGTCATCTTATTAGATTTTGCTAAATTAACCCTGTAAGAATTACAGTACTCTAATTAATTACCTTTGGCCAATTAATTATACGTCATGATGCATGACAGAGTGAAACCTAAAAATAAAGCCTGCTGCTGAATGTTTTGTAATTAATAGAAGTAATCAATTATTCTATTTCATATATTTTGATAAAACCATCTCATAAAGATCTCTTCTTTAAATTTCTTTTCATTATTATTTCTCCCACACAGAAAAATTGGGACTAATTTATGATGAATCTTTTAATAACTGATTGAAAATATTATTTAATTTCAAATGTAGATATCTGTTTAGGATTTTCAGAACCAATGAGGAAATCCTTCCAGTGGTGCCCCACTGCCATTTCGTCTCGACATAAAATACATGGAGCTAAAGCTTGGATTGCTTAAATCCACAATTTTGTGTCAGCTGTGATTAACGGTAAATCAGAAATAAGCTGTAAATACTGAAGGCATCAAAGGTAGGCGCAGGCTTTCTCAATGCCTATGAAACTTGAAGCAGTTATTTATACTCACCTCCCCAAGCTTGTGACCCTTATCTAATGTATGAGCAAATGAAAAGGCCACGTGGAAAGGTATTTGAAATATCTGGTTTATAAAAATCAACTGGTGTGCACCAGGAGACCAGTCAAAGGAAATCCACCTGGGCTTCAATCTGGATGGCATTTACATTCTCACTTGACAACATTTCCATTAAAGCTACTTTTTGATCACAGAATGGTAATTACAGAGGGACTTAATTAAGTTACAGACTGGGTCCTGATTACAAAATAAAATTATTATCCACTGTAAGTCATTTTCTAATACATTAATAATAACATAATAAGTGAAGTTCTTGAAACTTGGATGTCGTCATTGTTGCATTTCATGTCTCTAATTCTAGGCTTTGTCTGCAGTTCTGTGTTACTACTTAAGCAAAGACCATGTTCCTAGTTACTAATTCTAACCCTCACTATTCTTGCCCCTACAACAGTGCCCCCTCTAGACTGTTGCTACTCTGTGGTGTTCTGTGGTAACAGGGGGCCCACAATGACTCATTCCTGAACAGAACAGCCCTGTTGCATTACTGTACGCTTCAGAGGCACACCTAAGTCTAAATGATTTGGTGGTGCTGGGTCTCAGCATGACAAATATTAACATGGGATTCCCCATATAGCATATACCCACTCTCCACTGGACGTCCCCCAAGTGCAATGCAATATTCAGGTGTCTATTTCACAGCATCACATACAATCATGTCTCCCATGTAAAACCACATTCCATTAGTACCTCCTACGGCTGGTCACTCTTCATTATTCCCTCGATTTGCAGTCTGCATTTTACTTGCTGTTGAGAGAGAGAGAGAGAGAGCTCTAAAGGATGGCACAGCAATTATCCAAACTCTTCTGTGTGTAGTTTGTTTATTGTTCCTGAGGAAATATGTCTTCGTGATGAAATCATTCCTGCCACAGCTATCTTGTCAGGTGAGACCAGTGTTTTCATTTCAGCCTTTCCCTAATTTCCAGCAAGGCACACATTTCCTCAATCAGGATTTTTGTAAATGACCCTGTCCATCTGGGTTTTGCTGGTACAAACTGAACCATTACCTCACCTCCTGCTTCTGTCAGTGTCCCCTTCACCTGGATATTATCACATTCTGTCTGTTAATAACTATTGCTTTTAGATCATGCAGTTGAATGGTCAACTCCCATTCGTACTGGTAATCCTGTCCTTTCCAGTGTAGCTCTTTAGTCCTCTTATAATCACATCCTCCTGAAATTGTATTGCCCATTCTGTCATTCATTCAAAAGGAGTAAATCCTGTCCCATGAGTGTGGCAGTTTCATCAGGACTGCTAAAAGGACCCTCAACCAACTTTCCCTAGCCTCTATTAGGTCATTCGTTAGGCTCCCTTTTAGGCTGTGATTCATTCTCTCCAGCATACCAGACTTTGAGGTCAGTGTGGAATATAGAACTTCTACTTGACCTTCAACAACATGCAAGCCCTCTTGACCACCTTTCCAGTAAAGTGAGCATAAGATGGCTTTTTTAGCAGGTTATAGCTGAGCGCAATAGAGGATCAGCTATTTTAGAGTCGATTTTGTGCAATGAACCAGAATTGATTAGAGAGTTTAAGGTATAAGAGCCTTGGGGGCAAGTGATCATAATATAACTGAATTCACCCTGAAATTTGAGGAGGAGAACCTAAAGTCAGTTGTAACAGTATTACAGTAGAGAAAAGGGAATTACAGAGGCTTGAGAGAGAATTTGGCCAGAATTGATTGGAAAAGTACACTGGGAGGGATAACAGCAGAGCAGCAATGGCTGGAATTTCTGGAAGCAATTCTGAAGGCACAGGATATAAGAATGTAAGACCATGAGATAGAGGAACAGAATTAGGCCATTTGGCCCATCGAGTCTGCTCCACCATTTCATCATGGCTGATCCAATTTTCCTCTCAGTCACAATCTTCTTTCTTCTCTCTGTATCTCTTCATGCCCTGAACGATCAAGAATATATCAACCTCTGCCTTAAATATGCATAAGGATTTGGCCTCCACAGCTGCAAAGAATTCCACAGATCTGACTACAGAAATTCTGCCTCATCTCTGTTCTAAAAGGACATCCTTCTATACTGAGGCTGTCTCCTCTGGTCAGACTCTCTTCACATGGCAAGCCATTCAATCCTGGAATTATTTTCATGAACCTCCTTTGAACCTTCTCCAGATTCAGTATATCCTTTTTAAGACAAGGGGCCCAAACCTGCTCACAATATTCCCAAGTGAGGCCTCACCAGTGTTTTATGAAGTCTC
Organism: Hemitrygon akajei; assembly: GCF_048418815.1. Lineage (NCBI taxonomy): Eukaryota > Metazoa > Chordata > Chondrichthyes > Myliobatiformes > Dasyatidae > Hemitrygon > Hemitrygon akajei. The sequence goes on from NC_133136.1 coordinate 98,776,544, forward strand.
AACATTACATCCTTACTTTCATATTCCAATCATCTTGAAATGAATGGTAAAATTGCATTTGCCTTCCTCATCACAGATTCAACCTGCAAATTAATCTAATCCTACACATAGAGTCCTAAGTGCCTTTGTGCCTCAGCTTTTTTGTATTTTCTCTCCATTTAGAAAATAGTCACCCCTTTCATTTCTTCAACCAAAGTGCATGACCATATAATTCCCAATGCTGCATTCCATTTGTCGTTTCTTTGCCCTTTCTCTTAATCTGTCTAAGTCCTTCTGTAGCTTCTCTACTTCCTCAGAACTACCTGCCCTTCCACATATCTTCAAATTGCTTGCAAACTTTGCAACAAAGCCATTCATTCCATCATCTAATTCATTGATATATAAAACAAAAAGAATCAGTCCCAACACAGAAACCTGTGGAACACCAGTAATCACTGGCAGGCAATCAGAAAAGGCTGCCTTTATTCCCGCTCTTTGCTAACTCCACATCTTCCCAATTACTGAGGTCAGACTAACTGGCATATAGTTTCCTTTCTTCTGTCTCTCTCCCTTCTTGAAAAGTGGAATGACATTTGCAATTTCCCAATCTTCCAGACCATTCTAGAATCTAGTAATTCTAGAAAGATCATTACAATTGCCTCCACAAGGTCTTCAACCACCTCTTTCAGAACTCTGGGGTGTACACCATCTGGTTCAGGTGACTTACTTACCTTCAGTTTCTCAACTACCTTTTCCCTAGTTATGGCAACTTCACACACTTCATGAACACTGGCAGCTGGAATTTCCACCATACTGCTAGTGTCTTCCACAGTGAAGACTGATGCAAAAAAACTTATTCAATTCATTCACTATGTCATTGACCCCATTACTACCTCTCCAGCATCATTTTTCAGTGGCCCGGTATCCACTCTCACCTTTGTTTTGGTATCCTCTTTAATATTATTGGTTAGTTTACTTTCATATTGTATCTTTAACTTCTTAATGTATTTTTAGTTGCCTTCTGTTGTTTTTTAAAAGCTTCCTAATCTTCTAATTTCCCAATAATCTTTGCTCTATTAAATGCCCACACTTCAGCTTTCATGTTGGCTTTGACTTCTCTTGTTAACCACAGTTGTGTCATCTTTCCTTCAGAATACCTCTTCCTGTTTGGGATGTACTGGACCTCAAGAGAAAGAATTTGTAGAATGTTCTAAGGGATGGCTTTTTAGAGCAGCTTGTTGTTGAGCCCACTAGGGAATCAGCTGAGCTGGATTGAATGTTGTGCAATGATCCGGAGGTGATGAGTGAGTTTAAGGTTAAGGAACCCTTAGGGAACAGTGATTACAATATGATCGAGTTCACATTGAAATTTGAGAGGGAAAAAGTAAAATCTAATGTGTTGGTATTTCAGTGGAATAAAGGAAATTGCGATGGCATGTCAGGGGAATTGGCTGAAGTTGACTGGAAAGCGACATTTGCAGGAAAGACAGCAGAGCAACAATGGCTGGAGTTTCTATGAAAAATGAGGGAACTGCAAGACAGAAATATTCCAGATAATAAGAAATTTTCAAAGGGAAGAAGGACACTACCATGGTTGACAAGTGAAGTCAGAGCCAAAGTAAAAACAAAAGAGAGGGCATACGAGCAAGCCAAAGCTAGTGGAAAGATAGAGCATTAGGAAACTTAAAAACTTGCAGAAGAAAACTAATAAGGTCATTAGGAAGGAAAAGATGAATTATGAAAGAAAGCTGGTGACTAATATCAAAGAAGATACTAAAAGCTTTTTTAAGTATATAAAGATTGAAAGAGAGTTGAGAGTAGATAAAGGACCAATACAAATTGATGCTGGCGATATTGTAATGAGAGATGCAGAGATGGCAGAGGAACCGAATACGTATTTTGCATCAGTCTTCACAGTGGAATACATTTGCAGTATACCGGACATTCAAGAATATCAGGGAAGTGAAGTTTGTGCAGTGAAAATTATGACTAAGAAGGTGCTCAGGAAGCTTAATGGTCTGAGCGTGGATAAATCTCCTGGACCTGCTGGAATGCACCCTTGGGTTCTGAAGGAAGTAGCTAGAGAGATTGCAGAGGCATTAACAATGATCTTTCAAGAATCAATAGATGCTGGCATTGTACCGGATGACTGGAAAATTGCAAAAGTTACTCCACTATTTAAGAAGGGTGGGAGGTAGCAGAAAGGAAACTATAGACCTGTTAGCCTGACATCAGTGGCTGGGAAGTTGTTGGAATCAACTGTTAGGGATGAGATTACGGAATACCAGGAGCCACATGACAAGATAGGCCAAAGCCAGCATGGTTTCCTGAAAATCTGCCTGACAAAACTACTGCAATTCTTTGAGGAAATTACAAGCAGTGTAGACAAAGGAGATGCAGTAGATGTGGTGTACTTGGGTTTTCAGAAGGCCTTTGACAGGTGCCGCACATGAGGCTCCTTAGCAAGATAAGAGCCCATGGAATTAGGGGGAAGTTACTAGTATGGGTGGAGCATTGGCTAATTGACAGAAAACAGAGTGGGAATAAAGGGATCCTATTCTGGCTGGCTGCTGGTTACCAGTGGAGTTCCACAGGGATCGGTGTTAGGACCGTTGTATTTTACAATGTATGTCAATGATTTGGACTCAATCCAAGATATCCCTAATCCTGGCACCCAGGAGGCAACATACCATCTGGGAATTCTGTTCTTGTCCACAGAGCTTCCCGTTTGTTCTCTTAGCCATTGAATCCCCTAATATCACAGCCTGCCTCTTATAACCATATAACCATATAACAATCACAGCACGGAAACAGGCCATTCCGGCCCTCCTAGTCCGTGCCGAACTCTTAATCTCACCTAGTCCCACCTACCCGCACTCAGCCCATAACCCTCCACTCCTTTCCTATCCATATACCTATCCAATTTTACCTTAAATGACACAACTGATCTGGCCTCTACTACTTCTACAGGAAGCTCATTCCACACAGCTATCACTCTCTGAGTAAAGAAATACCCCCTCGTGTTTCCCTTAAACTTTTGCCCCCTAACTCTCAAATCATGTCCTCTCGTTTGAATCTCCCCTACTCTCAATGGAAACAGCCTATTCACGTCAACTCTATCTATCCCTCTCAACATTTTAAATACCTCGATCAAATCCCCCCTCAACCTTCTACGCTCCAATGAATAGAGACCTAACTTGTTCAACCTTTCTCTGTAACTTAAGTGCTGAAACCCTGGTAACATCCTAGTAAATCGTCTCTGCACTCTCTCTAATTTATTGATATCTTTCCTATAATTCGGTGACCAGAACTGTACACAATATTCCAAATTTGGCCTTACCAATGCCTTGTACAATTTTAACATTACATCCCAACTTCTGTACTCAATGCTCTGATTTATAAAGGCCAGCGTTCCAAAAGCCTTCTTCACCACCCTATCTACATGAGACTCCACCTTCAGGGAACTATGCACTGTTATTCCTAGATCTCTCTGTTCCACTGCATTCCTCAATGCCCTACCATTTACCCTGTATGTTCTATTTGGATTATTCCTGCCAAAATGTAGAACCTCACACTTCTCAGCATTAAACTCCATCTGCCAACGTTCAGCCCATTCTTCTAACCGGCATAAATCTCCCTGCAAGCTTTGAAAACCCACCTCATTATCCACAACACCTCCTACCTTAGTATCATCAGCATACTTACTAATCCAATTTACCACCCCATCATCCAGATCATTTATGTATATTACAAACAACATTGGGCCCAAAACAGATCCCTGAGGCACCCCGCTAGTCACCGGCCTCCATCCCGATAAACAATTATCCACCACTACTCTCTGGCATCTCCCATCTAGCCACTGTTGAATCCATTTTATTACTCCAGCACTAATACCTAACGACTGAACCTTCTTAACTAACCTTCCATGTGGAACTTTGTCAAAGGCCTTGCTGAAGTCCATATAGACTACATCCACTGCCTTACCCTCGTCAACATTCCTCGTAACTACTTCAAAAAATTCAATAAGGTTTGTCAAACATGACCTTCCACGCACAAATCCATGCTGGCTACTCCTAATCAGATCCTGTCTATCCAGATAATTATAAATACTATCTCTAAGAATACTTTCCATTAATTTACCCACCACTGATGTCAAACTGACAGGTCTATAATTGCCAGGCTTACTTCTAGAACCCTTTTTAAACAATGGAACCACATGAGCAATACGCCAATCCTCCGGCACAATCCCTGTTTCTAATGACATCTGAAAGATCTCCGTCAGAGCTCCTGCTATCTCTACACAAACTTCCCTCAGGTCCTGGGGAATATCCGGTCAGGACCCGGAGATTTATCCACTTTTAAATTTCTTAAAAGCGCCAGTACTTCCACCTCTTTAATTGTCATAGGTTCCATAACTTCCTTACTTGTTTCCCACACCTTACACCATTCGATATCCTTCTCCTTAGTGAATACCGAAGAGAAGAAATCGTTCAAAATCTCTCCCATCTCCCTCGGCTCCACACATAGCTGACCACCCTGATTCTCTAAGGGACCAATTTTATCCCTCACTATCCTCTTGCTTTTAATATAACTGTAGAAGCCTTTCGGATTTACTTCCACCTTATTCTCCCCTTCCTTACTCAGCCACAGAGCCAGACTCAGTGCCAATGACTTGCATGCTGGGGCTTTTGTCTGACACCTCATTTCCCCCCCCCCCCCCCCCAATCACCACTCCCAGTAGTATCCAAAGCAGTATACCCGTTATTGAGAACAGCCACAGGGGTACTCTGCACCATCTGCCTATCCCCATTCTTCCTCCTGATGGTTACCCAGTTAACTGTGTCCTGAACCTTAGATTTAATTATCCCCCTCTGTGACACGTCAATCAACCCCTCAGCCTCCAGAGCTTATCCAACTCCGGTTCCAATTCCATGATAGGTTGTATAGGCTGCAGCTGGATGCACTTGTAGTCATCAGAGACACTGGAGGTCTCCCTGTTCTACATCCTTGAAGAGGAATATTTCACTTTCCCCACTCTTTAAAAGAATAAATAGCGAGGCAGCTGGAAAGAAATAGATCCATCAGGCAGACGCAGCATGGATTCAGCAAAGCCAGGTCCTGTTTGACAAATTTACTGGAGTTCTGAAAATATAATGAGCGCAGCAGATAGAGGGAAGCAGATGGACATTCTTTACTTAGATTTCCAGAAGACATTCGATAAGGTGCCAAATAAAAGACTTATCCATAAGATAAGGATGCATAGAGTTGGGTGTGATGTATTAGCATGGATAGAGGATTGGCTAACTAATGTAAAGCAGAGATCCATGGGATACATGGGTGTACTCTGGTTGGCAATCAGTGGTGAGCGGTGTGCCACAGGGATCGGTGCTGGGCCTGCAACTGTTCACGATGTACATTAACGATCTGCAGGAGGGACAGAGTGTAGTGTATATGAGTTTGCTGATGATACTAAATTGAGTGGAAAAGCAAATTGTGCAGAAGATACAGAGAGTCTGCAGAGAGATATAGATAGGTTAAGTGAGTGGGCAAGGATCTGGCAGATGGAGTACAGTGTTAGTAAATGTGAGGTCATCCACTTTGGAAGGGAAAATGAAAGAGCAGATTATTATTTAAATGGCAAAAGATTGCAGCATGCTGCTGTGCAGAGGAACTTGGGAGTGATTGTGCATGAATCACAAAAGGTTGGTTTGCAGGTGCAGCAGGAAGGCAAATGGAACACTGGCCTTCGGTGCTAGAGGGATTGAATTCAAGAGCAGGGTGGTGTCACAGGAGGACATGGAATGGACCCAAGTGCAGGGCGCAGGCACTGAAGTACTAGGGGCAGGACAGGAATAACTAAAGGATCGAACAAGATGGGGAGACCATGGCCTGCAAGGGGGATGTGGCGTGCAGGGATAATGCTGGGGTTCAGGCTGGCGAGGCGGGATCTTGGCTAGGCTAGCGGATGGGTCTGAGGGACAAGGGGTGCTAGGAGGAGAGCCCCCTGGGCGGCCCACATACTCCTGGGCAGGACCGCCTCCCAGGCAGGAACACGGAGGACTGGGCAGGTGCGGGGCGCAAACCTTCAGAGGAGAGGGGTAGGAAAGGGAGAGAATAGCCCCCACCAGGCAACGGCAGTCCAGCCTGCTTACCCGACAGAGGCAAGGAAACCAAAGGGAACTAGGTCCAGGGTGTCGATGGGAACAAACTGGCAGAACTAGTAGGTGAGCGGTGGGGATTCCAAGCCAGGAGGAACAGAACGAGACCAGGCAAACAGCGCAGGCTGGAGAAACATGACGCACGGGTCAGAGCGCAGAAACAGGGTGACCAGCGCAAACAGGGCGACCAGGTCAAAAAAGGTTAAATAGGGCGACCAGCACAAACAGGACAACCAGGGTTGGAACAGGACAGACAGGTGAGCGGCGCAAACTAGGCGAACCGGACAGAGCAGCGGGATCAGCACATACGGGGCAAACAGGTTCCAAGTAGGGTAACAGGTCCAGAGCAGGATAGCAGGACAACCCCCCACCTGGGATCAGTCCCAGGACCCCTTATAAACACCTGCCAGCTGAATAGGCAACAGGTGTGCCTCCTTAATCCAAGAGGATCCTAATTGGCTTAAGGGTGACGGGAGGGACGGCTGCAAGACCCAGAGTCCGGTGTCCATAGACCAGATCAAAACCTGGAATGCGGGCTCCGGACCGGACCATGACAGGAGGTTATGCTCAACTGTACAGGGTACTGGTGAGGCCGCACTTAGAGTACTGCATGCAATTCTGGAATCCTTATTTGAGGAAGGATATACTGGCTTTGGAGGCAGTGTGGAGGAGGAGAAGGGTGAGTTAAAATATGAGGAGATATTGAGTCCCCTGGGACTGTCCTCGCTGGAATTCAGAAGAATGAGAGGAGATCTTATAGAAACATATAAAATTATGAAAGAGGTACATAAGATAGAGGTAGGAAAGTTGTTTCCACTGGTAGACGAGACTAGAACTAGCGGAAATAGCCTCAAGGGGAGTAGATTTAGGATGGAGGTGAGGAGGAGCTACTTTTCCCAGAGAGTGGAAAGCAGAGAGCAGGACCTCCAAGGTAGTGATTTCTGGAATGCTAATTGTGCCACCCAGCAGTGAGGGTAGAAATAGGATGATTTAGCAGATAAATGCATGGATGAAAAGCTGCTGCAAGGGGTAGGTTCTTGGATTATTGGGAGCCCTTCTGGGGGAGGTATGACATGTACAAAAGGGACCGGTTGCATGTGAACCTGAGGATGACAAACATTTTCAAGGCAGGTTTGTTAGAGCCGTTGAGGAGGGCTTAAACTAATTTAGGAACCAGAGTGAAGGGACTCGGGAAATGATGGATGGTTAAAAAAAAAACAAAGGTAGCATGCAGTCATGCTGTCAGGAAGGGGCAGGCAGATGATAGGACAGGGTGAGTATCAGTACATTAGGAATGCAGAATCAAAAAGTGTAACAAATACAGTATTCAAAGTGTTATGTCTCAGTGCATGGAGTATAAAAAATAAGGTATGTGATCTCCCACTTCCACAGGTTGTCAGGTATGATGCTGTGGCCATCACTGAGTCATGGCTGAAGGATGGTTGTAGTTGGGAGCTGAATGTTCAAGGGTACACATTGTATCAGAGTGATAGGAAGGTAGGCAGAGGGTTTGGTGTGGCTCTGATGGTAAACAATGGCATCAAATCAGTAGAAAGTTGCGACATAGATGTTGGAAGATGTTGAATCCTTATGGGTTGAGTTAAGAAAATGCAAGTGTAAAAGGATCATGATGGCAGTTATATACAGGCCTCCAAACAGTAGCTGGAATGTGGACTACAGATTACAGTGGGAAATTGAAAAGGCATGTCAAAAGGGCAATGTTATTTATACTGGATTGGGTGTTATGTAATGAACTGGAGGGAATTAGGAAGCTTAAGGTAAAGGAACACTTAGGAGGTAGTTATCATAATATGATGGAGTTCAACTTGAAATTTGATAGGGAGAAAGTAAAATCTGACATAGCTGTCTTTCAGAGGAGTAAAGGAAATTCCAGTGGTAAGAGAGAGCAGTTGACTAAAGGAGTTGCTGGCAGGGTGACAGCAGACCAGCAATGGGTTGGTTTCTGGGGGAAAGTGAGGAAGGTGAAGGATAGATGTATTCCAAAAGCAAAGGAATACTCAAATGGCAAAATAATACAACTGTGGCTGACAAGGAAAGTCAAAGCTAATGTAAAATCAAAAGAACTGGCATTCAACAAAGCAAAAATTAGCAGGAAAACAGAGGATTGGGAAGCTTTTAAAAAACCTACAGAGGCAACTAAAAGAATCATAGTAGGGAAAAGCTGAAATATGAAAAAAAGCTTGCAAACAATATCAAGGTGGATAGAAAAAACTTCTTCAAGAATGTTAAAGAATAAGAGAGATGAGAGTGGATATAGGACCACTAGAAAATGAGCCCAGATAAATAATAACAACAGGAACAAGGAGATGGCAGATGAACTAAATGAGTAATTTGCATCATTCTTCACTGTGGAAGACACTAGCAGTGTGCCAGATGTTGAAGGGAGTGAGGGAAGAGAAGTGGGTGCATAACTATTACAAGGGAGAAGGTGCTCAAAAAGTTGAAAGACCTAATGGTAAATAAATCAACAGGACCACAGGAACTGCAACCTAGGGTTCTGAAAGAGGTAGCGGTAAAGATTGTGGAGGCATTAGTAATGATCTTTCAAAAATCATTGGACTCTGGCATGGTGCCAGAGGACTGGAAAATTGCAAATGTCACTCAGCTCTTTAAGAAAGGAGGAAGACAGCAGAAATGAAATTATAGACCTGTTAGCCTGACCACAGTGGTTGGGAAGATATTGGAGTCAGTTGTTAAGGATGAGGTTATGGAGTAGTTGATGGCACAGGACAACATAAGACAAAGTCAGTATGATTTCCTTAAGGGAGAATCTTACTGACACACCAATTGGAATTCTTTGAGGAGATTATAGGTAGAGTAGATAAAGGGGGTGTATAAATGTACAAATGTTGTATATTTGGATTTTCAGAAGGCCTTTGACAAGGTGCCACACATGAGGCTGTTCATTAAGTTAAGGGCCTGGGTATTACAGGAAAGTTACTGGCATGGTTAGAGCATTGGCTGAGTGATTGGAGGCAGTGTGTGGGAATTAAACGATCCTTTTCTGGTTGGCTGCCTGTGTCTAGTTGTGTTCCACAGGTGTGGGTGTTGGGACTATTCTGTTTATGCTGTATTTCAATGCTTTGGATGATGGAATAGATGGCTTTGTTGCAAAGCTTGCAGGTGATACCAAGATTGGTGGAAAGGCAGAGAGTGTTAAGGATACAGGTAGCCTGCAGAGGGACTTAGACAGATCAGGAGAATGGGCAAGAGAGTGGCAAATGAAATACAATGTTGGTAAATGCATGGTAGTAGAAACAAATGTGCAGACTGCTTTCTAAATGGGGAGAAAATCCAAAAATCTGAGATGCAAAGGGACTTGGGAGTCCTTGTGCAGAACACCCTAAAGGTTAACTTGCAGATAGAGTCGGTGGTGAGAAAGGCAAATGCAATGTTAGCATTTATTTCAAGAGGCCAAGAATATCAGAGGAGGGATGTGATGCTAAGCCTTTATGAGGCATTGGTGACCTTCACCTTGAGTATTGTGAACAGTTTTGGGCCTCTTATCTAAGTAAAGATGAACTGGCATTGGACGTGGTTCACAAGGATGTTTCAAGGAATGAAAGAGTTATCATATGAGGAATGTTTGATGGCTCTGGACCTGTACTCACTGGAATTTAGAAGGATGAGGGGGTAACCTCACTGAAACCTTTCGAACATTGTAGGGGCTAGACATGGTAGATGTGGAAATGATGTTTTCCATGGTGGGGGAGTGTAGGACAAGAGGGCACAGCCTCAGGACAAGCGGGAATCCATTTAAAACAGAAATGCGGAGACATTTCTTTAGCTTGAAGGTAGTGAATTTGTTGAATCTATTACCATAAGCAGCTGTGGAGGCTAGTCTTAAGGTGGAGATTGATAGGTTCTTGTTTGGCTATGGCATCAAAGGTTATGGGGAGAAGGCCGGTGGTGAGTGGGACTGAGGAGGAAAAAGAAAGATCAGCCATGATTGCTTGCCAGAGAAGACTTGATGGGCCAAAGGGCCTGATTCTGCTACTGTGTCTAATGGTCTTACAGTCATTAAGTGCAGTTTAGTGTAACAAGCTCACTGGGCCTGTGCGGGGAGCTGGAGAGCACTGGGCCTCAAGGTGTTCAAGAGAACCTGAGCTGATTAAACGTTGTTTAACGAGCGTCATTAATCCTTTAGAGCTCCTTGGGTTTTCTCGAGCGTCTCGCTCTTTGTAATGCAGTCTCTTGGTGCTCTCTGTATAAATTTGTTACGTTTAGTTTGATAGGCTCAGGAACTCCGTGTTACTTAAACAGATGTCTTATTAGTACAGGGTCCTAGTTTTGAGAATGTTATGTCCCACGGCATCACTCAGCCAAACACACCAAAGTTCTGTTGGAATTCTTATGAATAACTGCCTTTACACTGGAATCTGTCTTTGCACTGCACTTAGTTTCTAACATTGCTAGCACACATCGTGCCAGCTTCGATCATTTTACTGAGTGTCTGAACAGTTTACCTCACATCTTCTTGACACGGGGTTGAGTTCTGCTGCTTCTTTCATCACGGTTTTCAAAGCTATTCTTTCCAAGCCAGTTGTTCACTCTGTTCTGGTTTTGTTCCTGCACTTCATTTTTTTTTCAGGAAGATAATTAATGTTAATTCAGCGAATGTTGCTGAAGTGACAAGATGATAATGTAACTTTTGCACAGCAATATCTAATAGCTGTTACAATGGTCCAGGTTTTGCAGTCATAATTGCCCAAAGTCATTTGCATTTTTGGTGGTATACTTCATTGTCAAAGCGACAGTGGAAGTCCAAAAAACTGCCTTTAAGACTAAGAATTCTTCACACCACCCCATTCTCCCCACCCCCTCACCCTGCCTCTAGGAAGCATTCAATGACTGTAACATCTTGGTGCAAAGTATTTGTTAATCAGGGCTCTTCAAGAACATTGTCCCTAACTTCTATTTAAAGGAATCTAAGGCTATCAAATAATTTAAAACATTAAGTAGAATTTCTGTGGGGTTTGGTGTATTAACATTGGCAGAAAATTGGAAATGATGAGGTATAAGCTCTGATTTCTAGTTTCTCTGAATTATGATGTAGTCCTCAGCTAAAGTTATAGCTCATAACTGAGAGATAATGACCAGGGAACTTCAAGCTCACTGTAATTATTTTTACTTTGACATTCAATTCAAATTTTGAACTTAAAAATGTTATGTGTTGATTCACTTTCTCATTTCTCCATTTAATTATAGCTGTTAGTACACTTTAATGCTTGACTCTTGATAAAACAAATGAAATTTTAATTATAGATCGTAGGTTATATAATTTTTAACGAAGAAGAAGATTCATGTCAAGACAAGGGGTTTGTTATTTTGTTCTAATGACCTTGACAGAGAGGAAAGGGAGACTTAATTTTAAAAGCTGAGAAAATAAATACCTGCCTTATGCAACTAATGAGAAATTAATTGACAATTGATGATTAATAAGCTGCAGCACTACTTAATTCATAGCGAATGTTTCTCAGGAGAGAGGATAGCAATATATAGCCCTCCCTTCAGTATTTTCTTCTGATGTCCACCAGATGAATAGGTGATTTGAAAAGTATTCTTGCAATCTTGCTACATTTAAAGAGTTCAATGCAGACAAAAAGATAATGCATTGGAGGGAGTATAAAAAGATTACAATACATTGAGTAAATTGTAAAGATTTTTATGTTATCACTGACAGATTGTACTCCCCTGCTTATTTGCTTTTACCTGCACACTCTATAAAATACATTCTGAAATGCATCATACAATAGAAATATTTGAATTTTCACGGATACTGTATCTCTTGGCCTGCCGACAGTGATTTGTTTGGCAGAATTCCCGGTGAAGCCCCTTTACATTCCCTCACTAATGATATGCAGCAGTAGTGAAGTTCCTGCCGTAATTCCTCCAACTGTCCATTGCAGGACACAGGCAGAGCTCTGGAGAAATGTCTCAAGAAACATTTTCCATGCTACTCTGATGCTTATGCAAACCTTATGTAGAACTTTCAGTCATTAAGTTTGCAAGAGACTGAAAATACCTCTTGTGTCTAAAAGTGAAAATGATTCATTTTCCAATTAAACACTCCCAGCATGAAACCTTGTCTGTTCATAATGCAGCATGAAAATTCACATATATAGAACTCATTATTTTTTTCAGAGGTTGTTATTAAATATGATTAGATAAACATAAAACTTTGATTGGATATGTTCATTATCTAATATGGATTCCCTATAAGAAATAGCCTACATTATGAAAGTGCAGCAAAAGAAAAAAGTATGGTATTTCTGTTAATAAGCCACATTCACAAAGATGTTTGATATTATACCTGTTTTACTGCACACACACAATACCCATAAAAAGTATTCACCACCCCTTGGAAGTTTTCATGTTTTATTGTTTTACAACATTGAATCACAGTGGATTTAATTTGACTTTTTTGGACATTGGTCACAGAAAATGAATCTTTCATGTCAAAGTGAAAACAAATCTCTACAAAGTGATCTAAATTAATTGCAAATCAAAGACATAGAATAACTGATTGCCTAAGTATTCACCCCTTTAATATGACACACCAAATCATCACTGGTGTCGTCAATTCATTTTAAAAGTCACATAATTAGTTAAATGGAGATCTGTTTATTGAGACCTGTGTGCAGTCAAGGTGTTTCAATTGATTGTACTGAAAGTACACCTGTATCTGGAAGATCCAATAGCTGGTGAGTCAGTATCCTGACAAAAACTACACCATGAAGACTAAAGAATACTCCATGCAACTCTGCAAAAAGGTTATTGAGAAGGATCAATTCAGGAGATGGATACAAGAAAATGTCCAAGTTTCTGAACATCCTTTGGAGTGCAGTTAAGTCAATCATCAAGAAATATTAAGAATATGGCACAGGTGTAAATCTGCCTAGAGCAGGTCATCCTCAGAAATGGACTGACCGCACAAGAAGGGACTAGTGAGGGTGGCCACCAAGAGACCCATGACAATTCTGGAGGAAGTGGGAGAAATTGCACACACAACAACTGTTGCCAGGTTGCTTCACCAGTCTCTGCTTCGTGACAGAGTGACAAACAGAAAGCATCTGTTGAAAAAAACACATGAAATCTTGGCTAGAGTTTGTCAGAAGGTGTGTAAAAGATTCTGAAGTCAGCTAGAAGAAGGTTCTATGGTCTAATGAAACAAAAATTGATCTTTTTGGTCATCATACTAAACACTATGTTTGGCGCAAGCCAAACACTGCGCATCATCAAAAACACGCCAGTGTGGTTCCATCTCAGTGCAGAACGACACTTTGAATGTAGGTTCCTTAACATGAAAAGTTCATTGTTAATTTTTGCCCTGCGTGCTGTATCTGTGGATTTCTCTGCCCAATGAAGCAGTGGAGGCTTCCTCAGTAAATATATTTAAGACATGGTTGGATAGATTTTTGCATAATAGGGGAATTAAGGGTCACGGGGAAAAGGCAGGTAGGTGGAGATGAGTCCATGGCCAGATCAACCATGATCTTATTGAAAGGTGAGCATGCTCGATGGGCCAGATGGCCTACTCCTGTTCCTTGTTCCTATTTCTTATGTTCTCATGTTTTCTATAATTATTTCTGTAAGTATAATTTGTTATAAAATGTTGGGAGTATCCAAGTGCATCTCAGGATATAATACGGAAATGTCTCTTAGTGTGTTTGGCCATCACAAATACAAACACCCTCCACTGAGCAATGTTTCAACCTCCTTCCTTTCAGATTAAGCTAATCATTATGCCTCCTAAATTAAGACTTGGTTCTTAAGTTTTCTGGATCCTGCTCTGATGGAATTTCCATTGAAGCAAAATACCTCATAGGCAGGATTGAATGTGGTATTCATTTCTAAATCGTTTGGTGAGTGGCATATAATAAAATGAAGTTTAAAGAGATATATAACAACAGTTTTGAACAGTGCATTATTGATGTGAATGTAATGACAGGTTAAGGAATAAAGTTGTCATTCCATTTTTGCGTAATTTTGGACACTTTAAGTGGCAACTCAGTTTGCAGAACAAAATACAAGATGTTACGATAGTCTTGGGGGATTTCATTATGTAGGTAAATTGGAAAAACAAGTTCAGTGCTGCATCCCAACAGACGGAATTTGTAGAATGCCTACAAGATGGCTTTTTAGAGCAGCTTGTCATTGAGCCCACATAGGGAAAGGCAATTCTGGATCAGATGCTGTGTAATGAACTGGATTTGATTAGGGAGCTTAAGGTAAAGGAACACTTAGGAAACAGTAATCATAATATGAAAGAATTCATTCTGCATTTTGAGAGGGAGAAGATAAAGTCAGATGTATCAGTACTATAGTGGAGGAAAGGGAATTATAGAGGTATCAGAGAGAAGCTGGCCAAAACTGATTTGAACAGGACCCTATCAGATATGACAGTAGAACAGCAATGGCTGAAGTTTCCGGGGTAGTTCAGAAGGTGCAGTACAGCTACATCCCAAAGATGAAAAAGTATTCTAAAGGGAGGATGAGGCTACCATAGCTAACAAGGGAAATAAAAGACAGTATATAAAACAAAAGAGAGGGCATATAATACAGGAAAATGAATGGGCAGTTAGAGGATTAGGAACATTTTAAAAGTCAACAGAAGGCAACTAAAAAGGCCATATAGAGAGAAAAGATGAAATATGAAAGTAAGCTAGACAATAATATAAAAGAGAACACCAAACAATTTTTCAAATATATGAAGAGTAAGAGAGAGATTAGAGTGGATATTGGACCACTGGGAAATGATGCTGGAGAGGTAGTCATGGGAGACAAAGAAATTGCAGGTGAACTTAATAAGTATTCTATGTCAGTTTTCACTGTGGAAGTCAATAGACAATAGACAACAGGTGCAAGAGTAGGCCATTCGGCCCTTTGAGCTGGCACCACCATTCAATGTGATCATGGCTGATCATCTACAATCAGTACCCTGTTCCTGCCTTCTCCCCATATCCCTTGACTCTGCTATCTTTAAGAGCTCTATCTAACTCTTATTTGAAAGCATCCAGAGAATTAGCCTCCACTGCCTTCTGAGGCAGAGCATTCCATAGATCCACAATTCTCTGGGTGAAAAAGTTTTTCCTGAACTCCATTCTAAATGGCCTACCCCTTATTCTTAAACTGTGGCCTCTGGTTCTGGACTCCCCCAACATCGGAAACATGTTTCCTGCCTCTAGCGTGTCCAATCCCTTAATAATCTTATATGTTTCAATCAGATCCCCCCTCATCCTTCTAAATTCCAGTGTATACAAGCCCATTCGCTCCAATCTTTCAACATATGACTGTCCCGCCATCTCGGGAATCAACCTTGTGAACCTACGATGCACTCCCTCAGTAGCAAGAATGTCCTTCCTCAAATTTGGAGACCAAAGCTGAACACAATACTCCAGGTGTGGTCTCACCAGGGCCCTATACAACTGAAGAAGGACCTCTTTGCTCTTATACTCAACTCCCCTTGTTATGAAGGCCAACATGCCATTAGCTTTCTTCACTGCCTGCTGTGCCTGCATACTTACTTTCAGTGACTGATGAACAAGGACACCTAGATCTCGTTGTACTTCCCCTTTTCCTAACTTGACACCATTCAGATAGTAATCTACCTTCCTGTTCTTGCCACCAAAGTGGATAACCTCACATTTATCCACATTAAACTGCATCTGCCATGCATCTGCCCATTCACCCAACTTGTCCAAGTCACCCTGCATTTTGCTAACATCCTCCTCATATTTCACACTGCCACCCAGCTTTGTGTCATCTGCAAATTTGCTAATGTTACTTTTAATCCCTTCATCTAAATCATTAATGTATATGTAATGTAATGTACAGTCACAAACAGTATGCCAGAAATCTGAGAGTGTCAGGGGGCAGATGTGAGTGCAGTTGCTATTACTGCTTGAGAAGCTGAAGCTCTGAAGGTAGGTATATCACCTGGATCACAGGGTTCTGAAAGAGGTAGCTGAAGAAATTGTGGAGGCATTAGAAATGATCTTTCAAGAACCACTAGATTCTGGAATGGAAAATTGCTTTTGGGGTACTTGGAGACACATGACAAAATAGTCCAAAGTCAGCATGGTTTCCTTCAAGGGAAATCTTGCTTGACAAATCTTTTGGAATTCATTGAGGAAGTAACAGGCAAGACAGACTAAGGAGAGTCAGTGGATGTTGTTCACTTGGATTTTCAGAAGGCCTTTGACAAGGTGCTACAGATGAGGCTGCTTCACAAGAGAAGAGCCCATAGTATTACATGAAAGATATTATCGTGGATAGAAGATTGCTGACTGACAGGAGGCAAAGAGTGGGAATAAAGAGAGCTTTTTCTCGTTGGCTGCCTGTAACAAGTGGTGTTCCACAATGGTAGGAGTTGGAACCGCTTCTTTTCACATTATATGTCACTGATTTGGATGAAGGAATTGATGGCTTGTGGCAAAGTTTGCAGACCATACAAAGATAAGTGAAGTGGTAGTGTTGAAGAAGCAGGAAGTCTGTAGAAGGACTTTGACAGATTGGGAGAATGGGTAAAGAAATGGCAATGAAATATAGTGTAGGGAAATGTATGGTGAAGAACTTTGGTATAAGAAAATAAGGTGTGAACTATGGAGAGAAAATTCAAAAATCAGAGGTACAAAAAGACTTGGGAGTCTTTGTGAATGAATCCCTAAAGGTTAACATTAAGGCTGATTTGGAGATAGGGAAGGCAAATGCAATGTTGGCATGTGTTTCGTGAGGACCATAATATGGAAGTAATGTTGAAGTTTTATAAGGCACTTGTCAGACTGCACATGGAGTATTGGGGGCAGTTTTGGGCCCCTTACCTAAGAAAAGGTGCCCTAGCGTTAGAGAGGTTCACAAGAATGACTTGGAAATTGAAGGGTTAACATATGAGGACCATGTGATGGCTCTGGCCCTGTACATGCTGAAGTTTGTAACAGTGTAGCGGGGGAGCTCATCTGAACCTATCGAATATTGAAAAGCCTAGATAGAGTGGAAGTGGAGAGGATGTTTTCTATAGTGGGTGAGTGTTGAACAAGAGAACACAGCCTCAGAATAGAGGGGCGTCCATTTAGAACAGAGATGAGGAGGAATTTATTTAGCTCAAGGGTGGTGAATCTGTGGAATTCATTGCCACGGAAGTCTGTGCAGGCCAAGTCATTGAGTATACATAAGGTGAAGTTTAATAGGTTCTTAATTAATCAGAGCGCCAAAGGTTGTGGGCAGAAGGCAGGAGACTAGGGTTGAGATGAATAGTTAATCAGCCATGATGGAATGGCGGAGTGGACTTGATGAGCCAAATGGCCCAATTCTGCTCCTATGTCTTATGGTCTTATTGTCTTATGTCTAGAAGAAGCAGAATAGTGGTAGCACTAGATAGATAGATAGATAGATACTTTATTCATCCCCATGGGGAAATTCAACTTTTTTTCCAATGTCCCATACACTTGTTGTAGCAAAACTAATTACATACAATACTTAACTCAGTAAAAAATATGATATGCATCTAAATCACTATCTCAAAAAGCATTAATAATAGCTTTTAAAAAGTTCTTAAGTCCTGGCGGTAGAATTGTAAAGCCTAATGGCATTGGGGAGTATTGACCTCTTCATCCTGTCTGAGGAGCATTGCATCGATAGTAACCTGTCGCTGAAACTGCTTCTCTGTCTCTGGATGGTGCTATGTAGAGGATGTTCAGAGTTATCCATAATTGACCGTAGCCTACTCAGCGCCCTTCGCTCAGCTACTGATGTTAAACTCTCCAGTACTTTGCCCACGACAGAGCCCACCTTCCTTACCAGCTTATTAAGACGTGAGGCGTCCCTCTTCTTAATGCTTCCTCCCCAACACGCCACCACAAAGAAGAGGGCGCTCTCCACAACTGACCTATAGAACATCTTCAGCATCTCACTACAGACATTGAATGACGCCAACCTTCTTAGGAAGTACAGTCGACTCTGTGCCTTCCTGCACAAGGCATCTGTGTTGGCAGTCCAGTCTAGCTTCTCGTCTAACTGTACTCCCAGATACTTGTAGGTCTTAACCTGCTCCACACATTCTCCATTAATGATCACTGGCTCCATATGAGGCCTAGATCTCCTAAAGTCCACCACCATCTCCTTGGTCTTGGTGATATTGAGACGCAGGTAGTTTGAGTTGCACCATATCACAAAGTCCTGTATCAGTTTCCTATACTCCTGCTCCTGTCCATTCCTGACACACCCCACTATGGCCGTGTCATCAGCGAACTTCTGCACATGGCAGGACTCCGAGTTATATTGGAAGTCTGATGTGTACAGGGTGAACAGGACCGGAGAGAGTACGGTTCACTGCGGCGCCCCTGTGCTGCTGACCACCGTGTCAGACCTACAGTCTCCCAACCGCACATACTGAGGTCTATCTGTCAAGTAGTCCACTATCCAATCCACCATGTGAGAGTCTACTCCCATCTCCGTTAGTTTGTGCCTTAAGATCTTGGGCTGGATGGTGTTAAAGGCACTAGAGAAGTCAAGGAATGTAATCCTCACAGCACAACTGACCCCCTCTAGGTGAGAGAGTGATTTGTGCAGCAAATACGTGATAGCATCCTCCACTCCCACCTTCTCACTATGCAAATTACTTCACTATAGAAACCACAGAGATCAGTAAAGGAAGTTGAGAGCCATGTAGCTTCAAAGCTACATGACTACCGGCCTGTGGCACTGACTCCAATCACCATGAAGTGCTTCGAACGGTTGGCAAAGGCACATATCAAAACTATTCCTGTCACAAAGGACAGTCGCCATTACGCTTGCCAACTGATCCCTCTCCGACAGATGTTTTAGCATCTGTAATACAGCTGACACATGGAAAACAATGACACTCATGTCAGAAGCAACACTCACCGAACAATGAAGGAACTCAGCAGATCAGGAAAGGCAAGGTTTTGAGCCCAGACCCTTCTAAATGACTAGAAAGAAGGGATGAAGATGCCTGAATAGAAAGGTGGGGGGAGGGAAAGGAGGATAGTTAGAAGGTGATAGGTGAAGCCAGGTGGGTGGGAAAGGGAAAGAGCAGGAGAGAAAGGAATCTGGCAGAAGAGGAAAGTGAACCATGGGAGAAAGGGAAGGAGGAGGGAATGCGGGGGAGGTGATATGCAGCTGAGTAAAGGTAAGAGATCAAGAGTGATGAATAGAAGAAGAGGGGAAGGGAAGGGAAGGGAAAACTTATTATGTCAGAATGTTGTTTCTGGATTTCAGTTTGGCATTCAATGCTATTGTTCTGACTTTGGTGGAGAAATAAAAGTGCAGACTATTTTCTAAATGGAGAGAAAACTGAAAAATCTGAGGTGCAAAGGGACTTGGGGATCCTTGTGCAGGATTCCCTGGAGGTTAATTTCCAGGTTGAGTCAATGGTGAGGAAAGCAAATGCAATGTTGGCATTCATTTTGAGAGGACTAGAATCTAAAAGCAAGGATGTAATGTTGAGGCTTTATAAGGCACTGGTGAGGTCTCACTTGGAATATAGCCTTATCCTGCTCCTATATTTTATGGTCTTACTTTCTTATGGTGAACAAACTCCTACTCCTTGGTCTAAATACACCACTGCACAACAGAGTGTTGGATTTCCTAACCCAAAGACCTCAGATGGTCAGGATGCACAACTGTTCCTCCCTCCCTATCATCTTCAGCATAGATGTTCCCCAGGGCTAAGTGCTGTATGCACTCCTCACACATGATGCAAGTGAAAAACTCAAGTTTGCCGATGACTTGTCAGTGTTGGGTCTCATTACAAACATAAATGAGGCAGCATACTGACAGGAGGTGGTAGAGTCTGAGGCCTGGTGCTAGGCAAATAACCTGTTCCTCAATGTCAAGATGTCAAAGGAGATGATTATCGACTTCAGGAGAAATCGTACCACTCATACCTCTCTTCAGATCAGCAACACAGCAGTGGAAACTGTGAGCAGTTTCACAATCCTGCGAGTATACATCACCTTCCAGAACACATCTTGCACAATCACAACTACTTACTTAGGAGTTTGTGAAGATTTCACATAATATCTAAAACTTCGACAAACTGTGGAGAGTATATGTACTGTGGAGAGTATATGTACTGTGGAGAGTATATGTACTGTGGAGAGTATATCGACAGGCTGTATCACAGCCTGGTATTGAAACACCAGTGCTTTTGAATGTACAAGTAAAATCCTATAAAGAGTAGATGATATGGCCCAGGCCATCATGGGTAAAGCCCTCCCCACCACTGAGCACATCTATACAAAGCATTGTCACAAGAAAGCTTTATCCATTATTAGGAATACCCAGCACTCAGGTCATACTCTCTCTTCCTACTGCTGCCATCAGGGAGAGGGTACAGGAGCTTCAAGACCAACACCAGCAGGTTCAGGAACAGTTATTGTCTCTTAACCATCAGACTCTTGAAGCAAAGAGGATAACTTCTCTCAACTTCACTTGCCCAACAATGAACTGTTCCCTCAACCTATGGACTCACTTTCAATACCTCTTCATCTCATGTTCTTGCTATTTATTGCTTACTTATTTCTTTCATTTTGCACGTGCACAGTTCAACATCTTTGCACAGGGGTTGAATGCCTAGGTGGTGTGGTCCTTGATGCACCATCAATAACTCTCGGAGATGGGAGGCAAAAGATAGGCTTTTATTAGCTGCAAACGTGACCACGACAAATTGGAGACTGAGGGAGGAGCAGTGCCTCCAATCGCCTTTATACAGGGGTCTGTGGGAGGAGCCACAGGAGTAGTCAGCGGAGGGGCATGTCCAGACAGGTATACACATAGTTTACCACAGTCCTTCATTGGTTTTTATTCTTCATTGAGTATACCCGCAAGAGAATGAATCTGTGTTTTACATGGTGACATATATGCACTTCAATAATAAATTGACTTTGAACTTTGAAAACATCCTCTCTTTAATTCTTATCAGTTGTAACAGAAAAAAAACTTGTTAAACTTAATCTTACCCGACACTGTTTTTTCATGTGTTGAACTGTGAAGTTTTTTTCACCTCCTATAGAAAAGATGTGATTGCTCTGAAAATGGTGATGAGAAAATTCCACAGGATGGTGCCTCAGATGGAGTTACTCTGTTATGAGGGGAGCCTGTTTTCCTTGGAGCAAGGAGGCTGAGGTGGTACCTGATATAGTCCCAAAATAAAGTGAGCCATACACAGAGTAGACAGGAGTAACTTTTATCCGTACCAGAGGTGTCTTTAATAAGAGGGCGTAAGTTAAAGGAATGGCATAAAAAGTTTATAAGGAAGATTGTTTTCACCCAGAATGCTCTGCTTTGAAGAGGGTTGTGAAGACAGAAACTCCCTCAAGATTTAAAAAGTTATCTGAATGAACACTTGAACTGCTGTGGGATAAGACCAAATACCGGGAAATGAACATCAGCATACAGGAAGAAGGGCCTGTTTCTGCACTGTGTGATTCACTGAGAAAATAGATTGATGGGGTGGGATGGGATACAATTTCAAGCCCAACCCAGCCCAAAAACAGTATACTCAGACCCCAAAATTCAGGAAAGGCCAAAACTAAGAAACTGAGTTGGACCGCAGGTAGTTTGCATTTGACCAAGTGGTAGATTATGGGCGGAGGTCGGAATGAATCATTATCTACACACCACTAGCTATTAACTTGCTCTGAATTAGACAGTGCCACTCTCAATTTTCCTGTTATTTTTTGGTCTCAATGTTTCATTCAGAGCAATCGATGAATTGGTAAAACAATTATAAGATTTAAAAGATGATGCTGTAAAAGATTGATCTGTAAATCTGATTTTTTTTACCCTCTTGTATCTTTTGCAGGCATTTTTGAAACTCATTGTTTAGTTAGAATGCAGAAATGATATTATGATCTTAAGTCAATCAATTACTTCTATTTCTATGCTAAAACAATTGGTTAAAAATAAGACTTTGACAAATATATCAGAGGGACGTATTTGAATAGATACCCATTGCATCTAATTTTAATAGAAACTTGAAAGATCAACATTTCTTTCACAAATGACATGCACCGCCTCCATTTCTGACTGTCCGTAATGGAAAGTTGCTTGTGCTTCCGGATTTAGGGCTTCTATGTCACCCGAGCCACCTCAGTAGCAGCGCTCCATTGTTAATGCAACCTGTATGTTTCCAAATAAATCTGAATCTGAATCCTCAGTCAGAAGGTTGTGGGTTCAAGACTAGTTCAGGAATCAGTGAAAACGATATTGGCTTACAAGAAATGGTGGTGTGTATCTGTGTCATCAGAGATACAAGAGACATTAAGCCTGCTCACACAAGTGGATGGCAATAAATGTCAAAGTACTATTTGAAGGATGGGGGACACTACGTGTTCTTGCCAACATTTATTTCTCAACCAACACAATGACCGTAGATGAACCAATTGCATGCTGTATCCCTGTGTGGTGTATACAGTAAATGGGCACTGAAACGGTCTGGTGCAATGAAAACAGGTCATCTATCCTTAAGCTAAATGTAATTAAGTGGATTAAATTTAGCTTTTAATAAGTTGCTGCTGCAAAACAACAAATTTCACAACACATGTCAGTGAAAATAAACTTGATTTTGATTCTAGTTCTGAGCCTAATGTAAATATGTCTTGTTTTGAGACTACTGTGTATCTCATGTAAGAAATATCTATGCCATATTTTTACATTTTTAAGTGCTCTTTGAAGGAAATTTTCTGCTATTTGTTAATTAGAGTGAATCTTTTTTCAATGGTATTTGCAGTTTTGTGATATGTAATCAACTGTGAAAGCCTTGCATTACTGTTTGATGGATTACACAGAGTTTTGCATCATTCTGTGCTGTGCCTGATCAGGGAATGCTTTACTCTACAACCAGCTGTAACAAACTCTCAATAAACATGAACAATTGTTTACAATTTCACTTGAACAGCAACTACGAGAAACCTTCTTCAAATGATGAGGTACAAGAAAGGTTGACTTGCAAGTCCAGCATTTCCTGTGCCCTTTTTATTTTGATAGAGTATAGAAAAAATGATTTCTCTTTTATTGCGCCATATAGTCAATGTTTAGGGATCTCTTGCAGGATGTTAGGGATAAATTTGTCCCGGTGAGGAAGGTAAAGACTGGTAAGGTGAAGGAACCATGGGTGACAGGTGAGGTGGAGAATCTAGTCAGGTGGAAGAAGGCAGCATACGTGAGGTTTAGGAAGCAAGGATCAGATGAGTCTATTGAGGAATATAGGGTAGCAAGAAAGGAGCTTAAGAAGGGGCTGAGGAGAGTAAGAAGGGGCTGAGGAGAGCAAGAAGGGGGCATGAGAAGGCCTTGGCGAGAAGGGTAAAGGAAAACCCCAAGGCATTCTTCAATTATGTGAAGAACAAAAGTTTGACAGGAGTGAAGATAGGACCGATTAAAGATAAAGGTGGGAAGATGTGCCTGGAGGCTGTGGAAGAGAGCAAAGTCCTCAATGAATACTTCTCTTCGGTATTCACCACTGAGAGGGAACTTGAAGATGGTGAGGACAATATGAGTGAGGTTGATATTCTGGAGCATGTTGATATTAAGGGAGAAGAGGTGTTGGAGTTGTTAAAGTTATTCCACCAGGCCCACGAATATTCTGGGGCCTGACAGAATATTCCCCAGGCTGCTCCACGAGGCGAGGGAAGAGACTGCTGAGCCTCTGGCTAGGATCTTTATGTCCTCATTGTACATGGGAATGGTACCGGAGGATTGGAGGGAGGCGAATGTTGTCCCCTTGTTCAAAAAAGGTAGTAGGGATAGTCCGGGTAACTATAGACCAGTGAGCCTTGCATCTGTGGTGGGAAAGCTGTTGGAAAAGATTCTTAGAGATAGGATCTATGGGCATTTAGAGAATCATGGTCTGATCAGGGACAGTCAGCATGGCTTTGTGAAGGGCAGATCGTGTCCAACAAGCCTGATAGAGTTCTTTGAAGAGGTGACCAGGCATATAGATGAGGGTAGTGCAGTGGATGTGATCTACATGGATTTTAGAAAGGCATTTGACAAGGTTCCACATGGTAGGCTTATTCAAAGAGTCAGAAGGCATGGGATCCAGGGAAGTTTGGCCAGGTGGATTCAGAATTGGCTTGCCTGCAGAAAGCAGAGGATCATGGTGGAGGGAGTACATTTGGATTGGAGGGTTGTGACTAGTGGT
This sequence comes from Hemitrygon akajei, assembly GCF_048418815.1. Lineage (NCBI taxonomy): Eukaryota > Metazoa > Chordata > Chondrichthyes > Myliobatiformes > Dasyatidae > Hemitrygon > Hemitrygon akajei. The sequence goes on from NC_133136.1 coordinate 98,800,865, forward strand.
GTCCCACAAGAATTGGATTTGGGACCTCTACTTTTTTGTGATTTTTGTTAACGACCTGGATGTGGGGGTAGGAGGGTGGGTTGGCAAGTTTGCAGATGACACAAAAGTTGGTGGTGTTGTGGATAGTGTTGAGTATTGTTGAAGATTGCAGAGAAACATGAAGGATGCAGAAGTGGGCTGAGAAGTGGCAGATGGAGTTCAACCCAGAGAAGTGTGAGGTGGCACACTTTGGAAGGACAAACTCCATGGCAGAGTACACAGTAAAGGGCAGGATACTTGGGAGTGTGCAGGAGCAGAAGGATCTGGGCGTACATATCCACAGATCCCTGAAAGTTGCCTCACAGGTAGATAGGGTAGGTAAGAAAGCTTATGGAGTATTAGCTTTCATGAGTCGAGGGATAGAGTTTAAGAGTCGCGGGGTAATAATGCAGCTCTATAAAACTCTGGTTAGGCCACACTTGAAGTACTGTGTCCAGTTCTGGTCGCCTCACTATAGGAAGGATGTGGAAGCATTGGAAAGGGTACAGAGGAGATTTACCAGGATGCTGCCTGGTTTAGAGAGTATGGATTATGATCAGAGGTTAAGGAAGCTAGGGCTTTACTCTCTGGAGAGAAGGAGAATGGGAGGAGACATGATAGAGGTGTATAAGATACTAAGAGGAATAGATAGAGTGGACAGCCAACACCTCTTCCCCAGGGGACCACCACTCAATACAAGAGGACATGGCTTTAAGGTGAGGGGTGGAAAGTTCAAGGGGGATATTAGAGGAAGGTTTTTCACTCAGAGAGTGGTTGGTGCGTTGAATGCACTGCCTGAGTCAGTGGTGGAGGCAGATACACTAGTGAAGTTTAAGAGACTACGAGACAGGTATATGGAGGAATTTAAGGTGGGGGGTTATATGGGATGCAGGGTTTAAGGGTTGGCACAACATTGTGGGCCAAAGGGTCTGTACTGTGCTGTATTGTTCTCTGTTCTATGTTCTATGATAGGCCAACCAAAGCAACAATGTTCATTCGTCATGATGCATGCACTGCAAAGTCTATTTGTGGTAATTCAGTAAAATATTAACTTTGTGCCAGAGTAGAACTCTCAATGTGTGAAATCTGTTGGTTTAAAATGTATTTTATGAACTTAAATACAAAATCAAACAACATTCTTGTGCAGTACCAAGAGACTGCTGACTATTGGATAGGATGAAAAATCAAAATTGCATTTGCCACGACATTCCATGACATTATTTTAATTAAGTGTGGAAAAGCACCATGGTTTTTTTTGGATGAAATTTCTCCTTAACCAATATCACTCAAGCAGAAAGCAGAATACCCTTAGGGAATTAAAGGCTATATGGAACAGGAAAGAAATTGAAAATGTGTCTAAGATCGGGTCAGCCATATTTTATTGAATGGCAATACAAGCTCCTTAAGCAGCTTTCTCCTGCTGCTATCTTGTGTTCATGTATTAGGAGTCTTCTACCTTTTCACAGCTTATGAAACATCATTAATATTTATGATGATAAAACTTATTCACACTACTATCAACAGGGCGCCCTTTCTGTATTGTACTAGGAGAAATAATTCAGAAAAGTCCATATAATTTCCAGAGGGCTGCTTTGGAACCATAGACTTGACTACAATACACAACAAAGTTCAAAGTAAATTTATTAACAAAGTACGTATATGTCTGTGAGATTCATTTCCTTGTGGGCATACTCAGAAACTCCAAGTAACTTAATAGAATCAATGAAAGACCGCACCCAACCGGACAAACAACCAGTGTGCAAACAACAAAAACTGTGCAAATACAGAAGAAGAAAAATAATAATAATAATAATAATAAATAAATAAGAAGCACTGTAAGGCTGTGGGAATTCATGAAGTTGCCTCTATGTTTTGATGGACAAAGCAATCATAAAAAGCATTGATCTCATCTCCAAGCAAAGCTTTCTTGTCGTCTATATCTCTTGGTTTTACTGGACCTCTTTCATTTAACTTGGTCACCAGACTTGGATGCTACTGATTTGTCCTCAGCACATTGTAGCTTCATGATTCATTCAAAGTTTCTGGTTAGGGAAGAATCTGAATGATTGTGTGGTGACACACTCTTCTCCAACTGTATTTATAAAGCCCTTGACAACCATGATGTATTTGCAATGTATTCGTACATTTGCTGAAAGATGATGGATACAAAGAGTTTCATTCCTTGGTGTTTCAAACTGACTTGGAGTCCTCCCCTCCTCCCACTCGTTGGGCCATTGTGTTGTACTTCCATCCATCTAAAGGTGACGTATCTGCATACTTGAGAGTTAAATCCACCAGGTCCTTCAGAATATCGTGACATCACTAGTTCATTAAGACAGTTCAGAAGTATGTTACTGAAAGGGAGGTTACAGGCTGCAGAATGCAGTGAGAGTAATTCAGAAATTGTGTAAGCAGTCTGCAACACGTCACCATAATACACTACTGCCATCTTGGTTGTAGATCTTTACTGAACATTTTCCAGTTTAATCACATCTTGCTTGATGGTAGAGAACTACACATGTGTGTCTTCACCAACATCCTATACAATGTAACACGATGACCCAGTTCTCTTGTTCACTACCCCATCCAGCGAATACAAGCATGCATACACCTTCTTAACCAGTTTGCCAATCTGTGTCACCACTTTCAAGTACTTTGACATACCCAAGAACTTTGTCATGGGTATGTCATCAGCTTGGGAGACGCTGTTCATGTGGTCTCACAGAAATAGGTTTTATGACGTGTAGAGGTTTCATTTACAGATGAAACAGGACTGTCAAAGGCTGAGGATGCTGAAGCTCAGTAGGGTTAATTTGGAGACAGTGAGCATGCTGGCAGTTGGATAGATGGGTCACAGATGAAAATTACTATTAGGAAACGGAGAAGGTGCTTCAAATGAGAAAAGAATCCAGGAACTATTGCGTAAATAAAGTTGCACAGAATAACTGGAGATTCTATGGATTTAATTAACAGTAAGTTGAAGCTGTCATAAAAATATTCATTGACAATAATTATACCAGTAATTAAATAAATCAGGAATTTTGGAAGAAGTGTGTCACAGTGCCAGTGGCTATGAAACGTTAATTTGTCATAAAAATCCACATGCTTCATTAATGTCTTTCAACGTAGGAAGTCAGTCACATTTATTCAGTTTGGCCTTCAGATGACTGAAGACCCACCAATGTAGTTAACTATTAAATGCTTCCTCAATTTAGGGGCAATCTCTGCAGGACAACATATGCTAACTTTGCCAGTAACTTCTCTGTGCCATGCATGGGAAGATGTATAATTGAATGTTAGGATTGATTAAAAGATCTGTCTTGAATTAAAATAGTATGGTATAAATGGCTGGTATGGTCACCTAGAATATTGTTTAATTTTAGTGATCTCAATGCAACAACGATACTGTAATAATTGAAAGCCAAAATGATCATGAGCATGAAGTGTTTTTATGAAGAACAATTGGATTTTCAGGAGACAACCTTAGGGCAGGACGATCCAACAATGGTACAGCAAGCCCTCCTAGTTATTATAAAATACTATGAAGATATTCTGTTTAAAACTTCACTCCAAATGGTCATATATAAATTCCTGTACAAATCTTTGTTGATAATAAGAAATTTGCTATAATCAAGCTTCAAAACAGATGGAATAGTGTTGATCATGATGTACAATGTTACTTTGTCCAGGGTCTGGAATCAGAATACTTGGGCAATGCTTGAAGTGGAACAGATTCAAAACAATTTGCTAGAACAATTGGTACAGTGAGTAAATGGTGAACTTACAGAATAAACTGCCTTAGGAGACAGAGGAAGCAGTTCACAATGATTCCTTCAAACTAGATTTTCTTTTCAGAAGATAACTCTTTGGGTCAGTTTATGAGTAATTAAAGTGTGACATTGAGAAGAAGGCAAATCAGGATAAAGTGACATTAGGTCTCCAATTTTCAAGGGTTCCCATCAATAGATTTTTTTTCTTGTATAATAACAGGGTATGCTATAGATTAATTCATGCAGATAAATTGCAATGATTAATCTGACTCCAATATCATTGCAGCATGCATTCAGGATGGTAGAAGGTGAACTAGACGAACCTAGCTAATAATTCCTACACTCCTTTGTCCTCCAGGCAGCCTTTGTAGCAAGTTGCTAATATATAATGCACTAGTTCAAAATCAAGTGACTGTTGGAGATTTTTCATTATGTTTCTAATTTACTCAAGTTGTCAGTGATGGGTTTAGCTAGAGGTCATAATTATTAAAGAGATTGCTTATGTTTACACTCTTGTGAAATAATTAGCTTTTATTGATTTTGAGAATAAATTATATGAAAGGATTTTGCAAAAATTTATGCAAAGTAGAGTTGTAATTAGAGGTTGGAAATCATGCCCTGTGGGTTCATAAACAATACAGAAGAAAGCAAACAGCAATTCAGTTGTCATACTGAAATTAGAACCAGATGGCTTTTTTTTCTTTTAAAAAATAGATGCAGTACTTTTATCCCTTATTCATACAATTCAAACAACCCTGATGTCATGAATTTGACTCTGAAGTGGTCAAAGGTATTACACAGAGATATGTATGCTCCAACATCTGCACAAGCTAGACTGTTGGACTACAAACACTTCCAATCAACTCAGGAATGGGCTTGGTGTCATGGTACTTTCTTTATTAGGTTAATAATTTAGAAGACCAGGACTAATTTCCCAGTGAACGTGAGTTCAAATTTAATTCAGTTCTTTTGAGAAAATTGAATAAATATACTACCAGTAAAAGGAATCATAATTAAAATTTAAGCCCAGCTGATTCACTAATATCCTTTCGGAAAGGAAACCTGCCATGTTCCATATGCTATGTATAACAATGCTATTGACTACTAGCAGTTGAACAAAGATAACACACTTTCTCCTTAGTTCTCTGGGTTTGAATGATTTGAAGATTCCAATGTGGGATCCTTTGTTATTGGCAATTAGCAGTATTCTGAAACAGTCAAATTGAATGTTGACCTTCATTGGTAGAGGGATTGAATTTAAGAGTAGGGAGGTTATAGGTACTGGTGAGGCCACACCTGGAGTACCACATGCAGTTCTGGTCTCCTTACTTGAAGAAGGATATACTGGCTTTGGAGGCAGTGCAGAGGAGGTTCACCAAGTTGATTCCAGAGATGAGGGGGTTAGACTGTGAGGAGAGATTGAGCCAGCAGGGACTGTACTCACTGGAATTCAGAAGAATGAGAGGAGATCTTACAGAAACATATAAAATTATGAAAGGGATAGATAAGATAGAGGCAGGAAAATTGTTTCCACTGGTAGGTGAGACTAGAACTAAGGGCATAGCCTCAAGATCGAGGGGAGTAGATTTAGGATGGAGATAGGAGAAACTGCTTTTCCCAGAGTGTGGTGAATCTGTGGAATTCTCTGCCCAATGAAGCAGTGGAGACTACTTCAGTAAATATATTTAAGACACAGTTGGATAGATTTTTGCATAGTAGGGGAATTATAGCTTATGGTGAAAAGGCAAGTAGGTGGAGATGAGTCCATGGCCATGATCTTATTGAATTTCGGGGCAGGCCTGACAGGCCAGATGGCCTACTCCTGCTCCTATTTTTTATGTTCTTGTGTTCTAAGTCACGTAATATTTTCTATTCTAAAGTTCTCTAAGTACACAAGGGAATGTCATATACCAAATAGCTAAAATATCTAGCAGGCTTTTACTTGTGAGATTACTTTTTGAGAGAAGCAGCAAATTTAGGCACTTTTCATGATCCAATTTTTCAGGGAAGTGCGAGGAATATGATTCATATTCTTGTTGAATTCAGGCTGCTGGTTAGATCATCAGTTTCCCTAGCTACCCCAGAAAGCAAGTCTATCACATCTGGATTTCCCACAAATCAGAGCAACAAAAGCTGAGCTTCAAGGATAACAACAAAAATAGAGAGGCAGAAAATGTCAGCCTGAACACAAACTGGAGAAACAGACTGAATGCAGAACAATCAGAAGGAAACTTTAAAATGTTATAAGAGGAGCAGAGGGAGTAAACAAACAGAAAACATTAAAGGGAAACCAAAACTAATTTCTATATATAAATAAAAACATGATGAGTAAGAGGAGTCCGAACTGACTAGCAACATACAGCGCGGTGGAAAAGTCTTAGGCAATCAAGATTTCTTATGTGGTTTCAGATGGTATGGTCTCCACACAGCCCTGATCTCAACATCATAGAGGGTGTCTGGAGAGACTGAAGCAAGCTGAACAGTCAAAGTCTTCAGAAGAACTGTGGCACATTCTCCAAGATGTTTGGAACAACCTACCAGCCAAATTCCTTATAAATCTTCATAACAGTGTATCGAAGAGAATTGATGCCATTTTAAAGGCACAGTGTGGTCACATCAAATACTGATTTGATTTAGGTTTTTTTTTTACTGTTTATTGCTCTTTATAGTTTTTTTGATATTTAGAAACCTCCAATTTTATTATTTTTGAAAGCATCCTGGCTATACAGAATTTTTCTAACATGTTCCTAAAGCTATTGCACAGTACAGTATAAGATGCAAAAAAAGAAATGACAGAGGACTTGCTAAGTAAATAGTTTTCATCCACCTTTACTTCGGAAGCAGATGCTGCCAAATCATAATATAAGTTGATAGTAGTTATGATATTGGATAGATAATAATTTGATATAAAAAAAGGGGAGTATTTAAGCACCGGTCTATAGTTACTGATTCAGAGAGGGGTCCTTCGGGCCCTTCCCTCACACCTGTCTTTGTAAATGTTCTGAATTATGGGAAGTTCACAACTACAGATGTGCTGGGCTGTCCAAACCACTCTCTATAGAGTCCTACAATTAAGGGAGATGCAGTTCCCTTAGCAGGAACTGCCAGAATTCAGCCAGTCAGGATGCTCTCAATTGTGTCCCTGTAGAAATTTCTTAGGATCTGGGGGCCCGTACTAAACTTCCTCAACCATCTGAGGTGAAAAAGGCACTGTTGTGTCTTTTCACCACACAAGGTAAGAGCAGACGTGCATGAAATGGAAGAGATGTGGTTCAGGGCAGTGTTGATGGTGGAGGAAGGGAAGACCCTTTCTTTGAAAAAGGAGGACATCTCCTTCGTTCTAGAATGAGAAGCCTCATCCTGAGACCAGATACGGAGAAGATGGAGGAATTGAGAAAAGGGGGTGGCATATTTACAAGTAGTAGGGTGGAACGAGGTATAGTCCAGTTAGCTGCGAGAGTCCGTGAGGTTGTAATAGACATTAGTGGATAAGCTGTCTTTGGAGATAGAGACAGCGAGATCGAGAAATGGAAGGGAGATGTCGGAAATGGATCAGGTGAATTTGAGGGCAGGATAGAAATTGGAGGCAAAGTAGATGAAGTCGATAAGTTCAGCATGGGTACAGTAAGCAGCACCAATGCAGTTGTCGTTGTATCATAGGAAATGTGTCACCAGTGTAAGCCTGGTACAGACTTTCACAAGTTCACTGTCCTCTAAGTGAAAACCTTTCTGCTCACCTCAGACTTAAATGTTTTATTTGTATCCTGTCACTGTGACCTCTAGTTCAAGACGTACCAATGAAGGGAAACTGCATGCATCCTGTTGAACCATGACAACATTATGTATGTTTCAACAAGAGCTCCACACCCTTTCCTAAATGCTAATGAAAGAGACTTATTTGATGCAATCTCACTCTTCATATGAAAGGGCAACATTACTGGCAAACACAGAGGTGTAGCTGGTAAAGCCGCTGCCTCAAGCTCAATCCTGACATCACCATAGACTTTGCACTTTCCCTCTGTAACCACATCGGGATTCCTCGAGGTGCTCCAGTTTTCTCCCACATCCCAAAGCCATCAGTTTCCCCTAATGTGTAGGTAAATAATGAAATCTGGGAGTAGCTGTTGGGAATATGGGGAGAATAAATTGGGATAAATGCAATTAGGTTTTGACGGCTGGCACAGGCTCAGCAGGCTGAATGATCGACTTCATTCTCTTACTCTGTAACCACTGTTTTCCTCCACACATATCACTGACTGAACAGTAGTATCTTGGGAACAACTTCAAAGTTTGTGGATGGGAACTAATTAAAATCGTGATTAACACAAAGACGATAAGGAATATCTTCAAACTGATGTTGATGGAATGACATGGACAGTCACATGGTTGATGAAATTTAGATTCATTACATTTTGGTACAATACAACACAAAACATTGAATTTTTAAGGTGCTACAGGAACAGTGTGTGTGCAGATCTTTGAAGAATCCTGGCCCGAATGTCTTTCCTTAAGGCAATATCTGAGACTGAAGCACAGCTGGTAAAATTGAGATATATCTTTTGGCATAACCTTGAAGAGAATGCTAAGGGAGGAGGAAGATTTGTTCAAGGCAAATTGTGTTGAAATATACATGTTTAGTTTGGGTGGGACTCACTATATAAATCAACTAAACATGATGGCTGCTAATTAGAATCAAGACTTGAACTGTAGTCTATGTTGCCCTTCACAATACATGCCTCGGTCTTGGTCTCCACCTTAAATAGTTGTCTTGTCCAGCATTTAACTGTTGAAGGAACAGACATTCCCATTCATTCCCCTGATCTGTTGCTAGGATGTTTCGGTAAACTTTTATGGGGTTGGACAGTGGTAGGGCAGTTGCTTCATGGCACTAGACCTGGTGCCATCTGTGTGAACCCTGCATGTTCTCCCTGTGACATACAGGTTTCCTCTGGCTGCCCTGGTTTCCTCCCACATCCTAAAGACATACCGATTGATTGGCTGCTCTAAATTGCTCCTTGTATGTAAGTACAGGGCAGAATGTTGGGGAGGGGTGGTGTTAATGAGACTGTTGAACAATAGAAGAATTGAGAGACATGCAGTATAAAGGAGTGATCAATGATCGGTACAGGGTCAGTAGGATGAAGGGCCTGTTTCCTGCTGTATCTCTCAATGATTCTAATATAGTTGCACTACAAATTGATTCCAGCTTGTCACACACTCTGTTCCTGACCACAGGCTCCATTCTTATCCTTGGCAATTATTTGTGGGTAAATCAGATTGCTTTCCACCTTGCAACCCTGAAAAGATAGTCAGATCACATAAAGGCAGCATTATCAGGGTCACATACACAAATGCCAGAGGAAGTCAGCAGGTCAGGCAGCACCTATGGAGAGAAATGAACATATGATGTTTTAGACTGAGACTCTTTGTCATACAGTTCATTTCCTTCCATAGGTCTGCTGAATGCCTCCACCATTTTCTGTGTGTTGCACAAGATTTCCAGCATCTCTTGTATCATCAGGGTTATCCATTCGCCTCCATCGTGACAGTCAACTCCATCCTGTTTCAACTCATCTGCTGATGATGTCTTCATCCTGAATGGTTTCTCTCAAGATTCAAGACTCAAAAACTTTATTGTCATTCTAACCGTACATCGGCTCTGCAGGGCAGAATGAGACAGCGTTTCCCAGGAGTAGTGCAATCAGAACATGACAAACGCAACACTAAATAATAAACATAACAATAAATAGTAAAACACGACAGCCACATGTCAGTTAAAAACAAGTTATAAGTGTCCAGTGCAAGTTAAAAGTGTCCAAAGCAGAGTCAGGTAGAGCAGCTATTTAGCAGTCTGATTGCCTGTGGGAGGAAGCTGTTTAGTAGCCTTGTGGTTTTTGTTTTGATGCTCCTGTAACGTTTACCTGATGGCAGAAGAACAAACAGTTCATGGAGAGGGTGTGAGGGGTCTTTAATGATGTACCGTGTCTTCTGGAGGCATCTACTCTGAAAGAGGTCTTGGACAGAAGGTAGGGAGACCCCAATAACCTTCTCTGCTCCCCTAACCACCCTCTGCAAGGCTTTTTTGTCGGCAGCACTGCAGCTGGAGTACCAGGTTGTGATGCAAAAGGTCAGCACACTCTCAACCACACCTCTGTAGAATGTAGTTAAGATGTTAGTGGGGAGTGATGCTTGTTTAAGCTTCCTCAGAAAGTGCAATCTCTGCTGGGCCCGTTTCACAATCCCAGTGGTGTTCCTGGACCAGGTGAGATTGTCCAAGATCTGCACCCCAAGGAACTTGACGTTTTCCACTCTTTCCACTGTGGAGTCGCTGATGCTGAGGGGTGTGTACTCAGGCTGAGACCATCTGAAATTGATGATCACCTCCTTGGTTTTGGTGACATTAAGCATCAAGTTGTTGTCACTGCAACAGCTCTCTGGGTGTTTGACCTCCTCCCTGTACATTGTTTCATCATTTTTGCTGATGAGCCCCACCACTGTGGTATCATCAGCAAATTTAATGATCGGGTTCTCCTTGAATCTGGCTGCACAGTCATGTGTTAGCAGTGTAAACAGCAACAGGCTAAGCACACAGCCTTGTGGGGATCCAGTGCTCAGTGTGATGGAGTCAGAGATGTTCTTGCCAACACGGACTGACTGTGGTCTCTCTGTCAAGAAATCCAGAATCCAGTGACACATGGCAGTGTTAAGGCCAAGCACAAGCAGCGACAGTTTCTCCACTAGTCTCTGCGGGATGATGGTATTGAACGCTGAACTGAAATCAATGTACAGGATTCTGACATAAGTGTCTTTGTTGTCCAAGTGAGAGAGAACTGTGTGCAGTGTGGTGGATATTGCGTCCTCCATAGAGCAATTTGGACGATAAGAAAACTGTAGAGGATCCAGCAATGAGGGGAGGCTGGCTGTGATATGAGGCTTGACAAGCCATTCAAAACATTTCATCACTATGGGGCGGTAATCATTCAGACAGGCTACAACTGATTTCTTTGCTACAGGGATGATTGTGGAGGTTTTGAAACGTCTGGGGACAATGGCTTGACTAAGGGAGATGTTGAAAATGTTTGTCAGGACATCTGCTAATACATCAGCACATTCCTTGAGCACACGTCCAGGGATGTTGTCGGGACCTCCCGCTTTTCCTGGGTTAACCCTGGCAAGGGTCCTCCGTGTTTGGTCTGAATTAATGATTGGAGCCAGCTTCTTCAGCTATCGATAATTGTACTTCTTTCAATTTCACAATCAAACCATTCCCTGAATAAACAACTTCCCTAGTTCACTGAAAAACATGTGTTATAACTAGCATATGTTTATGGGTTTTAGTTTTCAATTCCACTAGTGGAAATATTCACCCAATTTCACCTACATTTAATAAGTTGATGGATTTTTTTTAAGATTTCTATCAGTCATTCAACCATCCACAAGTATGCAGCTAAATGAAACATCATTCCTCTGGGGCTAAGGTGCAAATCACAGTACTTCTAGACACACAAGAACATATAATTACCATTCAGCATATGCTGTCACAAAATAATATTAGCACAAGACCCCAAGTGACATGGCCTGAAGATTGACAGGTTGACATAAAGTATGAGGAGTGTGTTTATGTGATATAATGTAATAATATAATAATAGCATAAGCCAGGAAATTACATTCCTGCAACTCTGAACTACCTTGCCCAACAGAACAGAAAGACACTGATATTGGAATGAAGGGAATAATCCAAGATGAAGTTGAAACAGTTAACCAAATATGTAAAGAGGTGGCAGAGTTTCCTTGGAAAGCATTGCATTGACCTGCTTCAGCCACTTGCTGCCATTGTCTCTGGCCATTTCTGAGAGTGGTGAGGTATCTGTAGTGGGAAAATTGTTATTTTTAAATTATATTGAGGGCTTCCCATTGCAAAATATATTTCTAGCAACATTCATTACTAATCTGCAACAAATGAAGCATGAGTTTTTAGAATGACAGGAATTAATGGCATGTCATGATCAGGAGACAGCTAGTCTTATACGGCATTAACACCTATCGTCAAAAGTCCTGCTGCAATCCTACATGCCTCTTCACTGAAAATGAATATTCATAATTCTCTGTGCAAATTTTTATAACCAGTTAATTAAATATTGTATTCATGCACTAAATATTGTATTAAGTATTACAATGTGGCCGTTTTTCATGTTCCATTTTAAAACAAAAACTATTCTGAAGGAAAAACTGACCAGTTTTGGTCCTCCTGCTTTTATTCCACATTATGTTTCCATGACTTACCTACCTGGGATATATATGATACTTCCAGTTCACATGCAAAGCTTTTATCAATACACTTTTGTAGATAACATCTTTTTTTTTAATTTTCTTAAAAAATGTTCATGAGCCTGGGCCATATATCAAAACCAGCCCATGGTGCTCCTAAATATCTTGATGGTATCTTTCCTGCACAGCATTCATTCCATTCACTAGCTTCCAATTTGAAAAGCAGCATTTAGTATGTTATTAATATGCTGTTCAATTGTAATAATTCATAATTCCAGCTATTTTCAATCTAATACATGCTTTTATATGGTTGTAAATTCTCATTTGCTCATTGTGTCAATTCTTTGGTTTTCCCTGCAATCATTTAAAAATCAATTTGAGCTGCATTTTTACAGCATGCTTAATAATTTCTATCTTTCTCCTTGCTTAATAACTTCTGTCCATCTTCCATCTTGCTTAATAACTTCTGTCCATCTTACTCTTGTACCTACCTACTTCAATTTCACAGAAACCTCTAGGACCGTAATCATTTTAACAGGCATTGGTGGAGAAAAAATAAATTAGTTTCGCTCCTCAGTTGCCTAAAAAAGAGAAAAGTCTATTCAGCCTTCAATTTATTGTGTATGAGAGACAAATATGTGATGTCTTCAGTTAAGTCAAATTCAGATTAATGAATCCACCAACAGTGAAAACAACATGCAGAATGTCTGAGAAAAGTTTGATGAAATGATAATGCAAAGCCCACAGTAAAAGGACAGGCAATTTGACAGAAGCTCAACTCATTGGAAGCTGATTTATTAGATCAAAAGGAGATCATTGAAAGGGAAATATCATTGATTCATTGAGCTACATCAAAATAATTAGAGAACATAAAATGAGTTGGAAGAGAGCAAGAACCAAACTCTGAACATATGGAGGTAGACCTTCTGATGACAAGCCAGCTGATCTACTTTAATATGACAGAAGCTTGGGACGTAAGAGTCCAGGCCATGGTGCAGCCTTCTATTCCAGGTGAGAGCTAGCCCCAAGTCACAACTGATGCACTAGCCCAGACTTCCTTATATTTCCCAGCTGAACATTAAGTACACTGAAACTGTTTCAAATTAATCCGGCACAACAATCCCACTGAAACAAAACAAAACGAAGACAATCATAAGCATATACTCTTTTGTTGATGTAATTCAATTATGAAAAACGATCTAGTGTATCCCAGTGTGTATGATGAATAAATTCTTCTTAGCTTCCAGTCAGGTACAGATAGTGATCCTAAACGACATTTCGTTGACAAAATCTACATCTTCTTCAGGGATGATGCCTGGGCATGTGTTGTCCAGTGGTATTTATAACAATAGTCCATCCCTCCGGATTGGTTAATCCTCATCCAATCGGGTTTCAGCTCTCTCATACAGGCATCATTCCTGAAGAAGATGGCAGTGTTCGTCATTGAAGCATCAGTTATAATCAATACCTGTACCTGGCTGGAAGCCCAAGAAGAATTTATTTGTAACTCAGTTTTATTAAACATATTTCATTGTTTTAAGCATAAATGAGATTTTCATAACTTACATTCAGAATGAGTTTTATTATTTATTTAAAGTACTTTGTAGTTTTGCACTGCTTCCAAACTTCTCTTGGGAATTATTTTAAAAAACATAAGTGAGATTCGTTTTCGGTGAGCTTGGAGATGAGAAGTCAGCCTCCAAGCAGATGGTGGAAGGATCGAGGTAGATCAAACAGTATGGTCCAAGTACAAGCAAGCAGTGGGATTGATTGTTCATTGATCAGCTGAACATCTGACCTATTGGTTGTACAACTTCAGAATGATGTGTTAGAAGTTTCACAAGTTTAAAACAAGGACAATTGAGAAATGTGCATCAAAATATTACTGTAACCAGATATGACTTGGGAATGTCTTACCTGCTCAGAATTTATATTTGCATTCTGCAAAGTCTTCATAGTCATTAAAACTGGTGCTAAACTAACATATTAGTAATCCAGATTTTGAATTCTGCATGAAACAATGTGCTATGTTGCCGGATCTGATGACAGTCTTATTGAAACTAAAGTGTTAAAAAGACAAGAGGAATTAAAATTACTCTCTGGATAAATACCATGTTGAGTGTAAAAGGAGAAAATTGAATTTTTAACTGAATTAATCTTACTGTATTTGGTCTAAAATTCTCCTCCAGGAGCATTATTCTGTGTTTTAGAAGTATTGTTGTAATGTAAGATGTAAGGAAGCAATATTTTATGTAGTTTCTTCAAAAAACACTGAGATATCAATTAATGTTAGGCTGGATTGGCTGGCCCACTGAACCACTGAACATGCCACCCAGAGTTCTCCCATGCCCGTGTCAAAAGTAGATGCTGCATCTTATTGACCTTTGTATGTATCCTGGAGTCTCCCAGTGCAGTAGGAAGGTGCTGGCAGTATGACAGCCGGCAAAGCTGGTAGAAGCCTCAGCTTTCTGAAAAAGTTACTGTACAATTGATCTTAATAATTTTTAAATGTGTCTGACTTTCAAACTTATTTAAAGATTATTTAATAATCTTTTTTAAAGATTATTAAAGTTGAAATATACAAACAAAAATACAATTACTGAAAGCTACAAAAAAATGTACTAACATCAAAACCCATATATAAAGCTATTTTAAAGCTGTCAAATGAAATATAATAATCAACAAGAGAGCATACTTCCTGTTTTGTTTGTTAAATGGCTGCTCTGGGATTCCTAATGAAATCAAGAGAATCTGTGAGACTGCACCAGTCTGCCCTATTGCATCCTGGTGAGCTGATTTCCCCAGCATAATAATGGGGAATCTCAGCAAGATTGGGTGTTACGCATGTAACTCCAAAACATGAAAAATAACCGAAAGGAAACATAGAACTGGGATAACTTGTGAAAGTTCTTTTAGAAAGACATGCACGTATTATGTGGCAGCATAATGACAAATGCCATTTATGTACTTTTACATATAATCTGCATTGCATTCTGTTAACAGCAAAGAATGCTTAATCAAACAATATATTTACAATATTGTTCAAATATTACTGAAATACTAAATACACAACTGTCGCTGCTCAGCTGTAAACTCCAATTCAATAGAGAATGCATCTCAACAAGATATAGAGTACACTATAATACAAATACTATATACACATCCACAGCACAGTAAATTTTAAGTCATCACATTCAGGCCTAATGATTTAATCAATGTAGAGAATGTCTTACCCTTGTGAGATAATGTCTTTCCCGACAAGAGGGATCACTCTGGTGGGAATTGTGGCTGCAAAATTCTCTCAGGTTCAGGAGCCTCCTCAATGGTGGTTGCAGGAAATGAACGTGACAGTTCTGGGCACCTTTCTCTGCGTGTGTTGGCATTCTGAACTGTGCTGATCCATTCCAGGCCAACAGCTAAAGCTTCAAACTAACACTTCCATTTTGACCACACCTAGATGACCAGCATGTAGCTCCTCCAACATTACAGCTCTCATCTTGGATGGTACAACAACTCTCAATCCCCACATAAGGAAAACTCCATCAAGGGCAAGTTCATTCTGGTGCTGGTAAAAATGGGGTAACTGTGATTTCTGATACACATTCCAGCCATTTTGAGTCACTATTCGGACCTGAGAGAGAGTGGGATCTTTTCTGGTTGCCCTTCAGATGATCTCTGCCATAATAGGAAGACTTTCAGTTTGCATTAGGGAGAATACATCAAGAGGAGTGTCCTCTTCTGCAAATTTTTCCAGGCATTTCCTTTTCCGAGAGTAAATAGGACAATCCATCAGCATTTACATGATTAGTTGTCCTCTTGAAATCAATCTTGTAAATGTGTCCTCCAAGAAACAGCACCCATCTCTGCATTTGTGCAGCTGCTGTTAGTCAAATGCCCTTCTGTAGACTGAAAATGGACACTAGTGGTTGATAATCAGTAATCAGAGTAAACTCTCTCCCGTACAGGTACTGGTTGAAACGTTTTACATCCAACACCAGATCTCTGTCGACCTGTACGTAATTTTTCTCTGCAACAGTAAGAGTCTGTGATGCTAAGGCTGTGGGGCATTCACTTCCATTGTTCATAACATGTGACATGACTGCAGCTATCATAAGGTGAGGCATCACTGGACAGTGTGGATCATAATGACATAATGTGTGGGTAAGGCATCTGACATCACCATGTTCTTTGTCTTTTGGAAAGCCATCTCGCACTACTTTGGCCATTGCCATTTCTTCCCAATCTGCAGGAATGAGTTAAATAGTGGAGCACTGTAACTAAGTTTGGCAGGAATCTATTATAGTAATTGACAAATCCTAAAAAGGACCGAAAACATGGCATCCACCACTGTTTGAAATTTATCAGCATACTTGTGTAATCCTTTTGTGATACCACAGTTAAGTGATGTTTGGTTTAAAGGATTCATACATGTGGCATCATGCTCTGAGCCCATAATCTTCTAATCCCTTTAACCTTGTTTTTAGATTTTGGAGATGTTTCTTGTCATCCGTACTGGTAAGAATGATGTCATCCAGGTAACAATAAGTTCCTGGGCAGCCTTGCCACACCTGGTCCACTGCTTTCTGCTAGGGTGCAGGTGCAGAAACTCCTCCATAAATATAGTGATAAAGCCATTTGCGAGCGTTCATTTTGAACTGTTATTTCATCTCCATCTCAGCTCCATTTCAGAAATGTTTACTTAGCTGAGGTATTTTCCTGCAGAAAGCTTGCATGATTGCCTAGACAGGCTAAAGGGTTTGTTTCTGCACTGTACTTCTCTATGACTCTGTCCTGGGCAGAAGGGATTGATCTACTTTCAATACCGGGTTGATGGTGACCTTTGAATCACCTCAGATCCTGATAGACCTACTCCTCATGACTATTGGGACAACTAACTTTCCCCTTGGGCTCCACTCAAACTTAGAAAGGATTCCTGCAGCTTCCATGGGATCTACTTCACTGGCTGCTTTATCACAGATGGTTTCAGGAACTAGATGGGCTTTGAAACAGATGAGTGAGGCTCTTTCACATAAAACTACCCTAGCCTTGATACATTTGTGTTTTCCAATGCCACACTGAACACTGCTGTGGCATCATCCAGTACCTTTTTAAATTCATGTTTAGTTGACTCTATTACAGCAGATGTGGCATGCAAAATGGTGGCTGGATCTTCAATAAAGTTATAGTTGTCTCAACCTTTAAGAGAGGTTGGGATCGGTACATGAAGGTATGGAGGGCTATGGTTCCAGTGCAGGTCACTGGGAGTAGGCAGTTTAAATGGTTCAGCATGGACTAGATGGACCAAAGGACCTGTTTTTCTGCTGTAGTCTTCTATAATTCTGTTTCTAAACTGCGAGGGTAAAAAGACCCTGGTGGGAGTTATCTATGGGCCGCTGAACAGTAGCAAAGTTGTGGGTTACAAATGATTACAGGATGTTGTTGTGTGAATAAGTCACAGGAGAAAAGTACTGGTAGCTATGAAGCAGCTTCTTTACTCGACAAAACAAGATGCAACAGGAATCACATGGAGATGCTTTCAGTCGAAAGGTCTGCCTTTGCTCAGCACTATACACATTTTATGTACTAAAGGTCAAAGAAATTTCAGGGCAAGTCAAACAAATCCATATTTACAATCTTCCCACTATCACACCCAAAACAAGTGTTGCGTCTATGTAATGGAATGTTGATTGAACTTGTGCATATGCAGACAACCAGCAAAATGCCTGTTTCCTCATCTGTCTGGTCTGTGCATTAAAATCAAATCCACAATTCAGATCTGAAGACTAATGGCTGAGGTTATCTGATCAATGTGCTAAACCCAAAACTTGCTCTACACACGAGATATACAGAAGACATGTCAATAGGCCAATGTTACTATTGTAATGGGGTATCCCAATATTCAGGTAGATTGGGAAAATCAGGCTGGTGCTGGATCCCAAGAGAGGGAACTTGTAGATGCCTACTAAATGGCTTTTCAGAGTAGCTTGTGGTTGAGCCCACAAGGGAATCAATTATTCTGGATTGGTTGGTGTGCAATGAACCAGAATTGATTAGAGAGTTTAAGGTAAAGAAACCCTTAGGGAACAGTGATCATAATATGATAGAATTCACTCTGCAGTTTGAGAGGGAGAAGCCAACGTCAGATCTATTAGTAAAGGGAATTACAGAGGCATGAGAGAGGAGCTGGTCAGAGTTGATTGGAAGGGGACACAGCATAACAGTAATGGCTGGAATTTCTGGGAGCAATTCAGAAGGCATCCCAGGATGTCACAACTGTGGCTAAAAAGGGGAATCAAAGCCAAAATAAAAGCCAACAGAAAGCAATAAAGAAAATCATAATGAGGGAAAAGATAGAATATGATGGTAAACTAGCTAATAATACTAAAGAAGATACCAGAAGTTTCCTCAAACTTATAAACTTTAAAAGGGAGCTGAGATATCAGACCGCTGGAATGCTAGAGAGTTGGTAGTGGGGGAAAAGGAAATGGCGGACAACTGAATAAGTATTTGCATCAGCCTTCACTTTAGAAGACATTTTCAGTATGCCGGAAATTAGAGAGTGTCAAGAGTGTGGAAGTTGCCATTACTAGGTAGAAAGTACTTGGGGAATGGAAAGGCCTGAAAGTAGATAAATCATCTGGACTATATAGTCTGCAACCTAGATATCAAACAGAGGTGGTTGAAGAGATTGTGGAGACATTAGTAATGATCTTTCAAAAATCATCTGATTTTGGCATGGTTCTGGAGGACTGGGAAATTTCAAAAGACACTCCACTCTTCAAGAAAAGAAAAAGGATGAAGAAAGGAAATTATAGGTCTGTTAGTCTGAACTCAGTGGTTGAGATGATTTTGGGGTTGATTTTTAAGGATGTGGTTTTGGGTTACTTAGAAACACGTGATAAAACAGGCCAAAGTTAGCATGGTTTCCTTAAGAAATATCCTGCCTGACAAATCTGTTGGAATCCTTTGAAGAAGTAAGAAGCAGGATGGACAAAAGAGAATTGGTGGATGTTGTGTACTTGGATTTTCAGAAAGCCTTTAACAGGGTGCTGTACATGAGACTGCTTAACAAGTTAAGAACCCATGGTATTATAGGAAATATACTAGCATGGATGGACCATTGACTGATTGACAGGAGGAAAAGAGTGGGAAGAGTGGGAATAAAGGGATCCTTTTCTGGTTGGTTGCCAGTGATAAATGGTGTTAAACAAGGGTGTGTATTGGGACTGTTTCTTTTAGCTTATATGTCAATGATTTAGATGATGGGATTGATAGCTTTGTGGCCATGTTTGCAGACAATATGAAGCTAGGTAGTGGAGCAGGTAGTGTTGAGGAAGCAGGGAGGCTGCAGAAGGACTTAGACAGATTACAGAAATGGACAAAGAAGAGGCCGATGGAATAAAGTGTCAGGAATGCACTTTAGTAGAAGGAATAAATGCATAGATTATTGGCAGGTTGAGTCAGCAGTGAGGAAGGCAAGTTCAATGTTAGCATTCATTTCGAAAGGACTAGAATATAAAAGCAAGAATTAATGTTGAGCACTGGTGAGGCCTCATTTGGAGTACTGTGAGCAGCGTTTGGCCCCTTATCTAAGAAAGGATGATCTAGCATTGGAGAGGGTTCAAAGGAGGTGCACAAGAATGATTTGAGGAATGATAGGGTTACCATATGAGGACTGATTGATGGCTCTGGGCCTGTATTCAGAAGAATGAGGTTGGATCTCATTGAAACCTATCAGATATTGATAGACCTCAATAGAGTGGATGTGGAGAAGATGTTTTCTGTGGTGGGGAGTCTACGATCAGAATAGTGGAATGTCCATTTGGAATAGAGATGAGGAAAAGTTTCTTAAGCCAGAGAATTGTAAATCTGTGAACTTCATTGCCACTCCACAGGTGACTGTGGAGGCCAAGTCATATGGTATATTTAAAGCAGAAGTTGATAGGTTTGTGTTCAGTCAGGGCATGAAGGGTTATGGGGAGAAGCAGGAGAATGGGCCTGAGAGGGAAATGGATCAACCATAATAAATGGTGGAGCAGACTCGATGGGCCAAATGGCCAAAGTCTGCTCCTATATCTTATGGTCTTATGGTCTAAGTGTTTCTGAAATATTAAGTATATAACACTGTGTTCATGCAGGATTCGTTAATGAGGGTAATGACTAGTTGATGCAGCAGAAAACTGATATTGAGATTCTAAATGCAGGAAAATTACAACGATAGACATGTTGTCCGAACCATGTGAGTTACACTGAAAGCTTTGCTGCTCTGAGGGCTGAGAATGAACAAGATGGATAGAATAGGCCACAAGATGATACAGAGACTTACCATGTAAGGAAATGGAATCTCTGTAGAAAAAGATTGCCACAGAGTATTGGCATCTTTGGGCTTTGCCCTTGATGGATTCTGTTCCGTGAGTCACTGTGCGACTGGGACCACAGACTACAAGATGAGGATGGTGTTGAGCAAGAGCTATGAGTTTGGCAGCTGCTCAGAAAGGATTTGTTTGAGTCACACAGATACAAACACATTGGGAGACTATAGACTGCTCAGTCCTTTGAAAGTGCACTGCCAGTCCCAGTAGTGAAGTCCAACGATGTGCCTTGAGCCACGAGATAGATACCCTATGCCTGCTCAGTCTCTGTACACTACATGTGGGACCCTTGAAGGAAAATCAGATATTGCATAAGACATACATTGAATCCATGGATTTTTTTTTCACACAAGTTATATCGAATGCTACTCAAAGTTATTGCAAAATATGGACACTGTCTTCTCTACTTGGATTTTGCAGGTTGTGTGTAGATCATCTTTATGATCTATTATGTCCAACATCAATCATCCCTCAATCTTATCTGAAAAGGGATTTTCTTTGCACAAGTGGCCCTCCCCCCTCCCCACACATTCACAATATTGACTTTGCTTATACTTACTATGAGCTAGATCATGCCTATCTTTGTCTCAAATTTTAGCATATGTTTCAAATCCTTCATTATATAGATGAGTGACTTCCTGATAACAGTGTGTCTACTATTTGTCACAATTTCTCCACATGCTGAGTGTGGGACGGGTCCGGAGTTCTTTATTGTTAGAGTAGAGTGCCTTGTTCATACATTGGTGATCATCTTCTAGTGGTGACTTTTATTTTTGGTCTCCACATATGGAAATCTTTTTTTTCTTTCTTATCAAATATAAGATGCAGACATTCATCATAAAAAAGGCAGTCTGGCACCATTCCATCAGTTCCAATGAGAAATTTAATACCACTACATTGGGTTCTTTTTGAAATTAAATGATGTTCATCAGTTTTCATAAGATTTATTAAGCTAAGTTTTATTTCAAACATTGTTAAACAATAATAATGCCCATTCATTTATCACCAGCCAATAGTGCTAAATGGGTTAGGATGTCAGTTTAATATATCATACTCTGCTTCTTAAACTCATTCCATTAATGTCACTGGATTGAACTTCAGTGGCACTATAATACTGTGAAGTAATTATTTTGGATATTTGGCAATATTTTCAGCGATAAGTTCACAGGCTTGAAGATGTATTCCTGTGCAACAACTTGTTTCCAACCAGGCTCATCAGCCCTTTACCGTAGGCCAGAGCTTCTATTTGAATACGCTGTGCCTGCTCTCTGTGCAAAACAGAAGTTGCAATGACAGCTTTGTATAGTTATTGAAATAAACTGGTATGTAAACACTAGCTCTTTTTAAAGCACAGTTAACTATTGTTGGAAACATGACAAACAATTGCTTACTGTAAAATTATGGGTATATGTTAAATAAATCTCATTTTGTAGTGGAAGTTTGGATATTGCAGGCCAGTGGTGAGAAGGCCCTGCATTAAAAGAGCCACAGCATTGCGCCGCTCATGGATTTGCAGGGTCTTTGGCTTCATATTTCATTCAAAGGAAAAAATGAAGAAAACTATGACGTAGGCAATTACTATGAGTACACAATTTCGGATTGAAGGCACATAAATCTGAAGTCTTCTATACATCAGGTTAGGTGACTCCTTCTTGATAGCCGTCCCTTGGAGGATTTTGTGCTGTACTTCAACTCCCAATTCAATTGTACTTTCAAATATCGGTCTTACTTCTCTGTCACTCTGTTCCTTTCTAATATCCTCAAATGAATTTTAACTCCATGTGAAGCCCTTACAACTTCAATATCTAAGCATAGCCTTTTGTCAAACAATATACACAATATAAACAAGGTACAGGAGTGGAACCCGCCATGCTCTTCTGTTGCCTCAAGGTTTGCCATGCTGTGCATTCAGAGGTGCTCTTCTGCACACTACAGTTGTAATGTGTGATTATTTGAGGTAATGTCACTTTCCTGTCAGCTTGAACCAGCCTGGCCATTCTCCTCTCTCATTAACAAGGTGCTTTTGCCCACAGGACCACTGCTCACTGGATTTATTTTTTTGGTTTTCACACTATTCTCTGTAAACCCTAGAGACTGTTGTGCATGAAAATCCCAGGAGATCTGCAATTTCTGAGATAGTCAAACCACCCCATCTGGCACCAACAATCATTCCACAGTCAACGTCACTTAGATTACATTTCTTCCCCATTCTGATGTTTGGTATGTACAACAACTGAACCTTTTGATCATGTTTGCATGCAGTCACAGGGAGAACGTACAAACTCCCTACAGGCAGCAGTGGGAATTGAACCCAGGTTGCCTGTACTGTAAAGCATTATGCACTCAAGGACAATTAAAGATGGGAATGAAATGTTGGACCAAGTTGATGTTGAGGGACTTACTAAGATTGTTCATTACGTGCCCACCCAGAAACTTTGTGCTCCTAACTCTCTCTCCACACAGAAGCCATTTATGTGGTCAAGCCTGCATCTCCCTAAAGTCCACAATCATTTCTTTAGTCTTGTCCACGTTGAGACTCAAGTTGTTGTGCTCACACCATTTACCAGCTCCTCCACCTACACTCTGTATGCCATCTCATCATTATTGTTGATGGGACCTACCACTGTTGTGTCATCAGTGAACTTGACAATTTGGTTTGAGCTGAATCTTGCAGTGCAATCGTGCATCAGCAGTGCAAACTCCAGTGGGCTGAACATGCACCCTGAGGTCACCGGTGCTCGCCGTGATGAAAAAGCTGCTGGGAAGAGAAACCTCAGCCATTTGAAGCACTAAGTGGAAATATGCTCCATTTTCCCAATAATATTTCATTTCAAAGCATGACAAAACACTCTGCATTTTCCATTATCCCAAGGAATTTTATAGATAATTGAAAGTATAATTGAAGTGTAATTACTTTTATATTGAACAAAATGGGCAGGTACTTGCTCAGAGAAAATGTACCATCATTCCCAGGTGCCATTACAATTGCACGGCACATTATCTTGAAGCTAATGTGTTTGGTTCGGACCAAATCAATTTGAATTTAAAGGTGAATTTTGAGCAATGAAATCCAGTTTCTTTAGTTTGCACCATTTTTGTCTGCTGTTGATGCGCCGTCTAAGTAAAGTAAATACACTTGATAGAGAGGTTCTATTAACACTGTTATGATATGATGCTTGGTGAACAAAATGTGACAGCAAGAAAATTATGAGAAATTAAGGCCAAGAAATTAGATTGTTCTGGACATATTCAGCAGAGAAACATGTCCTTTGACCATTCCATGCCTATGGTACACATCATACCAATTTACACTAATTCCATTTACTTGTTGACTGAAGTACTTGTCAAGATCCTTCTTAAAAGTTGAGTGTCCAGCTCCACTACTTCATCAGGCAGCACATTCCAACTACAATTTCTTCTGTTTGAACAAACTCCATAATAGCTCTCACCTCTCACCTTAAACTAATCCCTCCTTGTCTTTAACACCCTCACTACAGGAAAGAGATTTTTACTGTCTACCCTATCAATTCCCTTCATCGTTTTATCTAGCAGGTCATTCCTCAAGTTCCTCCGCTCCAAGAAAAGAATTCCAGCTTTTCCAGAGTCTCTTTAGAACCATAGTACTCCAATCCAGGCATCATTCAGGAGAGCTTTCTTTGAACCCTCTCCATTGCAATCACATCTTTCCTCTTATGTGATGACCAAAACTGCACACAGTGCTCCAGAGAAGTATTCTAAAGCTCTCATATGATGTCTCAGCTCTTACACTTTATGCCATGGCCAATGAAGACAAGCACCTTCTTCACTATATTATCCACCTGTGCTGCTGCTGCTTTCGGTGATCTATGGACAAGTACCCAAGGTTCATCAGTCAGGCCCTGTCATTTAATGTGTTACCCTTGTTTCCCTCTCCAAAATGCATAAACTCTTAATTGTCAGGATTATATTGCATTTCCTATTGCTCATCCAACATTCCAGCTGATCTACATCATGCTGTGGCTTTAATCAACCTTCCTCACTAACTACAACATTTTTGTATCATTCTGCAATTTGTACCCAATTCAGGATGAGATCTATGCGGCTCCACATGATTAAAGAGGTCTTTAGTAAGAGCACATTAAATTGTTTCTCTGTGGGACTACCTCTTTGAAGGTCAACAGCAGGAGGGGAGATGGCATGCATTCTGGGATTGGCAACCCCACCATGGACCTCAAAGAATCTAGTTGCAGGGCCAAATAAGTTTTGGTTTGGGTTATTAAATACATTATAGTGTTCATTTTAAGCATAGTGTTTACTTAAGCATATTGTCCAGCACAGTGATTAGCACAAAGCTTTACAATACCAGTATCCCACCATTGTCTGTAAGGAGTTTCTATGTTCTTCCTGTGACCATGTGGTTTCCTCCAGGTGCCCTGGTTTCCTCCCACAGCTCAAAGACAGAGTGCTTGATAGGTAATTGTAATCTGTCTTGTTTACAGCTCAAAGGGTCAGAAGGTCATAGTCTGCACTGTATCTCAATAAATAAAATAAATAAACAATAAATAGTCAATAGGTTTCAATAGGTACATTTAATGTCAGAGAGATGTATACAATATACACCTTGATATTTTTCTTCTTCGTAAACATCTGCGAAAACAGAGGAATGCCCCAAAGAATGAATGACAGTTAAATATTAGAACCTGAAACCCCCCCCCAGCTCCCGCCTCCCACGCACAGGCAGTAGAAAGGCAATGATCCCACCCCCCACTAGCAAAAAAGCATTGGCACCCTCCAGCAAGCACTCAAGTGTGCAGCAAAGCATCAATAAAGAAGCAGATTTGTAGTACCCCAAAGACTACTCATTCACCCTGTAATTTGACATACCACAGGCTCTCTCTCTCCCTAACAAAGGAAAAAGAGTTGTCCCTGTTTCACAGCGAGACTGGAAACATAACAAACTCGCTGATTTATGGTGTTAAAAGTCTGTTGTGTTGCTTTTTCCGAACTCTGTGCCCAACGAACTCGGGTCTCTGGGCACACAGCCAGCAGCCAGTTCACTGCTTACGATCTTCCGTCTCCCACGATACATCAGGCAGCGGCACCGGCCTTGAATCCACCCACCTCCAGAGCTACGAAAATCCGGCACTGTGAAGGCACGCCAGTCTTCCAGGCCGCATCGTTGGCATATCAAAAAGCGGCCTGTTGGGAGGCCCTGTGAGTGGCTCCCATTTCTGCAAAGAACCAAAGTCAGCATGCAATTCCAGGTCAGGCTCTTCAAAAGAACCTTAAAAGGGAAAAAAAAGAGATACTAAAGACAGAAATAGGGCTGTTTCCAAAGATGCAAGCAAAGGAGTCATCATTAGGTCATCTTCGTAAGCACTGCCTTGGTCATGAGAACTAATCTCTGTTAAGGGGACTACCATAGATAACCCAATACAAACAAACAATTGTTGGGAATATTTCTGACAATCTATGTAGATATGAATCTTGGCAACTTAAATATGAGTTTTGTAGGATCCTTTTTCATTTGGAAAGTGTACTAGATAATGTCCATTTATGTCAGCACATTTTTGAATTTGGTCACAAGTATTAACATTATCCATTCTGATTAATTCCTTTGTATAAAAAAAGATCATCATCACCAATCCATACATTGTCGTTAACATTTTACCACTCAACTTAAACCAAGGTATTTCAAATTTATAGATATGGAGATTAGAGGAAGTTAAAATTTTGTTTGTTAAACTGTGTTAAACTTGTCAAATTTTCAAGATAACAGGATTCATTACCAAGCAAATACAACTGCCACTTCTAAGATAAAAGAAGCTACACTTTGCTCCAGCTCTAACCATGCCAGGAATTGGATGGGAGAACATCCACATGACCTGTTTGGAAAAGCACTGACAGTAGGTCATCTTCAATCAGTCCTTAGCGATGCTCCTGGGAACTGATCAAAGACCTCCAGCTCCTGTTGTTCATCTGTGATTGTTTTTGACATTCCTGAATGGCAACAAAAAAAAATATCCAGATGATTCAAAGACACATATACTGTTTCAGTCATTCAATATTTTAAGACACTTAGACGGTCTTCAGAATCAGAAACAGGTTTAATATTATTGGCACATGTCGTGAAATTTGTCAATTTATTAAATTTGTCCTCCCATAACTGAAAAGATCCTTTGCTGCAAGGTGTTTTCACCCAACTGGTAGCAACATCAGCATTTCAAATCCTGATATATTTATTATACTGTTTTTTCTCTTCTTCAAATCTCAGGCAGAGGGTGCCTTAATAAGCAGATGGCTCTAATTGGTGCAGCTACCCCACTGTGTCTGGTTCAGTGAGTGTATTACACTGCTCTTCACTATTAATCGTTCTCCTGCAGTAAAATATTTTCTTTATATTGCATATCCCCCCACCCGACCATCTCCCAGCACTTGGTTCTGTGCAATAATAAAGTTGAATTTGAGGTACAACATTTCTATACATTTCTTTTCATTAAAGCCCTCTTCTTTGTCACCAAGTTCAAAATTGTCAGTATCCAGTTCTCTTCAGGGGCTCTCATTTGACGTAGCACAATACATTTTCTTCATCTGGAGAATGGTGTAGCACCTTAGAATTAGATATTTGCTGGAGATTATAGTGTATGCCTAAAGGTGCTTTTAGTATTAACAGCTACCTTGCATTTTCCAAATCATACTCAACTAAGTGGTAACAGAATGCCAAGCATTAGCTAAACATTAATCAAGCCAATTATTAGGCAACAAACTCATTAAAATAAGCCAGGCTGATATTTTCTGTGTTCTTCTGGGAGGGAGGAAGGAGATGAGGAAGTGCTAAACATATGCTGAGGCACATTTGAAGGAGGCTCAATATGTTCCAGTCTGTTACACAGACAGCTCCACACAATTATCATGCCATTTTTCAACTAAATATAAATAAGTAAATATTAATTTGATAAACTGTATGTATATTTAATTAGCTGTTATGATTTAACAAGTGTCCACCTCCTGACAATAAGTTGATTTCAATAGTTAGTGCTTAAAATCTTGAAACAGAGATCATTAATATACTGTAAGATAAAAATAAAATGCTTGGTACATTTTTAAAAGGATTAGATAATTATTTTGCATATCTGTAATTAATAACCTACCAATTATATCATTAAACATGAAAAATCTACTAGAAAATGATATATCTTTTACTTACTGCAGTATTATTTGGTATTTGTCTAACTTGAATTTGTTTATGATATTTAATTTGAATTAAACTGTGTAGATATGATCACTTCACGATTATGAAATAAAGGGTGCAAATGAATGCCTGCTTTGTCCCATTTATCCTAATCTATATCTAGGAACCATTGGTTCCCATTTCAAAAGTTAAAATCTAATACATTCAAGTTTATTTAAATTTTCAGCATGGGATTATCTGCTTGTATGGGAAGGTGGGGAGAAGTTAGATTGAATGAGAGGCCAATCTCTTCTCCTTTGTTTAATCGTGTATAATTAAAATGTAGAGAAATTAGAAATGCTACCTATTAAGATTTCTTTTGGAGGTGATAGATTATTCTGTTTAATACTGTACTGTCCCTAAAGTCAAAAACTCACAGCTTCAAATGAATATGATCATATAGACTGCTTTCCTTGATAGTGGAGCTAATTTTCCCCCTGCTGTGACTGATGATTGGTGGCTTCCTTATGCCTGCTTAAAAGCTGTTTGAATCAGATGAAATAGCTTTAATCTATTAATGAATTCAAAGGAACTCACAGCAATATGATTCACTGGTGTGAAAAGCTCTGTAGATGAGCAGAAATGGAGCAAAATGAATTGTTTCTCTTCCAGGCAGTTGTATCAGCTCAAAGGGGTCTATCGGGAAGTAAAGAAATAAATCAGACTGGTCCAAATTTAAAACTTTCACCTTGTCCTCCACAGTGCCTACTCTGTGAGAAAATGTTACCAACACTTCATTAAGCAGCTACCTATACTGTAGTGATTTCTTTATGAATAAGGAAGACCCAAAGTTGTGGTCTGCTATCTGTGACAGTTTTGTTGACAGCTCCCTAACATGGCTCAGTGCCTTGTGATCTGTCATTTTGGAGTATAAGATGTGAAACTAATGTTGTGGCAAATCCTCACCACCCACAGAGGAGAATCACGTCAAAGATACATTCACTAGACAGAGGGCTTTGGATTCGATGTGAATGAATGTTAGTTAATATAGATTGTTAATTGTTGATTTTGGTTTTTCTTTATGAACCCTATAATTAAGGTTAAGGAATGGCCAAAGATCTTGCAAAATCAATCTGACATGGGAAATTGTGTAATAGCTTATTTGAGTTAAATGGTGAAAGACTGCAGAGCTTTGAGATGTTAAGGGATCTGGCTGCCCTCATGCATGATTTGCGATGAGTTGGTCTGCAGATAGACTAGTTCAGGAAGCACAGAGAATGTTATCACTTACTGCAGGGGGAATTGAACACAAAAACAGGATGGTTAGACTTCAGCTGAGGTGTGACCATATCTGGAGTATTGTGTATAATTGTGATCTCCATAACTATGAAAGGTACTGCATTAGAAACAGCTCAGATAATGGTTACCAATACCTAGATAGGCAGGCTGATGAATGAGGGAAAGTTGAACTGGTTAGGTTTTTATGTACTGGAACTTAGAGAGTGAGAACAGAAACTTGTTCTTACTGAATAGTCTGGAAAGGATGGATACAAGGACAATATTTTAACTTGTGGGAGAATCTAGAACTAAGTCAGATTAAAGATAAGGTATTGCCCACCTAAGACAGACATGAACTGACTTTCTTTCTTTCATAGAGGACTGAAAGACTTTGGAACTATTCACTAAAGGGTGGTTGAAGCAGATCATTACTATTTTAAAGGCAGAGGTAGATAGATATACAATAAGAGAAAGCTGACCATGGGTGGGTAAGTGGATGTGAATGCAGGGCTGAGGTGCAATCAGATCATCCATGGTCTTACTAAAAGGTTGTGTAGGTTCAGGGGACAAAGTTCTACCATCAGAAAATGATCCCACAGCATAGATTCTGTGGTCACTTAACTACGTAAACCTGTACACATGCTGTACACCTTGAATCTCCTGAACCTATATCAGGCTCCCATTTATTGATTACAGCTCAGCGTTCAACACAATCATACCCTCAATTCAAATCAACAAGCTCCAAAACCTGGGATTCTGTTCCTCTCTCTGCAACTTGACTTCCTCACCAGGAGCCCGCAATCTATGTGGATCGGAAATTACATCTCCTCCTCACTGGCGCACCTCAAGGATGTGTGCTTAGCCCACTGCTCTGCTCTCTCTAGCCCATGACTGTGTGGCTAGGCACAGCTCAAATGCCATTGATAGATTTACTGACAATACAGCTACTGTTGGTGGAATTTCAGATGATGACGAGAGGGTATACAGGAGCAAAATATATCAGCTAATTGAGTGATATCACAGCAACAACAATGCACTCAATTCCCCATTCTCCATTCCCATTTCCCTCTCTCACCTTATCTTCTTACCTGCCTGTCAACTCCCTCTGGTGCCTCCCCTTTCCTTTCTTCCATGGCCTTATGTTGTCTCCTATCAGATTCCACCCCTTCTCCAGCCCTGGATCTCTTTCACCAATCAACTTCCCAGCCTTCTACTCCACACCTCCCCCCCAGTTCTATCACATTGCATTTCTTCCTCCCATCCCCCTACCTTAATCTGAGCCCTCATCTTTTTTGCTGCAGTCCTTTTGCAGTTTTTTTGGCTTTATATGTTGGTTGTACTGTTTTTTTGTAGATGCTGCCTAGCCTGCTGAGTTCCTCCAGCATTTTGTGTTTGTTGCTTGGATTTCCAACATCTGCAGGTTTTCTCATTTGTGAACCTTGCATCAGTAAGACCAAGGTCCTCAAAAACTGAGTGACCGTGCAAGAAGGGATCTAGCGAGGGAGGCCACCAAGAGACCTATGACAACCCTATAGAAGTTACAAGCTTCAGTGACTGAGATGGGAGAGACTGCACATATAACAGCTGTTGTCTCAGTGCTTCACCAATCACAGCTTTATGGGAGAGTAGCAAAGAGAAAGTCGTTGTTGAAAAAATACGATCTTGGCTAGAGTTTGCCAGAAGGCGTGCGAAAGACTCTGAAGTCAGCTGGAAGAAAATTGTATGGTCTGAGGAAAGCAAAATTGAGCTTTTTGGCCGTCATGCTAAAGGCTATGTTTGACATAAGCAGAACACCGCATATCATCAAAAATGCACCATCCCTACCGTAAAGCATGGTGGTGGCTGCGTCATGCTGTGGGGATGCTTCACTGCAGCAGACCCTGGAAGGCTTATGAAGGTAGAGGATAGAATGAATGCAGCAAAATACACGGAAATCCTGGAGGAAAACCTGATGTAGTCTGCAAGAGATCTCTGACTTGGGAGATTTTTTTCCAGCAAGACCCAAACATAAAGCCAAAGCTACACAGGGATGGCTTAAAAGCCACACTTTTAAAGTCCAGACCTCAATCCAATTGAGTATTTGTGGCTGGACTTGAAAAGGGTTGTTCACTTGTGATCCCCATTCAATCTGACAGAGCTTCAGCAGTTTTGTAAAGATGAATGAAGAAAATTGCAGGGTCCAGATGTGCAAAGCTGATAGAGACCTATCCTCATAAACTCAAGGCTGAAATTGCTGCCAAAAGTGCATCTAATAGATACTGACTTGAAGGGGTGAATATTTATGCAATCAGTTAGCTTGTGGTTTATATTGTATGCATTTAGATCACTTTGTAGAGATCTGTTTTCACTTTGACACAAAAGTGTATCTTTCTGCTAATCACTGTCAAAAAAGTCAACTTAAATCCATTGTGATTCAAAGTTGTAAAACAATAAGACATGAAAACTTCCAAGAGTGGTGAATGCTTTTTATAGACACTGTATTAAATTTAATATTTTAATATACATACTTATTGTAATTGATTGCTTTTTATTATTATGTATTGCAATGCACAGCTGAACAAAACCACAGATTTCACAACATATGCCAGTGATATTAAACCTGATTGTGATGATTCTTTTAATGCAAGTATATAATCAGCCAATCATGTGTCAGCAACTCAATACATAACAGAAGGCAGATGTGGTTAAGATGTTCAGTTGTTCAAACTAAACATCAGAATGGAAAAAAAAATGTGATCTATGTGACTTTGACCATGGAAAATTTGTTGGTACCAGAAGTGGAGGCTTATGTATTTCAAAAACTGTTGATCTCTTGGGATTTTCACACACACTAGTCTCTGAAGTTTACCAAGAATGGTGAGAAAAACAAAAAGCATCCAGTGAGCAGCAGTCTGTGGGTGAAAATACTTTGTTAAAGAGAGAGGTGAGAGGAGAATGTCTAGAGTGGTTCAAGCTGACAGGAACAGGACAGTAACTCAAATACCTGTGTGGTAGAACAGCAACATACGGAGGAGCATCTCTGAATGCACAACATGGCAGACCTTGAAGTGGATGGGCTAAGCAGCAAATCATGAACATACACTCAGTGGCCACTTTATTAGACACAGAAAATACCTAATAAAGTGGCCTCTACATATACATTTGTATATTTTAGAACATGTTATTATTTTGAGTTGTTTTAATTATTTGCAAGGCAGATGTTAAAACAAAACAAATCATGGAGCATCTCTCCCTCATCACAAGGCTAAGCTTTTAAAATGACAGACACAATGGGAATACACCTTTTTTTTTACAATCTGTACCAGTAAGAGAAAAAAAATGAAGAAATACTGTAACTAGAGATATTTAGTGAAGGGTTTCCTACACAAGCAAATGATAATCTGCCATTTGCAACAACTGTATAAAACATGGATTGAGGGGAGGCTCTTTCTTCTGTGTAAACCAGAGCTTCCAACCTCAATGTCATCTCATGCTGAAATCTTTTTTTCCCTCGAATCATTTTTCAACTTGCATCCATTTGAGTGAAGCTCATTTTCCGCTTCCAAAGCCAATACCATACACATTTGTGCAAATATGGGTCTTCCCCGATTACAGCAGGGTTGCACTCCTGTACCCTGCTTATAACTCGGACATGTGGAAAATGGAGTTCCCAAGTGGCGGAATGTGCCTGCAGTCCTGAGGCAGTCATCAAATCCATCCCACCAGTCTTCCAAATTCTCATGCCCGTGTTACATGTACATGTATCAGATGTTCAGGTGTGCTCAGCTCAGTTTTCTCCTCATTCTTCCCTGTCTGTTAGCCATGCACTCACCTGCTCTCATCCCACCTACTATTTCTACGCCAGCTTGAACTACTCTCAATGAGACGGAAATGCAAAACCGATCCCGTTCTAAGGTGTTCTTCATTTAATTTTCCATGCAAGCAGAATTTATATGTTGCCAAGTAAGGAAATTATTATACACAGGAGCTTTATTTTTGCTAGCACAGCTGCTTCTTGCATGTTTATTTGGATTGTAAACAACATATTGTGACGCTAAGGGTGTGTACTTTAATTTTAGAAGGAATATGCCAGGCTTACAAGTGAGGGCCAGCACATCTTGGAAAAAGTGATGCAATATTCAGTATTAACTGTAACCTTCAATTACAAATAAATTAAGCTGAATTACATATCATAGAAGGCTATGTTCCTGACTTTGAGTTGTTGAATTTAGGCAAGCATAGAAGAGAAGAGGGGAATTTATAGAGAATTTACTTAAATGATGTAGAAGATATGAATTAGCATAGAATATTTTATCTTGATTTGCCTGGCTAATGTACAAAACCGAAGTTGTCAATACCTTGTATTCTTGTCAGTATTCAATTCATATTTGTAATTGTATCACTATGCATTTTTCCAATTGTTAATTAATGGTTGAAAATATAATGACAATCTCATTAGGAAAATCAGAATTCCAATTCTTTAGGTAGACTGAGCTCATTATAATTAGTAATTTCTGTTGTTTCCTTCCTTGTTTTACTGCTACTGTTAAAAAAAGAAATTTAAATTGGAATTGCTTCCATATCAGAAGTACAACATGACACACCACCCTGAGTCTTTGTGACTCAAAGTTGATTTATCCAGAGTAGCTTTTAATGACAAACTTTAACTTCAAACTTTACGGAATAACTTACTTGTTATATTAATTGTGGTTGGACATCATACTTCTGTTTGGCATTTTTATTTTTCTTTCAATATTATTTCATTACTTACAAATAGAGTTTAGTTTGAATGGTGTTTTGCTACTGCAAAGATAGTACAAAAAAGTAGTGGGGTAGTGTTCATGGGTTCAATGTCTAATTAAAAATAGGATGGCAGAGGGGAAGAAGCCATTCCTGAATCGCTGTGTGTGCGCCTTGAGGCTCTTGTACCTCCTTCCAGATGGAGAAGAGAGCATGTCCTTGGTGATGGGGGTCCTTAGTGAGGCATCAATCCTTGAGGATATCCAGGATGCTAGTAACATGTGGCAGCTCACTGAGTTTACAACATTCTGCAGCCTATTTTGATCTTGTGCAATGCCCCTCCACCCTATACCAGACGGTGATGCAGCCAGTTAGAATGCTCTCCACAGCAAATCTATAGAAATTTGCAACTGTCTTTGGTGATGCACCAAATCTCCTCAAACCCTTAATGAAATATAGTCGCCATTGTACTTTCTTTGTAACAGTTTTGATATGTTGGGTCCAGGATAGATCCCTAAGATGTTGAAACCCAGGAACCTGAAATTACTCACCCTTTCCATTTCTGATTCCTCAATGAAGTTCAGCGTGTGTTCCCTTATCTTACAGTTTCTGAAGTCCACAATCAGTTCTTTGATCTTACTGACATTGTGTGCAAGGTTGTTCCTGTGACACCACTCAACTAGCTGATATATTTTGCTCTTGTATGCCTTCTCATTACCATCTGAAATTCTGCTAATAGTTTTGTCATCTGCAAATTTATAAATGGCATTTGAGCTGTGCCTAGCCACACAGTCATGGATGTAGAGAGAGAGGAGCAGTAGGCTAAGCACACATCTGAGATTCACCAGTGTTAGCAGTGAGGTGGAGATGTTATTTCCGATTTTCCAGTTAAGAAGCTGAGAATCCAGTTGCAGAGAGAGGTACAGAGGCAAAGGTTCTGGAGGTTTTTGTTCAGAACTGTAGGAAAGATTATGTTAAACTTTGAGCTGGAGTCAATAAACAGCACCCTGACATAATTATTAGTATTGTCTCGGTGATCCAAGGCTCCACAAAGAGCCAATGATATCGCATCCACTGTAGACCTATTGTGGTGATAGGCAAATTACAGTGGGTCTGTGTCCTTGCTAAGACAGGAGTTGATTCTAGCTATAACCAACCTCTCAAATACATCATCACTGTAGATGTGAGGGCTTCTGGATGATAGCCGTTAAGGAAGCTCACCCTGCTCTTCTTGGACACTGGTATAATTGATGCCCTTTTGACGCAGGTGCGATCTCTCAACCATAGCAATGAGAGATTGAAAAAGTCTTTAAAGTCACCCACCAGCTGGTTGACACAGGTTTTCTGAGCCCTAGCAGGTACCCATCAGGCCAGAGGGTTCATCCTCTTGAAAGACAGAGGTCAAAGGGTCGCCAGAACTGCAGGAATCCTCACACCAGTACTTCTATTCTTTCTTTCAAAGTGCTTTTATTAAACAATGAGAAATTGATCACAAAGCATTCTCCATCTCCTCTCCCTTTGAAAGATTCAGCAGTCCTGTGTTAGCAGTGAGTTCTGAAACCAGTGAGCTGTATTGCTGCGTCCTAACGGCGGGGGATATCCAAGAGTTTGTGAAACAAAAAACACAACAGGTCTAAATATCCCCCGGTATAGTAATCTTGCTCTTTGAGCATCAATTTCATTTACAGAGACTATATGTTTGCCAGCATGATAGTCTATTGTGTCAGACAAAACCCTTGTCTACTTAAGCAAACTTTTAAACCAGTGCAGCATTCTCTCTTCTGCTGTCTTAAAGGGAAACTGCACCAGCAGCCAGAGACCATCCAAGGTCCATGAACTTTGAGTAGCAATAGATATTTTAATCATCTTAAAATGATGTCACTCAGTGTATTGTCCACTCTGTAGCTGTGGATTTCACCTGTAGAAGTCTGAAATAGGAAACATCTGATGATTTCTGTCAGATGCTCATGTGAATTACCTTCTAAGTGGCACCAAAGTTATCATTTATTCTTCATGCAATTATTCTTCACTTTTAAACTTTATTTACTATGTGTAGAAAGAAATGAAAGTATGCCCTTTATACACAATTGCTACAAGGTTTTCTTTAAAGCAGAATTCTTGCTGAGCCAAGTTCACGTGGAATCTTTTACCTTCCACCATTTGGCACAGACTATTAACATAAATGGAGAGACCTGTATTCCTAAGTTATTTGGAAACTTATAACACATTGTTATAAATGTTGAATAGGTGACAACTACAGACTCATATCCCGTGTGAGTTAAATGCCAATTTCAGGGTATAAGATCAACCCATATTTGCTAAGTTAGATTGAAAGACAAAATTCCACATCCAATTTCCATCCTCTCGGTGTCAGCAGAATTATTTATCTATGCATAAATATTTCCTTGGTGATTACTTATGTTTCCACCCAATAAATACACTCAGTCCAATGTCAGTCCTCTTTAGAATCAGAATCGGGTTTATTATCACTGGCATGTGACGTGAAATTTGTTAACTTAGCAGCAGCAGTTCAATGCAATACATAATCTAGCAAAGACAAAACAATAATAATAAATTAAATAAAATGTAATAACAAGCAAATCAATTACACATATTGAATAGATTTTTTTAAATGTGCAAAAACAGAAATACTGTATATTTAAAAAGTGAGGTAGTGTCCAAAGCTTCAATGTCCATTTAGGAATCAGATGGCAGAGGAGAAGAAGCTGTTCCTGCATTGCTGAGTGTGTGCCTTCAAGGTTCTGTACCTCCTCCCTGATGTAACAGTGAGAAAAGGGCATGCCCTGGGTGCTGGAGGTTCTTAATGAACGATGCCTTTCTGAGACACCGCTCCCTAAAGATATCCTGGGTACTTTATAGGCTAGTACCCAAAATGGAGCTGACTAGATTTATAACCTTCTGCAGCTTCTTTTGGTCCTGTGCAGTAGCCCCTCCATACCAGACAGTGATGCAGCCTG
Organism: Hemitrygon akajei; assembly: GCF_048418815.1. Taxonomy (NCBI): domain Eukaryota; kingdom Metazoa; phylum Chordata; class Chondrichthyes; order Myliobatiformes; family Dasyatidae; genus Hemitrygon; species Hemitrygon akajei. Next base: position 98,837,419 of record NC_133136.1, read on the forward strand.
TCAAAATTCTCTCCATGCTACAACTATAGAAGTTTTTAGTGTATTTGTTGACATGCCAAATCTCTTCAAACTCCTAATAAAGGATAGCCACACACTTACGGTTTTCTGGAAAAAAAATACTATTACAATATTACTTCAATGAAGATTCATTTGTAATCTCAGTGGTTCAAATATGTGAGATACAAGTAGGATAAATTCAGCATCTTTTTGGGAAATGGTACAGAGAGGGTCTGTCCAAACAAAATACTGATCTACACAAGCACATCCATGGCAAACCTGTTCTGCAATTTTCCAAACTTTCTCAGCAGTGAATCTTGAGATATTAACTTATAAATTCATAATCCTGAAGGCTGAATTTTTGTGTTTCTTTTTGTCAATCTCTTCTAGTGCTACACTGTTTGTGGCTGTCCCTTCAAACACCTGAAACTGGGAGCCACACTCTAAAAATGATTGCTTCTCTCTCTCTTTTCTACAACGTTGCTTATATCCAAATTGTACTCAAACCTCTATTGAATACGTGAATGGCTCTTGGTACATTTTATTGCATAATCATTGCAATGAGAATTCCAAGTATTTCACAAAGTCCATTCGCAGTGTTCAGAAAAACACACATGAGACAAAAGGAGCTCAGAACAAAGTGTGTCTTGATTCAAGGACACTTCATAGGTTGGATCACCAGAACATCCTAAAAATATTTTACACCACCTTAAGAGCACATGTTTCAATACTTAAAGAAATGAGAGCCTTAATTATTCAGCTATTGTTTAAAAAAATCCAATGTATCAATTACATAGAAACATAGAAAACCGATAGCACAAAACAGGCCCTTCAGCCCACAAAGTTGTGCCAAACATGTCCCTACCATAGAAAAGCTAGGCTTACCTATAGCCCTCTATTTTGCTAAGCTCCATGTACCTATCTAAAAGTCTCCTAAAAGACCCAATCATATCCGCGTCCACCACCGTTGCCGGCAGCCCTTTCCACGCACTCACCACTCTCTGAGTAAAAAAAAATCACCCCTGACATCTCCTCTGTACCTACTCCCCAGCACCTTAAACCTGTGTCCTCTTGTGGCAACAATTTCTGCCCTGGGATAAAGCCTCTGACTATCCACACGATCAATGCCTCTCATCATCTTATACACCTCTATCAGGTCACCTCTCATCCTCTGTTGCTCCAAGGAGAAAAGGCTGAGTTCACTCAATCTATTCTCATAAGGCATGCTCCCCAATCCAGAAAACATCCTTGTAAATCTCCTCTACACTCTTTCTATGGTTTCCACATCCTTCCTGTATTGAGGCGACCAGAACTGAGCACAGTACTCCAAGTGGGGGCTGACCAGGGTCCTATATAGCTGCAACATTACCTCTCGGCTCCTAAATTCAATTCCACGATTGAAGGCCAATACACCATACGTCTTCTTAAACACAGAGTCAACCTGCACAGTTGCTTTGAGTGTCCTATGGACTCTGACCCCAAGATCCCTCTAATCCTCCACACTGCCAAGAGTCTTACCATTAATGCTATATTCTGCCATCATATTTGACCTACCAAAATGAACCACTTCACTCTTACCTGGGTTGAACTCCATCTGCCACTTCTCTGCCCAGTTTTGCATCCTATCAATGTCCCGCTGTAACCTCTGACAGCCCTCCACGCTATCCACAACACCCCCAACCTTCGTGTCATCAGCAAACTTACTAACACAATCTCTCCACTTCCTCATCCAGGTCATTTATAAAAATCACAAAGAGTAGGGGTCCCAGAACAGATCCCTGATGCACTCCACTGGTGACCAACCTCCATGCAGAACATGACCCGTCTACAACCACTCTTTGCCTTCTGTGTGCAAGCCAGTTCTAGATCCACAAAGCAATGTCCCCTTGGATCCCATGCCTCCTTACTTTCTCAAATGCCTTGCTGAAATCCGTATACACTACATCTACTACTCTTCCTACATCAATGTGTTTAGTCATATCCTCAAAAAATTCAATCAGGCTCATAAGGCACAAACTGCCTTTGACAAAGCCATGCTGACAATTCCTAATCATATTATACCTCTTCAAATGTTCATAAATCCTGACTCTCAGGATCTTCTTAATCAACTTACCAACCACGGTATGAAGACTCACTGGTATATAATTTCCTGGGCAATCTCTACTCCCTTTCTTGAATAAGAGAACAACATACGCAACCCTCCAATCCTCCGGAACCTCTCCCATCCCAGTTGATAATGCAAAGATGCAAAGATGATGCCAGAGGCTCAGCAATCTCCTCCCTCACCTCCCACAGTAGCCTGGGGTACATGTCATCTGGTCCCGGTGACTTATCCAACTTGATTCTTTCCAAAAGCTCCAACACATCTTCTTTCTTAATATCTACATGCTCAAGCTTTTCAATCCACTGCAAGTCAACACTACAATCACCAAGATCCTTTTCCATAGTGAATACTGAAGTATTCATTAAGTACCTCTGCTATTTCCTCCGGTTCCATACACACTTTCCCACTATCACACTTGATTACTGCACAATCAGTCTTCTCTCACTCATCTATAAAGTGATGTCAAAAAGGGAGAGAGACAGAAGAAAGGAAATTAAAGGCCAGTTAGTCTGACATCAGAGGTAGGGAAGATGTTGGAGTCAAGTGCTAAATCTGAGGTTTCAGGGTACTTGGAGGCACATGATAAAATAGGACATAGTATGGTTTCCTCAAGGGAAAATCTTGCATGAAAAATCTCTTGGAATCCTTTGAAGAAATAACAAGCAGGACAGACAAAGGAGAATCGTTGGATGTGGTGTACTAGGATTTTCACAATGTGCCACACATGATGGGCCTTACTAAGTTAAGAGCCCATGGTATTACAGGAAAGACACTAGCATGGATAAAGAATTGGCTGATAGGCAGAAGGCAGAGAGTTGGAAAAAAGGGAGACTTTTCTGGTTGGCTGCCAGTGACTAGTGGTGTTCCACAGGGGTTTGTATTGGGACCACTTCATTTTACATTATATGTCAATGATTTGGATGATGGCTTTAGACAATAGACAATAGGTGCAGAAGTAGACCATTCGGCCCTTTGAGCTTGCACCGTCATTCTGAGATCATGGCTGATCATCTACTATCAATACCCGGTTCTTGCCTTGTCCCTGGCTTTGTTCAAAGTTTGCACATGATACAAAGATAAGGTGGAGTGGCAGGCCGTTTTGAGGAAGTAAAGAAGCTGCAGAAGGACTTAGATGGATGAGAAGAATAAGAAAGAAGTGGCAGATGGAATATAGTATCAGGAAATGTTTGGTCATGCACTTAGGTAGAAGAAATGAAAGGGTTGACTATTTTCTAAATGAAGAGAAAGTTTAAAAATCTGAGGTGCAAAGGGACTTGGTAGTCCTTGTGCAGGATGGGAGAGGGTTCAAAGGAGCTTCATGAAAATGATTCTGGGATTAAAAGGCTTGTCATACAAGACCATAAGATATAGGAGCAGAATTAGGCCATTTGACCCATCAAGTCTGCTCCATCATTTCATCATGGCTGATCAATTTCCCTCTCAGCCACAATCCCCTGCATTATCCCTGTATCCCTTCATGCCCTGACCAACTGAGAAACTATGAACTTCTGCCTTAAATATACATAAAGCCTTGGCCTTTACGTACATGTTACAATTCTCTGACTAAAGAAATTCCTCCTCATCTCCATTCTAAAATGACATACCTCTGTTCTGAGGCTGTGTCCTCTGGCCTTAGACTTTCCCACCACAGGAAGCATCCTCTGCACATCCACTCTAACAAGGTCTTTCAATGTTCAACAGGTTTTCATTAAGGTCAATAGTCATTCTTCTCAATTCCAGTGAATACAGGCCCAAAGCCAGCAAATACTCTTCATATGATAAGCCATCCAATCCTGGAATCATTTTCATGAACCTCCTTTGAATCGTTTTGTGTCGGCACATCCCTGCTAAGGAAAGGGGACCAAAACTGCTCACAACACTCCAAGTGAAGCCTCATCAGTGCTTTATAAAGTTTCAAAATTGTATCTTTGATTTTATATTCTATTCCTCTTGAAATGAATGTTAACATCATACTTGCCTTCCTCACCGCCGACACAACCTGCAGATTAATCTTTAAGGAGTCCTGCACAAGGACAATGATGTTAGTAGTTCATGCAAAGTCACAAATAGTAAGGTTGTGTGTGGTGGTAATAATCTTCTGAGGTGTGTATTTTTAAATGCGAGGAGTATTGTGAGAAAGGCAGACGAGCTGAGGGCCTGGATTGACACATGGAATCATGACATCATCGCCATTACTGAAACTTGGCTACAGGAGGGGCAGGACTGGCAGCTCAATGTTCCAGGGTTCCGATGTTTCAGACGTGATAGAGGCAGAGGGATGAAGGGTGGGGGGGCGGGTGGCTTTGCTAGTCAGAAAATATTACAGCAGTGCTTCAGCAGGAGAGATTAGAGGGCTTCTCTACTGAGGCCATATGGGTGGAGCTGAGAAACAGGAAAGGTATGACCACATTAATAGGGTTGTATTATAGACCACCCAATAGTCAGCGAGAATTGGAGGAGCAAATCTGCAGAGAGATAATAGACAACTGCAGGAGACAGAAAGTTGTGATTGTAGGGGATTTTAATTTTCCACACATTGATTGGGACTCCCATACTGTTAAAGGTCTAGAAGGGTTAGAGTTTGTGAAATGTGTTCAGGAAAGTTTTCTATATCAATATATAGATGTATCAACTAGGGAGGATGCAATATTAGATCTCCTATTAGGAAATGAGTTAGGGCAGGTGATGGAAGTGTGTGTAGGGAAACACTTTGGTTCCAGTGATCATAACATTATTAGTTTCAACTTGATCATGGATAAAGATAGATCTGGTCCTCGGGTTGAAGTACTAAACTGGAAAAAGGCCAAATTTGAAGAAATGAGAAAAGATCTAAAAAACATAGATTGGGACAGGTTGTTCTCTGACAAGGATGTGATTGGTAAGTGGGAGGCCTTCAAAGGAGAAATTTTGAGAGTGCAGAGTTTGTATGTTCCTGTCAGGGTTAAAGGCAAAATGAATAAGAATAAGGAACCTTGGTTCTCGAGGGATGTTGGAACTCTGATAAAGAAGAAGAGAGATGTATAACATGTATGGGCAACAGGGAGGAAATAAGATGCTTGAGGAGTATAAAAAGAGTTAGAAAATACTTAAGAAAGAAATCAGGAGGGCTAAAAGAAGACATGAGGTTGCTTTGGCAGTTAGGGTGAAGGATAATCCTAACAGCTTCTACAGGTATGTTAAGAGCAAAAGGATAGTAAGGGATAAAATTGGTCCTCTTGAAGATCAGAGTGGTTAGCTATGTATGGAACCAAAAGAAATGGGATAGATATTAAAAATTGCAGGGGACCTGGCAGAAATATTTAAAATGTCGATATCCATGGGTCAGGTGCCGGAGGATTGGAGGATAGCTCATGTGGTTCTGTTGTTTAAAAAAGGCTCAAAAAGTAAGCAGGGATATTATAGGCCGGTAAGTTTGACATCAGTAGTAGGTAAATTATTGGAAGGAATACTAAGAGATAGGATCTACAAGTATTTGGATAGACAGGGACTTATTAGAAAAAGTCAGCATGGCTATGTGCATGGTAGGTCATGTTTAACCAATCTATTAGAGTTTTTTGAGGAAGTTACCAGGAAAGTAGATGTAGGGAAGGCAGTGGATGTTGTATACATGGACTTCAGTAAGGCCTTTGACAAGGTCCCGCATGGGAGGTTAGTTAGGAAGATTCGATCGCTAGGTATACATGGAGAGGTAGTAATTTGGATTAGACATTGGCTGAATGGAAGAAGCCAGAGAGTGGTAGTGGAGGATTGCTACTCTGAGTGGAGGCCTGTGACTAGTGGTGTGCCACAGGGATCAGTGCTGGGTCTATTGTTATTTGTCATCTATATCAATGATCTGGATGATAATGTGGCAAATTGGATCAGCAAATTTTCTGATGATACAAAAATTGGAGGTGTAGTGGACAGTGAGGAAGGTTTTCAAAGCTTGCAGAGGGATTTGGACCAATTGGAGGAATGGGCTGAAAAATGGCAGATGGAGTTTAATGTGGACAAGTGTGAGGTATTGCACTTCAGAAGGTCAAACCAAGGTAGAACATACAAGGTAAATGGTAGGACACTGAGGAGTGCAGTAGAACAGAGGGATCCGGGAGTACAGATACAGTACCAAGACCAAGGAGATGGTGGTGGACTTCAGGAGATCTAGGCCTCATATGGAGCCAGTGATCATTAATGGAGAATGTGTGGAGCAGGTTAAGACCTACAAGTATCTGGGAGTACAGTTGGACGAGAAGCTAGACTGGACTGCCAACACAGATGCCTTGTGCAGGAAGGCACAGAGTCGACTGTACTTCCTTAGAAGGTTGGCGTCATTCAATGTTTGTAGTGAGATGCTGAAGATAGGTCAGTTGTGGAGAGCGCTCTCTTCTTTGTGGTGGCATGTTGGGGAGGCAGCATTAAGAAGAGGGACGCCTCACGTCTTAATAAGCTGGTAAGGAAGGCGGGCTCTGTCGTGGGCAAAGTACTGGAGAGTATAACATCAGTAGCAGAGCGAAGGGCGCTGAGTAGGCTACGGTCAATTATGGAAAACCCTGAACATCCTCTACATAGCACCATCCAGAGACAGAGAAGCAGTTTCAGCGACAGGTTGCTATCGATGCAATGCTCCTCAGACAGGATGAAGAGATCAATACGCCCCAATGCCATTCGGCTTTACAATTCAACCGCCAGGAGTAAGATATGTTAAAGTGCCGGGGTTAGGACTCAATGTATTTAAGTAAACTACTTAAGAACTTTTTAAAAGCTATTATTAATGCTTTTTGAGAGGGTGATTTTAGATGCATATCATATTTTTACTGAGTTAAGTATTGTATGTAATTAGTTTTGCTACAATAAGTGTATGGGACATTGGAAAAAATGTTGAATTTCCCCATGGGGATGAATAAAGTATCTATCTATCTATCTATCTATCTATCTATCTATCTATCTATCTATCTAAAATTCCCTAAAAGTGGCGTCACAGGTAGATAGGGTAGTAAAGAGAGCTTTTGGTACGTTGGCCTTTATAAATCAAAGTATTGAGTATAAGAGTTGGATTGTTATGGTGAGGTTGTATAAGACATTGGTGAGACCGAATTTGGAGTATTGTGTGCAGTTTTGGTCACCTAATTACAGGAAGAATATTAATAAGGTTGAAAGAGTGCAGAGAAGGTTTACAAGGATGTTACCGGGACTCGAGAAACTGAGTTACAGAGAAAGGTTGAATAGATTAGGACTTTATTCCCTGGAGCGTAGAAGAATGAAGGGAAACTTGATAGAGGTATATAAAATTATGATGGGTATAGATAGAGTGAATGCAAGCAGGCTTTTTCCACTGAGGCTAGGGGAGAAAAAAAAAACAGAGGTCATGGGTTAAGGGTGAAGGGGGAAAAGTTTAAAGGGAACATGGAGGGGGCTTCTTCACGCAGCGAGTTTTGGGAGTGTGGAATGAGCTGCCAGATGAAGTGGTGAATGCGGGCTCACTTTTGACATTTAAGAAAAACTTGGACAGGTATATGGATGAGAAGGGTTTGGAGGGATATGGCCCAGGTGCAGGTCAGTGGGACTACGCAGAAAAATGGTTCCGCACAGCCAAGAAGGACCAAAAGGCCTGTTTCTGTGCTGTAATGTTCTATGGTTTTATGGTTCTATGACTCCCAAGTCTATTTACACCTCATTTGTTTTTGTACTGAGGATATAATCAACCCTTACATATCATATAAAAAGAAGTGGTCCTGAAACAGCCCCCTGAAGAACACCACTAGTCACCGTCAGCCAACCAGAAAAAGCTCCCTTTATTCACAGTCTTTGCTTCCTGCCAATCAGCCACTGCTTCATCCATGCAGTATCTTTCCTGTAATACCGCATAGGTTTGTAGCTTGTTAAGCAGCCTCATGTGTAGCACCGTGTCAAGGGCCTTCTGAAAATCCAAGTACATAACATCAACTGATTCTCCTTTGTCTATCCTGCTTGTTACTTCTTCAAAGAATTCCAACAGATTTATCAGACAAGAACTTCCCTTAAGTTAACAATGCTAACTATGGCCTATTTTATCATGTGCCTCTGAGTATCCTCATCCTTAATAATCAACTTAAATCTTCCCAACTACTGACTGTCCTGTAGTTTCCTTTCTTCAGCCTCTTTCTCTTCTTGAACAGTGGAGTGACATTTGCAAGTTTCCAGTCCTCTGGAACCATTCCAGAATCTAGAGATTCTTGAAAGATCATTACTAATGCCTCCACAATCTCTTCAGCCACCTCTTTCAGAACCCTGGGGTGTACACCATCTGGTCCAGGTGACTTATCTTCAGACCTTTCAGTTTCCCAAGAACCTTCTCTCTAGTTATGGTAATTTCACACACTTCATGAACCCTGACACCTAGAACTTCCACCATACTGCTAGTGTCTTGCACAGTGAAGAATGATGCAAAGCACTTATTCAATTCACCCGCCATTTCCTTGTCCCCCATTACTACCATCTCCAACATTGTCTTCCAGTGGTCCAATGTCCATACTCACCTCTCTTTTACATTTTATGTACCTGAAGAAACTTTTGGTACCTTCTTTAATAATATTGGTTTGCTATTTCATATTCCATCTTTCTCCTTCTTAATTACTTTTTAGTTGCTTTCTTTTCCTTGTTTTTAAAGGATCCCTAATCCTCTAACTTCCTGCTCATCTTTCCTCTATTTTATGCCCTCTCTTTAGCTTTTATGTTGGCTTTGACTTCTCTTGACAGCCATGATTGTGTCATCTTATCTTTTTTTCCTCTTTGGGATGTATATATCCTGTGCCTTCTGAATTGCTTCCAGGAATTCCAGCCATTGCTGCTCTGCTGTCATCCCTGCCAGTGTTCTTCTCCAATAAATGTAAATATAAGGAACATTTGAAGGCTTTGGGCCTCTACTCAGTGGAATTCAGAAAAATGACAGGTGCTCTCATCAAATGTTGAAGAACCTCGATAGAGTGGACATTGAGAGGATGTCTCCTATGGTAGGGGAGCCAAAGACCAGAGTATGCAGCCTCAGAATAGAGCGGTGTCCTTTTAGAACAGAGATGAGTAAGAAGTTCTTTAGGCAGAGAATGGTGATTCTGTGGAATTTGTTGCAACAGGAGTCTGTGGAGGCCAAGTCAGTGAGTATATTTAATGCACAGGTTGATGGATTCTTGATTGGTCAGGGCATGAAATGATACAAGGAGAAAGCAGGAGACTGGGCTGAGAAAGGGAATGGTGGAGCAAACTCAATGGACCAAATGGCCTAACTCTGTTCCTACATATTATGGTCAGCAATGCTGTCAAGAGGTACTTACTCACCAATGATCATTTTGGGCTTTGCCAGGGCCACTTGGCTCCAGACCTCATCGTAGCTTTGACCAATGACGTGAATTCCAGAGGTGAGAGAAGAGTGACATTAAGGCTGCATTTAATTGAGTGTAGCATCAGGTAGTTTGGTAAAACTGAAGCTAGTGGCCAACGAAGAAAACATGCAGCAAGGAAAATAAACGCAATTATTGGAGGTCGGTTGGTCATGCTGGGCACAGAGCATCACTGCAGGAGATCCTCAGGAACTGGAGCAGTACATGGAATTATTGATATGACTGTGTTAATGGAAACTTGGTTCAGGGAAATTTTGATCCTTTATTTAAGAAGTACAGCAGGGATAAACCAGGTAACTACAAGCTGTTGAGTGATAGAATAGTGGTAGTGAAATTTCTGAGATAATTCTAAGGGACAGGATTTACATACATTAAGAATTGAGGTGACATTTTTTATTTCACTGAATCATTGTATTTTTTTAGGGCATAACATATAAACGGTTTGTAGAAGTTTGATGAGACAGTATGGTATATGTTGTTCATTTGAACTTTAATAAGGAACTTGCTAGATCCCATGTGGTGGGCTAATCAAGAAAGTTAAGACGCTTGAGGGTCCAACTCAGGCTGGCTAACTGAATTGGCGATTGGAGGCAGAGGGTAGTGATATAATTTTGTTTTCTGATTGGAAGCCTGTGACCAGTGATATATGGCAGACTGCAGCTGGGACCTCTGCCGTCAAGATATACACTCACAACTCGGATATGGATGGTGGAGTAATGATTAGTAAGTTTATGAACTGGAGGCATTGTCAACAGTGAGGAAAGCTATACAGGGCCACTGCAGGAGGTGCATCTCTTGGAATGTTGGAAGATGGAATTTAATCCTGACAGGCACAGGGCCATTCATTTTGAAAAATCAAAGATGGGTGGGGCGGGATTACAAATACAGATAACGACAGGAAGCTTAGCAAACCTGGTGAATAGAGGCAACTCAAGGTTTATCTCTGTAGTAACCTGAAAGTCACAGCACAAGTCGAAAGGGCGCTGAAGACATCTGAGATGCTTGTCTTCTTAAATCAGAGCATAAAAACTGAGACAATATACTGTCAATTTGCAGAACACTGGCGAGCTCACACTTGAAGCATTGTGTGTAATTCTAGTCACCAATAAACCAATTGTTTGGAACACACAACCTAGCCTGGTGTCTCTGGGCTGGATATGTCAGCACCAGCGCCAACCCACACCCCCACCCCCAACCCTGGCACTCCTCGGCCATACAGGTCTCATTTCCCTCTGCCAGCAATCCACTGTCGCTACTCCCAACATACCTTGCTCCTGCCAAATTTTAAAACTTGCTCTCCACTCCATATTGACAGCTTTATAGGAGAGTGGCAAAGAGAGTCACCACTGAGAAACTCACAATGAAAAATGCACTACTGTGCAAATGTCTTCGGCACCCTAGCTATATACAGTACCTATAAAAAGTATTCACCTCCTTGGAAGTTTTCATCCTTTATTGTTTTACAATATTGAAACACAATGGGTTGAATTTGTCTTCTTTTGACACTGAAAAAGACTCTTGTGTCAAAGTGAAAACAGATCTCTACCAGAGTGATCCAAATTAATTACAAATGTAAAACAAAATAACAAATTGCATAAGTATTGACCCGCATCAATCAGTATTTAGTAGATGTACCTTTGGCTGCAATTGCAGCCTTGAGTCTGTGTGGATAGGTCTCTATCAGCTTTGCACATCTGGACACTGCAATTTTTCCACATTCTTCTTTACAAAACTGCTCAAGCTCTGCCAGATTGCACAGGGATGGAAAGTAAACAGCCTTTTTCAAGTCCAGACACAAATTCTCAATTGGATTGAGGTCTGGTCTCTGACTTGGCTACTCCAGGACATTAACGTTGTTCTTTTTAAGCCATTCCTGTGTAGCTTTGGCTTTATGCTTGGGGTCATTGTCTTGCTGGAAAACAAATCTTCTCCCAAGTCACAGTTCTCTTGCAGACTGCATCAGGGTTTCCCTGTATTTTGCTGCATTCATTTTACCCTCTACCTTCACAAGCCATCCAGGGTCTGCTTCAGTGAAACATCCCCACAGCGTGATGCAACCACCACCATGCTTCATGGTAGGGATGGTGTGTTTTTGATTATATACAGTGCTTGGCTTACCTCAAACATAACAATGAATCTGTTGGCCAAAAAGCTCAATTTTGGTTTCATCAGACATTAGAATCTTCTCCCAGCTGATGTCAGAGTCTCCCACATGCCCTCTGACAAACTCTAGCTGAGATTTCACGTCAGTTTTTTTTCAACAATGGCTTTCTCTTTGCCAGACTCACATAAAGCCACATCGCAGCCACTGAAACCTGTAACTCCTCCAGAGTTGTATTAGGGTTCTCGGCAGACTCATACCCTAGTCCCCTTCTTGCACCATCACTCAGTTTTGATGATGACCTGCTCTAGGCAGATTTACAGCTGTGCCATATTTTTTTCCATTTCTTGATGACTGACTTAACAGTATTCCAAGAGATATTCAGAGACTTGGAAATGTTCTTGTATCCATCTCCTCACTTGTGCTTTTCAATAACCTTTTTGTGGAGTTGCTTGGCGTGTTCTTTTGTGTTCATGATGTAGTTTTTGCCAGGATACTGACTCACCAGCAGTTAGACCTTTCAGATACAGGTGTATTTTTACGACAGTCAATTGAAACACCTTGACTGCACATGGTGATCTCCATTTAACTAATTATGTGACTTTGAAAACCAATTGTCTGCACCAGTGATGATTTGGTGTGTCACATTAAAGGGGGTGAATACTTATGCAATCAATTATTTTGTGTTTTACATTTGAAATTAATTTAGATCACCTTCTAGAGATCTGTATTCACTTTGACATGAAAGAGACTTTTTTCTGTTGACCAGTGTCAATAAAAACCAAATTAAATCCATTGTGATTCCATGTTGTAAAACAATAAAACATGAAAACTTACAGTGAGGGATGAATACTTTTGATAGGCACTCTATATGTGCCTATGACTTTTGCACAGTATTGTATGTTACATGAGAAGGAAAACACAGTGTTCATATCTTTCCAAGTAAAATATGAGATCTTATTCTTCTATTTTGCATGTGGCCATGGTGTGCTGGTGGAAAATGCCAAAGGCAAATGGGTCAGTGTGAGAATGGAAGGAATTCAAATGAGATGAAACCAAAGACTCGTGATGGCTTTTGTGAGCAGAGAATGTCTGCAAAAGTCACCAGTCTATGCTTGGTCCTGCCGATATAGGGGAGTCCATATTGTGAACACTAAATGTAATAAATCAAGTTGGAGGAGGTGAATGTGAATATCTGCCTCACGTGGAATGGTTGTTTTAGTGCTTGCATGCCTGGATTTACCTCCTGACGGTATGTTTTTGGACTGATTGAGCAATCTGGTACTTTGCTGACTCTGAGGGAGTTTGGTGAGGTTTGGAGTGGAATTGTCAGCCTCAAGGCTGAGAAGCCTGGTGATATAGGGCACGAGCCCATGATCATTTCTTGCTGAACTCGCCGATTAAAGCATCGAGCAAGATTGAAGTCAACGAGGATGAGAGTGGAAGGTGAGCAGGTGATCAGGGCAGTATACTTGTTTTGATGCCCTCCCGTCTGCTCACTGCTGCCGGAGGAAAGTATAGGAGACTTGGGTCTTGGGCACGGCTTGATCAGCATGGTTTGTGCAATGGACTCATCTTAGAGGACTTTGCAGTTCACGTTATATGTTTTTCTGGCGTCTGACTACTCCTTGTTTTATTGCTAGTCTGTGTGATTTTGTTTAGGTTGGACTGCAGTCAACAAACAACACAGTGCTAAACTGAACTGAACTGAACCAAACTGAACATTACTAGACTGTTTCAAGGACTCTGCAGTTTGATGATTAATATTCTCCGTGTTATTCACTTGAGCATGTAGATATTAAGAAAGAGGATGTGCTGGAGCTTTTGGAAAGCATCAAGTTGGATAAGTTGCCGGGACCAGATGAGATGTACCCCAGGATACTGTGGAAGACGAGGGAACAGATTGCTGAGCCTCTGGCGATGATCTTTGCATCATCAGTGAGGACAGGAGAGGTTCCGGAGGATTGGAGGGTTGCGAATGCTGTCCCTTTATTCAAGAAAGGGAGTAGAGATAACCCAGGAAATGATAGACCAGTGAGTCTTACCTCAGTGGTTGGTAAGTTGATGAGAGGCAGGATCTATGAATATTTGGAAAGGTATAATATAATTAGGAATAGTCAGCATGGCTTTGTCAAAGGCAGGTCGTGCCTTTCAAGCCTGATTGAATTTTTTGAGGTTGTGACTAAACACATTGATGAAGGAAGAGCAGTAGATGTAGTGTATATGGATTTCAGAAAGGCATTTGATAAGGCCATATTCTGCATGGAGGTTGGTCACCAGTGGAGTGCCTCAGGGATCTGTTCTGGGACCCTTACTCTTCATGATTTTTATAAATGACCTGGATGAGGAAGTGAAGGGATGGGTTAGTAAGTTTGCTGATGACACAAAGGTTGCAGGTGTTGTGGATAGTGTGGAGGACTGTTGGAGGTTACAGCGGGACATTGATAGGATGCAAAACTGGGCTGAGAAGTGGCAGATGGAGTTCAACCCAGATAAGTGTGAAGTGGTTCATTTTGGTAGATCAAATATGATGGCAGAATATAGTATTAATGGTAGGACTCTTAGCTGTGTGGAGGATCAGAGGGATCTTGGGGTCCGAGTCCATAGGACACTCAAAGCAGGCTTTATGTGGAAGCCATAGAAAGGGTGAAAGGAAATTTACAAGGATGTTGCCTGGATTGGGGAGCATGCCATATGAGAATAGGTTGAGTGAACTCAGCCTTTTCTCCTTGGAGCGAGGGAGGATGAGAGGTGACCTGTATGAGATGATGAGAGGCATTGACCGTGTGGATAGTCAGAGGCTTTTCCCAGGGCTGAAATGGTTGCCACAAGAGCACACAGGTTTAAGGTGCTGGGGAGTAGCTACAGAGGAGATGACAGGGGTAGGTATTTTTTCACTCAGAGAGTGGTGAGTGCGTGGAATGGGCTGCCGGCAAAGGTGGTGGAGGCGGATACGATAGGGTCTTTTAAGAGACTTTTGGATAGGTATATGGAGCTTAGTAAAATAAAGGGCTATAGGTATACCTAGTAATTTCTAAGGTAGGGACATGTTCGGCACAACTTTGTGGTGTGCTGTAGGTTTTCTACGTTTCTATATTTTGCCATTTGTGTGATTTATTGTTTGTTGAGCTTGGCGTGTTTGATGGTTTCTTTGAATGGGTTCCATGATGTTCTTTTGTTGTGTGGCTGTCTGTGGGAAAACAAATCTCAGGGTTGTACACGGCATACATAATTTGATAATAAATACACTTTGAAGCTTAAATCTTTGAACCTATGAGAGTTTAGTCAGGTATACAATGGAGGGATGATATTGAATATAATGAGAGGGGTGCATTGAATGCAGAGACAATCAAAAGGCCCAAGGACATCAACAACGAGTGACAGGAGGATGTGTGGGAGGGTGGAACAAACAGTAAGAAAAACTGTACTTGCCAGAGGCCTAGGTAAGGTCAAACACCCTTAACCTTGTCTGTACCTTGCCATATCTATCTTGTTAGGGCCTAGTTTAGTATATGAGTCTCTCACCATTCATGTGTGTTGCCTATTCAGTCCAGTTCTGTGTATATGGGACCAAAATGAACCATTGAACAAGTGAACAATGGTCCCTGAAGAAATACCCTGGAAGTGTGCATGCAGTTTCTACTGTGTAGAATTGCAACCCCCTCATTGGGCTGGTATCTTGGCTCATCAGCAGGATTCAGCCAAACAGGAACATTGTGATGTTCTGATCAAAGAAATCTCAATCTGAGCGAATGCAGTGTAAATACTGCCCATACACAATGTCAGCCGGCAAGAAATAACTGATCGTAACTGCATAAAATCATAAAGAAAGTATATTTACAAATTTCAGCTTTATCGGAGAGTTAATAGGAAAAAGAAAGTAAAAGGAAATTAAAGGGCCCACTTCAGTTGACCTGACCCAAATGAGCACTTAAAGTTGGAGCTCATCTTGAAGTTGCAAAATCACACACCACATCCAGAACTTTGCTCAAAATCCATCCCAAACAAATGGCTTTCTTTTGGGAGTATTGGCCCTTCTTACCTGGAGCCATTCATCTGCACAAACCACTTTGGGCAACAGAGACACTCCTTCCCACAGCTTTTTCAGTCATGTTCCCTCTTGTCCTTTCTGCAGTTCCTTCCAAAAGGACCATGGACCCCAGCAGTGTCCATCACAGATCTCTCTCCACTCAGCTTTCTCTAGAACCTTCTCCCAGTTCCACTGACTGGCTGACACAACACTCCTAAGTTGAACATCATAGCGCATTATCTTTAGCCGAAACGAAAACATTCTGTCAGCAGGACACACAGCTTTTACAGAAGCTGCTAAAGTGAAATATCTACAGCATAACAGCAGAAATCTTAATGAGGCCATTACAGAATACTTAATATTTACATATGTTTTAATATTTAATTTACTCACCTAAAAAGAATCAAATGAATTGAGACATGTAATTCACTCATGCAGCTGCACGTGCATTTCAAACCTTATTTTTTCTCATGTATTCTATTAACCTACCTGATCTCTAAACTTGTAAGAAAACTTACTTTAATAGAAGTTTCATATTGGTCATCTGAAACTTCAGTGAATTAAGTGAAAATGTTTAAGAACGTGTACAAAAGGGGGCTGCCAACATTGGGCCAGATTTAGGCTTGAACCAGACCAGTGTCTGGACTCTCTGCATATTGAGTCCATGACACCCATTCACCCAATTTGTGATACATTTTTGCATGCAGAGGGTCAAGCAAGATGATTCTAATGCTGAAGAAACATCACATGGAGAAGAATGAGCTCCAGGTGATGTGTGAGGCCTTCTGTTGCTTCAGGTTGACCATGGAAATTGCAGACAGCATGATACACAGTGCTGTTATGGAGACAGAAACCTACTCACCACTAAATGGGCCTTGGAGGAATAGAGACATTGATTGATGGGAATCACCAAGCCCTTCCTGATCTGGACTGATCACCAGGACCTCATATCCAAACAACAGACCCGCCAACTCAGCCCATGTCAGGCTCACTGGGCTCTCTTGTTTGAGCAATTCAGCAATCTCCTGCTGACCCAGTTCCAAGAACACTATGCTGGACGCCGTGCTGGAACAATTCAACCCAGTTTCATCCTCGCAAATCTTCACCCGTATCATCTGGGATCTTGAGAACTATATCCCCCAGGCCCTACAGATTGAGCCTGCTCCAGCCAACGCACCAGACAACTGCATTTACGTGCTGGCACCATGCACTCTGTTTGTTGCTGTCTGCCTTCAAAGTGCTCTGTCCAATTTGTCCACCCAGCTGCTCTCTGGGCTCCTGCAACCCCTACCTGTCCATCAACTTTTGTGGTCCCGTGTTGCTATGGATTTCATCACGGGCCCGCTTCACTGTCCGCCCCAAACTTCCATTAGCCGTTGGGATAGCTTCCTAATTCTCCAATGTGTAGTTTGCCTCCATGGATTCCCTCAGGCCATTGTGTTGGGCCAGAGTTCACAATTCATCTCCCACTTCTAATGATCTGTCTGCTCCCTCCTCTGCACCTCAGTGAGTTTATCATCTGCAGGCCAGAGATCAGTCAAAAAGAGCCAGTCAGCAAGTGGAGAAGTTTCTGCAATTCTTTACCACCTCTAACCCTTCCATATGGAACAAGTCTCTGCACTGTTCTAAGCTGTCACACAATCTGCACACCTGCACTGCCACAGGTATGTCACCCTTCAAAGTTTCCATGGCTACCAACATCAGTTGTTCACACAAAGGAGACAACGATGGATATCCCATCCACAAGGGCCCTGGTTTGCAGCTGCAAAGGGCATAGAGAGACCTCCTAGCTGCCAACTGCAACCAGGGTAACAGCCAGCAGTAACTAACTAGACTACTCCAGCCTGGGGACTATGTCTAGTTGTCCACCCAAGATCTGCTGCTGTGCACCAATTCCTGCGAGCTCTCACCCAGGTTCATTGATCCTTTTGAGACTACCCATTGCATTAATCCAGTCACTTACTGTTTCGAGCTGCCGCTATCCATCAGGATCACACCTACCTTTCTACATCTTCTGCTTCAAGCCTGTTGAGCGTGGACCACTCAACTCACCCAAGCCTTCATCTCTGGAATCTAGGATGGTTTGGTGAAAGATGGTACAGTGTACACAGTTCACCGGTTGACAGATTAACATCATTGTGGACAGGGTACGCAGTATCTGGTTCACTGGGAAGGGTACTGCTAGAAGGAGAGGTCTTGGATGCCATCCAATTTCATCTGGGATCCATTGCTCATCATGAAGTTCTACTTGATCCATCCTGAGCAATCAGGTGATGGACATAGAAGGTGGGGGGAGGGGGTCTTGTCAATCCTCCACAGACAGGCAAATCTCAGTCTCCACCTGGTAACAGGAGTACACTGCCACATATTTCTCACTCATTACCTGCAGCCTATTTAAACCCAGCTTTCATCCACAGTCCTTGTTCACTCATAGAACCAGCCAGCCTCAACCAGTTACACCTACCCTTCGGTTACCTTATTGTCTGTGGTGTTTAGTACCTGTTCTCTACCATTCTGTTGCTCCCTCATGGCTTGTTATTTTTTCAGCCTATTATTAAAGTTGTCATTCATTGCTGAACTGTCTCTGCTGCTCTGTTTTTGGGTCAAAGCTCCTCCATATTTCCTGACAGTCCACTTCTACAATTATTGTCATTTGACAAATGCTATTCATACACTGTATCCAGGGCAATGAAAAGCTGTCTCAACAAATGTAAATGCAGATAATTTATTTTAATGGCAAATAACAGATGAGCTGGTTAGTAGGTTAATTGGTCATTGTGAACTGCCCTGTCACTAGGCTGGATTTAAATGGGCTGTTTGGCCAGAATGGCCTGCTCTGTGCCATCTCTCTAAATAAATAAATAAATAAACAAACAAACAAACAACTAGAAAGTGGAACTTGGCAAGCAAAGTATTGTAGTATACAATTAGGGAATAATATAAGGTAACAAAAATATTCAATACCAAAATAGAAAGGAGAAAAACAGATCTATAAACAGTCACTTACACAAAGTTGAAGATGAAAATCGACAGATAACTCAGGTGTAAATGACAAACTTAATGCATATGCCAGATAGAATATTTTAATGAGGCAAAGAGATGTTATACTGGAGTATGAAATTCATCTGTTTAACCTCTTACTCCAACCTGTCAAGAACAATGTTGACAAGGGCAGGATGGCAATGAGTTTGCAGATGCTTCGGATGAACGCCCATCCACTCCTTACACTATCTATCTGTCATCAACCATGTCAAAGCAGTCTATCTCATAGAAAGAGGACTAATTGGAATGCCTAGTCCTGGTATTATTATTAGTACAACAATTTTAGAAGGAACACCTCACAACATCCCTTCTAAAATAAAACAAATCATTGTGTTTCTAGTTGGAGGCCAAAAAGTCTATATTTTGGAAGCTCTCAGTTTCACGGAGCTCAGATTAACCCATTTCTGATCCACAATAGCAGTGAAGTAACTCACGGTTTCTGAGCGTACATTGATTTCAGACAGCACCCTACGCACTAGTGGCAATGATATAAAAAACTGTATGTCACTTTGCACTTTTAAAGCTCCACTCCATCTGATCAACTCAGAACAACGTTCATAGCAACTGCTCACTGTTCTCATTCAGCGTTGTTTGTTGATGGAAAGTGAAAATAGCCAGAAAAAATGATTTATCTGAAAATAGTTCTCAATGCTACACAGCAAATAGGCTCAAGCACTTAAATAAAGAATAATGTGTGTTTACTAACAGGAGATGGTGGGAACTGCTTACTGAAGCACTATTACCATATACTCAGCTGATATATTATCATGGGAATTGCTTAACAAAACCAGCAAAAGCACATTATTTGCCAATCTGTGTTTTCTAAATCTCATTGTTAAATATCAAACAAAGCTTTCTATCCATTATGCAGATACTTAGTATAGTCGTGAGCAAAGTGAAATTTGTGTGTATAGTTTCAGTGTCTTTTAACTGTCATTGACTGCAGGAATAGATTAAATCAAGGTCGGAGAGAGTATGTGTGGATAATGTTCCTACCTGAGAGGCTGAGTTGAAGACATGTTTAATTTTAACTCTGGGTCTTAATTGTCAGCTGCCAAACCATGTCGTGTCAAAGATGACAGTTTGCAACCAGATGAACTGTAAGGATTGAGCGGTCCAAAGGCTACCAGCCATTAGCAAAGGCAGCCCCCAGCACAGAGGGACGTCATAGGAGAAGAAATTCCTACAGGATCTAATGGCAGGACCAGCAGGCTATGGAGGAGAAGGGTTGCCGTGGTGGTGACTGGTTTCCCTGTGATACGTGTTGAATTTCCATATATTTCCATTTATTCTGCAATACTTCCAGAAGACAGGATTACGTTTTTTGTAAGCTGTAGATAGGCACATAGCTGTTACAAAGGTGGAGGGCTATGCAGTAGGGAAGAGTTAGATTGATCTTCGAGTAAGTTAAAGATCTTAAGTTGAAAGTCCTATCCTGTGCTGTAATATTTTACATAGTACAGTTAGAGGATAGACTATAGAATAGTGACATCTCGTGAATGTGGAGGTGTGATGTGGATTAGCAACAAGAAAAAATCTGCAGATTCTGTAAATCCAAGCAACACGCACAAAATGCGAGAGGAACTCAGCAGGCCAGGCAGCATCTATGGAAAAGAGTAAACAGTTGACGTTTTGGGCTGAGACCTTTCACCAGAATCTATCTGCCTGAAACGCCGACCATTTACTCTTTTCCAAACATGCAGCCTTCCCTGCTGAGTTCCTCCAGCATTTTGTGTATATTGATACGCATTGGATATGTTTTTGTACTGTAAATAAAAATGAAAAGCAATGCCTTTGCTGTGTTCTTCCATTAGTTATTAAATTGATCCTCTTATGCATTCATTGGATGGGTAGACGGGGGACGTGAGACATATGAGACTGCAAATGGGGGTGTCTAGAGCAGTAAAATAAACTGCTGGCCAAACAGCATGTAGAGGCAAAAAAACGTTCAACACTTTGGTTTGAAACTCTGCGTCAGGATTGAGAATATAGAGGAGAGAGATAATTGACTTGAGAAGGGGAAGGTGAGGTGAGACAAAATCTATTAGGCAATTGGTTAAACCAGATGAGGATATATGCTGAGCAGATGCAGCCGGGTATGGAGGGAAAAGAGGAGTGGTAATGTAGAGAGAGAGAGACAAAATCATAGAGGGAGGCTGAAAGGTTACAGGTGGAAACATTACAAAAAGAGAAACAAGTAATGTAGGTGGGGGAGACCATAGGAACAGAATTAGTCCATTTAGACCAAAGTCTTCAATCGTGGTTGACTTATCATCCCTCTCAGCCACATTATCCTGCTTTCTCTCCATAACATTTGAATCCCTTACTAAACAGGAACCTATTGACCTCCACTTTTAATATACCCAAAGGATCCCAAAGCTGCTCACAGTACTCTGTGTGTTCTAACCAATGCCTTATAAAGCTCAGGATCAAATCCTTGGTTTTATATTGTAGTTCTCCTAAAAATGAATGCAAACATTCATCTGCCTTCCTTACCACTGACTCAACTTGCAAGGTCACCTTTAGGAAATCCCGGACAAGGACTCCCAAGACCGTTTACACCTCTAATTTTGATTTTTTCCCCCATTTAGAAAATAGTCTACACCAAAGTGTATGATCATACAGTTTCCAACACTGTATTCGATCTGCCACTCTTAGCTCAATCTCTTAATGTCTCTAAGTCCTTCTGCAGACTCCCTGCTTCCTCAACACTACCTACCCCTCCATCTTTCTTTGTATCATCCACAAAGTTAGCCACAAAGCCATCAATTCTGTCATCCAACTCATCGACATTAAACATGAAAAAAGTGCTCCCAACACTGACCTCTGTGGAACACCACTTGTCATTGGCAGCCTATGAGAAAGGACCCCCAGACTTATTTACTCCACACACCTTCCCCTCCCCCTACCAGTTCCATCTGCCCAAAACCCATATGCTTACCTCCTTTGGTTTCATCTCCCATGGAAACTCTTCCTATCCCCTCCCATGAAACTTGGGCAAGATGGTTGATAAGTTGATGGAGAAGATCCTGAGAGACAGGATTTATGAACATTTGGAAAGGCGTAGTATGATTAGGAATAATCAGCATGCTTTTGTCAAAGGCAGGTTGTGCCTTACGAGCCTGATTGAATTTTTTGAGGATGTGACTAAATACATTGATGAAGGAAGAGCAGTAGATGTAGTTTATATGGATTTCAGCAAGGCATTTGATAAGGTACCCCATCGAAGGCTTATTGAGAAAGTAAGGAGGCATGGGATCCAAGGGGACATTGCTTTGTGGATCCAGAACTGGCTTGCCCACAGAAGGCAAAGAGTGGTTGTAGATGGGTCATATTCTGCATGGAGGTCACATCAGGGATGTGCCTCGGGGATCTGTTCTGGGACCCTTACTCTTCGTGATTTTTATAAATGACCTGGATGAGGAAGTGGAGGGATGGGTTAGTAAGTTTGCTGATAACACAAAGATTAGAGATGTTGTGGACAGTGTGGAGGGCTGTCAGAGGTTACAGCGGGACATTGACAGGATGCAAAACTGGGCTGAGAAGAGGCAGATGGAGTTCAACCCAGGTAAGTGTGAGGTGGTTCATTTTGGTAGGTCAAATATGATGGCAGAATATAGTATTAATGGTAAGACTCTTGGCAGTGTGGAGGATCAGAGGGATCTTGGGGTCCGAGTCCATAGGACACTCAAAGCAGCTGCACAGGTTGACTCTGTGGTTAAGAAGGTGTATGGTGCATTGGCCTTCATGAACTGTGGGATTGAGTTTAAGAGCCGGGAGGTAATTTTACAGCCATGTAGAACACTGGTCAGACCCCACTTGGAGTACTGTGCTCAGTTTTGTTCACCTCACGACAGGAAGGATGTGCAAACTACAGAAAGGGCTACAGGAGATTTACAAGGATGTTGCCTGGATTGGGGAGCATGCCTTATGAGAATAGGTTGAGTGAACTCGGCCTTTTCTTCTTGGAGAGATGGAGGATGAGGGGTGACCTGATAGAGGTATATAAGATGACGAGAGGCATTGATCATGTGGATAGTCAGAGGCTTTTTCCCAGGACTGAAATGGCTAACACGACAGGGCATAGTTTTAAGGTGCATGGAAGTAAGGACAGAGGAGATGTCAGGAATAAGTTTTTTTTTAAAACGCAGAGAGTGGTGAGTGCGGGGAATGGGCAGCTGGCAATGGTGGTGGAGGCAGATACAATAGGGCCTTTTAAGAGACTCCTGGATAGGAAATTAGAAAATAGAGGGCTATGGGTTCTTGTTCGGCACAGCATTGTGGGCCGAAGGGCCTGTATTGTTCTATAGGTTTTCTATGTTAAGTGGCAAAGGCTCCAGGTAAGTTTTTGTTATATGTTTATCTTTCTTTGTCTATTAGTACATAGCTAGTGTGGTGAGAATGAGTCCATCCAGGGTAGGTGGTATGTTCTTTGTGAGAGATGTGGGAACCCTGGAAGACCTCCAGTCTCCCTTATAACTACATCTGCATGACTTGCATCCAGATGCAGCTCCTTACAAACCATGTTAGGGAAATGGAGCTGTAAATGGATGACCTTCGGGTTATATGGGAGAATGAGGAGGTGATAGATAAGAGCTACAGGGAGGTAGTCACTCTAAAGTGGGGTGGCATTGCAGCATAGTGCTTTACAATGCCAGTGACCCTGGTTCAATTCCCGCCACTGTCTATACGGAGTTTGTACATTGGTTTCCATGTGGTTTGCACCAGTTTCCTCCCACAGTCCAAAGACATACCAGTCTTTAATTGGTCATTGTAAATTGTCCTAAGATTAGGCTGGATAGTGCCGTTAAAGGATGGGAAGGGCCTATTCCACCTTGTATCTCCATAAATAAACAAGTTGCAGTAGGCAGGTAGCTGGGTGACAGCCAGAAGACCCTGGTAGCGTGGAGCACCATGTGGATGCTCCCCTCAGTAACAAGTAGACCGCTTTGGGTACTGTTCGAGGAGTGGGAAACAATCAGGGATAGCTGCAGTGACTGGCACAGAGTCAGAAGGAAAGGGGAGGAGAGGAATGAAGTAATGGTAGGGGATTCCATTGTTAGAGCAGAAGGCAGTTGTTTCAAAAAGAACATTTATCTGCATGCTGTTGATGAAAACATCTGATAATGATGAGAGTGAGAAGGGACTGAGTAATGTGAAAATGAACAAGAGACATGCAATATGGTTTACACCGGAATTGAACAGCTACTTACCGTAGATTCCGGATTTTAAGCCGCTACTTTTTTCCCACATTTTGAACAGCTTTGAACTCTGCGGCCTTTAATACGGTACGGCTAATACATGTTTTTTTTTCATGCCGCCAAAAACATTTTGCCTCGTAACAGTAGACCAATAAAATTGATGAGTAGTTCACAGAGGTCCAATGAAATTGTACGATAAATCAAGCGCACTTTCACAATTAAATTATTGTAAATCAGTCATTTGTACTCACCCTCATCAACATGGAAAACACTCGAAGAAAAGCATTGTGCTGCCTTTATGGCAGTTATTTAGTTTATAATATTTTCGCTTAGTAATTCATTTGTTAGTTAAAGTTAGAACTGTTTTAACTATATTTGTTTTCTGTACTACATCGCGGGATGCTATGACGTCACACCCGGTTTCGCCGCGTCTTGTGGGATACCAGTTTGCGATAAACAGGAAGGAGGGGGGCGAGCAGCGGAGCGAAAACGCTGCTTTTAAGTTAAAGGCGATCAATAACTTTTCCTGGTAGGCTGCAGTATATATATTTTTTACCAGTCGTTAGGAGATATTGGAATGTTGTTCAGTAAAGAAGTATACGCAACGTATATTTAAAAGTAGCCGCGTTACAGGCACGGTTTGAAAAAAAGCATTTGCAATATGTATTTGTTTATGTTACCATATGGATTTAATTAAAAGTTTAAAAATCCTCACGTGTAATATCTTTCTGTGTAAATATCTCATATTACAACGTGGGACACCTGCGGCCGAAAATCCGGTGCGGCCTGTACAAGTAAAAAATTGATTTTATTTCTAAAATTAGAGCCAGCGGCTTTTAATCAGGTGCGCTCTGTAGTCCGGAATCTACGGTAGTTAAAATGACATTGGAGACCGGCTCAGCTGTCTCAGTCATTCCACAAAATGAGTTTGAAATCTATTTCAGAGATACTGAACTGAAGCCCGCAGGTATCCAGCTAAGATCACATAGGCAACTCCTGTAGGATTGACATTTGTGACAGTGAAGTACAACAATCAACAATCCACATTGAGCTTGTACGTGGAGTCCAGGGGAAAGAGGACAGGGGAGATAAAGCACAGAGAAAGAAGGCTGAATAGATGGAGGTTTTGAAAAGGAACACCTGAAAAATAGGGTATTTGAAATTGGAAAATTCATTATGGGCTACAAGCAGAGTATGAGACTATGTTCTTCTACTTTGTGTTTGTCCTCACCACAGCAGTGGACAGCTCTGAGGTCAATGTGTGAATGAAAAAGAGAATTATAGTGAAGTGCAATCAGAAGCTCACGAATGCCTTTGGAAACAGAGCGCAGGTGCTCTGCAAAATGGTCATCTCATCTACCCTTCATCTCAATGTGGAAAGGGTCACATCATAATCATTGAATGTAATCGACCTGGAGGAGTTATGTGTGAATCTCTGGAAGAAATGTTTCGGGTTCTGAATGATGATGGGAGAGAAGTGTAGGGACAAGTATTACCCCTCTTATAATTGCAGGGAGAATACCAGGAGACAGAGGGGTTGAATAGAGAGGAATGAGTATACCAGAGAATCCCACAAGGACTGGAATGTAGAAAGTGGGAAAGACAATAGACAATAGGTGCAGAAGTAGACCATTCGGCCCTTCGAGCCTGCACCGCCATTCTGAGATCGTGGCTGATCATCTACTATCAACACCCAGTTCCTGCCTTGTCCCCATATCCCTTGATTCCCCTATCCATAAGATACCTATCTAGCTCCTTCTTGAAAGCATCCAGAGAATTGGCCTCCACTACCTTCCGAGGCAGTGCATTCCAGACCCCCACAACTCTCTGGGAGAATAAGTTTTTCCTTAACTCTGTCCTAAATGACCTACCCCTTATTCTCAAACCATGCCCTCTGGTACTGGACTCTCCCAGCATCTGGAACATATTTCCTGCCTCTATCTTGTCCAATCCCTTAATAATCTTATATGTTGCAATCAGATCCCCTCTCAATCTCCTTAATTCCAGCGTGTACAAGCCCAGTCTCTCTAACCTCTCTGCGTAAGACAGTCCAGACATCCCAGGAATTAACCTCGTGAATCTACGCTGCACTTCCTCTACAGCCAGGATGTCCTTCCTTAACCCTGGAGACCAAAACTGTACACAATACGCCAGGTGTGGTCTCACCAGGGCCCTGTACAAATGCAAAAGGATTTCCTTGCTCTTGTACTCAATTCCCTTTGTAATAAAGGCCAACATTCCATTAGCTTTCTTCACTGCCTGCTGCACTTGCTCATTCACCTTCAGTGACTGATGAACAAGGACTCCTAGATCTCTTTGTATTTCTCCCTTACCTAAATCTACACCATTCAGATAATAGTCTGCCTTCCTGTTCTTGCTCCCAAAGTGGATAACCTCACACTTATTCACATTAAACATCATCTGCCAAGTATCTGCCCACTCACCCAGCCTATCCAGGTCTCCCTGAATTCTCCTAACATCCTCATCACATGTCACACTGCCACCCAGCTTAGTATCATCAGCAAACTTGCTGATGTTATTCTCAATGCCTTCATCTAAATCGTTGATGTAAATCGTAAACAGCTGTGGTCCCAATACCAAGCCCTGTGTCCCAAGAATACCTGCCATTGCTGTTCCACTGTCTTTTCTGCTAGGATATCAGTCCATTTAACTTTGGCCAGCTCCTCCCTCATGGCTCTATAGTCTCCTTTGTTCAACTGCAACACTGACACCTCCGATCTGCCCTTATCCCTCTCAAATTGCAGATAAAAACTTAAAAGAGGGGAAGATGTGGCTTTTAGTGAGATCCCATTGAAGTTAATGGATGTTGCTGGAGAAGATGTTGTTTTAATGGGGATTATGTTAAGACATATGCATGTATTTAGTACAAAGCTTCCAGTGCTAGGTTTCCTTCAGACTGTTTCCAGTCTTTGATTACTTGAAGTGGGTGCAGGGATCAGAACACATATGGAAACAGTGCAAAAAAAGGTTTGGAAACTGAACTGAATCCAACAGCACAAAAGAACAAAAGCATTATGGTATCCCAAATAAACCAAAACGTCACAGAAAGCATCGTCTGGAGGAACTCTGCATGTGGGAGGAAAGAAAATGTCGATGTTCCTGGTTGAAACACATCCCACAACTGCTGCTCCAGCAGATTGCTTGTTACTCCAGATTCCAGCTGCTACAGTCACCTGCGTCTCCATAATCCAAACACTCGTTCCTATCATTTTCCATCCAGAAAAACATTCCTGTCCCCTACCCACCTGTTACTATTTTCAGTGACTGCCAACTTGATTGTCTGCTGTACCTGACAGAATCACCAGAACTGGACTTTGCCAGTGAGTATGCTAGAGAAGACAATTAGCTGGCCAGCTGATACCCTTTATGCTGTGAAGGTCATCAGCAATGATATAATTAACACTAATGGATCAAGAAAATCAAATGGATTAAAATCATCTGTCTCCCAATCATGTTATCACATCAAAGCTGAATGTATGTACTCAATTACAGACTGCCATGTGCCCTTAGCTTTTATGTAAGTGGTAGCTTAATTATCTATGTCATGCAAACTTCACTGAGCTGAGCCAGTGACTGCTGCACAAGTATCAAAATTAACATTCAAAAATATACAGATGGAATACTTTAGGGAATAACAGATGTTCTACAGTAGTTGAAGACAGTAATTGTATCTTGCAATTTCACTAATGCTCATAAACCACTGAGGCTTTGCTTTTGTGATTTGCAACTTCACCAGTTCCATTTACTTGAATTGATGCCTTCTATACTGCTGCCAGCTATCTGTAATTTTTCAATATGCAATATCCTTTCAAATGTTAACTTATTTTCAAATGCTGATAAACTTGATGAATATTTCAAACTTGCTGGTTAATTTTAATTCTAAAATATTTCCTTCCATCAATCTATTTCTTATTCACAAGATTTGCTGAACCAGTGATCCAACTGTAATAAAAGCA
The DNA here is from genome assembly GCF_048418815.1 of Hemitrygon akajei. NCBI lineage: Eukaryota > Metazoa > Chordata > Chondrichthyes > Myliobatiformes > Dasyatidae > Hemitrygon > Hemitrygon akajei. The sequence goes on from NC_133136.1 coordinate 98,865,223, forward strand.
AGAGAAGCTGGAAAATCTCAGTTAGTACCTGTGAAGGAAGAAACAAAGATATTGTTACAAATTGATGACGTTCATCAGAAGTAGAACAAAAAACAAAACTTTACAGAAACTGCTGGAGGAACTCTGCAGGCCAAGCAGCATCTATGGAAAAGAGAACAGTCGAAGTTGTGGGCTGAGACCTTTAATCAGGGGAATGGTGAAGGAGGGAGGGCAATTACCAGAAGTTCGAGAAATCGATGTTTCATGCCATCAGGTTGGAGGCTACCCAGATGGAATACAAGGTTTTGATCTTCCAACCTGTCTGTTCCCTCATCTCAGTAGAGGAAGCCATGGACTGACATGTCAAAATGGGAATGGAAGTGGAAAGGGAATGGAAGTGGAAATAAAATGGGTGGCCACTAAGAGATACCACTCTTTCAGGTGGACTGAGCATAGGTGCTCAGTAAAGTGGTCTCCCCATCTATGTTGGGTCTCAATGATATATAGGAGGCCTTACCACAAGCACAAAACAAAAATTTGATATTTTTTAAGTAGCAGAGAAGAGGTAGGTGTGGAAAGAACAAAGGCAATGTCTGTGAGGGGGGGGCAGAAGAGGTTGTGGTGATGATTGAGAGAGAGTCGTGATGGTTTGTTGGTTATGACTATTTGTCAAGAAAATGAGGTGTATCAGGATAGAGGAGAAAATTATCAAGTATAAGATATAAAATAAAGAAATAGCTATAAATCCAAGATAAAGAGAATCCTAGAAGTACTCGACAGGTCAGAAAGCATCATGAAAAAGAAAAGCTGAACAGGCTGATGTTCCTCCATCAAAATAGACCAAACTAAAAAAGGCTGATTCTCTGAAATTGTTGAGTCTTGAAGGGGTTTAACCTGCGCATTTAGAGAATGAGTCACTGTTCCTTGAACTCGCACTGTGCTGTACTGGAATCAGGATGAAGCTGGACTCAGGGCCAGCTGATAAATCTAATTAGGCTTCTATCAGGTGCCATGAACTAGTTGAAGTACAGAATTCTGCACAACTATAGTTAGTAACCTCACAGCTAGTGAACAAATCTACTGTATTTGGTCCCAGTAACATTATCTTCAGTGATGAAGCAATCCATGTCACAATGCAACAGGAATCGGCGGACATCCTGGCATAGGTTAAAAAATGGCATGTAACCTGCAGCACCATCCTAGTACCACATAAACGTCACAAGTAAAAGATGAAATACTAACCAGATTTTCAATTTTACTACAATCACAGAAACTCCATCATTGCTGACTGCAGGTGGTGCTGGGTTTGAATTTCTCATTATTATATGGCGCTCACTCCTGACTAGAAATTTAGAAAATAAAACCTCTAGTTCCTTAAAGCCTCTATCAATACCAAGGCATGTGTCAGAAATATGACGGAATATTTCCTATCCTGGTGAATTTTAGACTAAATATACTGCACACCAATTTCAATATCATTCAGGACGGAGAAGAGCACTTGCTTTGGGTTCCTGTTGCTCTGCTCAGTATCCGACTCCTACACCACCAAAGTCGTAGATGTAAAGTGTGTGACATCATTGTGTCAGATATATTACTGTGCATATAAGTGTGAAGAGTCCTTGGAGGCAAGGGTCAAGCCGATTTCACTTGCTCTGCATGGTGCTGAGGCAGTAAAACTGCTCTCGTTTCGTGTCTGCGAACATTGCGTTGATTTGCCATGCTCTGTGCTGAACTGAGACCAAGGCTTTGGGCCTACTCCGGCTGCTCCAGGATTCAGATCTAAGAACTCAATTTGGTTCAGAATGCTGTTGCTTGCTTCTATTATTCCCAAGATTTGTGGGGGGCCGGGTGATTCCTGTCTCTGTGCATAGGGTGTTGGTCTTTTTTTTTAATCAGGTTCTTTTGGGTTTCTGGCTTTGTGGCTGCCTATAAGCAGACAGGTCTCAAGGTTATATCATTTATACATAATTCGATAATGAATGTACTTTGAGTCTCCTGGGGTCAGTAGTTTCATGCCCAACTGTCTCTAGAGTTTACTGCAAAAGGTATAAGACATCCAGTGAGTAGCAGTTCTGAGTGAAAACAGCTTGTTAATGAGATAGGTCAGAGGACAATGGTCAGACTGGTTCACGCTGACAGGAAGGCAACAGTAACTCAAGTAACAACAGTGGTGTGCAGAGGAGCAGCTCCGATGTAAAACACATGGATCCTGGAAGTGGATGAGCTACAGCACACAAGATCACAAAATATACCCATTAACCAGGTACAGGAGGTACCTAATAAAGGGGCCACTGAGTATATGATCACTGGATCCAAATGACAGAAGTACAATTGTAAATCACTGTTCACCCCAGCCCAGAGATTGATAAAGAGGTCCTTGAAAGGGAAACAAGACATGTACAATATGCACAATCTGCTAGCGTTCCCCCTATCACTAAATGTTCTTTTTTCAGGGGAGGGAAGATAGCTTTGTTTCATGTACAGCTGAACATCGGCAGACACAGTGAAATGAGCTGTTTGCATTAATGAACAACACATCACAGGGATTCGCTGTGGGCGCTTGAAGGGCCACCATGCTTCCAACACTAACATAGTATGCCCGCAACTTAATAACCGCAACCCATACGTCTTTTGAATGCGTGAGGAAACTGACGCACCTAGAGGAAACCCATGTGGTCATGGGGAGAATGTACAAGCTCCCTACAGATGGCGGCAGGAGTTTAACCCCTATCACTGATGCTGTAAAGCATTGCACTGAACACGGCACTACTGCGCCACTGTTACTAAATGTGGAGATATTCTAAATCAGTACATTTGCGATCATTTCCATTGTTCTTTTACCGCTTTCGTTTCAATTAATTGAACTAATTGATTGTGTCACTGCACATACAGATTGCTGTAAATATTCCCATTGGAACTCACTGTCTTTTTGAAAATGTACAGTATAATGCTTGTGAATGGATTTAAGAATATAATTTCCTAGCCAAGTAGCTCCACTATGTCAAAGACTTCTTCCAGTATTGACTTGACATTATTTTCAAGTTGCTTTGAATATCAGGCCACAAGATTATGCTCCGAAAAGTTGCAGGTACAGTGCCTATACAATGTATTCACCCCCTTGGAGGTTTTCATGTTTTATTGCTTTAAAACATTGAATCACAGGGAATTTCATTTGGCTTTTTTCTGACAAGTGAAAACAGATCTCTATGAAGTGATCTAAATTAATTACAAATTTAAAACACAAAATAACAGATTGCATAAGTATTCAGTCCCTTCAAGTCAGTATTTAGTAGATGCACCTTTGGTAGCAATTACAGCCTTGAGTCTGCATGGTCAGGTCTCTATCAACTTTGCACATCTGGACAATGCAATTTTTCCACATTCTTCTTTACAAAACGGCTCAAGCTCTGTCAGATTGCATGGGGATCGTGAGCAAGCAGCCCTTTTCAAATCCAGACACAAATTCTCAATTGGATTGAAGTCTGGACTCTGGCTTGGCCACTCCAGGACATTAACTTTATTCTTTTTAAGCCATTCCTGTGTAGCTTTGGTTTTATGCTTAGGATCATTGTCTTGCTGGGGAGCAAATCTTCTCCCAAGTCACAATTTTCTTTCAGACTGCATCAGGTTTTCCTCCAGGATTTCCCTGTATTTTGCTGCATTCATTCTATCCTCTACCTTCACCAGCCTTCCAGGGCCTGCTGCAGTGAAGCATCCCCACAGCATGATGCAGCCACCACCATGCTTCACAGAAAGGATGGTGTGTTTTTGATTATATGTGGTGTTTGGCTTGCACCAAACATAGCGTTCAGCTCAGTTTTGGTTTCATCAGACCATAGAGCCTTCTTCCAGCTGCTTCAGAGTCTCCCACATGCCCTCTGGCAAACTCTAGCTGAGATTTCATGTGAGATGTTTTCTGTAGTGCGCTTTAGTTTCCTTTGACACTGTCCCATAAAGCTGCAAACTGGTGAAGCACCAGGGCAACAGTTGTTACATGCGCAGTCTCTCCCACTGAGGCTTGTAACTCCTCCAGAGTTGTCATAGGTCTCTTGGTGATCTCCCTCACTAGTCCCCTTTTTGCACGGTCACTCAGTTTTTGAGGATGGCCTGCTTTAAGAAGATTTACAGCTGTGCCATATTCTTTCCATTTCTTGATGATTGACTTAACTGCACTCCAAGGAATATTCAGTGACTTGGAAATTTTCTTGTATCCATCTCCTGACTTGTGCTTTTCAATAACCTTTTCACAGAGTTGCTTGGACTGTTCTTTTGTCTTCATGGTGCAGTTTTTGCCAGGATACTGACTCACCAGCAGTTGGACCTTCCAGACGCAGGTGTATTTTTACTACAGTCAATTGAAACACCTTGTCTATACACTAGTGATATCCATGTAACTAATTATGTAACTTCTAAAATCAATTGGTGCACCAGCGATAACTTGGTATATCATGTTAAAGGGGGTGAATACTTACAAAATCAATTATCTTGTGTTTCATATTTGTAATGAATTTAGATCACGTTGTAGAAATCCGTTTTCACTTTGACACAGAAGTCTTTTTCTGTTGATCAGTGTCAAAAAAAAGCCAAATTAAATTCACTGTGATTCAATGTTGTAAAACAATAAAACATGAAAACTTACAATGGGGGGGTGGGTGAAGACTTTTTGTAGGCACTCTATGTTATCTTGGGCACATTCAACAGATTTCAACATTCCATTTAAAATCCTACAGTCATCGTGGAGCTTTGGGTTATGCAAGAAAACAATTTGGTGTTCTGGTCATCTAAGAAAATAAAGAACTTTTTCAAGAAATTGCTTTGCATCTCCATTATTTTTATAATTCATGTATTTTAATAAAATTACAATTCTATCAGAAGAATTTTTAACAGAAATGCTTACTTTAGTTAAAATATTAGTGCTAGAAAATTTACTGCTGCAAATATAAAAATGGGGAATTTCATGCCTTTGTACAATGTGAAAGTGATGAGTTTTAGAATACATTCAGCGTAAGTAATATTCAGCAGCCTCAAACTTCTAATACGTTGCACAATGATTTGATGCACTAGGCAATAATGCTTATATTGAAAAGTGACAGCTAAGTGCAATTGGTTACTTACTGCCCAGAACACAAAGTATTCACTTCCCTGCCAGGTCCCATGTACACATCTTGCACTAAAGCATGGACCCATTCAGTCTTAGGTAGTGACGTCTAGTGGTGGAAATGCATATCTGCTACATTGCCACTTACAATTTATGTAGAGAGTCTATGTGTGCCATCCTGCAGAAATAAGGCTTTGCAAGAAATGTGAGGTCTACTTCAGCAGAACTTGGAAGATCTACATGAAGTGGTCCCATCCTGTGGAACCAGCTAGGATCAGCTTCACGTAGTGTATGTGTAGTTTTAACAAAAGACTTACCTCCTGCAATTTCAACCAACATTCCTCACTTGACAAGAAATTCTATCCCTCTATCAGAATTACAACATCACCACCCAGTTTATCCTAGCATTTCAGCCCCACTGCCAGTTCAACAGTTGACCATGACCCTAACACTAACCTCCTTAGAGTAGCTGACTGTGACTCTTGTGATGTCTCTACCTACCACAGAATCTAGTTCTTCCACACGTCTGATGTGCTAAATCTTCTCATCTTAATTATGTTTCTCACATTAAAAATTTTTTAAATTGATATGCTGACCCATATATTTTCCACCTCAACTGAAATACCAAACCCTTTTCCAAATATGATTCCACACACTTCAACTAAAATGCCAAGGCCTAATACAAACATGGCTCCACATGTTTCAACTGAAGTGCCAAGGCCTATTCCAAACTCGACTCCCCATGTCTCAACTCAACTGACAAGGGCCTATTCCAAACATGACTCCACATATCTCAACTGAAATACAAAAGCCTATTTCAAACATGACTCCATACTTTTCAACTGAAATGCCAAGGGCCTATTCCAAACATGACTTCACATATCTCAACTGAAATACCAAAGCCTATTTCAAACATGACTCCATACTTTTCAACTGAAATGCCAAGGGCCTATTCCAAACATGACTCCACATATCTTAACTGAAATGCCAAGAACTATTTCAAACATGACTCCACATGTTTCAAGCACCATAAATTTTACTACATTAAGCCCTTTTAATAAACATTTCTCGAATGCTGTCTACACTTTTGAGTAGGAAAAGAAGATCATGACTGATCTGTATCAAAACTCCACTTACCAATCATACTTCATAATCTGAAACAACGATCTATTAAGACAGCTCTGAAATTTCCACCTGATCTAGCCACATCCTTGTGGGAGATTTCCAGAGTTCACCAGACTCTCGGTAAACCAACCATCTCTCCTGAACACCACAGACCTAATTTTAGAGCATGCTTCCTTATTCTGGACACCCTCTCTTGAGTCATAGAGCAATACAGGCCCTTCAGCCACAAATGTCTACCTAGCTCATCTCAATTTCCTATGTTTAGCCAATCTCCCCTCAGCCTCATCCACTCTATGTTCTTTTCCAAGTGCTTCTTTAGAGATAGTATTGTACCTGACTCAACCACAGCCTCTGGTAGCTTTTACAATATACTCACCATCCTCTGCTTGAAAATGTTGTCTCTCAGATCGCATTTAAAACTTTCGACTTTCCGTTAAATCTATCCCTTCTAGCTTTGGACTCCACTACCCTGGGAAAAGGCTGTTACCTCTCATAATTTTGAACATTCACCAAGGATGCCCTTTGTTCTCCAGTGTTCCAAGGAATAAAGATCTAGCTTAGCCAAGCTGTCCAAGAGGATATAACTTTTCTCCACCTGCCTTGCAAGCCCTTTATCCAGAACAATCACCTCAATTAGATCATGTCCTTTGTTTTCTAGCTCTCTTGAGATAAAGGCCAAAATTGAATGAGCCCTTTCAATTACTTTCTGTGCCTGTATATTGCTTTTAGTTATTCAAATGATTTTTATACTTGAAAATCTATATTTCAGGGAATACAACTTGACCTCATAACTTAACCCCCTTTGATGCAGGACTCACTTTGGTCCATCTTTTTTTAACTTCATTTGTCAGAATCTTAGGTACCTAATGAATACTAGTATTCACTACGGAAAAGGATCTTGGTGATTGTAGTGATGACCTGCAGCGTACTGAAAAGCTCGAGCATGTAGATATTAAGGAAGAGGATGTGCTGGAGCTTTTGGAAAGCATCAAGTTGCATAAGTCACTGGGACTGGATGGGATGTACCCCAAGCTACTGTGGGAAGTGAGGAAAGAGATTGCTGAGTCTCTGGTGATGATCTTTGCGTCATCAATGAGGAAGGGAGGATTGGAGAGTTGCAGATGTTGTTCCCTTATTCAAGAAAGGGAGTAGGGATAGCTCTGGAAATTAAAGACCAGTGGGTCTTACTTCAGTGGTTGGTAAGTTGATGGAGAAGATCCTGAGAGGCAGGATTTATGAACATTTAGAGATGCATAATATAATTAGGAATAGTCAGCTTGGTTTTGCCAAAGGCAGGTCGCGCTTTATGAGCCTGATTTAATTTTTTGAGGATGTGACTAAACACATTGATGAAGGTAGAGCCGTAGATGTAGTGTATATGGATTTCAGCAAAGCATTTGATAAGCAAGGCTTATTGAGAAAGTAAGGAGGCATGGGATCCAAGGGGACATTGCTTTGTGGATCCAGAAATGGCTTGCCCACAGAAGGCAAAGTGTGGTTGTAGAGAGGTCATATTCTGCATGGAGGCCAGTGACCAGCAGTGTGTCTCGGGGGTCTGTTCTGAGACACCTACTGTTTGTGATTTTTATAAATGACCTGGATGAGGAAGTGGAGGAATGGATTGGTAAATTTGCTGATGACACAAAGGTTCGGGGTGTTGTGGATAGTGTGGAGTGCAGTCAGAGGTTACAGCAGGACATTGATAGGATGCAAAACTGGGCTGAGAAGTGGCAGATAGAGTTCAACCCAGATAAGAGTGAGGTGGTTCATTTTGGTAGGTCGAATATGATGGCATAATATAGTATTAATGGTAAGATTCTTGGCAGTGTGGAGGATCACAGGGATCTTGGGGTCCGAGTCCATAGGACACTCAAAGCTGCTACACAGGTTGACTCTGTGGTTAAGAAAGCATATGGTGCATTGGCTTTCATCAATCATAGGATTGAGTTTAGAGCTGAGAGGTAATGTTGCAGCTATATAGGACCCTGGTCAGACCCCACTTGGAGTACTGTGCTCAGTTCTGGTCACCTCACTACAGGAAGGACATGGAAACCATTGAAAAGGTGCAGAGGAGATTTACAAGGATTTTGCCTGGAATGGGGAGCATGCCTTATGAGAATAGGTTGAGTGAACTCGGACTTTTCTCCTTAGTGTGATGGAGGATAAGAGGTGACCTGATAGAGGTGTATAAGATGATGAGAGGCATTAATCGTGTAGATAGTCAGAGGCTTTTTCCTAGGGCTGAAATGGCTAGGGCAAGAGGGCATAGTTTGAAGGTGCGTGGAAGTAGGTTCAGAGGAGATGTCAGGGCTAAGTTTTTTTACACGGAGAGTGGTGAGTGCATGGAATGGGCTGCCGGCAGCAGTGGTGGAGGCAGAAATGATAGGAGACACCTGGATGGATATATAGAGCTTAGAAAAATAGAGGGCTATCGGTAAGCCTAGGTAGTTCTAAGGTAAGGACATGTTCGGCACAGCTTTGTGGGCCAAAGGGCCTGTATTGTGCTGTAGGTTTTCTATGTTTCTTTGTTTCTAATCTGTGTTCCTGACAAGAACAATGTGATGGCTCCTCCCTAATTGACATTGAGACAGTTGTGATGAGGCATCTTTGTGAATTGTACCAGTGAGGTTACTTCCATTATGCTGTTGGGGAAGGATTTCCAGCACTTAGAACCAGTAATAATGAAAGAATAGAGACAGGATGTTACATGACTTGTGGTGGCACTCCTGCATGCCTGCTCCCCGTGGCTTGGTTTGAGAGTTCTGCATCTCTTCCAAGGCCAAAGGATCCTTCTTAATTTGTGCAAAAGTGAATGAAATACAGCTCTTATCTACAATACAAATTCAACTCTTTTGTATTCTAACTCTCCTGAGATAAAGGCCAACTTTCCATAAGCCTTTTTTAATTACTTTTTGTGCCTGTTCACTAGTTTTAAGTGATTTCTCTATCTGGCCCTATAAATCTCTCTGCTCATCTCCATTTCGCAGCTCCTCACTCAAAGTTATTCATATGAAACTCAATCTTCTCATGTAACAGTTCATAAATCTCAATCCTCAAGGAAGAAATTCTCCTCAATATTTTGGATATTTTTAGTTTCTCCCCTTTAAATGGTGACTTGAAAGTTTACAGCTTATGCTTGGCTCTGGGTATCAAATGAGTGCAAGATTCATCAATGCAGCAATACAAAGACCCTGCAGGTGTCCTTGCAATGCAACTGGGACAGGTCAGATGTCGCTGTTAAAGCTGGTGGGCTCACTGCAAAAACTATAGATCAGATTGCGATGGATATTGCAGGACCAAAGGTGCCAGGATGGATCGTGAGTGCAGCAGGACTCTTATTACAATGTAATGTTGTGATGCGTCCCACATACGCAAACACCCACATGATTTAAGATTTAACAACTGATTAGATGCATCTCAGTAAATTGAGGGGGGAAAAACTACAAATAATGGATCTGAATTCTGTCTCTGGTCAAATAAAAATATTACCCTGCAGCTGTTGGTTGTCCTGTCCTTCAGTTACACTGCTTGTTCCAAGGTAGCCTCCAGGAGCTTCATAGGATGAAGTAGAGTGCAAGGACAGTCAGTCTCAGAGCAGGCAGCCTGTTGCAGTCCGAGAACCGCTTTAACAGAGGAAGTGACTGCACCACTGAGTGTTTATGACCATCTTTAACATAACACTCAGAAGCTGTTAAAGAATATATATTTAATAGAATGAGACATTTAAAAAAAACATTTGACACTGAGGAAAGTAAAAAGTTAAAAAAAGAAATCTTACTTACCTTTCTTTCAGACATTTTCTTCCAATCATCTGACTATGATTGGTGTACAGAAAGCCTGCTTCACAGCTGGAGAAGCCTGTGAAGTTTGTACTATCCTGTTGGGCCTGATGAGAAGCTCACCTGCGCTTTGCAGCGCAAGAGCAGCAGTTAGACTGGAGAGCAGCCGCTGGCAGGAATGCCTCCATGTCACTGAGTTACTTCTGGGGTTGCTGAAATAATGGCAGGGCGTGGTCCGATATTAATGAGATAAGTTGATTTATGACCCATTGGATTCATGCAATAAGTAAAAAGGATTTAAAAATCCCAAGGTCACTTAACTCAATTTCCCAATACGTTTAACATGTGGGTCTTGAATTCAAATTAGCCTATTACACAATCATAAATTTCAAATTGTTTGATAAATGAATCTGTGCAGTATATGTCTCTTATATCTTTGGCATTTTGTTAAACGAAATGCAATGGTAATTTTAACTTTATCAATGAACTATTGTTAATTTCTGTTTCATATATTGTATATCTATATATAAAACCTATTTAAGGCATTGTATGACATTCAAGAAACGAAGAGACACAAGAGACTGCAACTGTTGGGATCTGGAGCAACAAACAATCAGCTGAAAGAACTCAGTGGGTTGAGCAGCATCTGTGGAGGGAAAGGAATTGTCAAAGTTTCAAAGTCGCTGACAAGATGGACAAACTCGCAGAAAAGTAACATTCATATCCTATCAGTTGCACAAGCTGTCAAACGGAAAGTGGAGTCTCCAGGAGTGAGAATGCTGGTGACCTTCCAAAAAGCAGGCTTGGCATTTGAATGATTCAGCCCAGTGCGGCAGAGATCTGTCATCCCTGCATTGCCAGAATAATGCAGACATTACCAGGGCAAAATCATTCATTTTGTAACTGCAGTGCAATTATTTGTCACACTATATTACCATTACCTCATTTTATTTCTTCTTTGACTTCACCAGAAAAGATGTATTAATTTCATTGCAGTATTTTAGCAAGTTTCTAATTTATCTCTACAAAAATGAAATCAATGTAGAAAGGTAATCTTTTTGAAGATATGTGCCAAATAGAGAAATAAATATGGCAAGAAGAGCATAGGGAAATCAGTGAGTAATAGATATAATAAATTAATTCTTGTACTAATTATTATGAATAAAGACTGTAAATAAATTGCAGATGCAGCCGATTAGGTCAGGAACACACACACACACACACACACACACACACACACTCACACACACACACACACACACACACACACACACACACACACACACACACACACACACACACACACTCACACACACACACACACACACACACACACACACACAATCACTTGCTGTTTGAGCAAACGCATGTGGAACAGATACCATCTAAAAACTGTTTGCTCTAAGCACCCTGCACCATCTAACAGCCATACCAATGCACATCACTGACTCCAGTTAGAAACTGTTCTGAAAAAGGCTTCCGTCCCAATTAAGTGGCATAGTAACGGAAATAAACTAAGGGAATCCTGGCTATTTTCTTGTATAGTTGTTGTTCTTTAAGAGTTGCCCTCAATAAGTGGCTCCCCCAATTAACTGTTGACCTGATTCACCAGAATTCACTGTACTATATATATCAAGTTCAAATTCAACCGTTCACAGGTATACCGCCAAATGAAACAATGGTGCTCCAGACCACAGTGCACAACACAGTACATATAACTCACATAGTTAACATTTCAGTAATATTACAATTAAATTAACAAATAATAATGTACACTTATGACACAAGTTAAATAGTAAATAGTATAACACTACTGGTGCTTCAGACTTGACGAGACATGGGTGATGAAGGGGAGTTCAGCAGTCTTACAGCCTGGGGGAAGAAGCAATTTTCCAACCTCACAGCTAATTATACAGAAAATACAGAGGATTCTTAGTGCTGAAACCATAAAGCCCTAAATCTACAAGGAATTGGAATAGGACAGTAAAATGGGAAATGTGAGTAGGAGGTTAGTATATAGTCCCTTGAGTTTGCTCATTCAAAATAAGATAAGATCATGCCTGGCCTGATTCTAGCCTTTACTCTATTTTCCTGCTTAAGGCCTTTGATACACCAAATAAGGAAGTGTGCACTTCACTCCTTATTTTTATAAGAATCAGTATCATATGTCCTGATTTCATTAATTTATCCCCTTTTGATAGATTGGTGAAAATGCTTGATTTGTATCTCAAGTATACAAATTTGTGAGAGCAAGAGTTCGGCACTGACTAGAAGGGCCGAGATGGCCTGTTTCCGTGCTGTAATTGTTATATGGTTATATGTTTATAAGTTGGTTCTTGATGCACCATCAATAACTCTCGGAGACAGGAGGTGAATGATAGGCAGCAAACGAGACCACGACATCCTGGAGACTGAGGGAGGAGCAGTGCCTCCAATCGCCTTTATACAGGGGTCTGTGGGAGGAGCCACAGGAGCAGTCAGCAGAGGGGCGTGTCCAGACAGGTATACATAGTTTACCACATTTATCCCCCCTTTGTTTTAAAAGAGAGTCCCCACGGGGCGAAGTTTCTTACAAGTATATTTACAGGTTAAGTCTATCAGGCGGTCAAGTCTGTCACTGCGATCTACGTAGCACCGGTGACAGTGGTTGCACAGGTGCCGGTGGTGATTGCACCGGAGACGGTGGTGATTGCACAGGTGCCGGTGGTGATTGCACAGGTGCCGGTGGTGATTGCACCGGAGACGGTGGTGATTGCACAGGTGCCGGTGGTGATTGCACCGGTGATGGTGGTGATTGCACCGGTGACGGTGGTGATTGCACAGGTGCCGGTGGTGATTGCACCGGAGACGGTGGTGATTGCACAGGTGCCGGTGGTGATTGCACCAGTGACGGTGGTTGTGCTGGCTCTGGCCGGACTGGAGGTGCCAGCCCGTTAGGCATCAGTAATCCCTCAGGCGTGTGCGAGGTGCCCGGTATGGGAGTGTCAAGAGGAGTCTGTGTAGGGCTTGGTGTGCGTGGTGTCTCGTGGGTATAGACCTTGGTGGGTATGGGGTTCATAGTCACTGTGGAGTGTTCGGGGTAGGGGTCTGGTGCTCCTGTGGGCTCCAGGTCGTGGACAGAGACCGTGTCCTCCCGCCCATCAGTTAAGACCATGTAGGCATACTGGGGGTTCACATGAAGTATGCGAACCCTCTCGACCATCGGGGAGTATTTATTGCTCCTCGCATGTTACCAGAGCAACACTGGCCCTGGGGATGTCAGCCAAGCCGGTAGGGTGGTCCCAGTGCCAGACTTCCTGGAAAAAGAAAAGAGTCGTTCGTGAGGGGTGGCATTGGTGGACGTGCATAACAGGGAGCGGATGGAGTGGAGTGCCTCGGGGAGGACCTCCTGCCAGCGAGAGACCGGCAATCCCTTTGACATAAGGGCTAAGAGTGTGGCCTTCCACACAGTGGCATTCTCCCTCTCCACCTGTCCATTTCCCCGGGGATTATAGCTCGTGGTCCTACTAGTAGCAATACCCCTAGCCAGCAGGTACTGGCGCAGCTCGTCACTCATAAACGAGGACCTTCTGTCACTGTGGATATAGCAGGGATATCCGAACAGAGTGAAGAGCTGGTGCAGGGCTTTTATGACGGACGTGGCAGTGGTATCGGGGCAGGGGATGGCAAAGGGGAACCGCGAGTACTCATCGATTATGTTGAGAAAGTAGACATTGCGGTCGGTGGAGGGAAGCAGGCCCTTAAGTCAACACTCAGTCGCTCAAAGCCTTGATACGTTGTCCCTTTTCAGGATGGTAGAAGAGCGGTTTGCACTCAGCGCAGACTTGGCAGTCCCTGGTCATCATCCTGATTTCCTCAAGGGAGTAAGGCAGGTTCCGGACCTTCACGAAATGGTAAAGTCGGGTGACCCCTGGGTGGCAAAGGTCCGCATTCAGGGCGTATAGCCAGTCGAGCTGCACGCTGGCACACGATCCCTGGGACAGGGCATCAGGGGGCTCATTGAGCCTGATAGGCTTTTATTAGCAGCAAACGAGACCACGACATCTCGGAGACTGAGGGAGGAGCAGTGCCTCTAATCGCCTTTATACAGGGGTCAGTGGGAGAAGCCACAGGAGCAGTCAGCAGAGGGGCGTGTCCAGACAGGTATACATAGTTTACCACAATTCTGTTTTGGTTTGTTCTGGAAGTCTCTCCATCAGATGGGAACCTACCACACCCCTAATTCAGATCATTCTCTGTTAAAATCTTTCTTGAGTTTCAATTTCCCTAACCTAATGCATTTCTTTCACTAGATTTAAACCTGTGGAAGCCATTGGCTTGGTGAGACCACTTACTACTCAAAGGTCTTTCCAGAGCAAAATTTTTAATCATCGAAAAACCTTGTGATTTGTGATAATATCCCCACAGAGAGGTTTGTGTACTTCTGTTGAACTGAAGACTTCTGAGCTGTGCGTGAATAACTTCTGTGTATAGATTGGGACTGGTGAGGATTTAGTGCAGGGTTTGTGTGTCTGCAATATTCAGATAAGTGACTGGGGTGGGAGGTGAGATCTGACCTCATATCATGTTTGTCAGGGTAATTGGGACTTGGATGACAGCAGATTTGCAAATGGATGCTGAAAAATTTTGATATTGGTGATTGGAGGAAATTATGCTTTGTTAGAAAGGAGGGTCAATGGATTAAGGTTAAATGTGGGGACTTATATTTGTGCTGTGAAGATATTCTTGGCTCAAGAATGCCTAATTATGGTCATTCTTGGAGAATTTAATCCAGTGTCACCTGCAAAATTCCAAGAGAACATAAAAATTGCGTGAGGCAAAGAAGAGTGACCAAGAGATGAAGAAGAGAGATGGTGTGACCAGAATGGCAAAATTTGATCCAGAAATTCTTGCAAGTCCATTTCACTCAGGAATTTTCTAAATCACATTTCAGTTAAAAAAACAATACTATGCATTAAATTTCTAGGTGTACTGTAGATCTTTTTTTTCACTTCAGTATCGGATATGATTGTCTGCATTGATTTACGGCTTACAGAATAAAGTCAGTGCTTTGGCCACATATCCTGGAAGGTGCTGCTGAGCAGAGAGATCTTGCTCATAGTGCCTTGAAAGTGGCTGCACAGGTAGATAAGACGGTTAAGAAGGCTTATGGATCGCTTACTTTCATTATCGAGGCATTGAGTTCAAAAGTCAGGAGGACACGTTGCAACTTTATAAAACTCTGATTAGGCCACATCTGGAGTACTGCATACAGTTCTGGTTGCCCCACTATAGGAAGGATGTTGAGGCTTTGGAGAGAATGCAGAGGGATACCAGGATGCAGACTTTTAGAGGGAATATCCTGTCATGGGATGCTGGATAAATTTGGGTTGTTTCCTCTGGAGTGGTGGAGGCTGAGGACTGATCTGTTAGAGGTTTACAAGATTATGAGAGATCCAGATAGAGTGGACTGAGAGAAACTGTTTCCCAGGGTTGAAATGTCTAATACCAGAGGGAATGCATTGAAGGTAAGAGGGGTAGGTTCAAGGGCATATGAGGAGGAAGTTCTTTACTCAGAGTTGTGGATGCCTGGAATGCACTGTGGTACGGTGGTAGAGGCAAATACATTAGAGGCTTTTAAGAGACATTTGGATAAGCACACAGATGTAAGGAAGATGGAGGGATATGGACACGGTGTAGGGAGGAGGGATTAGTGTCTGGGTGATTTTGATTTGCTTTTTAGCTGGTTCAGCACAACATTGTGGGCTGAATAGCCTGTTCCTGCACTGCACTGTTCTATCTGCAGAAACAGTTGTGTTATAAACAAATAAATATGCAATGTTTTCACCCAAAACATGGGAAATCTGTTTGTTTTGGGAATAAAAAGCTTGCATCCAAAGCAACACACACACAAAATGCTGGAGGAACTCAATAGGTCAGACAGCATCTCTGGAAATGAATAGATAGTCAATGTATCAAACCAAGACCCTTCCTCAGGACTGAGAAGAAAGGGGGAAGATGTCAGAATAAAAAGGTGGGGGAAGAGGAAAGGCTAGCTGGAAAGTGATAGGAGAAGCCAGGTGGGTGGGAAAGATCAAAGGCTGGAGAAGAAAGAATCTGATAACAGAATGCACTATAGGAGCACGGGACCCATGGGGAAGTTAAATGCAGGTGAGAAGGAGTAAAAATCAAAGTGGGGAATTTGTTAACTGGGAGGAGAAGTCGATATTCATGCCATCAGGTTGGAGGATAGGTACCCAGGTGTAATATAAGGTGTTGGGTCTCCACTCTGAGGATGACAAGAGGAGGCCATGGACTGGCATATTGGGTCAGGAATGCGAACGAGAATTAAAATGTTTGGCCAACGGGAAGTCCCACTTGAGTGGATGTTGTGGTGCTTGATAAAGCAGTCCCCAATTTATGACCGGTCTCACCAATGTGGAGGAGGCCGCATCAGGAGCAGCAGGGACAATAGACGACCCCGGTTATTTGCAGGTGAAGTGTTGCCTCACCTTCCATCCATACACTACTTTTTTAATACTTCTTCATCTTCAGGAAGGCTTTCTGAGACTTCAGTCCAACATACATCAATGTTGGAATTTCCAGCTATTCTAATTCTAAAAGCTTACATAGTAATGCCACTTGGTCTCTATGTAATCTTTATCTCTCCTTCAAAGTTGAAATCAATGGGCTAGATTTTCACCTTTGGATACAAGCAGACAAAGTTGCTGGGCATTAATTTTTATTTTGCTGTTCCACGAGATTTGGCTTAATCTTATTTACACATGGCTGCAAGCCAAATTGCCCATGAATCAATGCAATCTTTTTAAAGTATTTTTTTTAGTCCCAAGTATACTTCAGTGTGCTTAAGCTTGATTGATACTATGAAAAATGACAAAAATAAATATTTTAATCAAAATGCTAATTTACCAATAATGAACACTTATGATCTTAAATTGCTGAAAATAATTTTTAAGAAGTATTCAGAATTATTTTCTGCTTAGAGTAGTGAGTTTGTTAGTAAAGAAGATCATTCAAAATATATCAAAGCAATTCAAGAGTATCACTGTACTGTGGAATACCCCTCCATTTCTGTTACTTTTTCAAACACCTACAAATGAAAGCAAGTTGGACAAAATCCCAAGCCCTATCAATACGCACAATGTGTGAGTATGCATGCTTTAAGAACAATGTCCTTAAAAGAACCTGAAAGGATCATTGGTATTCAATGACATCCTGGATCTTTTTGTCACATCTCAGTAAACCAACCTTGATGAGCTGAATCATCAGATTGGCAAGCATAAGACATTTGTTGATTACTCAAGAAAACCAACAAATGGTTTATTCTTAAGTGTGTATATGAAGTAAATCTAATTTTTGTATATTTACCAGGTTTCAAATACTTTCATTTAGAATTTTTACTTTCCAGAATGCACTTAAAAGAATTAAGCTCATATATATAGCTGGATAAACTTATTTTGGACACCATGCCATTTTGTTATGACAGGAGTCCATAGATGAACAGTTTCCAATCAGTATCAATCAGGTGAAACTGTGTGGATATTAAGAACAGTTTTCTAAATAGCGTCAGTTGTGCATGTTTGTGTGTTCGAAAAACAGTGATTTTTGTCACTGATAGTTGCCGAGCAATAAGCAGTAGGCAATTTGGAACTGTTTTGTTCATTACAGCTTGCTCTAGGAATTATAACAAATTTGAAGGTGTCGACAATCATCTTATAATGTTACAATGAAAATGGAGTTTTGGAAGATGCAATAATTTATAGCACTGTATGAAAACCTACAGCACAATACAGGCTCTTCAACCCACAAAGTTGTGCCAAACATGTCCCTACCTTAGAAATTACTAGGTATACCTATAGCCCTCTATTTTACTAAGCTCCATGTACCTATCTAAAAGTCTTTTAAAAGACCCTACCATATCCGTCTCCACCACCATTGCCGGCAGCCCATTCCACGCACTTACCACTCTCTGAGTAAAAAACTTACCCCTGACATCTCCTCTGTACCTACTCCCCAGCACCTTAAACCTGTGTCCTCTTGTGGCAACCATTTCAGCCCTGGGAAAAAGCCTCTGCCTATCCACATGATCAATGTCTCTCATCATCTTATACACCTCTATCAGGTCACCTCTCATCCTGCATCACTCCAAGGAGGATTTTGTTCACTTAAAGGCAATATAAATAAAAAGGCAATATAAAGAACTCAGCAGTGTACACTGGATGAATTCCACCACTAGTAACTATTAGGAACATTTTTTTAGTACTATAGTGGTATCGGTAGTGTTCGAAATTGTTCTGTATTTCATTTAAATACATTTGGTTCTCAGTTAGATAGTAGTTTAACTTTTTCAAGCCTTTTTTAACTACTTCCATGAAACTTTGGTTAATTGGAGCAGCTGCTTAATTGGGCCAAAATGTACTGGTCACAATTAACTGGAATCCACTGTGTTTGTGTGTATACTGTATAAAAT
This sequence comes from Hemitrygon akajei, assembly GCF_048418815.1. Classification (NCBI taxonomy): domain Eukaryota; kingdom Metazoa; phylum Chordata; class Chondrichthyes; order Myliobatiformes; family Dasyatidae; genus Hemitrygon; species Hemitrygon akajei. The sequence continues at coordinate 98,883,674 of NC_133136.1, forward strand.
AAATCAATACATTTAATTATACCTACTTTCATTATTATTTTCCTAAATATCAGGAATGAATGAGCATCAAAATTGTTTTCTGCAACTCTACATTGATAAAACACATTTTTGAATTGAAATGCATTTTGTTTGCTGTTAGTGTTCATCATTAAATCAGTATACTGGGCAAAGCATTAATCATTGTCAGATCCAGCTTGCAATGTGCTCTTTGAATGTTTCCTCTTAAAGCATATTTAATGCACACCAATCATCCCAATGACTTTAAAACGCCACTGTGTTATTTTCATGTCTCCTTTCATTGAGAAATGCAATAGTTGTGCACTTCTTGTTGAAGCTGAAGCTGACGTCAGTGTTTTCTTTTATTATATAAGCCTTAACTGACAGCCAAATGAATCAAATGAAAGATGCAAATCATCTGTGAAAAATAACAAAATTTCAGCTTAAGGCTAAAAGTAATTATGCACTACTCATCCATATTGTTATTACTCCTTGGTATTTCAAAGAGTCAGCATTGTCTGCTCCTGGGGATATTTTTCAATGCCATTAGCATCATCGTTTGGTTATTCCATATGCCAATTCACTTCTACATTCAAAAGAAAAACATGCACTTTTAGGGTAAAAGACAAGATTTGTCAGCTTTTCATGACAACTGTATTTTTACTTTTCTCCCTTTTTTATGAATGTTACAAAGATCCCAAAGAGAGTTATTTAAAGCTGTAGATATATGTAAATTAAGAAACAGCACAGTAACTTTTACTGCCGTTTAAAATGGCCTTTATTAAAATATTAATGCCCATTCTCTCTTTATTGTGGGAATTAGAAAGCCATTGATACCTAAGAATATATTTTGAGCACTTGAGGATGTACTGAATTGTTTATTGTTGGGAAAATGCATCATTGGACACTTTCACAAAGATCATAATTGTAACAATTACTATTTACCAATATTCAAACAAATTGATGGCATATAATAATAATATACTTGCATATTTGGCTGCATCTTTGTTAAGTGATTTCTACAGTCTTCTAAGTACAGTTTATTTTGTTTGTCTGGAAAAAGTATATGTCCAACTGTATTTCTTAGTAATTGATAACTCCTTCTGAAACAAAATACATTTTGTGAGTTATATTTCTTATGTTGTGTAGTGCTTCAGGTGATCATGTCCGGTTTCTTTTCCACAAATTGTTAGCTTGAGAAGCAGGGTGTGGATGTGATTCATTTTAGAAACATAGAAAACCTACAGCACAATACAAGCCCTTTGGCCCATAATGCAGTGATGAACAAATACTTACTTTAGAAATTACCTAGGGTTACTCATAGCCCTCTATCTTGCTGAGCTCCATGTACCTATCCAGGAGTCTCTTAAAAGGCTGTATCGTATTCGCCTCCACCACCGTCGCTGGTAGTCCATTCCACACACTCACCACTCTCTGAGTAATAAACATACCCCTGACATCTCCTCTGTACCTACTTCCAAACTGTGCGCTCTCATGCTAGCCACTTCAGCCCTGGGAAAAAGCCTCTGACTATCCACACGATCAGAGCCTCGCATCATCTTATACACCTCTATCAGGTCACCTCTCATCCTCCGTTGCACCAAGGAGAGAAGGCCAAGTTCATGGACTGGAAATTTATATGCGTAATAGTTTCTTCATTTTCTTTTCTTTGTGTTATTAGCTGTTTTCAACTGAAGGTAAATAGTTAAAAACATTTGAATAAAACTCTTATAATTGTTAATTTCACTAATTAATTAATTTGGCTTTATTGTGATTGTTATTCTTCAGCACCCTACAGCTGGAAAATTGATTGATTGTTTACAAACTTTTGCAAATACTAATATGACTATAACTTGTGTTTTTTCCATGTATCCGGTAGAAGAACGAACACAGTTTAATAACACAACATTTTAAATATTTAATGTTTCATTGCAATGACTATATACAAATTAATCTTGCATGTGATTAAACATTTAGATTTTATAATTGCTCAATGGATCAAACCTTTCCCTCACGCATACTTATTTATTCTTCCATTCTAACTTGCTTTGCACTATTCTAAATGAATGCATTATTCTTTTATTTGAGGATGGTAATTGACCCAGACTTTTTGGATTTTACAAGATGGCTAAATATGTCTCCATAATGGCTCTGTGTTTACTGTTCATCCACAAACACCCTTTAGAACGTGGTGGTAAGCCATGTTCTTAGCACTTCTAATCCACATGCTGAATCTTCACAAACATCTAAGAAAGTAGAGACGCTGCCATGCTTTCTTCATAACGGCACTTATGTGGAAGAGATTCCCCTTTCAATTTGCTTTATTTTCCATGAGGAACTTCATTTGAGCACTGGTAAGTACAACATTGCACTACATAATTTACTCACAATAGATAATAAATACTAAGAATTAAAGCATGTGATTTAAAATACAAATACATATAATAAAATGGACTATTTTACTGTCAAATGTGCTAGGTAGACTATATATTCAAAACTGGGTGTTGAGGAGGCAAATGCACTAAGGCACAAAACTGGAAAAGGCTCTTCTGCTGCTGATGGGCAGAGACATGTTGCGGCATCCAGATGGCATCAGAGTGTAGTATGTGTGAAGTGTATGTGTAATGTCCTCTACTACTTGTTGTTGCCAATCTGAACTGACTGGGGTCTGCAAGAGAGGAAATCAAGGATCCAACCACACAAGGAGGAATTGAGTCCAAGTTCTTGCAGCTTATTGATTAGTTTTGAGGGGATGATGGTATTGAATGCCGAGCTGTAGTCGACGAAGAGCATCCTGATATATACATCTTCCCTGTCCAGATGTTCCAGGGCTGAGTAAAGAGCAAATGAAATGGCATCTGGTGTGGACCTGTTGTGATGCTAGGCAAATTGGAATGGATTCAAGTCACTTCTCAGACAGGATTTGACATTTTGCATCACCAAACTCTCAAAGCACTTCACAGTGCATTTCCAGTAACTGCTACTGGATAATAGTCATTGAGGCAAGTTACTACGTTCTTCTTAGGCACCAGTATAATTGAAGCCTGCTTGAAGCAGTTGGGTACCTCAGACTGCCAAAACAAGAGGTTAAAGATATTAATGAACACTCCAGCCAGTTGATCTACACTTGTCTTTAGTACTCGGCCAGAAACCTCGTCTGGGCCGGATGCTTTCTGTGGGTTCACCCACATTGAAGATGCTCTCACATCGACCTCAGAGACTGAAATCATAGGGTCATCGAGGCCTGTGGGAGTTTGTGAAGTTGCATCCATGTTATGAGGGTCAAAGTGAGCATAAAAGACATCTGAGAATGAAGCCACATAGTTTCACTTCGTAGGAGGTGATAGCATTCAAGCCCGGCCACAGCTGTTAATTATCCTTCAGTAATTCAATTTGATCCAGAATTGCCATTTTGCACGTGAGATAGCTTTCTGGAGATTGTACCTGGACCTCTTGGTCGCCAGACTTGAATGTTACTGATCTAGCCCTGAGCAGATTGTGAATCTAATCCAGGGCTTCTGGTTCTGAAGACTTTGAATGATATTGTGGGGACATACTCTTCTATGACTGATTTTATAAATTTTGCTGCTCCTTAATTTTGATGATCCTGAAATATCAAAATTAAGCATCATTTAGTAGGTTATTGGTGACTGTCTGAATTAATAATAAAGCTTTTGGCACTTTAAGCCAAAATCAAATTACTTCAGAGGCTGGAAACCTTTCAAAAAGCATTTATGAACACAGGGAGCTTCTGTTCCAGAGGAAGTGAAATATTACGTTGCATCAAATCCAGGTCAAATGAGTGATGTGCCATTTTAAAGCTGGAGAGATGGAGAGATAGCAATGGGGGCTTGAGGTGGGAGGACTAGATTTAAGGGTGGTGACGGGAACAAAGCAAGGAACTCTGTTTATGCTCACTGCGTTGCTTAGGCAGCAAGAGGCATAGACCAAGTCCATCGAGGGGAGGTTGGTTTCCATGATATGCTGAGTTGTGTCCATAAATCTCTGCAGTTTTTTACAGTCATGGGCAACACTGTTGCCATAACAAGCCATGATGCATGTAGATAAGATGCTTTCTATGACGTATCAATAAAAATCGGTGATGGACAAAGGGGACATTCCGAATTACTTCACCCTCCTGAGGAGTTTGAAATGCCGGTGAGCTTCTCCAGCCACGATGCCAACACGGTGGGACTAGAACAAGCATTTTCACTCCTAGGAACTTGAAACTCTCAACTTTCCCAACCTCAGCATGGTTGATGTAAACAGGAGTATGCACACTGCACTTATTATGGAAGTCAATGACCAATTAATTTATTTTATACTACCATACCAGGTGTCTATAAAGTAGTCACTTGACCCCACGTTGTGCTCTCAGATCACTTGTCCGTTATGTTAATTCCAGCATGCAGACCGCTGATCAAGTGGGTCAAACCTGTCCTAAGTGGGTGTACACTTGGCACAAGGGTGCAGTCTCTGAACTACAGGACTGCTCTGATAATACAAAGTGGAGAGTGTTCAGGGAGGCTGCTAAATATGGCAACCACGTTAATATTGATGATTATGTGGACTCTGTGACCAGCTATATAGAGAAGTGTACTGAGGATGTTGCCCTCACAAAACACATCCTGGTGAGGGCAAATCAGAATTCATGGCTTTCTGCAGAGGTCCATGCATAGCTGAGGGATCGTGATGCTGCCTTTAGATCAGGGGATGTGACGGCTCTCAGGGAAGCAAGAACTGTGCTTTCCCACTCCATCAAAAAGGAAAAATGGGAGGATTGTCTGCGATACCAGAGACACGAGGTGCATGAGGCAGGGAATTCTGAGGATTACAGACTACAAATCTATCCTGTGCACCAGTGGCCAGGATGCTTCACTCCCTGGCAGGTTGAATGTCTACTACGCCTGTTTTGGCGCGCAGAACAAAGTGCTGGCAAGGAAGGAACCCTTCCTCCAGGGAGCAGACACTCCGTCCGGCTGAGCTGAGGCGTGGAAGACCCAGGTCAGAGTCAACCCACGCAAAGCTGCAGGCCCAATAAAGTACCAGCTCAGTACAAGACTGCACAGCCCAGCTGATGGAGGTGCTGACGAATTTATGTAACATCTCGCTGGAACAGTCCATTGTCCCCTTGGTTTTCAGGACAGCAATCATCATTCCAGTGCCAAAGAAAGCAACAGTGACCTGCCTGAATGACCATCGTTCAGTAGCATTTAGATCATGCATTATGCAATGCTTTGAGTGGCTGATCATGAAGCACACTAAAGCCTTTCTCCCAGCTACATTGGACCACTTCCAGTTCACTTATCGCTCGAATCAATCCACTGACAATGTGATAGCCTCTACCCTGCACCTCGAACTATCTATCCTTTCCCACCTGGAAAATGGGGTCTATAGACTTCAGTTCAGTGTTCAACATCATCATACCCAGAAATTGGTGGAGAAACTGTCTTCGTTGGGTCCCAACACCTCCCTCTACAAGTGGATACTGGACTTCTTAACAATAAGGCCACAGTCAGTCTGTGTGTGCAGCGACATCTCTTTTCCCATTATGCTGAGCCCTGAGCCCAAGGCTGTATGCTCAGCCCACTGCTGTTCAGATTGCTGATGCATGACTCTGTCACAGGATCAAACTTTGTCATCAAGTTTGTGGATGACATAACAGTGGTTGTGTCATGGTCCGGTCCGAAGTCTGCATTCCGGTTCACGTTCTGGTCCATGGACTCCAGACTCCGGGTCCTCTGACTGTCCCTTGTGTCGGTTGGGCTCAAGCATTTGCACCTGATGCTCATCTTGTTGGCTGGGAATATAAGTGGCTCTGGGATTGAATGTAGTTGGGGGGTTGTCTTGTCAGTCTCTGCTAGGAGTAATCCACTGGTGGAAGGCTAGCTGATTCAGTGAGTTATGGACTTGGCTGTTCTGTAGCCCACTGAGGTTACCGGCCGCCTCGAGTCTTGGAGCCACCCCAGACTGAGCTCCCTTCCTGTCCCATGCCTCTGTTGGGTAAGCCAGACTGATTGCTGTTACCCTGTGGTTGATTCTGTCCTTTTCTGTCCCTTGCCTCTGTTGGGTAAGCCAGGCTGTTTGCCATTACCTGTGGCTGGTTCTGTCCCCTCTTGTCCCTTGCCTCTGTTGGGTTGTGTCCCGCGTCCTGCCCAGGAGTCCCGTGTTCTGCCCAGGAGGCTAGCTCTGAGGATCCAAGATCTCCAAGCCCCTGAGAGCTACCTGAGAACGCCGAGTCTCCAAGAACTCCAGGAACCTGAGTCTCTGGGTCCCTGACTCCTAGAACCCAGGCCTTGTCATGTCTCCACCTGGTTCAGGGGTCTGAGCCCGAGTCAAAGCCCAGGCTTTGGGTCTGTGTCTAGTCTTGGGCTCAGAGTCCACCCCAGGCTCCTTGTTCCCAGTCCCTGCTTCCCCAGCCCTGTCTGCGACCTGTCCGCGACCTGTCCCGTCCTTTAGTTTTGTCCCGTCCTGTTCCTAGTACTTCAGTCCTGCAGTTGGGTCCATTCCCACATCCCCTTATGACAGGTTGGCCTTATCAAGAATGATGATGAGACGCAGTATAGAGAGGAAGTGGAATGGTTGGTGGATCAGTGTGAGAAGAACCTAAGCCTGAATGTGGGAAGACAAAGGAAATCATTGTGGACTTCAGCAAGGTACCTTCCCCTGTGAATAAATGACTCCTCTAAAGGGAGAGTAAAGTACACCAAGTTTCTGATAGCTCACACCTCAGATTACCTCACCTGGCCCTTTAGTATCACCTCCCTGAACAAGAAGGTGCAGCGGTGCCTCCTCTTCCTCAGAAGACTGAGGCCAGCAAGGCTTCCACCCCCATCTTAACTGCGTTTTACAGGAGCACCATTGAGAATGTCCTGATGAGCTGCATCTCCATCTGGTATGGGAGTAGCTGAGCATCAGACCTGAAATCCCTACAAAGGACTGTGAGAACAGCCGAGAGGATCACAGGAGTCTGCCTACATCCATCGGGGACATTTATCAGGGGCGCTGCATACACAGAGCCTTTAGTATTATTAAGGATCCTACCCGTCCATCCAGCATCCTCTTTGACTTTCTGCCATCAGGCAGGAGACTACGATGCATAAAAACAAGAACGGTCAGGATGAGAAACAGTTTCTTCCCTCAGGTCATTAGGCTTCTGAACTCCTGGTCACATCGTATTTGAAATGTTGCTGGTTAATCTGTTCCATACCTTATGATAATTAATATTAATGCACTTTAGTTTGTTATTTATATATGACTCATCTGTAAATTTTATCCTTACCTTCATAAGTTATTGTGTGTTATGTGCATTATTGTGCTTTATACCCTGGTGGGGAGAAACTTTGTCTCCTTTCTATATACATTATATGGTTAAAAACATAGTTAAATGACAATAAACTTCACTTGACTTGCTGACGTTGAGGGAAAGTTGTTGTCAGGACACCATGTCTAACACCTTCTACTGATTGTTATTGAGATGGGGCCCACTCTTGTGGTATCATCTGCAAACTTGTAGATGGGGAGAGTGCAGAACCTGGCCAAAAAGTTGTGAGTGTACAGGTTTCCCCCGCTATCCGAAGGTAGAGCATTCCTATGAAACCATTTGTAAACCGAAATGTCATAAAGCGAAGAAACCATTACCCTTAATTTATATGGGAAAAAATTTTCAGCGTTCCCAGAACCAAAAAATAACCTACCAAATCAAACAAAATAACACAAAACCTAAAATAACATGAACATATAGTAAAAGCAGGAATGATGTGATAAATATACAGCCTGTAAAGAAGTAGAAATATTGTATGTATGGTGTAGTCTCACTTATCAAAATCGGGAAGACAGCGAGCCAAAATCGATTTGGCGAAAAAAAATTGGCACATGCACATATGTACGTACATGTGTACACACGTACACACATATGCATGCGCACACAACTGCCCGCACAAGGCTTCATGGTCATGGTAGTCTTTCTCTGGGTAAACACACATATAAAGTGGGCATCTTTTTGTGTAAAAGTGAAAATCCTCTTTGGTTGGCGAAAACAGGTACTAATATAGGTCTTTCGTAACAGGCCACCTGTATAGGAAATAGATTAAGGAATTTAGGGTGCAATATTATGGAGTGCCATTGTTGACAATAATAATGGCAGAAATTTTGTCACGTATTCTTACTGATTGTGGTCTGTTAGTCATGAAATCAAGGATTCAGTTGCAAAAGGTGATGTTGAATTTCAGGTTTAGGAAGCTGGATTATGTGGAATTATAGTACTGAGAGCAGACCTGTAGTCAATAAACATTACTCTAACATAGGTGTCAATGAAGGTGTCCATACTATATGAAATAATGTAACAAACATTTTAACAATACTGAACTACAATCATAAATATTGAAAGGAAATGTGAGAGAAGATGCCATATTCTAGTAAGGTAACAGAGAGCCATTTCAAAGCTGCTCTCGTGCAGTCTTCTTTCAATAACATTTTAACAGCTGTTAAAAGGTATTGGATGATTGCGCAAACCTGTTAGAATTATTATGAATTTTGGATAAATTTGAATGGAGAACCATTATGAAAGATTGGTGCCAAGCACGTTGAATTCATTAAACCACATAGCTATTGTACACTTGGCAACAAACTGAACCTGATTTTAATTCTTTTTGTATTTTGTGTTTTGCTTATCAGATAATTCTTACTGCATTTATATGTTGTTGAATGGATCCACAACATATATATTCTTAAATACTGGAAGATAAGCAAACTGGAAAGTACAAAATAATCTAAAATAGTGCTTCATGGCTGAAAGATAAGATAGGACTTGAATGGATGTAAAAGGTTAAAATGATTTAACAGTCAGTGCATGTTAATTTTATCACACAATAAGTATTAACTTGTCACTTAACCTTTCTCTCCCCATCTTGGTACACTGAGTAAATAACATATTTCTGATCCATTGAGGTCGAAAGATACTCAGGTTAATACTTAGTGTCTATTGATTTGCTAATCTCAGCCAGATCCAAATGTAGCAAGTGAGGTGCTACATTTAGATTCCATTCATCATTTGAGATAACTTTCTTCTCTTCTGGCTGTGGGATTAGATTTAGCTGCGGTGTTCCCCAGAAAGCAAACAGATGTCTGACACCCATTTTCCAGGATTACAACAGCAAGCAGTCTTTGTTTGTTGAGTTGCAGTCCTTCAGGCGCACTATTATAATAATGTAGGCAAATGTTTGCTTTTCATTTCATGAACTTTCCTAAGCCACTATATTTAAAATTAAAGCAGGATTCTCTTGCTCAGTTTCAATGAAGAGAGAAAAGCAAGCTGCAAACAGGGATATCAGACAATGTTGATTGATCTTGAAATTAGTCAAATGTTTTAGATGCTAATTAAATTATTTATGGAGTAGCCATTTTAATGGATACTTTGAAACTGTAGATAAATGAGCACCTGCACATCAGTCCCTGTGCAATATTTCACACCATTCTGTCTTTAATCTTTGTTAATTAACAGCAATGATTCTAGGCACGTTGGACCTAATGCAGTAGTGGAGATTTTCCCATACATCTGGAACTTTTGCTCGGTCACTAATTCTGCCCAAGAAGAGCTAATAGAATATCAGTGTTTTCTTCAGAGTGTCCAGTATCGAGGTCACTATGTTAATGCTGATTTTAGATCTGTCATGGTCTCTTCAAATGGTTCCAAGGTATGAATGCCCTCTTCCTATTACCGTAGATTCCGGATTTTAAGCCGCTACTTTTTTCCCACATTTTGAACAGCTTTGAACTTTGCAGCCTTTAATACGGAGCGGCTAATACATGATTTTTTTCATGCCGCCTCGTAAACATTTTGCCTCATAACAGTAGACCAATAAAATTGATGAGTAGTTCACAGAGGTCCAATGAAATTATACGATAAATCAAGCGCACTTTCACAATTAAATTATTGTAAATCAGTCATTTGTACTCACCCTCATCAACATGGAAAACACTCGAAGCATTGTGCTGCCTTATGGCAGTTATTTAGTTTATAATATTTTCGCTTAGTAATTCATTTTCTAGTTAAAGTTAGAAGAGTTTTAACTATATTTGTTTTCTGTACTACATCGCGGGATGCTATGACGTCACACCCGGTTTCGCGGTGTCTTGTGGGAAAAATGCCGTTTGCGATAAACGGAAAGGCGGGGGTCGAGCGGCGGAGCGAAACGCTGCTTTTAAGTTAAAGGCGATCAATAACTTTTCCTGGTAGGCTGCAGTATATATATTTTTTACCAGTCGTTAGGAGATATTGGAATGTTGTTCAGTAAAGAAGTATACGCAACGTATATTTAAAAGTAGCCGCGTTACGGGCACGGTTCGAAAAAAAGCATTTGCAATATGTATTTGTTTTTGTTACCATATGGATTTAATTAAAAGTTAAAAAATCCTCACGTGTAATATCTTTCTGTGTAAATATCTCATATTACAACGTGGGACACCTGCGGCCGAAAATCCGGTGCGGCCTAAAATCCGGTGCGGCCTTTACAATTAAAAAATTGATTTTATTTCTAAAATTAGAGCCAGCGGCTTTTAATCAGGTGTGCTCTGTAGTCCGGAATCTACGGTACTATGTTCCAACTACCTGCTGTTGACCTGGTGGAAAATTAGTGGCAACAGGAGGGGAATGGTAGATGGAACCATTTATGCCTAGGCTCAAGGCTTCCTCTATTGGTCAAGTTGCTATGGGAGAGCTTATATGTATTATGAAACATGAGTTATAGTGACGTGAGTTGTTTGTTCTTTATTATGGGAAGGGCTTTATTTATTGTTACCCAATTGCGTGCAATCTTAAAATTCCACTGTAGTATAGTGTAGAAGCTAAGTTAGCTGGGCTCATCTCAGTGTTGTTGGATTTGTTCACAAAGCTACCCTTATCTGAGCATCAACTACGGTCATGTGGCAGACATTCGCCCATATTGAGAGCAATACTGAGCTATCACGTATATCAAAACAAGCAAAGCAACGTGTTCTGGAGTGACCGTGCTAAACTATACTGTTTTGACCAGTTATCATATAAGGTGGAATCTGGACCTTACTGGGTCATAGGCGACACTCTACGAAAACATCATGACTGTTCTACCTCTGCCATAACTCTTGGCTAACCAGTGATGTAATTGCTACAGGATGTGAATAAGGAGGTCTTGGGCTTGAACCCTTGATAAACATTGTCTGATGTGAGCATAGCTCAGAGAAAGTAAAGCCACCCTTAGGAGAGTAGGAAAGAACTTCAGTGATTGCTTCTCTTCATGATTCACATCATGAACTCTAGTCCTGAATGGCATAGGATCTTTTGGTACAACCTCAGATAAAGCCTTTGAATGGATCCGCAGCCTTGACATACAACTTAAACCTGCTGCTCCATAGAGGGTAGGCTGATTTCCATGATATGCTAAGCTGTGTCCTCAACTCTGCAATTTCTTATGGTGTTGGCCAGAGCAGATGCCATTCCAAACAATGATGCATCCAAATAGGATGATCTGTGGTGTATCGAGAGTCAAAGGGGAATGCTAATTTCTTTAGCCACCTGAGGAAGTGGAGATGCCAGTGGGCTTTTTCAGCTTGGTATCAACTTGGTTGGACCAGGACAGGACATTCACCTCTAGGAGCCTGAAACTCTCAGGCCCCTCACCCTCTTCAGCACTGATAGAAACACAAGTATGTGCATCACCCCCCCCCCCCACCTTTCCGGAAGTCAATGACCATCATTCTCATGTTGCTAACATTGAGGGGAATGCTGTTGTCATGACACCATGTCATTAAGCTTTCTTTCTCCAGCTCATCAATATTTGAGATGAGGCTAACTCAGTCGTGTCATCTGCAAGCTTGCATATGGAGTTAGAGCAGAGTATGGTGATGCAGTTGTGAGTGCATAGGGAATAGAGCAGGAAGCTTTGGATGCAGCCTTGTGGCGTGCCAGTGATGAGAATAACCATCGTGGACGTGATGCTGGCTGCCTTTATTGATTGTGGTCTGGTGGTCAGGTAGTCTAGAATTAATTTGCAGAGGGAGATGTTGAGTCCTTGGTTTAGGAGTTTGGAGATGCATTTGCTTGGAATCATAATATTCAAGGTGGTGCTGTAATCAATAAACAGTACTCTAACATAGGTGTCAATGAAGTCCTATCTGGTATGGTATGAAATAAAATAACAAACATTTTAATGATGACTGAATCACTATCGTAAATATTGAAAGGAGAGAAGTCGGAAGATTTTAGTTTTCTATATGTACAGAAAGCTGCTCTTGTGCAGTCTTCTATCAACAACACTTTTATAGCTGTTAAAGGTGTTGGGTGATTGCATAAATCTTATCATTATTATGGATTTCGGATAAATTTGAATGAAGAACTATTATTAACTATCTCTGCCAACCATGTTGTACCCTTGAATTCACTAAATCACATTTCTATTGTATGCCTTGCAACCTGTGAAACAATTTTGTGTTAACTTTGTACTTTCTGATAAGCTTATCAGATATTCTTGGCAGCATTTAAAGTAGACTGTGTAGGATGGATCCACCTGTCTAGAGCTTCACAGCTAAGAGAGATGAGGCAATGCTTAAATGGACATCAGCTGCAGGAGTACGTGCTGAGGGACGCACTCAAACTTGGTGCAGCCACCGCAAGGGCCCGGTGGGGAAGGACTACAGTCTAGGGTTCTTCTCTGGTGGGAGTTGAGGGGTAGGGGGCTGGGGTGTATACCCCTGAACAAATGTATGTAAATATGAAGTAACAGAGTGCCACCTGGGTGGCAAAAGTGTGGGAATGTAAAGACTGTAATGGGAACATTTGTAAAGGACTGAGTCATTGAATGGTTTATTGTACATAATTTTATTTTTGAATAAAGTATATTTTGTTTAATAAAAAAAAAGCTTGAATGGACATAAAATGTTAAAATAAGCTGTATACAGGATCAGGCAAACCTGCTGCTCAAATAGCCAGATACAAGAAGGTAGACTCAGGGAGATCGGGAACTCTCATATAAATCTTCTTCTGCACTTTTTGTTGTTGAGAAGCTCTGTGGATAAATTCTGATTTGCATCATTCACTTGGATTAAGTTCACTTTAAGATAAATCTGCCTAAACCACCAGGTCCTTAATAATATCACGCTAATCCCCTATGAATTAATTTCATCTTTTTTTAAACAGTAGAAATATGGAACTGAAGGAAAGAATAAGGGAAAAATGTGACCCGATTAAGATGATTGACAGGACCAGAAGGTCCATTAAGCTCATGCCAAATTCCTGACAGTAGAAACTTCTATCCTCCATCAGAGTTCCTAAGTAATCCCTAGTGACAGAGCAGGTATGAGTCGGAAGAAACAATCTCACTGACGGAAAGAATTGATGTGGCTGAACAAATCATACAGTATTTTTACTGCAATTGCATCCTTAGATCACCCTTTGGTTTCAGAGAAAGTAGAACACAATGCAGCTTTCTCTTGTTTGGTTTGACTTGAAGCACAATTCTGGAAATGACATTATATTAACTCACTGTCTATTTCAAATGAATTGAGGAAACTCTACCAGGCTAAATCCAGGCAATAATGCATGACTCTCCTCACAGCTGTATGTCGGTGTATAAATAGAATTCACTACTTTTCTAATAAGCAGCTAAGTGGCAACTGATCTCTCTGATGGTTAAATTGTACCTCAGACTCAGAGCTTATAAATACTTAAAGAATAGCTTGTGCAATAGATTTTATTAAACTTGAAAAATAGATTCTCCTTCAATATCAGTTTAAGTTTTTAAAATCAGCAATTATATTAATTTCTTTTGTGAGGGATTTTCAATATAATGGAACTGCATTAGCAAGTGGTAATTTTTCAAAGTCTATTCACAATCGTTACAGGCAGAGATATATTCTTTAAGTTAGACAACAAATCTCTTGAGGGAGATAAGTTGCAAGGTCTGTTTGCTGATAATGGGTAGGTCAGGCATTGACTGTGATCTCCAGAGTTCCTGGGATCTGCATTGCATAACTACAATGCTTTAGTGCAGACGTGCTGACCTGCAAAGGGGATCCCATGAATGAAAAACAAATACAGTCACTCCCTGCCCCCCCCCCACCCCGCAAACAAAGACAGGCACAATTTCTACCTTGAGGATAAGGATTGTGATTTTGAGAGATATATCAATTACAGCAAGTCACTATATACTTTTCTATTTAGAAAACAAAACTCTTCTTAAGTTTTTATCCAAGGAACCAGGACGTCACAGGTGAGGCCAGCATTTAATGGCCATCTCTTATTGCCCTTGAGAAGGTCTGTGGCTTTCTTGTGTAAAGATATCTGCAGAGCACAGTCAGGTAGGAAGTTATGTCAGGAAATGTAGAGAAGGATTGACTTAAACAGAGATGATTTCAGGGTAATCAATCACTTTAATAATAAACTGAAAAATAACAAGCCACAAGGGAACACAAAACAAGACAAAATAGATGCATAACATGACAAGGTAACTAAAGGATAAGAGCAACTGGTGGGTTCATTGTGTGAACGAGGAATGTGGATGTGAGCAGGAGTTGAGTTGGAAACGAGTGGCAGGTGACTCCTGTTCACTGGGTGGAGCCTGCACGTGCAGGCCTGACAGGACTCTACATCTGACAGCCGGCCCACATCAGCCCAGGATGATACGGATAGGTCCGGTGGAACCCCTTGATGAGCAGTGGATCCAAAATGTAACTCGATGGCACCCAAGAACTCTTCTCCAGACTGCACCCTTCCCAGTCCGCCAGATACTGCACACTCAATCAACCTGCAAACTGGGTACACAAGACTACCTACCACCATCCTAGGTTCTGGAGGTGCAGGCTTGGGTGAGTTGAGTGCTGGAGGAGGCTTGAACTAAACATGAAGCATCTGAGATGATGTCATGGACAATGGCCTTGAGGCAGAATATGTGGAAGGTAGGTGTGATCCTGAGGGATGATGGCAGCTGGAGAAGGTACATGACAGGATTGATGTGACAGGTAATGCAGAAAGGATCAATGAACCAGGGTGAGAGCTTGCGGGTGTTGGCGCACAAGGGCAGAACTCGGGTGAATAGTCACACACGGTCTCCGGGCCAGGGAGGTCTTACTGAGCAATGATGGCGGTAGACACAGTTGGCAACTAGAATGACCCTCATGGCTTCTTCTGAACAGTCTGTCAGTGGCAAACCAAGGCCCCAGAAGTCACTGTTGTCTCCTCCACAGGGAACAACGACTGCTGGTAACTATGAAGCACTTCAAAGAGTGACATACCCATGGCAGAAGAGCTGTGTAAATTGCAGGATAGTCCAGCCAGGTCAGATACTACTTCCATGTGGAATGGTTAGAGGTGGTGAAGCATCGTAGAAGCTTCTCCACTTACTGATTGGCTCTTTTTGTCTGCCCGTTGATCTGTGGATGATTGCCAGAGGCCAGATTCGCTGAGGTGCAGGAGGAGGGAGCAGAAGGCACGCCAGGCGCAGAAGATGAATTGTAAACCCTGATCCAAAACAATTGTGTCAGATGGAGTTCAACCCAGATAAGTGTGAGGTGGTTCATTTTGGCAGGTCAAATATGATGGCAGAATATAGTATTAATGGTAAGACTCTTAGCTGTGTGGAGGATCAGAGGGATCCTGGGGTCCGAGTCCATAGGACGCTCAAAGCAGCCGCACAGGTTGACTCTGTGGTTAAGAAGGTATACAGTGTATTGGTCTCCTTCAATCGTGGAATTGAATTTAGGAGCCGAGAGGTAATGTTGCACTATATAGGACTCTGGTCAGACCCCACTTGGAGTACTGTGCTCAGTTCTAGTCACCTCACTACAGGAAGGATGTGGAAGCCATAGAAAGGCTGCAGAGGAGATTTACAAGGATGTTGCCTGGATTGGGGAGCATGCCGTATGAGAATAGGTTGAGTGAACTCAGCCTTTTCTCCTTGGAGCGACAGAGGATGAGAGGTGACCTGATAGAGGTGTACAAGATGATGAGAGTCATTGATCATGTGGATAGTCAGAGGCTTTTTCCCAGGGCTGAAATGGTTGCCACAAGAGGACACAGGTTTAAGGTGCTGGGGAGTAGGTACAGAGGAGATGTCAGAGGTAAGTTTTTTACTCAGAGAGTGGTGAGTGCGTGGAATGAGCTGCCGGCAATGGTGGTGGAGGAGGATACGATAGGGTCTTTTAAGAGACTTTTAGATAGGTACATGGAGCTTAGTAAAATAGAGGGCTATAGATAATCCTAGTAATTTCTAAGGCAGGGATATATTCGGCACAAATTTGTGGGCTGAAGGGCCTGTATTGTGCTGTAGGTTTTCTATGTTTCTAATTTCCTGAGGGAAACCATGAAGTTGAACTACATGTTGGAGAACCAGGTCTGCTATTGTCATGGTTTCTCATGCCCCACAAATGACCAGGAGACACAGAAGATTCTTCAAGAAGTATTAAACTTTAATTTGCAAATCAAAGCTGAGACAGTCATTGAGCTAGTCGCTGACCGCCCACCGATCCTTGTGCATAGCATTTTTTATGGCAATCTCCTGGTTTAGTTGCATTAGCATATCCAATTGGTCTACAGTTGCGTATCACACGTACATCCGCCACTATTGTTTCTACCCATTGACTTAATCATGTTCTAATCTACATCTCTTAGCTACCTCTCATTAACACACCATTGTCTTCTACATTCTTAAGATTTCATTCTCCCACAGAATTGGATACATGCATAGCAAATAGCAAGTTTCAAAGCTGACTACATAATTTTGGTTACACAGCAATTTCAACTTTTATACTCCAATATATCCCCCCTTTGAGACCCAGAGGATCTCACACAGAGAAAAGACTAAGAGTCTGCGCACAAAAGCCCCAATAAACTCAAGCACTTATTCCCAAATCTCGGGTTAAACTATAATTTTCTGCGCCATGACCTCAAAGTATTCTTTCCCTGTTACCCTGGGCTGCTGAGCCAAAAACCTGTCCCTCTGTACCTGAGACGGGGAAAAAGACTCAGAAGCCCTTACAATCTACTCCCACACTGTCGTTTTGCTCTTGTTCATCCTGCAGGTGTTGTAGGCTGTAACGATACATTTTCGGTGTTTCTTTCTCCACTAAGCTTGCTTCAGTAATTGCCACGAGCATTGGAAATTGTTTGGTTGCAGCACACACTACAAGAGATTTGAGACAAGGAAGAAAACAGCACAGCACAAGCGCACAGCTCAACAATACAATACTGACAGTTATTGCCATTTTAGTCAGCCATGCTCCCCATCCTCCGAGTCTACTTTCTAACCCTGTCCGAACCCTGCATTCTGTGCGCATACCTCGCACTGTGACAAGACAAAGTCCACTGAAGCCTGTAAATAAGGTGACCAAAAACCATCCTTCTTTATTTGCTTTATCACTTCCCCCCTTGCACAATGGTCAATCCCATGCGCTTCTGAAATCAGAATCGTCAGTAGAGGGGTGGGCGCTACCAACGAACCGTCTTCCGTGCTCCACAAGCCTTCCGGGTTCTGCTTGGCCCCCCTTCATCTCCACATTGTCTGTTCTGCCAAAGTTGCCTTACTTTGTATTTCAATTAGGTCCTCTACCTCAGGTTCTGGAGTTAGGCTTACCTGGGGGGCAATGACAGCTGATGTACATCCAGACGCTTTTCTGACTGCCTCATCCGCAGCTTGATTTCCCTTTGTTATTACATCATTTCCCTTTTTATGTGCCTGGCATTTTACTATAGCCAATGCTTTAGGTTTCATTATGGCTTTTATTAAGTCTAGAATTTGCTGACAATGTTGTATGGGATCTCCATTACTTTTTAAAAAACCTCTCTGCTTCCACACTGCCCCGAACAAATGGCATACTCCATGAGCATATGCCGAATCAGTATAGATGTCTACTTTCTCCCCTTCCATCATTTCACATGCAGCTGTCAAGGCTTTGATTTCCGCTAGTTGGGCGGAACACGGTTGGGGACAGGACTCCATCCTAATAATCTTATAGCTCAACTGATCCTGCTGCACTACTGAGAACCCTGCATGATTTCCATCATAATCCCTATAACAAGAGCCATCTACGAACAGAACCTTTTTATCTGCATCCTCTAGTGGTTCTGACCGTAAATCTGCTCTCAATTTGGCAAATGCCATTGTCTTCCCTACACAATCATGGGGTTCTCCTTCATAGCCCAAAGGGACAAAATCGGCTATATTACTGGTAGTGCATCTCTGTATAGTTATATCTGGAAATGTCACTAGCATCTGATACGCTGCTATCCTGGCTGGCGTCAGCACAAATTTCCCTCTTTCCAGCAATTCTGTTACTTTGTGGTGTGTGGACAGAGTCACAGGATAGCCCAGGGTTACAGATGATGCCTTTTCATATGCATAGTACAGCGCCGCCAATCCCTGATAACAGGGTGGATACCCCTGAGCCACCTTATCTAGTCTCATACTGTAGTATGCTATCGGCTGCTTTGCTTTTCCTGTGCCTGTCTCTTGTGTTAGAACCGCTGTGACATAACCCTCCTGTCGGTTGGATACATACAAATGCAAAACCTTCTCGTAGTCAGGCAAAGCTAATGCTGGTGCTGACTGCAATTCCTGCTTAATAGTATTGAAAGCTATCTCCGCCTCTCCATTCCACTGTAAGCCGTTCTTCAAATTGGTATGTCCTGCTTCTTTCATTATCTTTCTCAAAGGTGCCACAATCTCAGCATATTCTCCTATCCAATCTGAGCTGTACCCTGCCATTCCCAAAAACGTCATCATCTGCCCTACAGTCTGGGGTTTTGGGGCCTTAGTTATTGCCTCAATCTGATCTGGTGCTATCACCTTCACTCCCTTGGATATTACCCTGCCTAAGTATTCCACTTGCTGCGTGCAAAATTGCAGTTTCTTTTTGGATACTTTATGTCCTCCGTGCGTTAGCTTCTCTAACAGAGTTATAGTGTCCTGCTCACACTGTTCCTCGCTGTGGGAGCAAATCAACAGGTCATCCACATACTGTAACAATGTACTTTCCAATAGCATGCCCTCTAGGTCTGCCTTCAACACCTGATTAAAAACGTGTGGTGAATGTTTAAATCCTTGCGGCATTCTGGTATAGGTATACTGAGCACCTCTGTAAGTAAATGCAAACAGATACTGACACTGGTCGGCTAGAGGAATGCTGAAGAAAGCCGAACACAAATCAATCACTGAAAAGTAACTTGCTTCTGGTGGAACATTAGTCAAAAGCATGTGTGGGTTGGGGACTACCGCTGGCCAGTCCTCTACCACATCATTTACCGCTTGCAAATCATGCACCAATCTCCACTTAGATTTATCTGCTTTTAAGACCAGCAGCAACGGGGTATTGCATGGACTGTTTGTTCTTTTAAGCATTCCTATTTCAAGCAACCCCTGCACTATCGATGCTATTCCCTCTTCTGCTTCTGGTCTTAGAGGGTATTGTGGTCTCCTGGGTGGAATTGCTCCCCTTTTCAGCCTTATTTCCACCGGACTAGCTGTTTTTATTTTCCCTACGTCCGTGTCATGCTGTGACCACAGAATAGATGGCAACTCATCTAAAGTTCTATCTTTCTGCTGGCCTCTTTCCTTTCCCAGCAAGGGCAGGTGTGGGTGGGGAGTTATTTCGACCTCTCTCACTGTCCCTACCATATCTACACTTACCATTATTTTAATGCAATTGTTGTCTTCTGATATCCACACCTCTGGTGTGATTTTCCTCCACACTGTTACGGTTTCAGCACTCTTAACTAAAGGTCCTAAGTCTTTAGACTGATATCCCTTGTTTACCAACAACGTTACGTGGGGCGCAGCCTCCGGTATCCTGTACCATTTTTCTAAAAAGGTGTTCCACTTAACTTGTAAAGTTGCCCTTGCTTTCCAATTATCACAGCCTCCCCTTCCAGGTGCTGTTGGGTACATGCCTCCAGGTGCCATCTCTCCTCTAACTCCCTGTTCTGAGTCTCGTCAAAAATCACTGTACAATGTAGCTCAGATTTGGGCATTACAGCCCTGGGTAATATAGCCTGCATGCCCTTTTTCCATTTTTCCCAGGTTTCCTGAATCTGATCTGCGATGTCTCCTATCCAAAAGACATTAGCCTTCTTGTCTTCTTGCACTATCAATTGAGCCCCTGCTCTTTCCACACTCAGCCCATTTCTGGTGCATTCTAATTTTAATTCCAGTTTCAATAAGGCATCTCTGCCTAACAAATTAATCGGAGTTCCTTTAAATACTAGCACCGGCAAAACAATTCCTTTATTTCCCATTCTCAACTGCACTGGAACCGTGCACTGTGTCAACTGTGTTTTCCCCGAGAACCCTACCGTCTTAATAAACTTTCCTGACATGGGAAGGTGGCTGTGGCTGTGCACAAGTGTACGTGGCTCCAGTATCTATCATCATTGGTGTCAGTTGCCCTTCTAACATAACCTGAACAATGGGTTCCTCGTCTGCCTCCCTTGTTATCATTGGGTAATGTCCCTTCCCACTCAAGTTCTCGGGGCACCCCTAATACCTCGCATAGGGGTTCACAGGTCCGCTTGGGCCTGTGGGGGTTGGTCCTTGGCTAAACTTTAGTTCCCTTCATATCGATTCCTGCTGGTGTGTGACAGGCCATGGTGTAAACAGACAATCTCTTCTCATGTGACCTGGCTGATTACATCCCCAGCACAATCTCTCTACCTCTCTTTCCCCCTGTTTCCTCACTGGTCCCCTCTGCCCATAGCTCCTCTGTCCCCCTCCTTGGGACTTCCAGTCCTGTCTGGGCTGTTTGAATTTAGTCTGTCCCTGATAGGGCATTTGTGGGAATGCTCCCCCAAAGACGATTATTGGCATGGGGTTTTCCAGCCCTTGTCTTACAGTATGATCGGTCCCTCCATATAGCAGTGCTTTATCCAGTTCAATGGCTGTACTCGAACCGGTGGTTGCTGGCAGCATCTTTTTGTTTTTCTCTTTTTCCTTCTTTTTGAGTTCTTCGAGCTGCATTTATATTAACTTTCTTTGCACCTCTTCCTGCTGCTCAGCCAACCTTCGTTTGTCTTTCCGGTATTTCTCAACCGCATGGACTACGTGGTCTCTAAATTCTTGTGGGGTCATTGACGTCAGCCCAACCACTTCCTCCAGTTTGGATTTTACTTGTGGAGGCATTGCATCCAAAATGCTATGTTGGAACAGTGAGGTGATAAATAAGCTATTTTCCACCTCTTGCTCAGTCTCCAGTCTCCACCTTTTCAACTGGTTTTCTACGTAGGCTGCTGGGTTTTCAGTGTCTCCCAGTGGATCACCCTTTAAGGCTTTGGGGTCCACTTTAGGTGGATGAAGCTTCCTGGGGGCCTGCCATACCCTCTTCCTCACTCTGTCAAACCCGTCTCCATCAGTTCTCGGGTCGTTCGAGTTTACTATGCCAGCCATTTCCATTAGTTCATTAAATTTGGAGGTTCCCATCAACCTTATCAATAGTGCCTTCAAATCTCCCATAGCCAATAATCGTCCCACCGTTTCTTCTTCAAAGGCTCTAATCCATTTCCCTGCTCCTTCATGTAAATTGGGCAGAGTGTTTTTCAGCCCTTCTAGGTCCTGGGATCCCCAACGGATATACTGCACTTGTCCTGATCCTTTAACTAACAACGACATCATTCTTCCTCCTTCTTCCCACCTGCCCTGGCTCTCCTCCTCACCTGACTCCCCATCTGTCTCAGGGTATGTCTTTACTGCCTTCCACACAAATGTCTCTGGGGTCCTCTTCTTCCCTCGGTCTCCCTGTGGAGTCCTTCCTTTCTGTCTTGATTCAATACTTGGTTGGCCCCTGGAGTATTTTTCGCATCTCCTCTGGCAATCCCCTCTCAGTAACTTATCTGGCTCTCTCTCTCCACTTAACTCTTGCTCCTCCAATGAGTCACCTTCTCTTTCTTCCTGTCCGTGTCTGTACACCTGTGGCAGGGACTCCTCATGATCCTTACTCGTGCTTGATTCCCTTCTCTCTTGTGTTTCTCCAAGACTCTCATCTCCTATCTTTTTTCCACTTCTTCTTGAATGCCTCATCTCTTCCTGCCCTGATGAGCCACTTTCTTTTCTAGTCTGTTTATTTCTATAGTATAACCGATACTCCTCATACTCCTTTCCCTCTCTCAAGTATTTCATCCGTTCAATTTCTTCTTCCATTTCTCTCTTTGCCTGTTCTATCTTTATCCTTTCTGCATGTATCTCCTTCCATATCGCCGCTTTTTCCTTCTCTTATTGTTTTTTTTCCTCCTCATTATCCCAAACTTGTACTTCTCCCTGCATGTTTACTGTTCCCGTCAGCAGGGGTCACTGCTTAGGGGTTCCTTCCTCATTATAGGGAGGGGGCTTTACTGTTTCTTTCACATCCGGGTACGGAGCTGAAGCCAGCTTCTCACTGTACCTTCCTCTCTCTCCAACAGGCTGTTTCTCCAGCACCTTAGTGTCTTCCTCGCTTGTAATCAATATTCTACCTGTCCTCCTCAGCCTTTCTCCCTCCGTTCTGAAGAGTTTTAGCACTTCCATTTCTCATTCTCTTTTTTGCCCTCTTTTCTTAGATTTGTCTTTTGGTTTGTAATTTTTAATTAGTCCCTCCATTTCTTCGCACAAACTTACATCAAACGTTCTTTCTCTTGGCCACTTTGTGACCAGGTTTTTGGTTCTTTTTTCCCATTTTTCTGAAGTTTTTGTGATCTCAGATTTATTTATCGGGAATTTTTTGCTCAGAATGCCCTGTCATGTTATTCTCTCTTTTAAGGTATTTCAGAGATTCACAGTTCGTTTACTGGATAATATTATTTACTCTAATTCTATGCCTAGTCTATCGTCTATCTACCAGCGCTTTAAACTATATATTGGACTGTCCTTGTTTCCTATTCTGTTCTGCCAGTACAGACCTCTATTCAGAGCGGTACCCACAGAACTTGCTCTTTGCACCTCGTCTATTCAGACCCTTATCTCTTAAGGCAGTATCCACGAGGATTTTCTCTATTTTCCTTTCCCTGCCCGTTCAGAAATTCGTTTCATACGAAGCGGTATCCACAGGGATTTACCAAAATCACGTGGAATTTTTCTTAACTTAACTTCTTATTAACTTATTTGTACTTACCCTCACTGCAGTGTTCTTGATCAATCCTCTGAGCCTCCTGTTAACCCCCAATTCTGCCAGATTCTTTGGACTGGAGAGACCCTTCGGCAGTGGTTCCACACTTCTGAGACTCCAAGACCTCCCCAAAGCCAACAGAATTCTTAGTCCAAATTGTCGCAAAGAGCGCTTACCTTTTGTTTGGGTGCACCCTTAATTCTGTCTGCCTTGTGGGGGTCCCTAGAGGACTGGGAAGCGTCCCCAATCTGCCGTTTCCTTTCCGCGGGTCTCTTTCCGGTCCTGCCGCGGTCGCCAATTTTGTCGTGGTTTCTCGTGCCCCACAAACGACCAGGAGACACAGAAGATTCTTCAAGAAGTATTAAACTTTAATTTGCAAATCAAAGCTGAGACAGTCATTGAGCTAGACGCTGACTGCCCACCGATCCTTGTGCATAGCATTTTTTATAGTAATCTCCTGGTTTAGTTGCATTAGCATATCCAATTGGTCTACAGTTGCGTATCACACGTACATCCGCCACTATTGTTTCTACCCATTGACTTAATCATGTTCTAATCTACATCTCTTAGCTACCTCTCATTAACACACCATTGTCTTCTACATTCTTAAGATTTCATTCTCCCACAGAATTGGATACATGCATAGCAAATAGCAAGTTTCAAAGCTGACTACATAGTTTTGGTTACACAGCAAACAATTTCAACTTTTATACTCCAATACTATCTCAGCAGCTGCCGGATGTAAGAGGAGGGCAACAAAGTGGGCCACTTTGGAAAACTCCAGAATTTCATACTCACTCTGGCCTCCATGGAGGTGGCAAATGAGTGATGAAATCAATGATGATATGGGACCATGGGTGTCGAGGTTACCAATAAGGCTGCAGGAGACCAGGGGCTGCTGGTTGGAGGAATTGAACTGGGCAAATTGAGATCAGGCAGTGATGAACCGATGTACATCTGTGATCATGGTGGACCACTGGAACGAGTGTTGCGAGGTGCCGGAGGTGGAGAAAAGCTGGACCAGAGTTGTTTGAAGCCCATCCACCTAAATGGGGAGTGAGGTTGGATCCCTCCAAGCACCACGTCAATTTGGAAAGCTTGAGTATGGGCCAGAAGCAGCCCAGAGCATTTCGATGTAGTGCCTGAGTTCGGAGGGTGACCCAGTGCTTGAACAATTTAAACGCCGGGTCAGATGAACTGAAAAGGCACGGTGGCAGAAGCGGAGTGAGGTTCGAGCCGGTTGTGCTCCGCGCAGTGACGTTTTACTCCGCTCTCCTTGGTGCTGAGGGTGAGGCTGTGCCACGCTCCGGCTGCTCCAGTCTTAGTGTCTGCGAGCTCTGTGACGGACTGACACTGAGTCCATGGGCTCACTCTGGCCGCTCCCCGATTCGGGTTTTCTGACTCATTTCCATCTGTACGTTAATGCTTGCTCTATTGATTTGAGTTTTTTTCCTCTCTCTCTCTGCATATTGGGTGCTGGAATTTCTTTAATTGGCTCTTTCAGGTTTCTTGTTTTGTGGCTGCCTGTTAAGCAAATGAATCTCAGGGCTGTATAATGTATGTATATTTTGATAATAAAATCTGCTTTATTATCAAACGGCAATTTTAACTTGATTTGTAGAATGCAGAGATAGCTGGAGCACAAAATGCAAGATGCAATGGGACAGGAGTTTGTGGCATTGGGTTGGATTTCCACTGAAGCATTCTGGTACCAGAATCCAGTGTTGCTGTAATAGAGAGTTAGTTGAGAACGTCGAGCAGATGGTCAATGGTTTTCTACTGCTTCTGGAGAGCGTACCTGTGTTGGAGAAAAGCTTCTTTTAGGTGTCCAGACATTGCTGGGTCAATGGCTGCTTCACTCATCCTGTCAGGAGATGCAAAGGAGACTTGACCCAAACACAGAGCAGCAGAGATGATTTAGCAGTGAGCCATCACTAATAATAAACTGAAAAATCACAAACCACAAGGGAACACAAAACAAGCCAAATCAGATTATTCACACAACAAGTCATTAAACTAACTGATGGCTAGAAGTGGCTGGTTGGCTTGTTGAGTGAACAAAAATTGTGGATGAGAGCTGAGTTTAAATCGGCCACAGGTAATGCGTTGGAAACAAGTAGCAGGTGATTCCTGTTGGCTGGGTAGAGACTGGGAGGAGCCTGCATGTGCTCCAGCAGTTTGGCCCTGCAGTAAGGAAACAGTAGCATTTCATGATGTGTATATCAAAGAGGATTTAGCAGTGTTCTTGTGCACCAATGAAACTTATACATCAAAGCAACTGATGTTGAGTGTTTCAAGATGATTTCAAAAGCTTGACAACTGACCAAAGAACACTGTAATGTAGTATACACAACAGTCATAGCAAGCCAGTATTGGAGCAGGTGAATGTTTAAAATGATGGATGGATTGACAGTCATACTCACTTTCCATCCAGGATAACATTGATCTTTTTCAAAGCTGCTAGAGTTGTATAGGCAAACAGAGGATATTGAATCACAGTCCTGACCTGTGCATTATATGCTGGATAGTCTGGGAAGTTGTGAGATGCATTACTATCAAAGGATACCCAATAGCTTACTTGTGCACCACGAACACAAAATCTGCAGATGCTGGAAATCCAAAGCAACACAGTCAAAAAGCTGGAGGAACTCAACAGGCCAGGCAGCCTCTATGGAAAAGTGTAGACAGTCCTGATGAAGGGTCTCGGCCCGAAACATTGACAGTTTACTCTTTTCCACAGATGCAGCCTGGCCTGCTGAGTTCCTCCAACATTCTGTGTGTCTTACCCACCTACATAGCCTTTGTATTCTTTTGTCTTTTTCAGTCAAGTTTCTGGTTAGTGGTGGCCCCAGGATATTTCTGGTGTGGGATATGACAATGATAAAGTTGTTGCATGGATTGAGATATGGCAGTATGATAGGTGTCCTGCAATCCTTCAGCCTGTTTTCTGGTAGCTGAGCATGAGATTCTAAGACCTTCAAAACACATTTGTCACACTGACTGATTTTTTTCCCCAATATTCTCTTTTGTTTCCTCATATGAAAAGGCAGAATGAACTGTTACTAATTAACAAATTTTTATTCTTCTATGTCCAATTCATAGCATCACTTACCCAGAATCTATATCAATTGCTTTATAGTGTTGTTGTATAACACCAAAGACGCTCAACCTGTCCTCATGTTTCTCGACAACCCTCAACATCCAGAAAATGCTTGTTGATTACGTTTGAGTCATCCAGGACTCCCAAATGGGTTACTTAATTGTATCTCCTTTTTACTATCCTTAACAGAAAGAAACATGTCTGACTTTCATCTTTTCTCATTTCATAAAGTTTGTACCTCAGAACTGAAGGAATGTAGAATGACAGCAGTAAGTTCAATACAGAACTCTGGAATGAAATACACCCACTCGAGCACTATTCTTCTGTGCATTGCGTTAATGAACCTGTGCCTTCCAGCTGTAACTGTGTTACTTACCCATGCCACCACGTGTTTGTCCAAACGTACGCCAGTTTGTTGTAGTTTGCTGTAGCTGGCATTCACTAACATTAGTGGAATTTATGATCTCTCCTCTCATCCATCAGGATGCACTACATTACTAGAAATGTTCTGTTATTTTGAGCTGATTTATGTTCTGTAAGCAGATCTCTGCACGATGGGTTTACTATTAGCAATAGGCACAAAGCTCTCCTATACTGTCTGAATTAGCATGTTGAAGTTCACCAAACTAGTTTCAGTTTGGGCACCGAGTTTATGTAGTAGAATTTGTGCACCAGAACCTGAGGGTTGTGGAACTAAGTCAGAAAACTAAACGTGGAAACGTAGACCAAGTGTCGAGACCAGAGGCAAAGGTTAGGTTGACTTCAGTAAATGTTCGTTTCTCTCTCTGCGGCACTGAGGTTGTCAACTGATCTGACTGCTGTGTGTTTTTGCCCCACTGGTATGATGGACTTCGACTGAGGTTTGGGCCTACTCCGGCTGCTCCCGGAGTGGACCTGGGTGCACCGTCAGAATGCTGCCGGTTTGCTTCTATTGTTTGCATCATTCTTCTTTCTTTTTCTCTCTGCTCTCTGCAGTGCTTTTGGTCTTCCTGCTTTTAAACTTGGGCTATTTGGGTTTCTTGCTTTGTGGCTGCCTGTAAGCAGACAATTTTCAAGGTGTATAGTTTATACACTCTTTGAATTTTTTAAAGTAATACAGACCAGTGTAGCATTATGAAAGTCCTGTAGTCAGAAGCACCATTCTTTTGAATTAAACTCTAACCCAAGTACCAGATTGCCCCCCTTAATGATGTATCTAATCTTATCCACTCATAGAAAGAATACCAATGTTTGCAAATTTGGAGAAACAGATCTTATTCCTCACTCACCAGAAAAAAAATGATTATGGACCATAATAGTATTGATGTTTTGGAGAGTTTGCTATATGCAAATTGATAGCTACATTTCTAACATCAGAGTAGTGATGAAAGTTCATTGGCTATAAGATATTATAGACAATCTGAGGTCATGAAAGAGGATGCATAAATGTGAGTCTTTGCGTATTGAATAGCATCAAAATATATTTAAAATCCCCAACAGTGCAGTATTCTCACACCACTGGTTGAAGTAGCAGCCTAGGCTATGAACTCAAATCCTGTGGGAGGTTTGGCCCACAAAATTCACAGACAGGAAGGACAGCGTCCGACTGAGCCTTGGCATTTGGCCTTTAAGATGTATTAGTTGTCAATAAACCTCCGCTCTCTCCTTGTTACTGTGGAGCAGCAGAATTTGCTAAGAAAGTGAGTGCATACGAATAACTCATAGTTGATGCACCATCAATAACTCACTCTGAGACGTAAAAGCGAGGTATTGGCTTTTATTGACTGGAAGAAGAAACAAGCAGTGAGTGACCACCATACTACATCCTGGAGACTGAGAGGCCGGGCTCAGACCTCCATTACCTTTATACAGGGGTCTGTGGGAGGAGCCACAGGAGCAGTCAGCAGGGGCGTGTCCAGACAGGTATATGTAGATCACCACAATAGTGTTACTAATGCGCAAGACAGCAACTTTCAATAAGGAAGTGATATGTAGTGAATAGTGAATAGCAGGTTGCAGAATGATAGGTGCCTCTCTTCTGTTAGCTTCCTAACACCTGCTCAGGAATTTCATGCTGCTGCTGCTTTTGTACATTCATGTTTCTATAACTCCTTGCAATATTTTTGTGTCCTCACATTTGCAGACATTCCAATCACCTAACTCAAAACATAAATTGTAAATATTTGGCTCAGCATTGATCTCTGTTGCATGGCAAATGGTTACTGACTTCTCTTCTCATTTTTTTTTATACTACCCGTTATGGCGCTGGTGCTTTGAGAAGCAATACAGGGCTTCCTTCATCATGTCAGTAACTTCTCGGTTTTCACTACATTCAGAAATGCAAGTTCCAGGTATGGACCCAGGAATTTTCCCTTACTTGGATTCCATTTGTGGGTGCATTCCCTTCCTGTATACCTGCTGCTTCCTGATACATTTTGATTACAGTTGTTACAGCCAACTCTGTAATAGGTGGCATAGTGGAAAATGACAAAGGTTATCAAAGATTATAGGAGAATCTTGATCAGCTGAGTAAGTGGGCTGAGGAATCCTGAATGGAGTTTTTTGGATATGTGTAAGGTGTTTCACTTTGGAAAATCTAATCCAGCCCTTACTTCCATAGTGCAGGGCCCTGCTGAGTGTGGTAGAACATGGGGACCCTGGTGAAAACGTACACGGTTCATTGAAAATGGAATCACAGGTAGACGGGGCAGTGAAGAAGGCTTTTGACACACTGGCCTTCGTAAGTCAAGACAGTGAGTATAAAAGTTGTTAGTTCATGTTACGGTTGTACAAGACACAGGAGAGGCCACACTTTGAGTATTGTGTTCATTTTTGGTTACCCTGCTATAGGCAAGATTATTAAACTGGAAAAAGGCAGAAAAGACAAACAAAAATGTATAAGAGCTTGGGAGACAGAGATGATCTTATAGAGGTGTATAAAATAATGAGAGGCACTCAGTGTGGGGTGAGTGCACTCAGTTTTTTTCCCAGAGTTGGGGAATCAAGAACTGGAGGGTGTCGGTTTAAGGTTGGAGGGGAAAGAGGAACTTGAGGGGCATTGTTTTTATTACAAAGTGCAGTATCCATGTGCAGTGATCTGCCAAAGGAAATGCTTGAAGCAGGTACAATGATAATTTGTAAAATACAGCGGACAGGTACATCAATTGGAAATGCTAAGCAGCGTATCGGCTAAATGCTGGCAAATGGAATAAGTTTGGAAGGTGCATTTTGGTCAGTGTGGACAAATTTGCCAGAAGGAACTTAGTCTGTACTTTATAACTCTATGAACTTGACCCCAGCCATTACCCTGCCCTATTGTCTTTTCCTTTCTCTTTGCCTTCCTAATCATCCCCTATATCTAAAATTTCAGCTTAGTTGTTCTCATTCTTATAATGTTCTTCCCTACCAAGCTAATTTAAAATTCTCCAACAGCCCCAGCAAAATGACTCATAAGGAAATTGCTCTGATATGTGCTTAGAAGTCCCACCTCTCCTAAAAGCAGTTCCAGTTCCTCAGGGATCTAAAACCCCACCTATTACGTCTCTCTTTAGCCACGCAATCACTTCATCATTGTCACAATCATGCAATGCATGGTAATAACCCAGAGATTACCACCTTTCAGCATCAGCGTTTTCAACTTTTTCTTTCTTTATAAACATGAGAAACCGTACAGATGCTGGAAATCCAAAGCAACGCATACAAAATGCTGGAGAAACTCAGCAGGTCATACGGATCTATGGAAAAGAGTGAACAGTCGACACTTCAGGCCGAGACCCTTCAGGACTAGAAAGGAAGGGGGAAGACTCCAGAGTGGAAAGGTGGGGGGAGCGGAAGGAGTCTGGCTGGAAGGAGATAGGAGAAGCAGATGGGTGGAAAGGTCAAGGGATGGAGAAGAAAGAAGTTGATGAGGAGAGTGGACTATAGGAGAAAGGGAAAGAGGAGGAGAACCACGGGGTGGTTATCAGCCGGTGAAAAGAGGTAAGAAGCCAGAGTTGGGAATGGAAGAAGGGGGTGATTTTTTTTACTGGAGGGAGAAATCAATCTTCTTTCTTTGCTGTGATAAACTCTGCCTGCAGGATTTCACCCCTCTTTCTATTTCTCTCATGGGTACTAGTGGACAAGGACATCTGGCTGTTTACCTTCCTCTTCAGGGTGCTTCTGCATCCTTGACATCCTTGATATCAGGAAGGTAGCACCTCATACCTGAATTACATCTTTATCATCCTTTCCTGTTCATTCCTCTGTTCTGTA
Source organism: Hemitrygon akajei (assembly GCF_048418815.1). Taxonomy (NCBI): domain Eukaryota; kingdom Metazoa; phylum Chordata; class Chondrichthyes; order Myliobatiformes; family Dasyatidae; genus Hemitrygon; species Hemitrygon akajei. The sequence goes on from NC_133136.1 coordinate 98,914,092, forward strand.
CTTTCAAATCCCTTTGCACCAAGATCCTACCCCTGGTCATTTGCTGTCATTACGTCTCTAACAATTCATAATCCAAACAACATTCTGAGCAAAAGTATTAAATGAAGTTAAATGTGTGCAGATCAAGTTAAAGTTACAAGGTACAAGTAATCCAGGAAATTATAGGCTGGTAAGATTGACGTCGGTAGTGGGTAAATTATTGGAAAGAGTAGTAAGAGATAGGACCTACAAGTATTTGGATAGACAGGGACTTATTAGGGAGAGTCAACACGGCTTTGTGCGTGGTAGATCATGTTTAACAAATCTATTAGAGTTTTTCAATGAGGTTACAAGGAAAGTGGATGAAGGGAAGGCAGTGGATGTTGTATACATGGACTTCAGTAAGGCCTTGGACAAGGTCCCGCATGGGAGGTTAGTTAGAAAGATTCAGTCGCTAGGTATACATGGAGAGGTAGTAAATTGGATTAGACATTGGCTGATGGAAGAAGCCAGAGAGTGGTAGTGGAGGATTGCTACTCTGAGTGGAGGCCTGTGACTAGTGGTGTGCCACAGGGATCAGTGCTGGATCCATTGTTATTTGTCATCTATGTCAATGATCTGGATGATAATGTGGCAAATTGGATCAGCAAATTTGCTGATGATACAAAGATTGGAGGTGTAGTGGACAGTGAGGAAGGTTTTCAAAGCTTGCAGAGGGATTTGGACCAGTTGGAGGAATGGGCTGAAAAATGGCGATGGAGTTTAATGCGGACAAATGTGAGGTATTGCACTTTGGAAGGTCAAACCAAGGTAGAACATTCAAGGTAAATGGTAGGACACTGAGGAGTGCAGTAGAACAGAGGGATCTGGGAGTACAGGTACATAATTCCCTAAAAGTAGCGTCACAAGTAGATAGGGTCATAAAGAGAGCTTTTGGTACATTGGCCTTTATAAATCAAAGTATTGAGTATAAGAGTTGGAATGTAATGGTGATGTTGTATAAGACATTGGTGAGACCGAATTTGGAGTATTGTGTGCAATTTTGGTTGCTGAATTACAGGAAGGTTATTAATAAGGTTGAAAGAGTGCAGAGAAGGTTTACAAGGATGTTGCCGGGACTTGAAAAACTGAGTTACAGAGAAAGGTCGAATACGTTAGGACTTTATTCCCTGGAGCGTAGGAGAATGAGGGGTGATTTGATAAAGGTGTATAAAATTATGATGGGTATAGATAGAGTGAATGCAAGCAGGCTTTTTCCACTGAGGACAGGGGAGAAAAAAACCAGAGGTCATGGGTTAAGGGTGAAGGGGGAAAAGTTTAAAGGGAACATTGGGGGGGGGGGCTTCTTCATGCAGCAAGTGGTGGGAGTGTGGAATGAGCTGCCAGATGAAGTGGTGAATGCGGGCTCACTTTTGACATTTAAGAAAAACTTGGACAGGTGTATGGATGAGAGGTGTTTGGAGGGATATGGCCCAGGTGCAGGTTAGTGGGACTAGGCAGAAAAATGATTCGGCACAGACAAGAAGGGTCAAAAGGCCTGTTTCTGTGCTCTAGTGTTCTATGGTTCTACAGTTCTAATGTAAGTTAGAGAAATCAATGTTCATTGCATCAGGTTGGAGGCTACCCAGCCGGTATATAAGATGTTGTTCCTCCAACCTGAGTGTGGCTTCATCTTGACAGTAGAGGAGGCCATGGATAGACATATCAGAATGGGAATGGGAAGTGGAATTAAATGTGTGGCCACTAGGAGATCCTGCTTTCTCTGACAAATTTCCTCGTGTTTGCCCTGGCTAATTCATACATTTCTCCATAGTTTTTTTTTTACAAATTCCCTTCCAAGTTATGAAAACAGAACTCCACAAAATTATATTCCAAGATAAAATGATGAAAAGATAATTAAAAGGTACATTTTTGTACCCTTCTATTACAGATACGCATAGCCCCAATATCTAAGAGGTCAGCGACCCAACTTTGACCTCAGATTAATCAAATAAATCCCCTATCTTACAAATAACCTCAGTCATAAAAAGGTAAGTTTAAGTTGGCAAATCAATTACTTTTGATTACAATTACAATTAACTGTAACTACAATTGCAGGTTGGGTCTTGCATTATTTTTGAATTTTAATTAATAAATAGGCCAAGAGGAGGAGCATCTCCTGGTGAACCAAAGAACCATACAACATTACAGCTCAGAACAGGCCTTTTGGCCCTTCTATCCCTTACTATCCTTTTGCTCTTAACATACCTGTAGAAGCTGTTAGGATTATGCTTCACCCTGACTGCCAAAGCAACCGCATGTCTTCTTTTAGCCCTCCTGATTTCTTTCTTAAGTATTTTCTAACTCTTTTTATACTCCTCAAGCATCTTATTTCCTCCCTGTTGCCTATACATGTTATACATCTCTCTTCTTCTTTATCAGAGTTCCAATATCCCTCGAGAACCAAGGTTCCTTATTCTTATTCATTTTGCCTTTAACCCTGACAGGAACATACAAACTCTGCACTCTCAAAATTTCTCCTTTAAAGGCCTCCCACTTACCAATCACATCCTTGCCAGAGAACAACCTGTCCCAATCTATGCTTTTCAGATCCTTTCTCATTTCTTCAAATTTGGCCTTTTTCCAGTTTAGAACTTCAACCTGAGGACCAGATCTATCTTTATCCAAGATCAAGTTGAAACTAATGGCGTTATGATCACTGGAACCAAAATGTTCCCCTACACACACTTCCATCACCTGCCCTAACTCATTTCCTAATAGGAGATCCAATATTGCATCCTCCCTAGTTGATGCATCTATATATTGATATAGAAAACTTTCCTGAACACATTTCACAAACTCTAACCCATCTAGACCTTTAACAGTATGGGAGTCCCAATCAATGTGTGGAAAATTAAAATCCCCTACAATCACAACTTTCTGTCTCCTGCAGTTGTCTATTATCTCTCTGCAGATTTGCTCCTCCAATTCTCGCTGACTATTGGGTGGTCTATAATACAACCCTATTAATGTGGTCATACCTTTCCTGTTTCTCAGCTCCACCCATATGGCCTCAGTAGAGAAGCCCTCTAATCTCTCCTGCCGAAGCACTGCTGTAATATTTTCTGACTAGCAAAGCCACCCGCCCCCCCACCCTTCATCCCTCTGCCTCTATCACATCTGAAACATCGGAACCCTGGAACATTGAGCTGCCAGTCCTGCCCCTCCTGTAGCCAAGTTTCAGTAATGGCGATGATGTCATAATTCCATGTGTCAATCCAGGACCTCAGCTCGTCTGCCTTTCCCACAATACTCTTCACATTGAAATATGTATACCTCAGAAGATTATTACCACCACACACAACCTTACTATTTGTGACTTTGCATGAACTACTAACATCATTTATTTTTACCCCTGTTCCACTATCTACTCTGGCACTCTGGTTCCCATCCCCCTGAAAATCTGGTTTAAACTCTCCCCAATAACACGAGCAAACCTCCCTGCAAGTATATTGGTCCCCCTGTAGTTCAGGTGTAACCCGTCTCCCTTGTACAGGTCCCACCTGCCCCAGAAGAGGTCCCAATGATCCTGAAATCTGAAACCCTGCCCCCTACACCAGTTTCTCAGCCACGTGTTCATCTGCCAGAGCATCCTACGCTTACCCTCACTGGCACGTGGCACGGGCAGTAATCCAGAGATTACTACCCTTGAGGTCATGTTTTTCAACTTCCTACCAAGCTCTCTGTACTCACTCTTCAGGACCTCCTGACTCTTTCTACCTATGTCATTGGTACCGATGTGTACCACGACATCTGGCTGATCACCCTCCCACCTCAGAATGCTGTGCACGCGATCAAAGACATCCCTGACCCTGACACCCTGGAGGCAACAAACCATCTGGGAGTCTCTGTCACGACCACAGAATCTCCTGTCTGTACCCCTGACTATGGAGTCCCCTATCACTACCGCTCGCCTCTTCTTCCTCCCTCCCTTCTGCACTGCAGAACCAGACTCAGTGCCAGAGATCTGGCTGCCGCAGCTTGTCCCAGGTAAGCCATTCCCCCAACCATATCCAAAACTGTATACACAAAATGCTGGTGGAACACAGCAGGCCAGGCAGCATCTATAAGGAGAAGCACTGTTGACGTTTCAGGCCGAGACCCTTCGTCCTGACCACCAGCATTTTGTGTGTGTTGTTTGAATTTCCAGCATCTGCAGATTTCCTCGTGTCAGGAATGGACAGGAGGAGGAGTATAGGAAACTGATACAGGACTTTGTGATATGGTGCAACTCAAACTACCTGCGTCTCAATATCACCAAGACCAAGGAGATGGTGGTGGACTTTAGGAGATCTAGGCCTCATATGGAGCCAGTGATCATTAATGGAGAATGTGTGGAGCAGGTTAAGACCTACAAGTATCTGGGAGTACAGTTAGACGAGAAGCTAGACTGGACTGCCAACACAGATGCCTTGTGCAGGAAGGCACAGAGTCGACTGTACTTCCTTAGAAGGTTGGCGTCATTCAATGTCTGTAGTGAGATGTTGAAGATGTTCTATAGGTCAGTTGTGGAGAGCGCCCTCTTCTTTGTGGTGGCGTGTTGGGGAGGAAGCATTAAGAAGAGGGACGCCTCACGTCTTAATAAGCTGGTAAGGAAGGCGGGCTCTGTCGTGGGCAAAGTACTGGAGAGTTTAACATCAGTAGCTGAGCGAAGGGCACTGAGTAGGCTACGGTCAATTATGGAAAACTCTGAACATCCTCTACATAGCACCATCCAGAGACAGAGAAGCAGTTTCAGCGACAGGTTACTATCGATGCAATGCTCCTCAGACAGGATGAAGAGGTCAATACTCCCCAATGCCATTAGGCTTTACAATTCAACCGCCAGGACTTAAGAACTTTTTAAAAGCTATTATTAATGCTTTTTGAGATAGTGATTTAGATGCATATCATATTTTTTTACTGAGTTAAGTATTGTATGTAATTAGTTTTGCTACAACAAGTGTATGGGACATTGGGAAAAAAAAAGTTGAATTTCCCCATGGGGATGAATAAAGTATCTATCTATCTATCTATCTAAAACTGTATGCCTGTTTTGGAGGGGAATGGCCCTCCAATGCCCCTCCTCCCCTCCTTACCCCATCCCTGATATATTTATTTTCCCCCCTCCTTTTTTTTCTCTCTTTCTGCCCATCACTCTGCCTCTGTTCTCCATCTCCCTTTTGTGCTCCCCTGCCCCTTTCTACCTAGGCCTCCCGTCCCATGATCCTTTCCCTTCTCCAGCTCTGTATCCCTTTTGCCAATCACCTTTCTGGATCTCAGCTTCACCTCACCTTCAAATCTCTTACTATCTTTCCTTTCAGTTAGTCCTGACAAAGGGTTTCGGCCCAAAACGTCGACGGTGCTTCTCCCTATAGATGCTGCCTGGCCTGCTGCATTCCACCAGCATTTTGTGTGTGTTGCTTGAATTAACCAGGGACACAGTTACTTTGGGAATCTTGCAGTTGCTGATGAATTTACAGGAGTGCTCAAGGATAAATTTGAAAGATAATATTGTGCTACTGATTACAGTCATGTTGGTCTTTCAATGACTTTGTGAAGTGATGTCTTATTTCAACTATGCATTTGCTTGTTCCTGTCTTTGCCTACTCCTCCTCTGCTATTGTACTAGTGAAGGGACATACTTAATCAACATCTGTCTCTCAGATTTCAAGTAGTTTAGTGAATAATCATTATTCAGCATTCCTCATCACAGACATGGCATACTCTTTGAATTGCAATCTATTAAACATCAACGTCTCATATGCTGACAGACTTGACAATTTTTTGATTAAATTCTCTATGGGCTTGCTTCTGAGCAAAATGGTCACACTTCCCTTTACTCACAGATTGTGTTGTAATCATGTATTGATTCATTGCTTCAACCCATCTTGAATCTTTCTTCTGACTGACTGTCATTTTTGATGAACAGGCAAGTCATTTTGAGAGCTGTATGAAGAATTAAGAACTGGCACAGTAATTATGCGTCCCCCAGTTAGACAACAGATTCTGCCTAGGGATTTCCCACTTCCTTTGGACTCCGTTCACAAACAAAATTGTAGAATATTTTGCTCCAGCCGCCAATGATATCATCTTGGGTGTGAAATGAACAACACTGTGAAATTCAATGCAACCTGTTGGCTAGTTTTTGCAACAGGAAGGAAATATTATCCTGCAAATATCAACATCCCAACCCCTCACCCCAGAAACCAGACTCTTGTAAAATATAAATATCCCAATATTTACCACTGTTAATATTTAATCAATTTATTAATTTAAATATCATTAATTTTAATACTGTATTTAAAATTGAAAGACTTTGTCAAAAAATGATAACTAGATATATCATATTTTGTCCATAATTCATATTATTTGCAAAATATAAATGCCACTATTTACATAAATCCTATTTTCCCCACACCTGGATAAGTTACTTGTTGCTTAAGGATTGGGTATGATGGACACTGCCAATAACTGGACTTGCTTTTTCATGCTAAGGCTTTACCAATATTGTAATCTGCTAACAATGTGACCAGAGGGCAACTGGTACCTGGGTATATTGAGTCAGCAACTGTTTAGTACCATAGCTAGGATTAATACATTACCAGTGCATGGACTGCAAATGAAATATCAAATCACAGAAAATGGCCAACCCTGAGCAGGCTATTTGGACTATCCTGTCTCTTACAGAAAAAAAAAAATAACCTTGATTTCAGCCTCTAACATCTGGTCTGTAAACATGCAAGCCATGATTCTGCAATCAAGTCCTTTATAATATCATGGTGAGGATTTCAGTGAATAAATATGAAATCAAGAAGATCAAAGTAAAAAAAAAATGAAATTCAGGTAATTAAAATCTGCAACAACTGACACCTGCTGCAATGAAACTTCCCACTTGTAAGATCCATCAAAAGATGTTGCTTGACAATAATTAACACAACTCTCATCAATTAATGTTCAAGATTAGAATGAAAAAAGAACTCAGCTCTCTGTTACTGTTTTAATTCATATTTCCAATTTTCTTTTCAATGTAGAAAGAGATCATTTCAGGTCTTTGCTGGCCCACAGAACAATCCAATTCTTACACTAATTTGTCCCTTCATCTTTCCCCTGCACTTTCCTATCAAGCAACCACAGTTCCTACCATTTTAAATATCTTTGAAAATATCTCTTAAATTCAAAACTATTGCAAGGCAGGTAAATAGTTCAAAAATAAAAAGGTAATCAAAATATTAAAACACTTATAAATCAATAAAAATAACCTGAAGTATGTTGTTAAAATTTACCTTTCATATTACCCAGCCCCACTGTAGTGAATAAAATTTCTAATTGATAACTATTACTAAAGACTGGTTTGCACTGTTGGATTTTACTGAGTGTTTCAACATCAGACTGAAATAAAAGAAATGAATGTATTTGTCACTCAATAAGTTCTGTACTTCAAATAGTTTTGCAGAAGTCCAAGACTTAATTACTGAAAGAACAGAACTCCCAACACAAAAGGATGATTTGGCTCTTTAACTCAAATTCCGCATTCTAAAACTCAATGGAATACAGGCCAGACTTTCGCGACCCTGCCTTATAACTTAAATATTTAAGTTCTTGGTGTACTTTTGTTGAACCAATGCATTTTCTCTTCCACTATCTCCCAAGATCTTTCCCAAGGCTTTTTGCCTGCAATGGAATTTAATACTCCAGCAAGGTTCTGCACTATTCTGTACAACTGATATTGTTTCCCTTGCCTTTTGAAATCCTGCTCCCTTGATAAATCTTTATGTTATTGTTAAAAACCAGAGTCGGATTTGTTTATTTACATTTGACAGAGAATTAAACTTTCCTTTTACTTATGTCTTGTAATTATGCTTTGCAACTTGAAACAACAAAACAAAAACTATTAAAACTGTTCATTTCCAGCATTCTTTAACCCGGAGTAGTTTGATGTATCTGTGTGTATTTTAACAGAGCTGGGATTAAGCTCCTCTGGAGTGTAGGAAATAGAATTCATACCAGTTGAATTACTCCTGTTGCTGGGCAGTGGAACAAGATAGCTAGGCAACCTTGTAAGATAATAGGCCATGATGGTGAACAAAATACCATCAGATATTTTGTAGGAACTGTCTCCTGTCAGGGCATAGGGTGACAGGGCTTTCTTCACAGCTCTGCAAATCTATGATGTTTCAGCGAGCACCCTCCAGAGCTTTCCTGATCAACTTACTGAGACTGGATTGAAAAGATCATTCGGGATTCTGTTGTCATTTGGGGAATTATGTTACCCAAATAAAGAATATTTGGGTAACTAAGTTCATTATGTTTCCTGCCTAGTTGTGTTATGTTTATCCAGACTTGGGCTTCAAAATTTACAACCTTTTATTCTTGTTTGTTCACTTTCAATGGCATTACAATTAGATTACAATTAAATGCATGACACTTCTCTATAGTTTGTTCTTCACCATTAAAGAAATTATCAATTTTTTTCCCAAATCCAGAGTGGATGATCTTAACTTCACCTTCTTAACATTCTCTCTTTGGTATTTTCTTCCAGGGATTTACTCTGTCCCTAACATGCAAACACTTCTCTTTCGTTTTTAAAGTAGCATCATCAACATTCTGAAGACCAACTTTCATCATTAATAAACATAGTAAAAGTGTAAAGGTAACAACCACAAAGCAGTAATATTCCATATAATGGTACTTAATTTTCATGAGGAGATGCAGTTTGCAAAATTCTGCACAGAATATCTGCAACACCTGCAGACAAAGAGTGGAAGCAGTTGCCCTTTCATGCTGTTTTACTGACGATCCAGTCTTGCCAGGCAAAGTAGGAAATACAAGCAACCTTTGGAAAAATTCACTGTTGATTGATTTTTTAAAAAAAACCACAGTATCATTTTCACATCAATCATGAGAATGTAATGGGAATTCAAGAGAATGCCTAAGGATTTGAATATAAGTTGGCTGATCAACTAGAATCAGCATGAATTTGCTAATCGGAGGTCATGACTGATCAATCCAATTGGAAATTTTGAGAAGGTCACATTGATCCAAGATGTTGGTATAGAGTGTCACAGCAGCCTCTCTGACTCCAATCAACGGTGAAATCTCTCATCTTGTTCATCTCTCCTGTGATTGAAAACCACTGCTCTAAGAGTGCAAGAGCTCTAAAATCTGCAAGTCTACCCTACTAGTGAACTGGATAACTAAGGTGCTGCACAGTTATGGCCAAACGTGTGGACAGAGCCCACACTCTGCACTGTAGCCTACCACAGCTGCTCAAAGAAGCAGATGTTGCAAGCAATATGGCGAGAGCACCGGCATTTGCACAAAACTCAAAATGGATCCCTGCAGGCAATGCAGTTAGAAGGCCTGATCTCCCTTCAAGCGGACAGAAATGCTGTGACTTCCAGTAAGAGCCGCAGAAGAGAGGTTAGTGACTTAAGTCTTGCCAACTTAAAAATAATCCTGCAAAGGTTCTACAGCATGTCAACTTCACAACCAGAAGAGAGAATGTATTCGACCTGGTCTACATCAATCTTCATGGAGCCTACAAGGCTGACTCCTGCCCCCACCACAGATGCTCAGAACACATATCCATCCTGCTAAACACTGGCTAAATGAGTCACCACCAGCTTACAGGGATATCAATGCCACCTCAGCACTGCAGGACTGTTTTGAGAGCACAGACTGGAGTATATCCAGGGAGGCGGTGACCTACGATCATCACGCCAGCATTGGTGAGTATTTGGGTTCACTGACTGGTTACATAGGAAAATGCATTTAAGATGTTACCGTAATTAAAAACTACACTGCCAAGGCAAACCAGAAACCATGATTGACTGGATTTCTCAGGGATAGGGACGCTGCCTTCGGATCGGGATATAAGATGAATATCAGGTCAGTAAGAGCCTTGCTCTCCCTGTCATCAGGAAGGCAAAGTGAGAGTGCTCACAGAAAATGTTGCAACAGCAGGGACACATGGCTCTTCTGGCAAGGTAAACAAGTCCACTCTGCATGAAAATGACAGCGACGCCTCCCCTCCTGATAGGCTGAATGCATGATTTGACACAATGAATGGTGTGACATTGAGAAAAGCCCTCTCTCCCCCTAAGGAACAGGCACCTACCTGACCACAGCCAAGGTGAGGAGGACCCTAGCCAGGGTAAACCCACGCAAAGATGTGGGGCCAGACAAGATACCTGGTCAGGATCTGAGTAGCTGTGCAGCCTAGCTAACAGAGGTCTTAATGGACATATTAACTCTATTTGCAATAGTCCACTGTCCCTGCAGGCTTCAGGCTGCTACTATCATTCTGGGGCCCAAGAGAGTGACAGTAATTGGCTTAAGCAAATTCCATTTAGTGGCACTGACCTCAATAATCATGTTTTGAGAGGCTGGTAACGGATTATATAAAATCCCATCTTCCAGTGACATTGGATCTTCCCCAGAGCTGACATTGGATTGTATAAAATCGCATCTTCCAGTGACATTGGATCCTCTGCAGATCTGGTAACGAATTATATAAAATCCTATCATCCAGCAGCATTGGATCCTCTCCAGTTTTCCTACCACTTAAACTGGTCCACTGAAAATGCCATAGCCTTGGCCCTCCACTCCGTCCTGTGCCACTGAGAAAACAATACATCAAACACCAAGATGTTGTTCATTGACTTCAGCTTATTGTTTGGTACAATCATCTCTCAGAGGCTCGTGGTAATCTGTCCTCATTGGGAATTGGCAACTGGAACTTGGACTTCTTTACAGAAAGACCCCAGTCAGTCTGGGTTGGCAACAACATCTCAAGCTCCATCACACTAAGGACTTGTGCACCCCAGGCTGTTCACCACAGTTCACACTGCTGACTCACAACTGCACTGCCAGATCCAGCTCAAACCGCATCATCAAGTTCACTGATGATGCTACAGATGTTGGCTTCATCAGCAATACTGAGTTGGCATAGAGAGAGGAGGTAGAGAGGCTTGTCGAATGGTGTGAGAACAACAACTTGAATCTCAGCGCGGACAATGCAAAATAAATGTTTGTGTATTTCAGGAAGGGTCAGGTCAACGCACTGGTATGATGTAACCTGGACCCACAACACCTCCTCATTAGTCAAGAAGGCACTTCCGAGGCGATTAAGGTGTGCAAGACTTCCCACCCTCATTCTAACAACATTCCACAGGAGCACCATCAAGAGTGTCCTGCCTGGCTCCATAATCGTGTGGTAGGGAAGCTGCAAGGCATTGGATCACAAAACCTTACAGAGGATGTAAGAACTGCCGAGAGGTTCACTGGGGTCTCTCTCCTCACTATTTGTGACACTTACCAGGAGTGTTGACTACAAAGGGCCCAAACCACTGGTTGGGATCCCTAACACCCATCCCACAATCTCTTTGACCCACTACCGTCAGGAAGGAGGTACAGGAGCATCAGGACTAGGACTGCCAGAGCTTCCTCTCCTAGGCCAAAGAATACCCTTCCACCACTGAGGTCACGTCACTAGGCAATGAGCTGTTGATTGTTTACTGTTTACCCGCACTATGCACTTCACATGCATTTTGAATTCTATTCTATTGACTTATTTGTGGTAATATTTTGTGCTATCTGCTGTGTGAAAAATGCATTGTTGGTGCATCATGCTCTAGAGGATAGTTGTTTTGTTTGGTTATATATTTTGTTTCATTTGGGGAAAAAGCTGTTCCTGAATCAGAGTGTGTGCCTTCAGGATTCAGCACCTCCTTCCTGATGGTAGCAACAAGAAGAGGGCATGTCCTGGGTGATGGGGGTCTTTAATGATGGATGCTGCCTTTTGAGCCATCGCTCCTTGAAGATGTCCTGGATGCTCCAGAAGCTAGTGGCCATGATGGAGCTGACTGAGTTTACAACACTCTGCAGCTTATTTCAGTCCTGTGAAATAGCTTCCCCCCCCCCCCCCATACTAGACAGTGATGCAGCCAGCTAAAATGCTCTCTGTAGAAATTTGAAAAGTGTTTGGTGACAGATCAAATGTCCCCAAACTCTGAATGAAATATAGCTACTGTCATGTGTTCTTTGTAAGTGCATCGATATGTTGGGTTCAGGATAGATCCTTCGAGATGTTGACCAGGAACTTCAAGTTGCTCATTCTTTCTACTTCTGATCCCTCTTGAGGACTGGTACGTGTTCCCTTGCCTCACCCTTTCCAAAGCCCACAATCATTTTGGTCTTATTGACCAAATAATAATTTAGCCAAATAATGACCAATAAGGTCCTGTATATGAGATTATGAACTGCACAATTCAAGCAAGGCAACAGATATGGATGCTAACTGTCTAATTCATGCCCAATGGGACCCACAAACATGTGCCTTGTTCAGGTTTAGTGTGGGTATGAAAGAAACATCCTTGGGTTTCCATAGCAGGTGAACTTCCCTGCCTGCAGTGGAGTGCTTGGGGAAGAGTTCTCTAAATGATAGCATATCTGGGTTGCAAAACTGATAAGTTATCGGGCTCAGTTCAATGTTCATTTTATATCTGAACAGATTGTGGAGCGAATGCCAGATTTTTTGAGTGGTATTTGTTATCTGTTTTGCTATCAAAGTAGAGGCTGTCTTTACTGAATGGAAAGATGTAAATGCTCCAACTGAGCACCCCTCCCTTTAATTCACTATAGATCAACAGTGACTTATTTCCTCTTTCTTTCCCATTAATTCCCTTTTTTCAAATTCTGATACCCAAAAACAATTTACAGGAGCAATTATCCTACCAGCACACGTTTGTTAGAAACAAATTGGGAAGTTCATGAAAATTAGGGTGTCACCATGACTCTTATGCATGCAGTTCACTTGCTCCTTTGCTTGGCTGTTGCAAGATTACAGTTACTAGTAGGTTATCTACAGTCAGGCATGCTATTCTTGGTGTGACGTTTCAAAAGTACATAAATATTGATGAGCAACAATTCTTTACAATTTATTTTTGCCTTGGGCTCCTTAGTTTGTCCTATATTAATGGGAATTCAGCTATCTTGGAGAAGGTCTGGGCTGCCACTTTTCCAGTCAGAGCTAAGCCTTAATGAGCCATGCAAACATATTATAAATAACGGAAGAAAATAGCAAATGTCACCAGTCATTTCTTAAAGGTTGCTGATCAGATGGAAGATATTCTTAAAATCAATAGGGCAGAACTTCTGCTCTGGGCACAACTGCTGACTCTGCTACTAAAAAACACCACTTTTGGAGAACCATTTCTTTCTCCAGCCTCCCTAATTTGGAGCTCCCATTTAACTGACACTTAGACAGTAGTTCTCCACCTTACTTCCATGTTGATGCCTCTGTATAGGGATTTTCCCACAGCAACTGTGAGGAACACAGGATGAAGGAACAGCTTCTCAGCCTTCACTGAGGCACACTATAGTTCTCAGTGTATTCAACATATTCACATAACCATTATTGCTCCATTCTACCACAACTGAAGAGTTTTGATAAATGTTCTGGTGAGATGTTTAAATCTTTTGCAAAATGTTAGTTACTTATAAACATGAGAACATACAAATTAAGAGTGGTCCAATTTGCCTGCTCAAGCCTGCTCCAGCATTTAATGAAATCATGATGGATCTGACTGTAGCCTCAATTCTGTATCCCACCAACTCAATGTAACTTTCAGCATCCTGCTTAGGGATCTATTACCCTCTTCCTTAAATATATTCAATGGCTCTGCTTCAGTCGTCCTTTGAAGACAAGAATCCCAAAGACTCTTGAACATCCTGGAGAAGAAAAAAAAGAAATCATCCATGGATAATGCCTAGTTCTATATTTGTCTACAAGATACAATATGCTCTCAGTCAGGTTCCTCCAGGATCATTTATTTTTCTTTAATCAATCCTTTTTAACTCTTTTGAACTCCAGCAAATGGAACTCTAGCTGTCTAATCTTTTCTTAAAAGGCCAACTACCCATTCCAATACCATTCTGGTAAACCTCTGATTCAAAATCAGAATCAGATTTATTATCCTTAACATGTATGATGAAATGTGTGGATTTTCAGCAGCAGTACAGTACAGTACCTAAAAAAAAACTACTATTACTACAGAAGAAATGCATAAAAAGAGAGCAAAATAGTGAGGTAATGTTCATAGGTGTGTCAAATGCAAGTGAACCTTTAAATGTTGACTTTTATGTTTTATGTTGACTTGGACCAATAAACAAGTTTAATTGAGCCAAATTTCTAGGCCAGTATATTCAGAAGGTGCTGCCAGAAACTTGTTTCCAGACAGTCAGGAGATCAGGCCCACCAGGTATAAAGAGACGACTGATTACCCGAGTCCCAAGTGGCATTTCAAGGGTCTGCCACTGTGGTAAACTATGTATACCTGTCTGGACACGCCCCTCTGCTGACTGCTCCCGTGGCTCCTCCCACAGACTCCTGTATAAAAGTGATTGGGGGGGGGGGGGCACTGTTCCTCCCACAGTCAGCCAACATGATTGTGCTCTTTTTTTGCTGTTAATAATACTTCCAGTCTCCTAGAGTTATTGATAGAGCATCAGCCACCTAAGCTAGTACTTGGTCGATCCGTTAAAGTTTCAGCTAATGGTGAACAAGCTGTGTTGCTTTAAGTGAATAGCAGATTGTGCAATAAGGGAGCTTCCAGCAGGGCTGTTGTACTTAACATTTGCTCCTAAAATGTCCCTTGAGAATCTTTTGGTTTCTCATTTGGTTGACTGAGATGGAGACACTAGAAAAATAAATTGCTGTGGTGCGCATCATTTTGGCAGTCACCCAGTCTTTTGCATAAATGTATCAAGATTCTAAGGGGGACCATCAAACACTTGTATTTTAACCAGGAGGAAAGTGCAAACACTTGCTTTCTGTGTATTTAACAATTTTTCAAAAACTTGCAAAAAATGTGCTTGCTGCAAATCACTGCACCAGAAACCATGGGTTCTCCAGCAAGCAGACGTTCTCCGATCACATGACCCGTGTTCGGGCGGGTTTTCTCGTTGCCTCGCATGGCTCAGCTGTGTCTGAGAGTAGGAGGTTTGGCAGCGTGGGACTTGTCAGCAATGAAGGATGTACCAAGTAATGCAACGTCTCTCATTTCACAGTCGAGTCTGTTTCTCCGCCAGCCCAGCTGGTGTTACACGGAGCTGCAGCAAACGGAAACATCACAAGCGTTCGTTAGTCTGAATTATGGGGGCATCAGATGATGTAAGTGCTAATTTGCCGTAATAGATTTCTCCTGATACCAGCAATTCGGATAAACTTTGTTGCTGAAAGTTACTGTGCTTAGTATTATAACACATTTTTTCAGTATTAATTGAAACATCTTAAGACAGACAATAAAAATTGAGTATATTTGCCGTAGTAGGCTTTAACAGATTGCAGTTTAAGGTTTCAGCATTTCGTTTATTTGAGAATGGTCTGTTTTATTGTTACAAACTGCATTGAAAAGCCTTCATTAGGACGTCACCGTATCGTTCTTTATAAACCGTGAGATCGAAAGGTATTGGTGAGAGGACAGGTGCTTGAAATGGTGGGGCGTGGGGGTGCATGAGTTTACCTCACGATGAAATGGCAAGAGGTCACAATTTGGAGAAAAAAGGATTTTACACTTAATTGACTTACTGGAACGGAAAGTCTTCTATTGCTTTTGCTCGCTTTAAATTCAGTTTCAGACACACAAGAATAATAATCTGGAACTCAGTGCCAGTAAAACAAGAAAGTATGAGAGAAAATATAGAAGTATTCTGTCTTCCGGGCATTTGTACTTGTGGATCATTTCATAAACAATTGGAACTGGAAACGGTGAATTGTCAGCAGTGTAGAACTGATCCTCCCCGGCAGTTTCGATAAGTCATTTGGTCATGATTCGTAATAAAATTCACCCACTTTCAGGTCTTTAATGATTTCATCCATTCTCTTCTGGTTTCAACCGAATCTCCCATAAATAACACCAACCATTTACTTTTACTGCCTTTTTTCCCCTTTATTGCACGCCATTTGGGAGCTAGTGACCAGCTGTATGGACCTGTATGGAGGAAGTTCCAGTAAGTGAAAATTCTTGAATTGATGTTGGTCTTTAGATTAACCTAGGTACAGTAATAACTAAAAATTAGCTGTTCAGTACATTTATTGGGCTGCCACTATTAAGTATTACTTTTGATAGGGAAGAGATTTCCTCTTGAGCAAAAACTTGGATGTTACAACTAACTGAAGTCCAATTTTGAAAATCATTATAATGCATAAGCCTGGCAATCTGAGGCATTTTTCATTGAAGCTTAACATTTACAGATTGGAGCTGATTAAGAAGAATGAAATTAAAGTGTGATGTTAAAAACAAATTTGTTGGCACTTTTAGTCAAACAGTGCAGTAAATGCACTGTTGTACACAGTATACACAGTAAAATACACAGTAAATGCAGTAAATCCAATAAATGAAAGAAGTACATTTCTTTTCCAGCAGCAATGATGAATTCCTTTCAAAAACGTTCATATTGTTTGTAGAGTTTCTGCAGAACTTTAGGTGTTACACCCAAGCAAAACAGTATGTGAAGGATAACAGATAGGCAACATGACATAGCTGATGGCACAGACAAGTGGATCATTCATCCAACTCATGGGTAGATTTGCAATGGGCAGGAGTTCAGGAAATCACCGTTAAAGAAGGTAATCAATCTCCCTTACTAATTCTCCACTGTGCAATGTATTTGAAGTGAAATTGGTGGGGAGCTGTAAACCAGACACATAGATTTTGATATTTTAAAAAAAGAAAGTAACTAGGCTAAACTTGCAACTCCCAGAAAAAGGGGGGGGGGGTGTGAAGGTCATTACTAACTTCTCCCATTTACTAGAGTGTAAACTGGATGCTAACTTCCAACTTATCTCTGATAGTGTAGCATCATCTGCCCAATTGTAACATTCATTTAATGGGCACTTCAGAGGAGGGCTAACATTTTGCGACTGACCAGTCTGAGCTACATCTAATTGCAAGTGGAAGAACACAGTGTCTGGTTTCAAGCCATTGCGCAGGAAGTGGAAATGAAGCAAGAGGTCCTCTTTTGTAGACCTGTTGGGTCTGTAGTAGATGCAAATAGCCCAAGAGGTTAACCCCAACCATAAACCAAGATTTGGATGATCCATCATGGCTTCTTCCAGAAATCCATGCTGGTCTTTCATTCACACCATTTGATATTCAAAAATAGTAGGAAATGATTCTGTGTGTAAATTATGGGAAGAGGTGAACTTTCAGATGCAGGGCAGAATCCTTGCCCTCAGAATTAGATTTATATTTAAGTAGTACAGGTACAGCACTGGCACCCAGCCATCAATATACTTTGGGACTATCCCAAAAAGCAGGACAAATTTTGCTGGCTAATTACCATCCAATCAGTTCCTTTCAAATTACCAGTAAAGAGAGGGAACGTCTTGTTGACAACACTGCCAAGCGACAGCTCAAGCTGAATTTTTTTTCTCCCAAGCCAGATCTCGTTATAACCTCAGTCTAACTATGGACAAGTAACTTGGATTTCAGAGATAGGATGAGTCCAGTAGCAGAATTTTAGTTGAATGCCTATGCTGGTGCAGTCTTTTATTATTCTATTATAGATTGAGTGTGTCCATAAGGAAATGAATCTCGGGGTTGTAGATGGTGACAAATGTTCTTTGATAATAAATTTACATTGAACTTTTAAAACTGAAGCCATAGCGAATTACTGGTAAAATTCTTCTTTGGCAGGAGTTTTGTGATGGCCAAGGGAAAATGCTTGTGGTTGTTGGAGATATCGATCTTGGCCACAGAACAACACCAATACCAATTGAAAGATGCTCGCTGACCTAAACCTCATTCCACCGAGTGGTCTGTAGCCCTGCAACTCAGATAGTGTTGAGAAGCCCTAGCCAAGAGAAATGTTCGGGGCAGTAGTAGACATAGACTTTAATGAGGGCCTTTAATAATGTCCTTCATGATAGGCTGGTCTAGAGGTTTATGGGTTCAAGGGTGAGTACCCAATTGGACACAAAATTAGCTTGATGTAGTGGTAGGTTGTTTCTCAAACTGGATGCCTGTACTCAGCCCCCCTCCCTCCCGTTTTTCATCATGTAAATGATTTGGATAAGAATGCAAATGACATGGTTAGTAAGTTTGTATATGGCACCAAAATTGGTGGGATAGTAGGCAGTGAATAAGATTAAAAAGGGATATTCGGAGATGGTGGAGGGGGGGTGTACAAATGGACTCAAAAAATGAATAGAGAAATGGCAGATGGAATTTAGATCTGAAAAATGCAAAACAATATATTTTGGGATGTTAAATTAAGGCAGTCATACACAGTGAATGATGGTACAGGGGAGTGCTGTTCAGCAGAGAAGCCTAGTTGCACAAGTACATAGCTCCTGAAGGTGGTGACAGGCTGATTAAGGCATTTGGCATACTTACCTTCATCAGTCAGTGCATTGAGTACATGAGTTAAGATGTCATAGTACAGTTGTACAAGCAATGGTGAGACAATTTTGGAATTTTGTGTGTATTTCTGATAGTCCTTCTATACAAGGATTATCCCTGAAAACTAATGACCAGTTTCCACAGAATAGATCTGTATTTACTGACAAGTACTTTTTATGGTTACAGATAAAAAGCACATAAATTTGCAAGCTAAATTCCTGTGTGTACATTCACTAGGTTTCCGTGACCCTCCATGAACAATCAAAGAAGAGAAAAGGTAATACCTAGAAAAAGGGGTGTCTGCTGGCCAGGTGTTCTTCTTGATCCCGATTGTAATCTCCATGAGTCCAATGAGGGGGCCCTCCATTTTCATAATGTATGGTGTCTGGAAAGTTGTTACTACCATTTAGTCATTCCTCCACATGTAGGTCTCAAATCTTGCAAAATCAGCGATCAGTGGGGAAAAAAAAACCAGTGGAAGTTGTTCCTCCTTTCTTATTCTTTTCTGCATCAGATCAATCTGTGATGTTTCAATTTCATTGGCTCGTGGTCATCTGACTGAGTTGCGTCAAATTCTCATTTGATGTGGTTCAAGGCTACAAGCAGTATTACTTTATGGCCTTCTCAGATAAAAAGCTGTTTATTATTTAAAATAGCTGGTTTGCAAAAGGAGCACCTGTGATCTGGTTGGCTGGGCCCAGTGTTTGTGTGACCTGGTAAGACTAGTTTGAACCAGTCTAAATTGGGGAAATAAAGGAAATCACATAAGGCACGAGGCTGAGAGTTTCTGTTCTAGCAGATCATTAGCAGAAGCTCCTTGTGTTCACGTTCAACTGCTCTGATTTAAGTTATCCGGGGCAAGAATCAATTCATCAAACAGTTCACAAAATGGCAGCTTCAAGGACAGTCTCACAAAATGGCCACCCCTATTCCTCCCATCACATGGCGAGAACGCAAACCTCTGCTTTGTCTGTTTGCACTGCCCTTGCCTCATTCCTATTCACTGATTTGTAGATTGCACTTCTTTCTGGCTGACAAAAGGATGTGATTAAGCTAGAGGGGATGAAGCAAATATTCACAAAAATGTTAGAGAACTTAAGTTATAAGGAGAGATTGGATGGGTTCAGTCTATTTCTTTGGAGTGTAGGAGGCTCAGTGGTGACCTTGTAGAGGTGTAGAAAATTGTGAAGGGCTAAAGTACTTCATTTCTGGCAATGTTCTTAAAAATCTCCTCTCTAAGCTTTCCAGTGTAATCACAGCATTTCTGTAATGCATTGACCAGAAATTAATGCAGTACTTGAGCTGTCACATCACTGGTGTGCCAGTACTTAACCCACTGTTCTAATGTGTGGCTACACACAGCTCAAGTACCATCAAATTTGCAGATAACACTGCACTTGTTGGTATTATATCTGATGGTAACAGGGATCCATCGATTAACTGTTTGCTGTTATAACACCAACTTGTACTCAATGTCATCAAGTCCAAGGAATTGATTTTGGATCCCTGGATGTGGAAGGTCCTTTGGTTTCTCTACTCTACTTGCTATCCTCTTATTTATTATACATTTCCTTGCTTTGTTGCACCTCTCAAAATGCATTCATTCAGAATTTTTCATTGATTAAACTCCAGCTGCCACTTTTATCGTCAACTGGCCAAAGCATGTATATCATAGATTTCCCTCTAACTGTCAGCACGTGACTGACTTTTGTAGACCTCTGAACCATTTAGTCATTCCTCCACATGTAGGTCTCAGATCTTGCAAAATCAGCGATCAGGTGCCAGTGGAGCCACTTTTGAGTTGTAGTAGCAACCATTGATCATTAGCCTTTGCTTTCTGCATTGAGCCACCTCTGGATCCAATTTGCCATTCTTCCACTGATCCCCTGCCCGATTACTGTGTTTCCTCACCCCCAGCCTTCCATGTGGGAGTTTAATAAGAGCTTTGTTAAAATTCATCACGATTGCATAAAGTATATTCATTTACCCTTGTTATCTCAGAGAAAAGATACTAGTGTCCCTTCTGTCAGTAAGCATCAAATGGTGCAGCGTGTCAGGAAATTGAGCAGTCCGTGTTTGCAGGTAGCAAACCTGAGTCAAAGTTCAGTCTTAGTTTGAAAGTTGGCAATAATATCACTACTGAACAAGTGATAGTTACTGATAATCTCAAACTGTAGAGAGAATAACTAAAAACACAAAATGCTGGCAGAACTCAGCAGGCCAGACAGCATCTATGGGAGGAGGTAGTGACGACGTTTCGGGCCGAAACCCTTCATCAGGAGGACACCTCCCTCCCCTTTCTAGATCTTTGATTCTATCTCTGGAGACAGCCTATCCGACGTCTACTACAAACCTACAGACTTTCACAGCTACCTAGACTATTCCTCCTCCTACCCTGTCTCCTGCAAAAATGCTATCCCTTTCTCTCAATTCCTCTGCCTCCGCCGCATCTGCTCTCAGGATGAGGCCTTTCATTCTAGGACAGAGGAGATGTCTTCCTTTTTTAAAGAAAGGGGCTTCCCTTCGTCCACTATCAGCTCTGCCCTCCATCGCATCTCCTGTATTTCACGCACCTCTGCCCTCACCCCATCCCCCTGCCAGCCCACCAGGGATAGAGTCCCCCTGGTCCTCACCTATCACCCTACCAGCCTACAGATCCAACGTATAATCCTCTGTAACTTCCGCCACCTCCTACGGGATCCCACCACCAGACTCATCTTCCCTTCCCCCCATTCTCGGCTTTCCGCAGGGATCGCTCCCTACGCGACTCCCTTGTCAATTTATCCCCCCATCCCTCCCCACCGACCTCCCTCCAGGCACTTATCCCTGCAAACGGAAGAAGTGTACACCTGCCCCCACACTTCTTCCCTCACCACCATCCCAGGCCCCAGACAGTCCTTTCAGGTGAGGCACCACTTCTCCTGCGAGTCAACTGGGGTGATATACTGTATCCGGTGCTCCCGATGTGGCCATTTATACATTTTGGAGACCTGCCGCAGACTGGGAGACCGTTTCGCCGAACACCGGCGGTCAGTCCTCCAGCAGTGGCGGGATCTCCCTGTGGCCACACACTTCAATTCCACAGATCACTCCCACTCCGATATGTCTGTCCATGGCCTCCTCTACCGTCAAGATGAGGCCACATGCAGGTTGATGGAGCAATACCTTATCTCCCGCCTAGGTAGCCTCCTACCTACATTCAACTCTCAGACCTCAGTTGATACTCCTGCCCCCCCTTACCCCATCCCTACCTATAATTTTAATATGGTTCTCTTTCTCTTTTTCCCCCTCACTATAATCTTCCCCCAGCCCTACCTTTCTTTCTCTTTTATTTCCCATAATTCTCCACCTTCCCCCAGCCCATTTCCCTCCAGCCTATCACTTCCCAGCTCTCTACTTCATCCCTCCCCCCCCACTTCTTATCCCCCCTCGACCATCCCATGTTACTTCACTCCTGATGAAGGGTTTCGGCCCGAAATGTCGTCACTACCTCCTCCCATAGATGCTGTCTGGCTTGCTGAGTTCTGCCAGCATTTTGTGTTTTTATTTATTTCCAGCATCTGCAGATTCACTCTTGATGCCAGAGAATAGCTAACTACCTTGACATTCCATAGCACTATTTTGTGAGTCCCTACCACCAACATTCATGGGGATGGTGCGGTGTGCTAAGACCAGAAACTTCATTTGTCTAGCACATACTATCATTTGAGCAGAGTTCTGTGCCTTGCTGCGAGTGATTTGCCTCTCTTTAGCAAAATGTTAATCGGCAATGTGATGGAGTTCTCTCAGCCGGGCTGAATAAGTGCAGCTTCATTAATTTAGGCAGGTTGGTACCATCCAGGCCAAGGCAGCCCACTTGATTGGCACCATATCTGCTAGTGGCACACCCTTGGCTGTGCTGTGAAGTATTTGTATAATGGGTATAATTTCCTAATAAAGGTGCTTTAGCAGCCCTTCCCAAACCTTCACATTGTACCAACAGGAAGGGAAAAGGTCAGGAGTCAGCTGGGACCATGACCACCTTTTGATTCTCTAGCTGCAACCACATTGCTGCTCCTTTCTTGCTGGGTTTAAATCCCAAATTCACATTGGATGAAATTATTTATAATTCATTGCTTGTTGGAGATTTAAGCTAGGTCTATCTTAATCTTTATCAATGATTCCCATGTTGCATAGTTGCTTAATCAACTGTCAAGTGTAGCTCTGAAAAGATGAGAACAAATAAAACATCTACCCCGTTCAACCACACTAGCTTCAGGTTGGACAGTCCTTTCCGAAGGTTGCCTATCTATGAGCAACTACATGTCCTGCTAAGGATAGGGCAGGGGCCTGTTCCTGAGAGCTGTCTGTAACCCAAACTATTGACAAGTCATGACCCAAGTCCCCACACAACAGAAGAAGCCTGTAGAAGCTGGCAAATTTACCATGCCAGTCTTCAAACACCTATTCATACATACAGGCAGATGTTTGGAAGCTGGGGAGGATATGTATGCAAAATTGAGCTCATTCAATACTGACAAACAGGTAAATTTTGAGAATTTGTGGACCTGCTTCACGTCAACCCATTTCCATAGCTGCCTAAATTGGTCTCAGGAATAGATTTATTGTGGACTTTATGGGCTAGCATTCTTTTTCTCTCTTGCATGCAAGAATGGTATCTTCTTCTAGAGCCAAATTCAATTAAGTTGCGGTTAGCACAAAATAATACAGATGAATTTTAATCCAATAAAAAGTTCAAGCTTCTAATCCTATTGACAAAATTCTTTGTGCAGATTGCTAAACATTCAGACACCCTTGTTTATTTAATAAAGCAAAAGCCTATTGTTCCATTGAGATTTTCTGCACCTTGGGAATTCAGAACATCATATACACAATGAGTGCACACAAAGGAAATATGGCAGTCAATTTGGACACGGAGGGTTTGATTAAACCATTGCTAAGTGTAGTGCCATAGGAACATTTGCTTCCATTGAGATGACGCCTTCAATTAATGACTAGTGTTTAACTTGTAAAGTGTGAATTCCATCCATAGCGTGTAAGCATTTGTAAAGACTTGTGCTGTGTAGTGAACTCCACAATCACCATGCTGGTTAGACATAATTTTTAGGAGGAGTTGCTACCTCCAATTTCTGCAGCCCAAATTTTCCTCAGAAATCAAAAGCATTTTGTCAATTGAACTGCGCAGGAGCAAAATTTGATATTATTGGCTAAGACGTAAAAGTTTATAAAATGATGAAAGGCATAGTTGGGTTACGGGTAGTATTTTTCCCAAGGTCAAAATGTCAATTACTGAAGGGCAAGTGAGAAAGTTTAACAGTTGTGTGAGGTAGATGCCTAGAAGGTGCTGCTAGAGGCGGTGGTCTAAGCAGAAGCAATAGCAACATTTAAGAGGCATTTATAAAAAGGCATGAAGTGACAAGGAATAGAGGGAACACACACAAAATGCCGGAGGAACTCAACAGGCCAGGCAGCGTCTATGGAAAAGAATAAACAGTTGACGTTTTGGGCTGAGTCCCTTCAGCAGGACTGGGAAAAAATGATGAAAGGTCAGCAAGAAAGTGGGACGAGGGGAGTAAGAAGTACAAGGTGGCAGGTGATGGGTGAAATAAAGAGCTGGGAAGTTGATTGGCGAAAGAGATAAATGGCTGGAGAAGGGGCAATCTAATAGAGGGTAGAAGACCATGGCAGAAAGGGAAGGGGGATGTGATGACTAGGTAGGGAGATAAGGTGAGAGAGGAAAACTAGGATGGGAGAAAGCTGGGTGGGGGGGGTAATTACCCGACATTCAAGAAATTAATGTTCACGCCATCAGGTTGGAGGCTACCCAGATGGAATATAAGGTGTTGCTCTTCCAATCCGAGTGTGGCCTCATCACAGCAGTAGAGGAGACCGTGGACTGATGTGTTGGAATGGGAAGTAGAATTAAAATGAGAGGTCACCTGGAGAACCCACTTTTTCTGGTGGTTGGAGCATAGGTGCTCCGGAAAGCAATCTCCAAATCTATATCGGGTCTCACCAGTATACAGGAGGTGACACCGGGAGCAGCAGATAAAATAGATGACCCCAAAAGACTGTCGCCTCACCTGGATGGACTGCTTGGGGCCTCGTGTGGTAGTGAGGAAGAAGATATTGGGACAGGTCTAGCACTACCAGGAGGGAAATCAGTGGGGAGGGATAAACAGA
Source organism: Hemitrygon akajei (assembly GCF_048418815.1). Classification (NCBI taxonomy): domain Eukaryota; kingdom Metazoa; phylum Chordata; class Chondrichthyes; order Myliobatiformes; family Dasyatidae; genus Hemitrygon; species Hemitrygon akajei. Next base: position 98,938,679 of record NC_133136.1, read on the forward strand.
TAAGGGAATCATGTAGGGGGAGGGAAAGATGTGCTTGGTGGTGGGACCCTGTTGGAGATGGTGGAAGTTATAGAGAACTGTGTGCTGTACAAAGAGGATGGTGGAGTGGTAGGTGAGGACGAGGAACGTTATCCCTGGTGTGGCGGGAGGATGGGGTGAGAGCAGACATGCATGAATGGAAGAGATGTGAGTGAGGGCATCATTGACAATGGAGGAAAGGAATCCCCTTTCTGTGAAGAAAGTGGTCATTTCATTAGTTCTAAAATGAAAATCCTTATCCTGAGAGCAGATGTAGTGAGTTGGAGGAACTGAGAGAAGGGGATGGCATTTTTTACAAGTGACAGGGTGAGAAGAGGTATAGTCTAGTTAGTTGTGATAATTAAGTGTGTTTATAAAAGGTATCGGTGGACAAGCTGTCTCCAGAGAGGGAGACAGAAATCGAGAAAGGGGAGGGAGGTGTTGGAAATGGAACAGGTCATTTTGAGGGCAGGGTCGAAGTTGGAGGCAAAGTGGATGAGTTCAGCATAGGTGCAGGAAGCAGCACTGATACAGTTGTTGGTGTAATGTAGGAAAAGTTGGGGAGTGATACCAGTGTAGGCATGGACAATAGACTGTTCCACATAGCCAGCAAAAAGGCAGACACAGCTGGGACCCATGTGAGAAATAGACGGGATTCTCATTTGGCTCATTTGAGCTTCAGCGAGGTTAGTGGACTTCATTTTTCCTGGCATGTTTTGAGGAATAGAGAGCATGTCTGTAGGGTTAGTACTTTGCTTTGGGTAGTTTTAAATTGAAGCAACAGGCGAAGAGGGAAGAGGTAAAAGAAGCTCGGAGAGAAGCTATTTTTTAAATGATCGGGGCAAAGAGACTAGACTGCACAGGCGCGTGACGTAGCGCGCCAAAGGTTTAAAAGAAAGACCGTCATATACAGCGATCATCGTCGTAGTGGCCATTGTCGGAGTGGACTGAGGCAGAGTGGGACGGCTTTGGCTCAATCAGGCTTCAGCGAGAACAGGCAGAGGCGAGGTTGAACGGGGCACGACTGCGCAAGCGCGTGAAGGTCGGCCTCTGAGATCAGCGGGGGAATTTAAAAAGCAAGCAGAGGCTGAGTAAGAGTTTCACTCCAGGAGAGGTAAGGCCGGGTAAGCTCTTTTAATTAATCTAATTAGATTAGGAATAGGTAATGGAGGCAGCAGTTAGGGCAGTTGAGTGCTCCGTTTGCAGTATGTGGGAAGTCAGGACGAGCACAACTGTCCCTGATGACTACACCTGCAAAAGGTGCATCCAGCTGCAGCTCCTGAAAACCGTGTTAGGGAACTGGAACTGGATGAACTTCGGATCATTTGGGAGGCAGAGGCAGAAATAGATAGGAGTTTCAGGGAGATAGCCATCCCTAGGAGTCAGGATACAGGTAGTTGGGTGACTGTCAGGAGAGGGAAGGGGAATAGACAGAATGAACAGAGCACCCCTGTGGCTGTTCCCATCAATAATAAGTATACCGTTTTGGATACTGTTGGTGAGGACGATCTACCAGGGACAAGTTGTAGTGGTTGCGTCTCTGGCACCGAGACTGGACCCTCAGCTCAGAAGGGAAGGAGGGAAAAGAGGAGAGCAGTAGTGATAGGGGATTCGATAGTTATGGGGACAGATAGGAGGTTCTGTGGAAGAGATCGAGAATCCCGGATGGTCTGTTGCCTCCCTGGTGCCAGGGTCCGCGATATCTCGGATCGAGTTCTCAGTATTCTCAAGAGGGAGGGTGAGCAGCCGGATGTCGTAGTCCATGTAGGGACCAATGACGTGGGTAGGAAGAGTGAGGAGGTCCTGAAAGGTGAGTTTAGGGAGCTAGGTGCCAAGTTAAAGGACAGGACCTCCAGGATAGCAATCTCAGTGCCATGTGCAGGTGGGTTTAGAAATAGTAAGATAGTGCAGTTCAACATGTGGCTGAAGACATGGTGCAGGAAGAGGGGCTTCAGATTTATAGATAATTGGGCAGTTTTCCAGGGAAGGTGGGACCTGTTCCGGCTGGACGGTTTACATCTGAACTGGAGGGGGACAAATATTCTTGCAGGTAGGTTTGCTAGAGAGGCTCCAGTGGATTTAAACTAGATACAAGGGGGGAGGGGAACCAGAGTGTAGGAACAGATGTATGGGAGAAGGAAGAAAAATAAGATAGTTAAGTTGTTTGCACTGTTAGTGATAAACAGAGTAAGAGGTGGAGAATTTCTTAAATGCATTTATTTTATTGCTAGGAGCATTGTAAGAAAGGTGGATGAGCTTAGAGCATGGATTGATACCAGGAAGTATGATGTTGTAGCTATTAGTGAAAAATGGTTGCAGGAGGGGTGTGATTGGCAACTAAATATTCCTGAATTTCGTTGCTTCAGGTGTGATAGAATCGGAGGGACAAGAGGGGGAGGTGTTGCGTTGCTTGTCAGAGAAAATATTACAGTGGTGTTCTGGCGGGAGAGATTAGAGGGCTCGTCTAGGGAGCCTATTTGGGTGGAATTGAGGAATGGGAAAGGTGTAGTAACACTTATAGGGGTGTACTATAGTCTACCTAATGGGGAGTGAGAATTGGAGGAGCAAATTTGTAAGGAGATAGCAGATATTTATAGTAAGCACAGGGTTGTGATTGTGGGAGATTTTTATTTTCCACACATAGACTGGGAAGCCCATACTGTAAAAGGGATGGATGGTTCGGAGTTTGTAAAATGTGTGCAGGATAGTTATTTTGCAGCAATACATAGAGGTACTGACTAGAGAAGGGGCAGTGTTGGATCTTCTGTTAGGGAATGAAATGGGTCAGGTGACAGATGTATGTGTTGGGGAGCACTTCGGGTCTAGTGATCACAATGCCATTAGCTTCAATATAATTATGGAGAAGGATAGGACTGGACCCAGGGTTGAGATTTTTGATTGGAGAAAGGCTAACTTCGAGGAGATGCGAAAGGATTTAGAAAGAGTGGATTGGGACAATTTGTTTTATGGGAAGGATGTAATAGAGAAATGGAGGTCATTTAAAGGTGAAATTTTGAGGGTACAGAATCTTTATGTTCCTGTTAGGTTGAAAGGAAAGGTTAAGAGTTTGAGAGAAATAAATGGTTTTCAAGGGATGTTGGAAACTTGGTTACGGAAAGGAAAGATATCTATAATAAATAAAGGCAGCATGGAGTAAATGAGGTGCTCGAGGAATATAAAGAATGTAAGAAGAATGTTAAGAAAGAAATTAGAAAAGCTAAAAGAAGATAGGAGGTTGCTTTGGCAAGTAATGTGAAAATAAATCCAAAGGGTTTCTACAGTTATATTAATAGCAAAAGGATAGTGAGGGATAAAATTGGTCCCTTAGAGAATCAGAATGGACGGCTATGTGTGGGGCCAAAAGAGATGGGGGAGAGTTTGAACAATTTCTTTTCTTCAGTATTCACTAAGGAGAAGGATATTGAATTGTGTAAGGTAAGGGAAACAAGTAGGGAAGTGATGGAAACTATGACGATTATGACGAGCAGGAAGTACTGGCGCTTTTAAGGAATATAAAATTGGATAACTCTCCGGGTCCTGACAGGATATTCCCTAGGACCTTGAGGGAAGTTAGTGTAGAAATAGCAGGGACTCTGACAGAAATATTTCAAATGTCATTAGAAATGGGATGGTGCCGGAGGATTGGTGTATTGCTCATGTGGTTCCATTATTTAAAAAGGGTTCTAAGAGTAAACCTAGCAATTATAGGCCTGTCAGTTTGACGTCAGTGGTGGGTAAATTAGTGGAAAGTGTTCTTAGAGATGGTATATATAATTATCTGGATAGACAGGGTCTGATTAGGAACAGTCAGCATGGATTTGTGCGTGGAAGTTCATGTTTGACAAATCTTATTGAATTTTTTGAAGAGGTTAGTAGGAAAGTTGAGGGTAAAGCAGTGGATGTTGTCTATATGGACTTCAGTAAGGCCTTTGACAAGATTCCGCACGGAAGTTTAGTTAGGATGGTTCAATCTTTAGGTATTAATATTGAAGTAGTAAAATGGATTCAACAGTGGCTGGATGGGAGATGCCAGAGAGTAGTGGTGGATAACTGTTCGTCAGGTTGGAGGCCAGTGACTAGTGGTGTGCCTCAGGGATCTGTACTGGGTCCAATGTTGTTTGTCATTTACATTAATGATCTGGATGATGGGGTGGTAAATTGGATTAGTAAGTATGCAGATGATACTGAGGTAGGTGGTGTTGTGGATAATGCAGTAGGTTTTCAAAGCTTGTTGAGAGATTTAGGCCAGTTAGAAGAGTGGGCCGAATGATGGCAGATGCAGTTTAATGCTGATAAGTGTGAGGTGCTACATTTTGGTAGGAATAATCCAAATAGGACATACATGGTAAATGGTGGGGCTTTGAAGAATGCAGTAGAACAGAGTGATCTAGGAATAATGGTGCATAGTTCCCTGAAGGTGGAATCTCATGTAGATAGGGTGGTGAAGAAAGCTTTTGGTATGCTGGCCTTTATAAATCAGAGCATTGAGTATAGGAGTTGAGATGTAATGTTAAAATTGTACAAGGCATTTGTAAGGCCGAATTTGGAGTATTGTGTACTGTTCTGGTCACCGAATTATAGGAAAGATATAAACAAAATAGAGTACAAAGAAGATTTACTAGAATGTTACCTGGGTTTCAGCACCTAAGTTACAGGGAAAGGTTGAACAAGTTAGGTCTTTATTCTTTGGAGCGTAGAAGGTTGAGGGGGTACTTGATAGAGGTATTTAAAATTATGAGGGGGATAGAGTTGATGTGGAAAGGCTTTTTCCATTGAGAGTAGGGGAGATTCAAACAAGACATGAGTTGAGGGTTAGGGTGCAAAAGTTTAAGGGTAAAACAAGGGGGAATTTCTTTACTCAGAGAGTGGTAGCTGTGTGGAACGAGCTTCCAGTAGAAGTGGTAAAGGCAGGTTCGCTATTGTCATTTAAAGTAAAATTGCATAGGTATATGGACAGGAAAGGAATGGAGGGTTATGGGCTGAGTGCAGGTCGGTGGGACTAGGTGAGAGTAAGTGTTCGGCATGGACTAGAAGGGCCAAGATGGTCTGTTTCAGTGCTGTAATTGTTCTATGGTTATATGGATATCAGGTGTGGGAATCCTGGGTATCTTCCAGTGGAGTGCAAGAATAGCATGATCAGGCATATTAATGTGTGGCTGAGAGACTGGTGTAGAGGGCAGGGCTTCAGATTCCTGGACCATTGGGGCCTCTTCTGGGGGAGGTACGACCTGTACAAAAAGGACGGGTTACACCTGAACCCAAAGGGTTGCAATATCCTAGCAGGTAGGTTCAATAGAGCTATTAGCGAGGGTTTAAATGAATTTGGCAGGGGGATGGGAACCAGAGTGATAGGGCCGAGGAAGGGGAAAACAGAAATAAATCAAAGATAGTGTGGAACAGAGATGATAGAAAGGACAGGCAGGAGATGAGGCATAATAGAAACGTAGAAATCCTACAGCACAATATAAGCCCATTGGCCCACAAAGTTGTGCCGAACATGTCCCTACCATAGAATTTACTAGGCTAACCTATAGACCTCTATTTTACTAAGCTCTCCTGTTCCCATTGATGATGCAAAGATGATCACCAGAGGCTCAGCAATCTCCTCCCTCGCCTCCCACAGTAGCCTGGGGTACATCTCATCCGGTCCCGGCGACTTATCCAACTTGATGTTTTCCAATAGCTCCAGCACATCCTCTTTCTTAATATCTACATGCCCAAGCTTTTCAGTCTGCTGAAAGTCATCACTACAATCACCAAGATCCTTTTCCATAGTGAATACTGAAGGAAAGTATTCATTATGCACCCCTGCTGTTTCCTCCGTTTCCATACACACTTTCCCACTGTCACACTTGATAAGTCCTATTCTTTCACATCTTATCCTCTTGCTCTTCACATATTTGTAGAATGCCTTGGGGTTTTCCTTAATCCTGCCTGCTAAGGCCTTCTCATGGCCCCTTCTGGCTCTCCTAATTTCCTTCTTAAGCTCCTTCCTATTAGCCTTATAATCTTCTAGATCTCTAACACTACCTAGCTCTCTGACTCTTTTGTAAGATTTTCTTCTTGACTAGATTTACTGCAGCTTTTGTACATCATGGTTCCTATACCTTACCGTTACTTCCCTGTCTCATTGGAACGTACCTATACAGAGCTCCACACAAATATCTCCTGAATATTTGCCACATTTCTTCCATACTTTTCCCTGAGAACATCTGTTTCCAATTTAAGCCTCCAATTTCATGCCTGATAGCCTCATAATTCCTCTTACTCCAATTAAGTGCTTTTCTAACTTGTTTGTTTCTATCTCTCGCCAATGCTATTGTAAAGGAGACAGAATTATGATCACTATCTCCAAAATGCTCTCCCACTATTCTAAAGGTATAGAATATAAGAGCAGGGAGGTGATGTTGAGGCTCTATTGTGTGCAGTTTTGGGCTCTATATTTTAGAAAGGATATACTGATATTGGAGAGGGTTCAGAGAAGAGTCACTAGAATGATTGCAGGAATAAAAGGGTTACCGTATGAGGAACATCTGGCAGCAGCTGTTGGGTTGTATTCCCTGGAGTTTAGGAGAATGGGGGGGGGGGGAGGGGGGGATCTCATAGAAACATTCTGAATGTTAAAAAGCCTGAACAGGTTAGACATGGCAAAGTTATTTCCTATGGTAGTGGAGTCTGGAATAAGAGGGCATGACTTCAGGATTGAAGGATGTCCATTTAGAACAGAGATGTGGAGAAATTACTTTATTCAGAGGGTGTTAAATCTCTGGAATTTGTTGCCACGATCGGCTGTGCAGGCCAAGTCATTGGGTGTATTTAATGCAGAGATAGATTAGGTTCTTGATTAGCCAGGGCATCAAAGGGTATGGAGAGAAGGCAGGGGAGTGGGGATGACTGGAATAATTGGATCAGCCCATGATTGAATGGCGTGGCAGACTCGATGGGCTGAATGGCCTACTCCTGCTCCTATGCCTACGGTCTTATGGGATGTGGACCTTGTGCAGGCTGATAGAAATTTAGAGTGACATCGTGGTTGATAGACTGAAGGTGTCAGGTGTGGCAGGCTGAATTGCTTGTTCCTGTGATCTGTTGCTCTATCTAAAGAGGCAGCAGAGTAACCTTATGGTTGGACTACGAGCCATAGTCATACAACATAGAAACATGGGCAGTCCTCTTCCATACCGTTCAGTGGACATCCATTTATATGTCTTCCAGCCCTTGATAAGTAGATGTCTGTTCCCAGGAAATTTAAGTGCTGACATTTCCAGCATCTGCAGATTTTTCTCTTGTAAGTGCTCGTGATTTTGGATTGGTGACTCACCAGCTCTAAACCTGTATAAAGGGCTGGTATTAACATCACTATTGATTGGCATAAAATTGCCCCTGATATTCCATTTCTCAACATCAGTTCACATCCACCATTATGCTTGACCTCTTTGAATTCTCAACATTTAATGCCAAGGATGCTTAACACTGTCTTCAGAGCAAAATCTGTTTCCAAGTGGAAAGTCAGTTGATGGGTTTTGACTACCATTTGCTAAGTTCGCTAAGTTGGGCTGTATCAATGAAGATAAATGTACTTTATCAATTTATGTTCAGCAGGCTTTGGTTCTAATGGTTGCAGGGTTTGAAAATAGATAATATTGATGTGGAGAGAAGCTCTGGTAATCCACCACACTCAAAATTTTGGTGCAAGACAGACAGATTTTCCAGACCTTTGTACTTCTGTTATTCATTTAATTTGGGTTTTCCAGACATTTGAAAATAAAATAAAAGTTTTAAACTAGAAGTTTAAAGTTGGTTGCGGGTAAGATGGAAGAAAAAAATAGGAAATGGAAACAAAATAGGAATGAAATTATGGTGGCTAAAATGAAAAACAGCTTAATGGATTGGAAAACCAAACTAAAATGCATTCTGGTTATTTACAGAGCCTCTGCAGGAACAGACAGGGGAAAAATAAGCCTACATTTCAGACCCTTCAAATCATTTTACAATCTGAAGGATTTTCCTTGAAGCATTATTTTTTCACTTTCAGCTGCTGACTAATTTTGCACAAATGTTCTTGATTTTTTTAATTTAAGATGAACTTTAAATTGTGAAATGCCCTAGTTATTCAATCTTTAATACTTTCAAACTCAATTCCTATTCATTTACTGAATAATGTTGAGGGTTAATCCACTGCTCTGTGTTGAATCATGTAAAATGAATTAAAGTTTAGTGTCTGTCAACCAGGATGATCTCTGTCTTGTTCTGTTAATCAGCTGCATTTCAAATTGGTCTTTTGTATCTAGTGTTCCAATTATATATTTTCTTCGGTGACATTACATCCATCATAAAATTAGCAAGTAGGGATGTTCGCTGATGATTCAATTCCTTTTGCAGGTGTTGTAGGGACCTCTATACTAGCCCCCTCACTCCTCAGTTATAAATTTTTCCTTAACCCTGTTTGGGAGTTGGGTGGGTAAAACTGCTCATTTCCTGGTTCATTTCCACTATCACAAGTGCACTGTGGTTGCACTGGAGCTATTGGTGTAGGCTAGCTGGCAGCATCTCCCAAGCCACATCCTTTGCCACGAGCAAAGTCAAGGACAGAAGGTGCAGGTGAACTCCTCCACTTGCACGTTCCTGTCCAGGCTACACAGAATGCGGTCTTGGAAATATTTCTCAGTTCCTTTATCACCTAAAGCCTGGAACTCTCCAATAAGCAGCATCGTGGGAGGATTTTTATCAGGGTCACCAGCACTGTGACTCTAAAGGTAGCTTACCACCACCATCTCGAGAGCAGTTTGGGATGAGAAATAAATGCTAATATTGCTAGTGATGCCAACATCCCATCAATGTATTCCTGCTAGATATTGCAGAGGGGGAAGAAAAGAATATAATGCCAGGTTGGCCATAGTTGCCCCTGCCTCAGGCTTGTGGCTACTCTGCAGTAATCGTTGGTGCAGGTCAAGATAAGAATGGCAACTAGGCCCTTGACACGTCCTGAGTCACTGCCATAAGCCCCTCCTTGATGGTTTTTAACAGTGCAAGTCTGGGCATGTTTAAAATATAAAAGGTATTTCAAATTAGTTTTAAATGTTAATAAACATTTGTATATAAAACTACATAAATAATCTAAAAGAAAAAAAGTAGCTAATTAACTTATCTTTTAGTTAAATTTGGTGATTCCAGTCAAATAACTGGAGCTATACTCAAATCACCTGCTGTGGCTTGTGCAAAGCGAAGGGGTCTGGTATGGTTTATCCTGTCACTGATGATTATATATTTACGAAATTAACGAAATTATCTGTTATTTACGAAATGCTCCAGTTCATGGGGACAGGTCTGGATGGAGCCGTGTGACACTATCATCCAGTGTCAAAGTGAAGCCCTCAATCATTTAAATATTTACTGCTGATAGTTCTTGTGAACTGCTAACCTCTGCCTACTGATGGCTAAAGGTAGTAACAAACAAAAATAATACTTAAAGATTGAGTTAGCTTTCTTGTAATCCATATTAGCATTTTATTTGTGAAGTATTTATTTTGGCAGTATAGAGCCCAAAATAAATTGAAAAGAAAATTTGAGTTTTTGTTGTTCCAGAATACCATCAAGCATTGCATAAGAATCCCATGACAGCATATATTCTATACATATATATGCTATATATACAAATATTTGTTAAAGAATCTCTTGTGTACAAAGCTTTTGTAAATCTGGAATATCTCTTAATGATGTGCAAAATTTATTCTTGTTTTGTAGATTGCATTTATGAATGCTTTTACTTGGCTCCAAGTGATATTCTTGGCTGGCACATTTTCCAGAATCTTTTTCACCCATTTCCTATTCATCTGCTATCTATCCCTTCCCCTAAATACATTTAACTGTTCACCTGGCAAACCAAAGATATGTACAAACAAGCTGGATGAACTCAGCAGGTCGGGCAGCATTCGTTGAAATGAGCAGTCAACGTTTCGGGCCGAGACCCTTCGTCAGGACTGAAGAAGGTGGGGGGAGGGTGGAAAACCAATCAGAGGAAAGATCAAGGGGTGGGGGAGGGGAAGCAGGGAGGGGATAGGCAGGAGAGGGGAAGAAGGAATGTAAGGGGAAAGCACTATGGCTAGTAGAATAGGACAGAATCATGAGCGAGGTGATAGGCAGCTGGAAGAGGAGACAGAGTGAAAGTGGGATGGGGGAAGGGAGAGGGAGGGAATTACCGGAAGTTGGAGAATTCAATGTTCATACCAAGGAGCTGGAGACTACTCAGACGGTATATGAGGTGTTGCTCCTCCAACCTGAGTTTGCCCTCATCATGGCAGTACAAGAGGCCATGAATGGACATATCTGAATGGGAATGTGAAGCAGAGTTGAAGTGGGTGGCAACCGGGAGATCCTGTCTGTTGTGGCGGACAGAGCGGAGGTGCTCGACGAAAAACCAAAAATACTTGCTAGTCTCCTTTGCAATCTTGAGTATTGGCAAAAAGGCTAACAACTTATTTTATTTTAATTATTTAAAAAAGGGGTAGCGTAGTTCACTATAAAGCACATTGCTTTATAGTGAAGGCAATCTAGGTTCAATTCCCGCTGCTGCCTGTAAGAAGTGGGTCCATTCTCCCATTGACTGTTTAATTTTCCTTCAGGTGCTCCAGTATCCTCACAGTCTAAAGATGGCGGGTTGGTACGTTAATTGGTCATGGGAAGTTGTCCTGTGAATGGGCCAGTGGTAAATTCGGGGATTGCTGGGCGGCATGGCTTGAAGGGCAGGAAGGGGTTGCTCTGCAATGTATCTTAATAAATAAATAAATAAACTGTCCATAACTTGGCTGTGTTCCTGGATATAGAACTGTGGTCCTAGTATCGGATTCACAGCAAGTTAAACATATTCTTATATTGGTTGATTATTTGATGCTCTAATTGATGCTGATCACAGTTTAGACCATGATTAAAGATTACTCCTCTTGCTATAAAATAACGAGCAGGTTGGAGTTGAACATGATTTTCACACAGCTCAGATACAAGAGTTAAGGGAGTAAGCTCAGATAAATCATTTTCCTTTGGTGTGAAGAACAAGTGAGAAAAAAGCCAAAAAATAGAAATTGGATGTTTAGCATGAAACTTGTGAAGCTGCTTAATCTTCAACAGTAAATCTTCAGTAAAAATGGGACCCTCCCTCCAAAAATTTGCAACTTTGGAGTTTAAGAATAACAGATCTTATTCGGTAAGGGATCAAAATTATCAACTGAGTTGCGGTACAAATCAGCTGTCATGGAGTTGAATGCTGGTGAAATCTGGTTAACTGCTTAGCCATGGATAGGAAAAAGAAGGTTGCCTCTGTCAGCATTGAAAATGGTCTGTGGAAAGGCTCAGGATTAAATGGCTCAGGTGGACAGCCAGACACAGTCTCCAGGCCGAAGTGGTCTGGCTGAATGCCAACGGCAGTTGGCCTGGCAGCACTATCATGCCTACTGGGATGGCTCTTCATGCCCTTTTCCAAGCATTCTGGCATTGGTAGACCTCCACTGCTGGCTTATCTGTGGGGAACAATGGAGTTTGGTAGCATGAAGCACTTCAAAGGCTGACATACCTGTGGCAGAGGAGGTGTGTAGATTGTGTGACAACTTGGCCCAGAGAAGATACTTTTTCCATGTGGGTGGGTTAGAGGTGGCGAAGCATCGCAGAAGCATCTCCACCTGCTCATGGGCTGTTTCTGACTGATTGTTGATCTGCAGATGATACCCAGAGGACAAACTCCCTGAGGCTCACCAGAAGTGGGAGATGAATTGTGGGCCCCAGTCAGATATGATGTCCTGAGGGAAACCATGGACACAGTCTGCATGTTGGAGAGCCAGGTCCACTGTCTCAATGCTGATGGAACTTTGTGGAGGGCAAAGAAATCTGATGCCTTGGAGAACTGCCCTGCACTGTCATAATCACTGTGGCTTCATTGGAAGGTGGCAATGTCATGATAAAATCTATGGAGACGTGGGACCACAGGCAACAAGGGACCAGTGGGGGCCGCATGAGCCCGGTGGGACACTGCTCAGAGGAACTGAACTGGGCAGAGCCGTTACAAATTGACTTGCATCTATGATCATCGTGGACCACTAGAAATGGTGTTACTAATCATCCTGAGTCCGTTGCGTGGATAGGTGGAGAGGCGTGAGGATTGGGTCTACTGGATTGCCTCTGTGTGCACAGCCCTTGACACATACATGGTTCCATCAGGTGTGTCAGCCTGAGTAGGCTTGTGCTATAGGCCCTGGTCATCTGGTTCTCAAGGTCCCAGATGATTGGTGATAGCATCTGTGAGGATGGGATGATAGGCTGGGTCAAACTGTCGTGACAGGGCATTGGCCTTGGTGTACTTGAAGCCAGGTCAGTAGGAGATGGCTCAAAGAAGTCAAGTCACTTTTATTGTCATTTCAACCATAACTGCTATGTACAGTACATAGTCAAAAAGAGAATGTTTTTTCAGGACCATGGTGTTACATGACACAGTACAAAAACTAGACTGAAGTACGTAAAAAAAAACACCGAGCGAAAAAACCCCCCAACTACACTAGACTACAGACCTACTCAGGACTGCATAAAGTGCACACAACAGTGCAGGCATTACAATAAATAATAAACAGGACAATAGGGCAGTAAGGTGTCAGTTGAGGCTCTGGGTATTGAGGAGTCTGATAGCTTGGGGGAAGAAACTGTTACATTGTCTGGTCGTTCGAGCCCGAATGCTTCGGTGCCTTTTCCCAGATGGCAGGAGGGAGAAGAGTTTGTATGAGGGGTGCGTGGGGTCCTTCATAATGCTGTTTCCTTTGCAGATGCAGTGTGTAGTGTAAATGTCCGTGATGGCGGGAAGAGAAACCCCGATGATTTTCTCAGCTGACCTCACTATCCGCTGCAGGGTCTTGCGATCCGATATGGTGCAATTTCCGAACCAGGCAGTGATGCAGCTGCTCAGGATGCTCTCAATACAACCCCTGTAGAATGTAATGAGGATGGGGGGGTGGGAGATGGACTTTCCTCAGCCTTTGCAGAAAGTAGAGACGCTGCTGGGCTTTCTTTGCTATGGAGCTGGTGTTGAGGGACCAGGTGAGATTCTTCGCCAGGTGAACACCAAGAAATTTGGTGCTCTTAACGATCTCTACTGAGGAGCCGTCGATGTTCAGTGGGGAGTGGTTGCTTCGTGCCCTCCTGAAGTCAACAACCATCTCTTGTTTTGTTCACATTCAGAGACAGGTTGTTGGCTCTGCACCAGTCCATTAGCCACTGCACCTCCTCTCTGTAAGCTGACTTGTCATTCTTGCTGATGAGACCCGCTGCAGTGGTGTCATCAGCGAACTTGATGATATGGTTCGAGCTGTGTGTTGCAGCACAGTCGTGGGTCAGCAGAGTGAACAGCAGTGGACTGAGCACGTAACCCTGGGAGTCCCCGTGCTCAGTGTGATGGTGTTGGAGATGCTGCTCCCGATCTGGACTGACTGAGGTCAGGAAGTTTAGGATCCAGTTGCAGAGGGAGGTGTTCAGGCCCAGTAGGTTCTGCTTTCCAATCAGTTTCTGAGGGATGATTGTGTTGAATGCTGAACTGAAGTCTATGAACAGCATCCGAACATATGTGTCTTTTTTGTCCAGGTGGAGGGTAATGGCAGTGGTGTCGTCTGTTGAGCGGTTGGGACGGTATGCGAACTGCAGGGGCTCCAGTGAGGGGGGCAGCAGGGTCTTGATATGCCTCATGACGAGCCTCTCGAAACACTTCATGATGATGGATGTGAATGCAACAGGACGGTGGTCATTTAGACAGGCCACTGAAGACTTCTTCAGCACGGGGATGATGGTGGTGGCCTTGAAGCACGTTGGAACGGTGGCGTTGCTCAGGGAGATGTTGAAGATGTCAGTGAGAACATCTGCTAGCTGGTCTGCACATCCTCTGAGCACTCTACCAGGAATGTTATCTGGTCCAGCAGCCTTCCGTGGGTTGACCCTCCACAGGGTTCTTCTCACATCGGCCACGGAGAGACACAGCACCTGGTCATTTGTAGGAGGGGTGGACTTCCTTGCCGCCACGTCATTTTCTGCCTCAAAATGGGCATAGAAGTTATTCAGCGCATCTGGGTGGGAGGCATCACCTGCACAGTCAGGTGATATTGTCTTGTAATTGGTGATGTCCTGGATGCCCTTCCACATGCGCCGCGTGTCACCGCTGTCCTGGAAGTGGCTGTGGATTCGCTGGGCATGTGCACGCTTTGCCCCTCTGATGGTCCGCGACAGTTTGGAGCTTGCTGTTGTTAGGGCTGCCTTGTCGCCTGTTCTGAAAGTGGAGTCACGGGTCCTCAGCAGCACACGCACCTCCGCGGTCATGCGACGAGTCTGTATGTTAATGAGCTTCTGGAGGTCACTCCATATTAGGGAGGCCTTGGTGTTTTCCATCAACCAATGTCTCCAATCCTCCAAGACCAATTTATTGACGAGCAGTTCCCGTTTGATGCATCCACCTCTACCACGAAAGATAGTGGAGAATGGGAGCGATAGTGAAGCGTCTCTTCAGCTCCTGAAAGTGTGGTCCATGGCAGCAAACCAGCTTAATCATGAGGTAGGTGATTTGGTGAGCGAAGTGAGAGGAGTGCCGATTTTGCTGTAGTTTCTGATGAAATGGCTGTAGAAGTAGGGAAAGCCCAATAAGGACTGTAACTGAGAGAGTACAGTCAGGGCCATTCAACAACAGCACATATTTTTTGTTTGGGTCCATGGTTGTGCCTTGGGGCGAAAGGACATAACCAGGAAGGAAATGACAAGTGTGTGGAACTGGCATTTTTCTAACAGTACAGTTGGTTTTTGAGGAGACACTGAAGGACTGAACAGATGTGACAGACATCATCTTGGAAGTCCTTGGAGAAGATGAAGATGTCATTGAGGGAGACGAACACATACCTGTGTAGCATGTTTTGGAGGATTTTGTTACCGAAGGCCTGGAAAATGACTGGACTGTTGAAAAGTCTGAAAGGCGTCACCAAGTATTTGTAGTGACCAGTGAGTGTTATGAATACTGTTCTCCACACATCCCCTAGTGGATGCAGATTGGGGTGTATGCACTCTGTAGATCAGTTTGGTGAAGATCTTGGTCCCATGAAAATTTTGAATGTGCTAACTATCCAAAAGTGAGGGTAGTGATTCTTAATGGTGGTTTTTGTTGAGTTCACGTTGTCGATGCAAGGATGAAGACCCTCAGTTTTGTTTTTGACAATGAAAAATCTTGTACCAGCTGGCAACAAAGTCATTCATGTCTTGGGTCTCAGGAGGTGAGAGGGAGAACAGAGACCTCAGGGAGGGGTGGTGCCCAGGAGGTGGGCGATTGCATAGTCACGTGATCTGTGAGGAGGCAGGGTGCTGGGTTTCCTTTTACTCATAGTCATGGATATGTCATGATATTCTTGTAGGAGTTGATAAGATCGAGAATTCTCTCTATCTCCAGGGATTTATAGGGTGAAGTTAACTAAGGGTGTAGACAGGTGGGTCCCGAACTCACCAGTGAACCAGATGACCAGTGAAGTGAGGGTTGTGAGTGGAGAGCCAGGGATAGCCCACGATGGGAGGAGTGTTGGGTGAGTCAATCAGGAAGAATTAGATGGACTCAGTGTGCTCCACTACTCATGTGCACAGGCTATTTCTGCTCTCTGACCAGCCGAGACCCCAAGGGATGTCTTTGCTTATCATGTAGAAGGGGTGAGAGAGAGACCCGGTACAGTCCAAGCTTCACACTCAGTCCAGTTCAGAAAATTGCCTGCCTTGCCAGAATCCACCAGAGCCTCCTGTGCACATAGAGCTTTCAGTGTGGAAGAGGATAGAGAGAGTGAGTTGGTCCATGGTGCTGGAACAAGGGGGCGGGGGGAGGAGCTTACCAGATACAAGGCCACTTGTCTCCCTGGACACAGTGGACCTTTGGGGGAGTGATTGGTGGCTCCACAGTAAATTTCTTTCTCCACTGATGTTCACGCTGTTGGAGGGTTAAGGGAGCTCTCCCTAACTGAATGAGTTCTGGAAGCATTGATGATGTGGGTCCTGCAGCCTGAAATTATTCTGGGAAAGAACTGGGCTTCTAACTGATGATCTGGAGGGTAGTTCCACAAGACGCTTGTCAATATAGAGGGCCGGAGTGCTGAGGCTTTCGAGGTCAGTGGGCATCCCCTGGGTAGACAGCTCAGTTCTGAAGCTTTCAGAAGCTGTAATGGCAGCGGGTCAGGAGAGCTTCCACGCTCCAACCACTCTGCTGCAGGGGTCCCGAATTCCATGGTGTAATCCAGCACCAAGCGTGAGTCTTGACTCAGGCAAAGTATCTGATTGGCTGCCCCCTTCCACTTCCCGGATGATCAGAAACCCAGCGCATCTCGGTGGTGAATTCCTCATATTTATTGCAAATGGTGGTTTTCTTGTCCCAGTTAGCAGTGGTCCTGGTTAGGTCTCCTCCACTCAAGAAAAAGAGAGGAAAAAGGCATTCTTGGCTCAGTCTATAGAATATAGAGATGGCTGGAGCTTGAAATGTAAGACAGACAGGGACAGGAAGTTGTAGCATTGGGGATCCATCAAAGCATTCGGGTGCTGGAATCTGGGGCTCAGAGTGAGGAGATTGACTTGTGGGGTCAGTGTTTTGAGACAGAGTTGTTTGAAAGTGATGAGTAGATGGTCAGTGGGTTCCTGCCTTTTCTGGATCATATGCTCATGTTGATGGACGACTTCTTGTAGGAGAGCGTACTCTGCTGGGTCAATTGATGGTTCACCTATCCTGATAGAAAACGTAGAGGAGACTTGATCCCAAAGCAGAGCAGTAGTGATGATTTAGCAGTGAGTGATAACTTTAATAATCAACTGCAATCTAACAAGTCATAAGGGGCCACAAAATGAGAGAACAGATACTAAATTGAGAGGCAATGAGGTGACTGTTGCTTGGAGCAACTGGTTGAGGCAGTTGGATGAGGCTGGGTTTAAATAGGCTGCAGGTAATGAGTTGGAAGTGAATGGCAGGTAACTCCTTTTAGCTGGGTGGAGATTGGGAGATGTCTGTCTGTGTGGGCTTGACAGTCCCTATTCTTGTAGTACCCAGTGTTTTGTGTGTATGTTTTCCTTTTGATCACTTCAAAAGACTTGTTGAATTTCAAATTCTTATTTATGGAAACTTAAATAAGTATATCAATTTATCAGATTTGTCAAGAGATGTCATACCAACCCAGTCTGAGTGGCCAACCATAAATTGAATGCACTTGGAACAGCAAAATCAATTGTGATTGAGCTGGTCTTCAATCTGTGGCAATGTCCATTGACGGTGCATTCCTCACTCTTAAAATTGGTGTTCAAAGGAGCAATCATGTTTTATTTGAAATTTATTTTAAGCCATAATTCTTGATGGGTCCTGTCTGGTAGGATGTGATGAACTATGAGATGATGACCATGTCATCTAAAACTTCTCCAAGTTGTAAATGGATTGGAAGTCTTGCGGGGGTGGTGGGGGGGCAGCAGAAATAATCCTCTTCTTACTGTTGCTACCAATATAGAAAAATACCTATGTCAAATATTTGAGCAACTCTTTGGACTTCCCATTAGGCCATTAAACATAACTCCTGTTATCTATTTAAGATTCATCTCTGAAGCAGTTCAGCAATTTAAAAGGTAGTAAGTTGGTTGAATGCCTCAATACAGCTACCTTGCACTCGGCCTCAGTAAGTCCAGAGAACTGATTGTGGACTTCAGGAAGGGGAAGTCAAAGGAATACACACTAGCTTTCATCAGCAGTGGAAAGGATGAGTAGTCGCAAGTTCCTGTGTGTGAATGTTTCTGAAGATCTGTTCTGGGCCCAACACACTGATGCAATTGCAAAGAGGGAACAACAGTGGATATATTTCATTAGCAGTTTGAAGAGTATGTCATCGAAGACTCTCACAAATTTCTACGTGGAGAGCATTCTAACTGGTTGTATCACACTGAGGGACCACTGCACAGGATTGGGAATGAGCTACAGAAGGTTTCAATGTCAGCCAGCTCCATCATGGGCAAAAGCCTCCCCAGCATCAAGGACATCTTCAGAAGGTGATGCGTATGTCATTAAGGACCTCCATCACCCGTGATGTAACCTCTTCACTGCAAAAATCAAAGAGGAGGTGCAGAAGTCTGAAGATACATACTCAATGTTTTAGGAACAGATTCTTCCCCATTGACAAACTTCATGACATAGGCCAGTGATATTAAACCCAATTCTGATTCGGGAAGGTCAGCAGCCCATCGAGTCATTCAGCCCTCGGGTTTCTGTCAGCTACACTGCCACTCATTTGTTGGTCATACATTTTCAGTGAAGATCTGGACAGGCAGCGGGTGAGAATCTTGCCCATTTTGATTTTGTTTAGACAAAGACTTTTTAACATTTGTATCATTAAAAAAATGTAATGCAGTGTATTAATTGTATTAACTATTATTAGTTTTGCCACTCAAAGCTACATGGATCTGTACAGTTGTGACATTAACTGTTCTGCTCCATCTGTTTTGTTGAGTCTGTGAGTTATCATTTAGACTTTACGTTGGATGCCTATGTAGGGACTGGTTCATTTGTTAAATGGTGTGCTTACATTCAGGGATCGATGTTAGTCAGTCTTGTAGAATATCATTAATGGTAAGATGTGGAATATCTTTAGTATTGTGTGTAACAACCCTCATATTGATGAACTTCTGTATTGTAACAGTGGGCCTCCAAGGTTTATTTATTTAATGATACACCTGGAGTCAGCCTTCCTGCTCTTTGAGCCCCACTGTCCAAGCAACCTCACAACCCCAATTAACCCTAACCTAATCACTGTTTATCCGGTGGCGTAGTGGCATCAGTGCTGGACTTTGGGGCGAGAGGTCCCGAGTTCGAATCCGGCCGGCTCCCTTGCATGCTCTCCATCCATGCTAGCAACTTGGTCTCATAAAAAATAAAACCTGGATAGGCTCCGCCAGGTTTCAGATGAGCAATCACCAAAAAGATCGGTGCCCCGATGACTCCACCAGGAGTTAAGGGCACGCGTGCGCACACACACTGTTTAATTTACAATGACCAATTAACCTACCCAGTACATCTCCAGGCTGTGGGAGGAAACCGGAGCACCCAGTGAAACCCCACACATTCAATAGGGACGTACAAAGACTCCTTCCAGAACAGTGCAGGAATTGAACTCCTAACTCTGGAACTGCTGGAGCTGTAATAGCATCTCACTAATTGCTGTGCTGCCATGCGTATGTGAAGAATTGTACACAAACTAATTGAATTTCTGCTAATTCATAAACTTGTTGGCTTGTATTAATGGTCTGTCATCATCCAAGCAGATGATGATTTGGGTGTAGCTTTAGCTTAGAGCTTCTTCTGGGCACTTGATTCACAGTTGTCAGTTTTCAACCCATGATGAAAATTAATATCCACCCTCTTCCTACCCCCTTTCTGACTCTGAGCTGTTGTTGCTCTCATTACATACGATATGTTATTTCATTAACCATTTATTGGTATATGTAGATTTGAATCAGAATTTTAAATGCATTTCCTATTTGCTTTTGATCTAAATACTTTTATTTCTATAAAGATACATCTGATTGATCACTAAAATACACTCATAAAATAGTGTTAAAATTGCAGTTGATTAATACGGAATTACATCGTTTAATTATTACCGTAGATTCCGGACTACAGAGCGCACCTGATTAAAAGCCGCTGGCTCTAATTTTAGAAATAAAATCAATTTTTTACTTGTACAGGCCGCATCGGATTTTAGGCCGCACCGGATTTTCGGCCGCAGGTGTCCCACGTTGTAATATGAGATATTTACACAGAAAGATATTACACGTGAGGATTTTTTAACTTTTAATTAAATCCATATGGTAACATAAACAAATACATATTGCAAATGCTTTTTTTCGAACCGTGCCTGTAACGCGGCTACTTTTAAATATACGTTGCGTATACTTCTTTACTGAACAACATTCCAATATCTCCTAACGACTGGTAAAAAATATATATACTGCAGCCTACCAGGAAAAGTTATTGATCGCCTTTAACTTAAAAGCAGCGTTTTCGCTCCGCCGCTTCCCCCCGCCGTCCCGTTTATCGCCAACCGGTATCCCACAAGACGCGGCGAAACCGGGTGTGACGTCATAGCATCCCGCGATGTAGTACAGAAAACAAATATAGTTAAAACAATTCTAACTTTAACTAACAAATGAATTACTAAGCGAAAATATTATAAACTAAATAACTGCCATAAAGGCAGCACAATGCTTTTCTTCGAGTGTTTTCCATGTTGATGAGGGTGAGTACAAATGACTGATTTACAATAATTTAATTGTGAAAGTGCGCTTGATTTATCGTACAATTTCATTGGACCTCTGTGAACTACTCATCAATTTTATTGGTCTACTGTTACGAGGCAAAATGTTTTTGGCGGCATGATAAAAAACCATGTATTAGCCGCTCTGTATTAAAGGCCGCAGAGTTCAAAGCTGTTCAAAATGTGGGAAAAAAGTAGCGGCTTAAAATCCGGAATCTACGGTAATCATATGCTGGTGGTGTACTTTTGCCTTTGTTAAGGAAATGATTATTATTTTCAATTCATGTTTTTTAAACTTTTATCTGGACTTCATGGTCAGTTTTAGATATATGGAAATGTTGATTTATTGATTTTTCTGAGAGGACGATTCTAAATTTGAGAGAGGCCAATTTTGATGGTATCAGATAGGATCTGTCAAGTGTGGTTTGGGACAGGCTGTTTTCTGTCAAAGATACACTTGGTAAGTGGGAGGCCTTCAAAAGTGAAAATTTTGAGAGTACAAAAGCTTCTGTCTCTGTCAGAATAAAAGGCAAAGATAACAAGTGTAGGGAACCTTGGTTCTCAAAAGATACTGAGGCCCTGGTTAAGAAAAAAAGAAGTACATAGCAGATATCGGCAGGTAGGAACAAATGAGGTGCTTCTGGCAAATGAATGCAAAAGAACAGTTGAGAAAGAAATCAGGAGAGCTAAAAGAAGGTATAAAGTCAAGGTGAAAGAGAATCCCAAGGGATTTTACAGATGTCTTAAAAGCAAAAGAATTGTAAGGGACCAAATTGGTCCCCTGGAATGGTAATCCATATGTGGAGCCAAAGAAGATGCGGAGATCTTATTTTTTTTTGCATTTGTATTTATGAAGGAGATGGATAATCTATAGAAGTGAGGCAAAGTGGCATCAACTTCATGGACTCTTTACAGATTACAGAGGAGGAGGTGTTTGCTGTTCTTAGGCAAATTAGGGTGGGTAAATCCCCGGAGCCTGATAAGGTGTTCCCTCTGTATGGGAAGCAAGTGCAGAAATTGCTGGGGCCCCAGCAGAGAAACTTAAATAATCCTTTGCAACAGGAGGGGTACTAGAGGATTGGAGGATAGCTAATGATGGTCTGCTATTTAAGAAAGGCTCAAAACATAAACCAGGAAATTATAGCCGGTGAATCTGACATCACTTATGGAGAAAGTTATTCTAAGGGACAGGATATATAAGTATTTGGATAGACATGGACTGATTAAGGGTAGTCAGCATGACTTCATGCATGTAGGTCATGTCTTACAAATCTTATAGAATTTTTTGAGGAAGTTACCAGGGAAGTGGATGAAGGCAAGGCAGTGGATGTTGTCTACATGGACCTCAGCAAGGCATTTGACAAAGTCCCACATGGGAAGTTGGTCAAGAAGGTTCAGTTGTTTAGTATTCAAAATTAGGTAGTAAATTGGATTAGATATTGGCTTTGTGGGAGAAGTCAGAGCGTGGTAGTAGATGGTTGCCTCTCTGACTGAAGGCCTCTGACTAGTGGTGCGCAGCAGGGATCGGTGCTGGGTCCATTGTTGGTTGTTATCATCCAGATCACTGATATAGATAATATGGTTAATTGTATCAGCAAATTTGTGGATGTCACCAAGATTGGGGGTACAGTGGACAGAGAAGAAGGTGATCATGACTTGCAGCAAGATTGGGATTAGCTGGAAAAATGGACTGATAAATGGCAGATAGAATTTAATGCAGTTAAGTGTGAGGTGATGCATTTTGGTAGTACCAACTAGAGTAGGTCTTACACAGTGAATGGTAGGGCACTGAGGAGTGTGGTAGAACAAAGGGATCTGGAATACATTTCCACAATTCATTAAAAGTGGTCACAGGTAGATAGGGTTTAAAGAAAGCTTTCGGCATATTGATTTTCATAAATCGAAGCATTGAGTGCAGTAGATTTGTTAGAGGTATACAAAATTATGAGGGGTATAGATACACTTTTTTTCACTGAGTTTGGTTTGGACTACAGCCAGAGGTCATGGATTAAGGGTAAGAAGTTTAAGGCGAACGTGAGGGGATAATTCATCACCCAGGGTCATGAGAGTGTGGAATGAGCTGCCGGCACAAGTGGTGCATGTGAGCTTGATTTTAACATTTAAGCAAATTTTGGATAGGTTACATGGATAGTAGGGGTATAGTTCCAGAGCCGATTGAGGGGAGTAGACTGTTTAAATGGTTCAGCATGGACTAGATGGGTTGATGGGCCAGTTTCTGTGCTGAATTTTTCGACTGTGATTCTATGACAATTGACAGGATAGATGCTGATTTCGGCTGACAGGAGAAGTTTGAAAGACAGAGCATGGTTTCGTGATAATGGTTCAGCCATTTAGTTATGGGTTCAGGAGAACGTATTTAAATGCAGAATTTTAAAAGCTATTCTTTAGTCTCAGTCTTTGGATGCATAGTCATTAGGAGTATTCAAATTTCAGTTTAGTATATTTTCAGAGTCTAAGGAATGTGAAAGATTGCCAAGTTATTTAACTGAATGGCAGAGCAGGCTGGAATGGTTATCCGGCATTCCTGATTTCATTTCTTATGTTTTTTATCTCACTCTTTATTGCCCTTTGTTAAAGGTTATGGGTTGAAATCCTTTTCCAAACCTTTAATACAACGCCCACCCCGCCCCAAGATTATAAACTCCCAACTTGTGTACCTTGCATATATATGAATGTGCATTCGGGACACCAGTGAGATAGGACGCCACAGATACTTTGTGCCATCTGCGAAGTCGGGTTGTTGCCACATTTCTGACTTGCAAGCTGTCTGGGTTATGAATAGTTCACAGGAATGGAGTGCTGCCATAAGCTGGGAAGAATCTATTTAGCAAGCTAAATAGAGACATCGGTATAGAGCAGTGTGTGCAACTGTGCTTTACGCTCTTCTTTCTATTTACCTGAGGAGGAGGCTGCTGCTGCATGTTGAGATGCTTAAGTATTGGTGAAATCAAGAATGCTGCTCCTCAAAGTTCAAGCTGTTGTTCTTAACCTTACTTTCAAAATTGAGTTTTATTTCTTTGATTTCACTTCTACGGTTACAAAATCAGTTTTTTATTGTTTATGAAGCCATCTGATTCAATTTGTGAGAAATGTAATAGTGTGACAACTGCAAGTTTGTCAGTTTGCTGTGTATGTTTGTTATATTGTAGGGTAATGTTAACTGATGGAAACATACATAATTCACAACCACTGATAATTGAGTTGTGGTTCAGTTTAAGAGGCTGGTCTGACGTGATCATGTAATTATGTAAAGTATGATGCAGTGCTTTTTGTTCAGCTTTTGGAGTACAATAAATGAGTTGTTACGGTTTTTCCTAAAAATAAATTGCCTCTGTCATTTATTTGTGAAAATGTGTCGTTGTGAACCTGATTTTCTAGGACAATTCCAAAGTTATTGAACATGTCAGCCAATGCAGCTGCTTTGAAACCGGCGGTGTTTTGAAAGCAAAATGCCATTGCTTGGTTTGTAAGACGTGGTTGTGGGAGGGGTTGAGGAGGAGGGCTGCTTTTACTGGTCAAGGAAAATGTCGCTGCAGTGTTCTGTTAGGACAGACTAGAGAACTTGACTAGTGAGGCGTTTTGGGTGCAACTGTGAAATAAGAAAAGTATGACCACATAAATGGGGCTATAAACAGACCGACCACTCAATAGTCCAAGGGATTTAATGGAAAAAAAATTTGGAAAGAGATTGCAGACTGTTGTAAGAAGTATAAGGTTGTTAGAGTAGGTGATGTTTACTTTCCATATATTGAATGGGAATCCCATACTGTAAAAGAAAAATAGATGAGATAGAGTTTGTCAAGCATGTCAATAAAGTTTCCTTCATCAGTACATCGAAGTCCCAACAAGAGAGCATGCAATACGGGATCTGCTATTAGAGAATGAGACAGGGCAGGTGACAGAAGTTTCTGGAGGGGAGCAAGTTGCATCCAGTTACCACAATGCAATTAGTTTCAAAGTAAGTAAGCAAAGAGATAGGTCTTGTCTGCAGGTTGAATTTCTAAATTGGATAAAGGCCAATGTCGATGGTATCAGAAATAATTTGGCAAGTGTGGATTGGGACAGGCTGTTTTCTGGAAAAGGTGTACTCGAAAAGTGGGAGGTCTTCAAAAATGAAAATTTGAGAACACAAAGTGTTATTCACCCCTTCTCTCCCACCCTGGATGTTTTCAACTTTGAATCACAGTGGATTTAATTTGGGTTCTTTTTATACTAATCAATAGAGAAAGTCTTCTGTGTCAAAGTGGAAACAGATCTCTACAAAGTGATCTAAATTAATTACAAATATAAAACACAAAATAATTGATGGTATAAGTATTCACCCTTTTAAAGATGACACACCAAATCATCACTGGTGCAGCCGGTCGGTTTTAGAAATCACATAATTAGTTACTTGGAGATCAGTTTTTGGAGACCTGTTGTGCAGTCAGGGTGTTCAATTGATTGTAGTAAAAATACACCTGTATCTGGAAGGTCCAACTGCTGGTGAGTCAGTATCCTGGCAAAAGCTACACCCCATTAAGACAAAAGAACACTCTAGGCAACTTTGTGAGAAGGTTATTGAAAAGCAGTAGATGGATAAAAGAAAATTTCCAAGTTACTGAATATCCCTTGGAGTACAGTTAAGTCAATAATTAAGAAATAGCTGTAAATCATGTGCTGCATGAAGAGTTCTTTAAAAATAAAACAAGGTTGTTAAGTTCTCATGAGAGGCAGCATGTGGTCATAGTCGGAGAAGTAACACCACAGAAACAGGCACTTTGGCCGAACTAGTCCACGCTGAAACCATTTTAACGGCCTATTATGACGACTTGCACCTAGACCATATCCCAAATATTCATATACCTATCCAAACTTCTCTGAAGCACTGAAATCAAGGTCACATGGGCTACTTGTGTTGGCAGCAATCACAACACTCTGAGTGAAGCTTCCTCAAGTTTGTGTAGCCCTCACTAATGCACCCATGAAGGACTATAGGGAGCTTTGCTAAATTGGTTGATCATCTACACTCAGCTGGGCAGCAGTGCATCATTCCTCCTCCTTTCTCTGCCTCAATGAGGCTGTTCACCAAGGCCCCACAACATAAGGACATGCAGCCGTGAAACAGACTACGCTAGGCCTGTGTTTTTTCCAAGCTCACTTTGGTGCAAACACTGGGAAGTGCTGAATGCCGTGTAGCTTTGACAGTGCCAGCACATCAGAGATCTGTAAACACCATGGGTTCTAACTGCCGGGACTGTCTACTGTTCATTACTGATTCCCATTCAAGGCGACGCTTCCTGTGTGACACACACAGGTGCTCAAGTAAGTGTGCTGCTGGCATCATGAGACTTTGTCCTGACTAAAGTGGCAAGATGACTGCTTGATGCATGTTTCCTGTGTGCCTAAGGGCTATTAGTTGATCTTAAGAACTACCAGCGTGTGGATGTCAAGGATTTTGGATTGTTACCCTGCTCCCCCAATAAGTTCCCCACAAAGATTGTCAAGTGCGTGCACCATAAGACATGGGAGCAGAATTAGGCCATTCAGTCCATCGAGTCTGCTCTGCCATTTCATCATGGCTGATCCCAGATCCCATTCAACCCCATACACCTGCCTTCTCACCATATCCTTTGATGCCCTGACCGATCAGGAAACTATCAACTTCCACCTTAAATATACCCACGGGCTTGGCCTCGGCTGCATTCTCTGGCAGAGCATTCCACAGATTTACTACTCTTTGGCTAAAAAATATTCCTCCTTACCTCTGTTCTAAAAGGTCGCCCCTCACTTTTGAGACTGTGCCCTCTAATTCTGGATACCCTCACCATAGGAAACATCCTCTCCACATCCACCCTATCTAGTCCTTTCAACATTTGGTAGGTATCAATGAGATCCCCTTGCATTCTTCTAAATTCCAGTGAGTACAGGCCCAGAGCTGCCAAACGCTCCCTATATGTTAACCCCATTCATTCCTGGAATCATCTTTCTGAAACCTCCTCTGGACACTCACCAATAACAACACATCCTTTCTGAGATATGGGCCCAAAAATGTTGACAATACTCTAAGTGCAGCCGTACTAGTGTCTTATAAAGGCTCAGCATTATCCCCTTGCTTTTATATTCCATTTCCCTTGAAATAAATGGTAACACTTCATTTGCCTTCTTTACCACAGATTCAACCAGTAAACTAACCTTCTGGGAGTCTTGCATGAGGACTCCCAAGTCCCTCTGCACCTCTGCTTGAATTTTCTCCCCATTTAGATAATAGTCCTATTCCATCTGCCACTCTTCTGCCCATTCTTCCAATTTGTCTAAGTCCTGCTGCAATCTCATTGCTTTCTCAGCACTATCTACCCCTCCACCTAGCTTTGTATCATTCACAAACTTTGCCACAAAGCCATTAATTTCACCATTGCATGTGAGTTTACTCGACTGCTAGGCAAATTCCCAAAACTCACCAAGCCCACATTCTCTACTACAGTCACAAAATATGGGGACATGCATCAGATTTCTACAACTGGCTGGTCAATCCATTCCCACGTATGTAGACTGGATCCAGAAAATCTGGCATCTGCAAAAGCTGAGTTGCCAACGTGGAAAGAATTGGCATTGTAAGCCAGTCGAATAGCCAATGTGTTTTGTCCTTCCAGATGCTCCCTAAGTCCGCTGATGGTCGCCACCCATGTAGCGATTACCGATACCTTAACAAGGTCAGCACCCCCGATCACTACCCGGTCCCACACAGCAAAGAGTTTTCTGCATGTTTAGGTGGAAAGTTAATTTCTTCCAAAGTCGATTTAGTTAGGGGCTACTATTATGTGCCTATGTGGTCAAAGGACATTCCCAAAGCAGTTGTGATAACTCTGAGTTTTTGCACAAGCTGTTTAGGCTGAAAAATGTAGCACAGACTTTCCATGGCTGATTAAATGTAGATTTCCTTTTTGTTTACCTGGATGGCATGCTTGTCACCAGTGCGTCCAAATACGAACACATAACTCATCTCCGCTCAGTTTTCAGGCTCTTAAGCTAACACGGGTTGACTATTAACTCTTTTAAATGTCAGCTTGTGTTGTCAACCATTGACATTTTTGGCCGTCACGTCTCCACAGAAGCTGTGAAATCCCTTCCATCAAAAGCAGCCCCTATTATGGATCTCCCATTACCCCACACTTCTAAAAGACTACAGGAGCTTTTACTTAAGTCAAATTTCTATCACTGCTTCATTCTGTAAGATGCTGAACTTGTGCTTCCCCTATATAGTGCGCTTCAAGGCAATACCCCTAATCAAGTGTTTGACTGGTCAGTGGATGTGACCAGGGCATTTGATGATACCAAATTAGTTCTTTCCAGCACGACCCTACTGGTGCATCCACTCCCCGATGCATCTATAGACATTGTTTTGACAGTTCAGACTATGCTGTGGGTGCCGTGTGCAAGCAGTTGGTCGTAGGCCTGTGGTAAGCCGTTCACCACCTTCTACAGGTAGCTCTGTCCCTCAAAGTACAGCACATTTAACTGGGCTTCTCGGTCACTATCTGGCTGTCCACCATTTTTCCTTCTTCTAGAATGGTTGCCATTTCACACCATTCGTTGACCACAACCCACCTCATGCATGCGATGGCCAAAGCATTTGTTCAGTGTTGGAGTACAATAAATGAGTTGTTTCGGGGTTTTTTTGAAACATAAAATGACTTGTGTAGTTTTATTTGTGAAAACAAGTAATATCAATAACTTGCTGCATTGAGTCATTTCTCTATTAGCAGTTGGTTAAAAGGCCATTTCATACCTCAACCTAACCCACACCCTGTACCAATCCAGAATGGAATGTATTCAAAATAAGGGGAAAATATTCACCAGGAATCACCCTGGAATAGACTTCAACCTGCTGATGTCAGCAGGTACATGGGGAATATGCTGCAGGAAGTTGTATTCTACTCCAGTTGTTCAAATTGGATCACACTGTTATCATCAGCGCTTACTATATTTTAGTTTGAGGTCTGAGCAGGTGAGGTGTGGTGCTTTTCCTGCCAGACCAGAGCTGATACAGGATCCACTTAGTCTGAATAGAGCTGAGCAAGGAAAGTAACTTTAACGATTACTAGAGGTTGCCTGAGAGAGCTATGTACATTCATAGCTCCATAGGGACAAGTACTTTCTCTCAGTTAGTCAGCCATGAGATGTTGATGCCATTGGCAAGGCCAGCATTTATTGTTCATCCCAAATTTGTGAGCCTAGAGTTGAATATTGGCCAGGTAAGAATGGCAGATTTCTTTCCCTGACGGATATTAATGTCATGTCTAATATAGTCTGTTTAAATAAATTCACCTGTGTGTAATTTTTAGATTTGATGTCATCAACAGTGAAAGTTATTAGCAATGTATTTCCTTGGATTACTTACTTGTACCCCTCAAATAAAAAATCTAAATCAGCACTTCTGTGGCATTAAAAATACAATATTATGTTGAATAATATTTGCAACTATCAGTAGAGTTTGGACACTGAAAGTTATCTGAACCACAAAGTATGCAGCCTGTTTGCTTCAAACTTTTGCCCATGAACTAAAAATTCAAAAATTTCTGTTATATAATTTTGAGCTTGTATTTTTGCCAATGATGAACCTTTATGCCAAGGAGGCCATCTGTTGCATTAAAATTGGGTGAGCTGAAGTCAAGTACAATCAGCTTTTCCTTCACGTGCATGTAATGTTTCATCCATTTATTCGTATGAAATAGGGCGGGAGTCCAATGTGTTCATTTACGGTTTTTGCTCCTTTTAATCTATTTAGCACTAGGTACTGATCATGCAACAAAAAGTAGATTTACTCCATAAAATGTAGCAACAGAAAAAAATTAAACAAGCCTGTCATTTTTCCTGGTAGATTTTCCCCTCCTACTGACATTTCTTCATCTCCTGTTCATCCAGAAATGCATCTGATTGCCCCCTGCTCCTATATCCATACCAGTATCACATTTGATGAAACTGTTCTCTTCCTTTTGCTTAATTTCTGATCATTAATTCATGTATCCCATACTTGAACTATAAGAAACAGTGAATTATTTAGATGCTTCCTTTCTTGATTGTAAAAATGTCAATGAACTCACCAAGTTCCCTTTTGTCCAAAGAATTTGAACTCAGTTTCCAATAACATTCTTCATGGGTTAAATACTTAACGATTTAAAGTGGCTCAATAGTAAAAGAAGAAAAACAAAGCCATTATTTGATTTTGCAGATGTTTGATCAAATGAAACTTAAATAAGGGCAGTTCCAGTGGTTCAAATATGGAGTTGCCTTGTGTGGACTGGGCAAGTTGGCTAAAGGATAGGTTAGTGGATGACCAGTGAGGGGTGGCGGTAGAACAGTTTTACAAGAATACTACAAGAACCAGCAGTTAGAAAACAAAAAATTAATAAGGAAGGCAAATAGTGATTCTGGTGGGATATAGGAAAAGGATAGCTAGGGTATGAGTGGGAACGCTACAGAGGCAAACTCTAGAATTATAAAGGGAAATTGAAACATAAAGTAAATTTAATACTTTGGATTGGTTTTCATGGTTGTGGACACTGGAAACATCCCATTCACATATTATGGTAGAATTTGGATTGGTCCCTATCTTGAGGGGCGTAGTATTAGATAAACTAATCAGACAAAAGGCAGACAGATCACAGGGTCCTGGTGACCTGCACCTGAGGGCTTTAATGGAAATAAAGCAATTCGATTAAGCTTTTCTCAAAATTTGCTGAGTTCCTGATAAATGCCAGTGAATTGCAAAACAGCAAACATGACTCTATTGTTGAAAAAGGGATTACATTTACTGTGTAATTTTAGACCTGTTAGCTTAACATCTGCCGTTGGCAAGTTGCTGGAATCTATTATCAAGGAAGAAATAGTTAGTCATACAGGGAAGCTTGATGTAATCAAATCAAGAAAACATGATTTTATGAAAGGCAAATCATGTTTGACAAATTTACCGAGTTCAGCCAAGTTGATGGGGTGCTTGGATACGTAGGGTATTTAGATCTTCACAAGGCTTCTGACAATGTGCCACATAAAAAGCTGGTGCACAAAAGTGCATGGAACTAGGGAAGTTTGTTAACAAGATTTGTCATCTTCGAGAAGGCAGCGAGTCAAAATGAGTCTTTTAGGCTGGAAGGATGTGTTCTTGGTCATCACCTGTTTATGATTTATAATGCTGAGGTGAAGTGGATAGCACAATATCTAGTTGCCCATTACATGAGCAAAGTTGGAGGGCTTATTATATTGTGGGTATCAGGACTCGGTAGCAGAGGGGTTCCCAACGTTTGCTGTGCCATGAACCCCCCCCCCCCCCCCCATTAACTGAGGGGTCCATTGAACCTAGGTTGGGAACCCTGCGGTAACGTGATATGGATGGGTTGACAGAATGGGTGAAACTGCAGAATCAGATTTATTATCACTCACACATGATGTGAAATGTCTTTGCACTGTACTGCAGTTACAAAACAAGACATGAAATTACAGACATCAAGCAAAAAGTGGAGTTACATGGATGTGTATATAGATCATTCAGAAATCTAATGGCAGTGAGGAAAAAGCTTTTCCTTCATCATTGGGTATGTTTTTTCAGGCTTTTCTACCATCTCCCTGGTGGTAGAAATGATAACAGGGCACACCTCAGATGGTGTGGGTCCTTAATGATAGATACCAACGTCTTGAGGCACTGCCTCTTGAAGTTGTCCTCTGTGCTGGGAAAGAGTGCCTTTGGAGCTGGCAGTGTCTATAAGACTCTGTGGCTTGTAATCCTGCACATTGATGCCTCCATATCAGACTCTGATGTCACAGGTTAGAATGCTGTTCACCTTACAGTTATAGGAATTTGAAAGTGTTTTTGGTGATGAATCTCCTGAAACTCTTAATGAAGTAGAGCTACCTCATAATTCCATCAGTGTGTTGGGCCCCAAAAAATCCTCGAAGATACTGATGCCCAGGAACTTGAATCTGCTCACTCTTTCCCTTGCTGACTCCTCAAGGAAGACTGTGTTCTCCCAACTTTCCCTTCCTGAATTCCCATAATCAATTCCTTGGTCTTGCTGACATTGAGTGTACGGTTGTTGTGACACTATTTAACCTACCTCACTCTTGTATACAGTTGTGCAAAAGTCTCAGTCATATGTATAGAGCTAGGGTGCCAAAGACTTCTGCACAGTTCAGTGGCGTTTCTTTGACATAAGTGTAAAGGAGAATGAAATAATTGTTACTCTAAATCTGATCCAGCTCAACACTACAAAAGATAAAGAATACAGTAATGATATATGACACATAAAATAAACATAAATGCACAAGTTAACTGATATACATTGTATGTCCATAGAGTGATTCTAGGCTTAACATGAGGTGGCAACAGGAAGTAGTGGAAGTAGTGGTGGAGTTGGTGGGCAAAGTGTTGATCAGCCTTGCTGCTGGGGAAAGTAAGAGTTGTTGAGTCTGTTGGTCCTGGTGTCGATGTTATGTGGCCTCTGATGGGAGTGGGGCATACAGTCCATGACCAGAGTGGGTGGCATCTTTCATGATATTATTGGCCTTTATCTAATACCTTTCTGTATGTATGTCCTTGATGGCAGTAGGGTGATGCTGGTGATGCATTGGGCAGGTTTGGCTACCCGTTGTAGAATGTTTCTGTCTGCCGCAGTGCAGTTTCTGTACTGAGCAGTGATGCAGCTTAGCAGGATGCTTCCTACAGTGCATCTGTAGAATGACGCGAAGTCCAGCTTCCTTCAGCCTCCTCAGAAAGTGAGATGTTGGTTAGCTTTCTTGATGTGTTCTGGGACCTTGAGAGGTTGCATATGATGTGCACTGCCAGGAATTTGAAATTGCTCGCAGCTTCCACTGCTGTGCCACTGACGTAAAGAGGGCTGTGAATGCTGTGAATTCTCCTGAATTCCATAGCTTTCTCCTTTGTCGTTTGGACATTGAGGAAGAGGTTATTTGCATGGCACCTAGCCTTGAGCTCTTTTGCCATCTCTCTGTAAGCCATCTCTTCGTTGTTGATGAGCCCCAGTGCTGTCGTGCCATCGGTGAATTTTACGCGTGTGTTTGGCCGTACCGTCAGAGTGTACAGCAATGGGCTTAGCACAGAGCCCTGGGTGGCACCTGTGTTGAGGACAATGGGGAAGGAGAAGTGATTGTACATCCTGACTGTCTGAGCTCTGTTCATTATGAAGCCCATCACTCAGTTGCACAGTGGCGTATATGGACTGAGGAGCAGGAGTTTGTTCACTAAGGACTTTGGGACAATAGTGTTTGATGATTTGGACATTAATGTGGGACAGTTTGGAGGCTCATGCTTAAATTAATATGCTTAGAAATGAAGCACCAATCTTCCTGTGATAAATTGTGGAAAACAATTAAAATAAACAAACATTGACAAACAGAAGATTTTGCACTTTGCAAAGAGTATACATGCTATTGGGAAAGTAAGAAAGAAAACTATGAAAAAAGAATTGTCAAAGAACAACATACACAAAGTGCTGGAGGAACTCAACAGGTCAGGCAGCATTTATGGGGGAGTATAAACAGTCACTGTTTTGGGCCAAGATCCTTTGTCAGGACTGGATCAACCTGAAGTTTAGTTTGGAGGTCGATTGAGTGACCCAGCTGCCTCAGAGAACGTGCCAGGGAGCAAGTATTTACTTAGATGGCCTCGATGTAAAGAAACTTCGAGATGGGGCATGAGTCAATGCTTGACCCCATTTCACTGATTAAAGCGTCCAGTAATAATCGATTAAAGCATTGAAAAAGATTGAGACATTGAGGTGAATACGGAAGGGTTCAGCGCCAACTGCCTCCTTTTGATCACTGCAGAAAAGGGGTCTGTGAGCAGCCTGTCGCTGTATGGCTCACTGTGGGAGGCTGGTGGACTTTGACTGGTGTGGCGTCTATCTCTCTTGATAAGTGCCAGTGATATTGGGTGATGGTATCCTGGTTCTTCGTTTGTGGGTTGGACTGTTATGTTTATGGACTGTGGACTTCTTCAGATATAGTTTTTATATTCTGTGTTCTTTTTTAACCACCTGTTCCTTTTCTGTTTTGTTGCGTGAGGGGAGGGGATTTGGGGTTGATGTTCTGTTGTGTTTTTTTTTGTGCAGGAGAGGCTTGTTTCGAGGGTTGATATTCTTGTCTCATTTTGTGCGAAGGGAGGGGGTTTGGGTGTTGATGATTGGTATGTCATTCTTTTTTGTGCAGGGGTAGGTTGGATTCTCTCTGAATAACTTTCACTGTTATTTATTTTGCCAGTATCTGGAGAAGAATTTGATTTGTATGTGGATACATGCTTTGATAATAAATGGACCTTTGGAAAGGAAGAGGAGAAGAAGCCAGAATAAGAAATTTGGGTGGGGGAGGGGTTGTGGAAGGAGTACAAGCTTTACAGGTAAGACCAGGTGAGGGGGAAGGTGAGAGTGTTGGGGAGGGTGGATGAAGTAAGAAGCTGAGAGTGGATAGGTAGAAGAGATAATGCGAACTGGATCCACAATCTTTGTTGATTGGTAATAACATATCTTCGCAGACAATCAACACTGGTGCACCTCAGGGGTGCGTGCTTAGCCAACTACTCTACTCTCTCTATACCCATAACACTGTGGCTAGGCATAGCTCAAACGGCATCTACAAATTTGCTGATGATACAAACATTGCTGCCAGAATCTCAGATGGAGACGAGAGGTCACATAGGAGTGAGATATACCAGCATGTTGAGTGGTGTTGCAGCAACAACCTTACACTCAGTGTCAGTAAGACCAAAGAGCTGATTGCGGACTTCAGAAAGGATAAGACAAGGGAACACGGACCAATCCTCATAGAAGCATCAGAAGTGGAGAGAGTGAGTAATTTCACGTTCCTAGGTCTCAATATCTCTGAGGATCTAACCTACATATCAATGCAGCTATCAAGAAGGCAAGACAGAAGATTTGGTTCGTCACCTAAAACACTCAAACTTCTACAGATGTTTCATGGCGAACATTCAGACTGGCTGCACCATGGCCTGGTAATGAGAAGCTATTGCACAAGATTGAAAGAAGCTACAGAAAGTTGTAAAATCAGACAGCTCCATTGTGGATACTAGCCTCCAAGACATCTTCAAGGAACGGAGCCTTGGAAAGATCGCGTCCATCATTAAGGACCCCCACCACCCAGGACATGCCCTCTTCTCATTACAGTCAGGAAGGAGGTACAGAAGCCTGAAGGCACACACGTAGCAATTCAGGATCAGCTTATTCCCCACTCCCATCCAATTTCTGAACAGGCATTGAACCCATGAACACTACCACACTACTTTTTAATTTGCTTTTGCACTACTTATTTTAATTTAACTATTTAATATACATATGTATACTTGATATAATTCACTTTTTTTCTGCTGCCATAAAGTTAACAAATTTCATGACGTATGCTGAAGATATTAAACCTGACTCTGGGAGGACAGACAACCGTGGAGAAAGGGGAGGAAGTGAATCAGAGGGAGGTATGGGAATTAGAGCTTTAAGGCCTTCCGAATTGAGGATATCATGAAAGCTTTAAAGCGCTGTGCAGCCCTCTAGACAATAAAACTAAATGGGTTCCCTCTCCCACCACTCTCGTCCACCTGGTGAAATGGGTTCTCACCCACCACGATTTCTCTTTTGGCTCTTCTGGCTTTCTCCAAATGCAGGATGTAGTCTACGCCTGCCTCTTTGTTGGCTATGTGGAACGGTTCAAGTCCCAAGTCCCAACTCATTCTGCACTACATTCATGACTGCACCCATGCTGAACTCATCAATTTCATCAACTTTGCCTCCAACTTCCAGCAGCCCTCAATTATTTGGTCCATCTCTGACACCTCACTCCCCTCTGGAGGCAGACTATCTGCCTGATATATTTTATAAACCTACTGACACTCACAGCTGTACTGATTGTACCTCTTCCCCCCCAGTCAATTGTAAAAATGTTGTTTTTACAAATGTTGTTTGTCTTTCTCCGTCTCCATTGTATGATGAAGCTTTCCATTTCAGAACATGTGAGATATCCTCAAAGAATGGGGTTTCTTTTCCGCTACCGTCGAGGTTGCCCTCACCCTCATCTTTTCCATTTCCCACACTTCTGCCGTCACCAGATCCTTCTGCTGGCATGGCAGGGATAGGGTTCCCCTTGTCCCTACCAACCACCTCATAAACATCCAGAGCCAGCATACCATTCGCTATTACTTCTGACATCTACACTGGGATCCTACCACTAAGCACAGCTTTCTGTTCCCCTTCCCCCCCACCCCATTCTCCACTTTCCATAGGGCTTTCTCTCGGCTCGTTCGTCTCGCTCCACTGATTCTTCTCCTGGCATTAATCCCTGCAAGTGGAACAAGTGTTGCACCTGCCTGCACTCCACCTCCCTCGCGCCACTCAGGGCATAGGACAGTCTATGTGAAGCGATACTACACTTGCGAATCTGTTGGGTTTTTCTACTGTATCTGGCTCTTCAGGTGCAGCCTCCTCTTGGTTGCTGAGAACCGATGTAGGTTGGGTATCCCTTTATTAAGCACCCTCACTCTGTCCACCATAAAATCCAGGATTTCCCAGTGGCCACCCATTTCAATTTGACTTCCCAATCCCATTCTGACATGTCAGTCCATGACCTCCTGAACTACCACAATGAGGCCACACTTGGGGTGGAGGAGCAACACCTTGTATTTCATCTGGGTAGCCTCCAACCTGAAGGCATGAACATCAATTTCTCTCCCCTTTCCCATCTTTCTTTCATTCCCCATTCTGGATACCCTCTTACCCATCCTCATCTCCTCAGCTACTTGTCATCACTCTCTGGTGCCTCCTCTTCCCCTTCTCCTATGGTCCAATGTCCTCTCCTTCTTCTGCCTATCACTTCCCAGCCACTTTCCCCCTTAACTGATCTCACCTTATCACGTAACAGCTTGTACTCCTTCCACTCCTGCCCTCCTTATTTTCACTTCTTTCCCCTTCCTTTTGGTTCTGAAAAAGTGTCTCAATCTAAAAGGTTGACTGTTTCTCAAGTTTTCAAGTTTATTGTCATCTGACTGTACGTACTTACAACCAAATGAAGCGGTGTTCTTCCAGACCACAGTGCACCCACAAAACGGATCACACACAGCACATAAAGCAAATTATTGCCACAAATAAGTTATTAAAATATAATTCAAAGAGCATGTAGTGGACTTCATGGGTAGACAGTAAACAGCTGATTGTCCTATGATGAGACCTAAATGGTGGCAGGGTATTCATCAGTCTTACCGACTCGGAAGAAGGTGTCACTCAGCCTGGCATTTCTAGTCCTGATGCTGCTGTACCACCTTCCTGATAGCAGTGGGTCAAAGTGATTGTGGTAAGGATACTCACAATACTTTGAGTCCCTGACATACTTACTGCCTGACCTACTGAGTTCTTCAGTGGTTTTGTGTGTGTTGCTCTAGATTCCCAGGATCTGCAGAATCTGTTGTGTTCAGTAGTTATCTAAAGCAGTTACCAATAGGATGGGAATAAAAGCTTGGCAATGTTGCTCAGAAATATTCTGTAAATTACAGAAAGCAGCAAAATAGAAACAAAAATGGTGAAGCAGGATAGGATAAAATGTAAGTGTATTCAGCAAAAAAAAAATTGCAAATGATTCTGCAGCATTATGAAAAGGAAAAGAGTAGCAAAAATGGATACTTGAGATAAGAGGCTGGGGTAATTATAATGTAGAAAAAGGAATGGCTATGATATTGTGCACATGTTGCATTCAACAGACACAGAAAATCCAGTGGAAATTCTAGTGAATCACTTTGCCTAATAAGAGTAAAGAATGTAAAGAGATTTATCTTAATAAGAGATCTACAGGAACTAAGTACTCAAAAGGTCAATTCCCAGGATTTGCAAATAGACAATGATAGACTGATGAGCTGTCATAGGGAGAAAGCTAGAGTATAATATTAGTGTGAGATGGATGGAGGGAGATCACTTTAGAGTATCTCTGTATAGGCAGATGATATCTGGAATTAGTAATTGATAACTCTTCATAGGACTTCAGGAAGGTCCATCCATTTAGTTTACCCTGTTGCAGCAGATTAGTTAATGATTCAAATCCAAACCAGAATAGCACCTGTTGAAACCTCATGGTTTCTTAAAATAATTTCAAGGTAATTCAGCAAAATAAAAGTGCACAAAATGACAATAAATGTACATATCCTATGAGAAACTGGGAAAATACTGTACTTTATTGCACAAGTAACATTGGGCACACAAAAGTTATATTGTAAAAAGGTTTGGCATGACAAACTCTCTGGTTCCAAACTGAATGAGTTACAGTAATTAATTCTAAATTAGTGCTTTCTGATCATTCGGGTGTATATTATTTTGAATCATATTAGCTGTGAAGATGTATGATGTCTGCTCTGTGTAGTTGATGCATGATATTATTCAAAATGAAAGAACTTATTGCTGTATAATGATTGCATATTTATTCAGTAATTACTTATCAAGAACAGACAAGATATATTATTCATCCATCAATAATCATTTTCTATTATTTACTGATCTACTTCTGTTGCTGCTCTAAACTGGAGATTCTCTTGGGTGATGCTTTGATCTGGCATTTACCTACAGCTAGATGTGTTGATCTGGCTCCAATGAGTGATACACCCAAAATGCTTGAGATCCTGATGAAGGGTCTCTGCCCGAAACATCGACTGTACTTCTCCCTATAGATGCTGCCTGACTTGCTGCATTCCACCAGCATTTTGTGTGTGATGCTTGAATTTCCAGCATCTGCAGATTTCCTCGTGTCCAAGTGGTGATTCTTGTTTGCAAATGCCCGAGAAAAGGGATCACAGATTTTCTTGATCTAGGTCCCATATGGAAAAGGATTTTATTTCTCGTTACACTTTATTGAAGACACCTTGGTCAGAAGTTGCCATTGGAATCCCACCTCACAGTAATGTTTAAGAAAATATTTATTTTTGGAATTTAGCTTACTGGTTATTATTACTGTACTTCCATAATAATGTTGAACAGGGGCTTTCAGGATATCGGTCCAGTGATGTGTTATTCGAAGGTATTGATCTGGTGGTGTCTGAGTCAGACAGGAATTTTGGCTGTTCAGAAAATTGGCCCCAATTATAATGGTAAGAGGTGGGAATTGAAAGGAATTGTAGTTGTAGCTAACTGTGTTTCTCTGTGCCAGATGGTAGGGGACAACACTGTCTTGCTGGCTGGAAATATCTAAATTTATACTCTGGCTCAGATATTGCAGTATTAATAACAGTTAAACTGCCAGCAGCTTCAGGATTTCTGTGCAGGCGTAGTTTATCATGGAAATCCCAAAGATCCAATGAATGACTCGGATCTGCAGTTTGTGCTGTATCCAGCTTTCTCCAAAATCAGGAGAGATCTCACATGAGATTTGTATTTGCAAAATAATTTCTTTGTAGAACTCTGAATTTTGTGCTTGGTTATAGGAGTTATTTGGTATACTAAGACACAATTACAGTTATGAACATTTTTGGTGCTAAAGTAAAATGAATCCTCTAATTGTAAAAGAAAAAAAAAATAATTGCAAAATGAGCCTTTTTGATTCTGGGCATGATGCCAGTGAAAATTCTTTAATGTGATTGGCTGTTCAGCAAATTGTATATCATTACAACTCATCAGTATCAGGAATCCTGTTGAAATGACAGTGTTAAAGGAAATCTTCTTACTATAGCGATTATCAAGTCTTTGTGGGAACTGTTCTCAAGATCTGTAGTGTGTACTGCTGCTTTGATGCTGATTGATCATTCTGAGCTACTGTTTTCTTAATTTACAATAATAAAGTTGCTTCTGATATAGAGCAGCCAATTTCACTTGATTGCCTTCTGTAACAAAGTCTTAATGAGATAAAAATGAAGTAAAAAGTAACTTGGTGATTTTACTAACGAGCAAATTTATGTGTTTTATCCCCTTTCTCAAAACAATATTATCATTGTTCATTTGGCTTCATGCAACAGGGTATATTGCATAAGGTTAGATTGGGCATGGTGGGCCAAAGGCTTGTTGTGTGCTTCATGATTCCAGACCATAATGTTTGCCACTTGGTGCTGGGAAGCAAGGATGTTCTCTGGTTCTGAACAGGCAGTGGCAGCATTTCCTTTGGCTTTTTTGCTTTCCCTGGCGTATTTGCTGTCATCTGAAGGAAGGCACTTGACCTGCACACAGCAATCCGCCCAGCTGAAAAACTGACAAAATTCATCTCTGTCCAGATGATCAGATTTGACTTTTGGGTTGTGATGGGATTCAAACCTGCTACTTCAGGATTTTAAACCACGCACTCTTACCATAAAACTGGAGGTTCACTGCATTAACACATTGTGCCTTCTTCCTATTGTGGAATAAAAGTCAAATTCATTAATGATTGGAAAAATAACAGGAGAAAAGAATCCCAATATAGGAATTCTAAAATAAAACTGTATATGGTGAATGTGCACTGTAGAGTGTTGATATCAAAAAAATAAATTAAACCCATTTTTTCATTTGGCTTCCTGTTTCTGTGGTGGCTGTACTGCAGGGGTCCCCAAACTTTTTTGCATCGTGGACCAGTTTAATATTGACAATTATCTTGTGGACCGGCCGACCCGGGGGGGTTGGGGTGGGGGGGGGGGGGGGGACTGTCAATTATGACCGGAATATAGGTGATAAGTCAATAAGTGGCTAATACACTCAATTTTGTTTCTAAAAGGGTATATCTTAATGAACTTAATATTAAACACACAGCGCATATTTTCCCCATATGAACATATAAAATCATTGCAACACACTAATATCACTGAATCAGTGGGAGCCCTGGGCTTGTTTCCCTGAAATAATTTCCCTGAAATCACCCATCATCGAGGGGTGATGGAAGACAGCGATACTTGAAGGGGGTTCCTTATGTCCAGTCTACTCCGCAATTTAGTTTTCATTGTATTCATTGCAGAAAAGCTCGCTTCGCAGAGATATGATGTTGGAAATGGAAGCAATGCTTTCAGTGCTTTCGTGGCTATCTCAGGATATTCAGCCTTGACTTTGATCCAGAATGTCGGCAGAGATGTTATGTCAAACATACTTTTCAGGCTACCGTTGTTTGCAAACTCGAGGAGTTGATCTTCTTCCTGTGCTGACATGGATGATGTGTGGGTAACGACCTCATGTGCGTTCACGTTCAACAGTGGGCGTGACAGGGAATGAGGAAAGGTGCAGCTGACTCATCGTTTCATGTCGCCAAATCATATTGTTTCCTCTCGGCCCGGTAGCACATGCTTTGTGGCCCGGTACCGGGTGTCTATAGCCCGGTGGTTGGGGACCACTGCTCTACTGGTGAATGCTTTCAATAGGATTAAATTTAGGCTGTAGGCTGTATTTAATGCACTTGCAGTTACAACACTACTGTTTCACCTCTGAGCTTTAAAGAACATACATGATGAAGGAAAGACCCAGTGCCCTTCTAGTTTGCATCTCACCAAACTGATAGTTGAACTAACTATGAAGTCTAGTTGATCTACAACTTCCTCAGATATGATGCCAGAAAATCTAAAGTCTGCAGATTTGCTGCTTCCTCACAAGCACCTTGCACTTTTCATAAACTATTTTCTTTACTTTTCACTCAACAAACATCTTGGTGCTAACCCATTCTGTAGGCATCCACCGACACACCTCCTACTTCATCCAAAAGGATTGGTAATAAGTTGGGCCATACGGTCGATTGCTTGACAGTGTTCATTGATGTCGGAGCATGTCAGCGTTTACTGGGAGCAAATTAACTCATCAGCTCTTTCTTGATCACTATATTGAAAGGTTTTATCTGATGGCATGGATCTTGTAGCCAGTAGTGTTGATCCACTCCGGAATGTGACAGTGTTTCAGCTAGTGTTTTATCCTGTGTTCCCTCCCCTCTTCTCACAAGTGAAGTTAGCTCCTTAGAAAATCATTGTCTTGAAAGCACACAGCAGACTAAAAAAATATATATATCTAAGAATTTCCATAACATACTTGCCCCACAACTTCAAACATTAACAAAGAATTAAATTTTGAATTAATATTTTAATAAAATAGCTTTATTCTCATAGTATTATGCATTGTTTCTCAGTCCTAAGAACATTACATCTTCTCTTCATAACATTAAATTATTAAATAACCACTTATTGAATATGTTTAACATGCTGTCTTATTTCAGTGATATTCCACTTGTTCTACTTTGGTTCTGCTGCTGCATGACTTCATTTAAATTTATAGCTAAGCCTTTACACTGACTGTTTGTCAAATATTTAATGCTAAAATCTCTGTTTGGCAGCCAGTGGATGGGTCAATCAAATGTCAGAGATTATTGAGGTAGACATACTGCAATTGATACATCCATTTCCTTCTGCTCAATAGGTTGATGTCTCCCTGCTTCAGATGGCTTCAATTTATTTGTCAAAAAGTGATGTATATATTTATAATATAAGTCATAAAATTTCATCTTGTGATGTGTTCCTCGGCTGTGGTGGAGATTGACAGTGACTCGGAATAGCATTTTCTGGTGGAAAGAGAAACAACATGAATTGATGGAGGGAATTTATTGAGTGATTGTGCAGATGTATGTTGATGCATTGTTCTTCCTGCTTGCACTGGTTTCAAAATAACATTGTATAGCTGAACTATTAAAGCATAAGGAGTATGCAAAAAAAACTCTATTTAGTAAAGTTGCTGTTGAATAGATAAATGCAAATTTTTACAACTATATTTGGCACTATCTGTAAGAAGTAGCTCTAAAGTATAGTGTTGTAAGGAATGGGTCATCAGTTCATGAGATACATTACAAAATTGTTTTATGTGAAGGAAGTCTTTTTAATCTCACTTTATTGCATTAGTCCACTATGGCTTCCAACTATCTCAGAAACTGTTAACTAGCTTTTGAATAATAAAAACAACTTGGATTTTCAAATAAAATCTGATATCATATTTGTTTCATTCATTATCACCCTATGTTAGAACAACAAGCAACAGCTGACACCTATGTTTCTTTTGTCAACTTTTTTATTCAGTGAGTCTAATTGTATCCTCTGTACATGACTCCTATTTTCAATTCAAATGTGTAGCAATCTCACTTTGGTTTACATTTTGCTTTATTGTTGTTGTGCAATGATACAAGGTGCTAGTTGAGTATACGAAAGGCTGCCTATAAATAAACGGCGTAAGAAACCTAACCAAACCAGTTTCAAAGGTCAGAAAATTGTCAATACAGGTTGAAACATTTGAACCTAGTTTGGTTTGCAGAAACTTGCTGTGCTTTATGATAGCTCTCAATGTTATCTGATGTAAATAATTGTGATCTAGTTGATCATCTGTGTATTGTGATGCAGTCTGAGAAGGATCTCAAGTAAATAAGAATGCTACCTGGGTATTACTGTGTCCCCTACTTCATCACGGGTGAGGAATGCACACTGCCCTGGCTGTGAGGACAGACAGAAGAGAAATGAAGCTGCTCTAAGTAACACAATCATTGAATATATCAAATGACAGTATGAGCGGTTGTTGTTGGTGAGTATAAAGTCTCCTGTTGTGTTAGACTAATTTAATGTGCAGATTTGGAGCAGCAGAACTGGTGCTTAACTTAAATAGTAGATGGCACAGGAGATGAATCAGTAAGTGTAAGAATTGGAACTATAAAAGTAGAAGTGATTCAGCATGGTAACTCAGACCAAATCTGGCTCTGTCACGGGTCATGGTATTTAGGAAAAAGTATGTGGGCTCATCAGTGCCCTAGTGGACCAAATGAGGATCTTTCTGCACCAAAAGATCCAGAGAGAGCAGAAGAGATTATTTAAATCTGTCTTGAAGTTGTATTTTCAGTACCCTTCCTGAATTGAGCACTACAGGATATGTTTGTGTGCACTTTAATAGATGAGAAAGTTCAATCTAAGTTAGTAAATGCACAAGATTTAACTTCTGAGCTTGTGTGTAAAATATCCATATAAATGAAGATGGTTTTATTAAATGCTGATTTAATTCTGACTGGTGCATAATGTCAATGTTAATACTATACAGAAGTGACCATTTGCTGAAGTGTGAACTCATACAGAAGTTCCAATACTAAGTTCAAATTCCCTGAGTGAGCTTGACAGAAAAGGTGAGAATGGGTATGAATATCACCTACCGTGCCTATAATTTACAGTAATGACACGGTTCAGCTGGAAAGAGAAAAGCCTCGTTGCATAAAGCTGGACAAAGGACGAAAAGTCAGAATAACATCAGCCAATTAGGTCCTTCATGGAAGAGCTCTTCTCAGAAACGAGAGGCTGATGTTGATGAACATCATGAAAGGCAAAATTTAAACTCGCTGGCAGCCATGATGGAATTTGCCACAGTTTTAAAATTAGACTGAAATTTAGGACTTAAGAACTTTTTTAAAAGCTATTATTAATGCTTTTTGAGATAGTGATTTAGATGCATATCATATTTTTTACTGAGTTAAGTATTGTATGTA
Source organism: Hemitrygon akajei (assembly GCF_048418815.1). Classification (NCBI taxonomy): domain Eukaryota; kingdom Metazoa; phylum Chordata; class Chondrichthyes; order Myliobatiformes; family Dasyatidae; genus Hemitrygon; species Hemitrygon akajei. Next base: position 98,982,508 of record NC_133136.1, read on the forward strand.
ATTAGTTTTGCTACAACAAGTGTATGGGACATTGGAAAAAAGTTGAATTTCCCCATGGGGATGAATAAAGTATCTATCTATCTATCTATCTATCTATCTATTCATATGAACTTTCATATTGCGTGACATGATTATAGGCGAAGGTTCCAGGGAAGGTGGAATCTGTACAGAAGAGATGGTTTGCACCTGAACTGGATGGGGAACTAATATCCTTGCAGGAAGGTTTACTGGTGCTGCATGGGGGCTGGTGGGTGGGGAAAGTTAAAAAAGAGTTGCAGGGATAATAGCGGGCTGCCAGAATAGATAGTGGAGTGGTTGTGGAGACAGGAACAGCATCTTCCCCTCTGCCATCAGATTTCTGAATGGACATTGAACCCATGAACAAAATCTCATGACTTTTATATTGCACTACTTAATTAGTTTTAACATCTTTAACATAATATTCTGTAATTCACAGTTGTTATCACTATGTATTGCAATGTACTGCCAACACATAATAACAAATTTCATGACAGATGCCGGTAATATTAATTCTGATTCTGAGAGTTGTTGTTAAGACCTCAGACAAAGTGTTGAGTGTGATGTAACTAATGTCCTGAGCTGCATGTATTTCAATGTGAGAAATATAGTGGAGAAAGGCAGGGAATTCCGATACTGGAGTTATTGTTATTATTATTATTATTATTATTATTATTATTATTTTTACTGTGCCCATAGTCTGTTTTTTTTATCAATTATGCTATTGTTTGCACTGTTGTAACTATATGTTGTAATTATGTGGTTTTGTGCAGGTCTTGTAGCTTTAGTTTTTGGTCTTGTTTTTGTCTGGTGGATTTGGAGCTCCTTTCCGGGGAACATGCTAGACGGTAGCACGATATTAATATGCAGCAGCCTCTCCGGACTCTGGATTGGGGATTGCCAAACGTTACGTGGATTTTCTGGTGTAGTCTGTTTTGTCATATGCTTTTGTGATATCATTCTGGGGGAACGTTGTCTCATTTTTTAACTGCATTGCATTTGTGGTTTCTAAATGACAATAATCTGAAACTGAATCTGAATTAATGAGAAGTGTTTGCAGGAGGGGTAGGATTGGCTGCTCCCTATTCTGGGTTTCCTTGTTTTCAGTGCGACAGAGCGGGAGGGATTAAAGTGGGAGGGGTGGCGTTACTAGTCAGGGAACATGTCATGGCTGTGCTTGGTCAGGACAGACTGGAGAACATGGGGGTACTGAGGAATAAGGAAGGTATAACCTCTATGTTACACACCACCCAGCACGCTGAGGGTTTAGAGGAACACACTTGTAGAGATATCTCAGACTGTCAGAGTGCAGAGTTTGAGACTTTAGCTCTTCGAGGCTTCAGTCAGGGAGGCAAAAAAGCTGTAGGTGGAGTTTTTTTCACTCCCTTTATATTTGCTCAGCTAGAGCAGTAGGGATGCCAGGCAGAATAGTGCACTGCTCCTCTTGCAGGATGTGGGAAGGTAGGGAGTCCTCCTGTGTACCTGATGACTACAACTGCAAGAAGTGCATCCAGCTGCAGCTTCTAACAATCCACGCTAAGGAGTTGGAGTTGGAACTGGATGAACTCCGGATCATTCGGGAGCAGAGGGTGTAATAGATAGAACATAGAGAGGACATTTGTAGGTTTTACAAAGAAAATGAACTCCAAAACTCCAAAACTTACATACAAAAGTGCACTAAAACTCTTTACTTAATAATGTCATCACGTCAGACCAGACTCTGAAAGTGAACGCCCAACTAAATGTCAGTGATTATGAATTATGTACATCTCTCCCAATTATGTTACCCTAATAGTTACACCCAAGGCACCGGACAACAGGAAACTGGGTGACAGTCAGTAAGAGGTAAAGGGTTAAAGGGCCAGTGCACAGTACCCCTGTGGCCAACCCCCTCAAAACCAGGTATATCACTTCGGATCCTGTGCGGGGGAGGAATGACCTAACAGGAGTGTCATAGTGGTTGGGTTTCTGGCACTGAGTTTGGCTCTGTGATTCAGAAGGGAAGGGGAAGGAAGAGGTGAGCTGTGGTGGTAGGGGATTCATTAGTGGAAGAGAAAGGAGGTTCTGTGGATGAGAATGAAATTTCTGGATGATACAGTGCCTCTTGGGTGCCAGGGTCTGGGACATCTCTGATTGATTTCTGAGCATTTTCAAGCGGAAAGGTGAACACCCAGAGGCACCTGTGGTCCATATAGGTACCGATGCCAAGGACAGGAAGAGTGACAAGGTTCTGCAAGGGGAGTTCAGGGAGTTGGGCACGAAGTTAAAGGACAGGACCTCCAGGTATGTGATCTCAGGATTGTTACCCATGCCGCATGCTAGTGAAATCAGAAAAAGGAAGATTTTACAGTTTAACACATGGCTAAGGAGTTTTTGGAGGAGGGAGGGCATAATTTTTTTGGATCATTGGGCGCTCTTCCGGAGAAGATGGGACCTGTACAGAAGAAAGGGTTTGAACCTGAACTGGAGGGAGACTAATATCCCAGAGGGAAAGGTTTGCTAATGCTGCACGGTGGGGGTTAAAGTAGAGTTGCAGGGGGATGGGAATCAGCGTTCCAGTACAGTTAGTGGGGCGATTATGGACACAGATGTTGGTAAGACCTCAGACAAAGTCAGAAATCAAAAGGATGAGCATGGTTTGACTAGTGTCTTGAACTGCATTATTTCAATACAAGAAGCATCATAGGAAAGGCAGATGAGCTGAAGGCTTGGATCAATACCTGGAATTGTGATATTGCAGCCATTAGTGTGACTCGGTTACAGGACTGGCAGCTCAATGTTCCAGGGTTCCGTTGTTTTAGATGTGACAGAGCAGGAGGGATTAAAGGAGGAGAGGTGGTATTATTAGTCAGGCTAAAAATCATGGCAGTGTTCAGTCCAAACAGACTGGAGAACTCGTCTAGTGAGGCATTATAGGTGGAACTGAGAAATAAGGAAAGTATGACCACATTATTGGGGCTATATTACAGACCACCCAACAGTCCGAGAGACAGTTAGAGGAACAAATTTGTAGAGAGATTGCAAGAAACATTTTGCTATAGTCAGTGATTTTAACTTTCCACATATTGATTGAGACTCCCATACTATAAAAGGACTAGATGGGATAGAGTTTGTCAAATGTGTTCAGGAAAGTTTCCTTAATCAGTTCATAGAAGTCCCAATGGGACAGTGCGCAATATTTGATCCGCTATTAAGGAGTGAGACAGGATAAGTGACGGAAGTTTGTGTAGGGGAACAGTTTGCATCTGTGATCACAATGGCATTAGTTTCAAAGTAAATATGCAAAATGATAGGTCTGGTCCTCAGGTTGAGATTCTTTATTGGAGAAAGGCCAATGTTGATGGTATCAGAAATGATCTGGCAAGTGTGGATTGGGACAGGCTGTTATCTGGCAAAGGTGTACTTGGAAAGTGGGAGGCCTTCAAAAACAAAATTGCGAGTACAAAGCTATTATGTGCCTGTCAGAATAAAAAAGAAAAGAAATGTCGTGAACCCTGGTTTTCAAGAGATATCGAGGCCCTGGTTAAGTATAGGCAGGTAGGAACAAATAAGGTGCTTAGGAAGTATCGGAAATGCAAGAGAACACTTAAAAGTAATCAGAAGGGCTAACAGAATGCATGAAGATAAGGTGAAGGTGAATCCTAAAGGATTCTACAGACATGTTAAAAGAAAATTATTGTAAGGGACAAAATTAGTTCTCTGGAAGACCATGTGTGGAGCCAAAACAGATGGGGAGATCTTAAATATTTTGCATCTGTATTTTCTCAGGAGACAGACATAGAGTCTATAGAAGTCATGCAAAGTGGTACCTGTCCAAGTTTGCTGTCCTGAGGCAAATCCCCAGGGCCTGTCAAGGTGTTCCCATGGACCCTACAGGAGGCAAGTGCAGTAATTGCTGGGGCTCAAACAGAGGTATTTAAAATACCCTTAGCACCAGGTGAGATACCAGAGGATTGGAGGATAAGCCAGTGCTGTTGCACTGTTTAAGAAAGACTCGAAATGGAAGCCAGGAAATTATAGGTTAGTGTGTCTAATATCAGTTGTGGGAAAATTATTGGAATGTATTCTAAGGGATTGGATATTTAAGTATTTGGATAGACATGGTCTGATTGAAGATAGTCAGCATGGCTTCTTGTATGTAGATCATGTCTTACAAATCTTGTAGAGTTTTTTTGAGTAAGTTACCAGGAAAGTTGATGAAGGCAAGGCAGTGGATGTTGTCTACATGGACTTCAGCAAGGCATTTGACAAGGTCCTTCATAAGTGGTTGGTCAAGAAGGTTCAGTCGCTGGCATTCAAGATGAGATAGCAAATTGGATTAGACATTGGTTTTGTGGGAGAATCCAGGGAGTGGTAGTAGATGGTTGCCTCTCTGTCGAGAGGCCTGTGACTAGTGGTGCGCTGCAGGGATCAGTGCTAAATCCATTGTTGTTTGTCGTCTATATCAATGATCTGAATGATAATGTGGTTAACTGGATCAGCAAATTTGCAGATGACACCAATTAGACCATAAGGTATAGGAGCAGAATTTCTTCTGCTCTGCCATTTCATGATGGTGGATCCAATTTTTCTCTCAGCCTCAATCTCTGGCCCTCTCCCTGTTTCACTTCATAGCTTGACCAATTAAGAAACTGTCAGCCTCTGCCACAGGCAGCTATGGAGGCCATGTCTTTATGTATATTAAATTCACTGCTCTCTGGTGAAAGAAATATTTTGTCATCTGCATTCTAAAAGGATGCCCCTCTATTCTGAGGCTGTCCCCTCTGGTCTTAGACTGTCCCACCTTAGAAAACATCCTTTCCACATCCATTCTATCAAGGCCTTTCACCATTCAATAGGTTTCATCACTCATTTTTCTGAATTCTAGTGAATATAGGCCCGGAACCATTAAACACTCTTCATATGACAAGCCATTTAATCCAGGAATCATTTTTGTGAACCTCCTTTGAACCTTCTCCAGTTGTAGTGGACAGCAAGGAAGGCTATCATGGATTGCAGAGGGAACTATATCAGTTGAAAAAGTGGGTGAAAAATAGCAGATGGAATTCAATGCAGACAAATGCGAGCTGTTGGACTCTGGTAGGACCAACCAGGTCTTGCACTGTGAATGGTAGGGCACCGAGGAGTCTGGTAAAACAAAGGGATCTGGGAATACAGGGAATTAATTAAAAATGCCATCACAGGTAGATAGGGTTGTAAAGAAAGCTTTGGCACATTGGCCTTCATAAATCAAAGTATTGAGAACAGGAGGTGGGATGTTATGTTGAACTTGTAGAAGAAATTGGTGAGGCCTAGATTGGAGTATTGTGTGCAGCTTTGGACACCCAACTACAGGAAAGATGTAAGCAAGGTTGAAAGAATTCAGAGAAAATTTATAAGGATGTTGCTGCATCTGGAGGACCTGAGTTATAAGGAAAGATTAAATAGGTTAGGAGTTTATTTCTTGGAACGAAGAAGATTGAGAGGAGATTTGATAGAGGTATACAGAATTATGAGGGGTATAGATAGGGTAAATGCAAGTAGGCTTTTTCAACTGAGGTTGGGTGGGACTATAACCAGAGGTCATGGGCTAAGGTGAAAAGTTTAAGGGGAACATAAGGGGGGACTTCTTCACTCAGTGTTGTGAGGGTATGGAATGAGCTGTCATCATAAATGGTGCATGCAAGCTCGGTTTTAATATTTAAGCAAAGCTTTGATAGGTACATTGATGGTAGGGATATGGAGGACTATAGTTCAGATGCAGTTTGATAGTATTAAGCAGTTTAAATGATTTGGCATGGACTAGATGGGCCAAAGGGCCTGTTTCTGTCCTGTATTTTCTATGACTCTGACTCTGTATCATACCATTCCAGTCCAGTGGGTTATAAACTCTGGTCTAATCAAGTTCCTGGACCCATTGCAATTTGCATACTGCCACAATAGGTCAATTGCAGATGCAATTTCACTGGTTCTGCGTTTGGTTTTGGACAGCAGCAATACCTACGTCAGACTGCTGTATGTTGATTACAACTCGGTGTTCGACACCATCCTCCCTTCAGAACTAATGAATAAACTTAAAAAAATAAGTACTTTGTGCTTCTGTACCTCTCTGTGCAACTGGATCCTTGACTTTCTGATCAAGAGACCACAATCAGTGTAGATTGGAAATAATGTCTCCTCTTTTGCTGATGATCAACACAGGTGCATCTCAAGTCCATTGCTCTACTCTCTCTACACTCATGTCTCTGTGACTAGGCACAGCTGAAGTTCTATCTAGAATTTCCCTGATGCTACAACTTTGTTCTGGGCCCAGAACACAGGCACTCTTCTGACTCAAGCATTCCTTGTATTTACTTGTGTACATGAGGAACAACATGGAGCCCTGTCACCCACAGTGTTCTGAAGTCTGAACAGAAAAGTGCTATTTTTGTACAGAATTGGCTTATCAATAATGGATAGTGATAACTGTAAATTGTATATATCTTTGAATTCCTCACTTACAAAGTCAAATGCCTTTCACCATGGAGGTGTTAAAGTCAATCGAAACTTGGAGCAGACAGCCAATGGTATTTTGAAGTCAGTAAAGACAATAGAGCCTTTGTTGAGTATGTTTCACCTCTTTCTGTTATCTCATCTGTCTGATACCCCATATTGTGTAAAGGGAAGCTATAAAGGAAGATCTCTCTGAAAAAGTCTCACTACAGAGGCCTCACTTGTTTGGCTTGAGTGTACATGATCTCGTCTATAGTAAGCAGAGGTGTGTTTGGTGGTATCACTTCAAAGGTATCCTTTGACTACAGCTGCCCCAGGCTATCCTTGCCTTTTACTGTGACTTCCACATTCCCTCCTCTTTGTTCTGTAGAGAGTGGCATAAATCTTACTGTATTTCAATAGCACAGAGTCTCTGAAACTGACAGTTTTGTCAGGATGATTGGCTGTTGTGTCATGATGGAGGTGGCTGCTCTGTGGGCTAACATTTCTAAGGCAAGAGAAATACAGTAATCAGAATATGTTTTCCAAGGCCCACTTTATAATAGAGTTGCCCCAGCCCAGAATAAAGAGTGAAGCCAGCTAAAGGGACCCAAGGTGAGAATGCAGTCTTGTGCAGCTCTTTTTCAATTGCCCTAACCTTACCAGCTCAGATGTGCAAAGCTAAGTTGGTGATACACTTGGACTTAACAGGTATGTACTGTGCATGTAACACATTTGGCCAATAACAGCACAAGTACCACCATTTTTGGCCAATAGAAAATCCAATGCCAATTGAATTTGAAGGCCATGTTCTGGCAGTGAGACATTGATGGCCTGACTCATATCAGGTAGCACGAAGACTGCATCGTTAGCTAATTTCTCTAGCACTAAGGCCATGTAGATGCTGTCATGAGTGAGTCTGGCCGGCCCCCAGAATGGGGATGCCATTATCTAGAAAGGCTTAGTTTCTCTAATGCTCCTTACAGTGGGATGTAGGGAGAGTGTGGGTGGGTGGTACATATATGGTACTACATAGCCCAGATAACAACAACCCCAGCTTTGATTCAGGCCGAAGATCCTGTTTTTTTGTGTACTCCTGCCAGTCACACACCTAGTAGATATCTTTACTGGGATTTAGAGGGTCACCAGTGGTATAGGAATTGTTTGTACTGTTACCCATGGTTACAGGAACATACTTCACCCAAGTCCCCATGAAGCAGCTTCAGTGCGGGGGGGGGGGGGGGAGGAGAGGTGTTTACACTACATTGTAAGTATCTTGATACCAACCCGCGAGACAGTTGCATCGGCAACTCCTGCACCCTTTACAGTTCTAGTTTCATTACCAAAGTAAAACACGGAACCAGGTTCTCTAAGATTCAGGGTATAAGCCACACTGGCAATTCACCTTCTGAATGTATAGACACTCTAGAGCACACCCTACAACTTAACCAGTTGGTATGCGATGAATATTCATAACTACAGCGAATAAAAGTGTTTGGAGTATTAGTGTCATGGGATAATTCTGCATTTAGGTGAAAATAGATGTCCAACTTACCCAGCATTTATAATACATAGTGATTACTTAAGGTGGCAAATAGCAAAGACCAGGATAAAAACACAAAATGCTGGCAGAACTCAGCAGGCCAGACAGCATCTGTGGGAGGAGGTAGTGACGACGTTTTGGGCCGAAACCCTTCATCAGGAGTGAAGTAACATGGGATGGTTGAGGGGGAATAAGAAGTGGGGGGGGGAGGGATGAAGTAGAGAGCTGGGAAGTGATAGGCTGAAGAGAAATGGGCTAGCGGGAGGGTGGAGAATTATGGGAAATAAAAGAGAAAGAAAGGTAGGGCTGGGGGAAGATTATAGTGAGGGGGGAAAGAGAGAGAAAGAGAACCAGACCAAAATTATAGGTAGGGATGGGGTAAGGGTGGGGGTAGGGGTATCAACAGAGGCACTTATCCCTGCAAACAGAAGAATTGCTACACCTGCCCCCACACTTCTTCCCTCACCACCATCCTAGGCCCCAGACAGTCCTTTCAGGTGAGGCACCACTTCACCTGAGAGTCAACTGAGGTGATATACTGTATCCGGTGCTCCCAATGTGGCCATTTATACATTGGGGAGACCCGCCGCAGACTGGGAGACCGTTTCGCCGAACACCGGCACTCAGTCCTCCAGCAGTGGCGGGATCTCCCTGTGGCCACACACTTCAATTCCATAGACCACTCCCACCCCGATATGTCTGTCCATGGCCTCCTCTGCCGTCAAGATGAGGCCACACGCAGGTTGATGGAGCAATTCCTTATCTCCCGCCTAGGTAGCCTCCTACCTGCTGACATGAACATTCAACTCAGAGACCTCCGTTGATACCCCTGCCCCCCCCTTACCCCATCCCTATCTACAATTCTAGTCTGGTTCTCTTTCTCTCTCTTTCCCCCCTCACTATAATCTCCCCCAGCCCTACCTTTCTTTCTCTCTTATTTCCCATAATTCTCCACCTTCCCCCTAGCCCTTATCCCTCCAGCCTATCACTTCCCAGCTCTCCACTTCATCCCTCCCCTCCCCACTTCTTATCCCCCCTCAACCATCCCATGTTACTTCACTCCTGATGAAGGGTTTCGGCCTGAAACGTCGTCACTACCTCCTCCCATAGATGCTGCCTGGCCTGCTGAGTTCTGCCAGCATTTTGTGTTTTTATTTATTTCCAGCATCTGCAGATTCAGTTGTGTAGCAAAGACCAGGAGTTCAGTCCATCAGTCCTTATTATCAACGTTCTTCTGGCCACTTGGCACCACTGGCTGAACATGCAAAGCCTGTAGCCACCTTGGCTTTCCTTGGACCTTTAGAGTAGTGCATGTGGTCAGTAACACTCGGAATGGACCTTCTTAGTGAGGCTCCAGGCAATTCTTTCATCGGTAGGCTCTTACCAGTACCCATTCTCCTGGTTGGTAGGTATGGCACCCTACAATTGTCATGACTTTTTGGGCTTTTGATGCCTGGTGATGTATGGGTGTGCATCTGTTTGACTGAAAAGGGGGGTGTGACTGGCATACTGCCTGACAAGGAGATGGTGCCGTTACATGGTTTGGGCCAAAGCCCTTTGTCATGAGGGCCAATGGAAGCGTCTCTGACTACCTTAGTCCAGTTTCCTCATACAGTTTGGCCAGCTTTCTGTTCAGGGTCCTGTTTGTCTTCCAACTACCCCAGTAGATTAGATTGGAAAGGGCAAGTGAGATGGTACTTACTCTGTAAGGCTTTCGTTAGTTCTTGCATCACCTTGCCTGTTGCCTGTGAAGTGTAGGCCGTTATTACTTCAGATCTTTTTGAGGATTCCAACCCAGAAATAAATTCTTGTAATAAGAGTTTAGCGACAGCTATAGCATTTCTATGAGCTGGATTTGCTTCTACTCACCGAAGAAACAAAAATACAATGGCAAGCACATAATTAAAACTCACACATTTGGGTAATTCCATAAAGTCCATTTGGAGATGTACAAATGGTCCTCATGGGCGGGGTCCTACGTCGGTGGGTGCTGGTAATTTTTCCAGAGAATTGGCTACTTTTCTCGCTAAGGCCGGAATTCCTGGGGCATACCACTCAGTTTCAATCATACCCATCATTTTCCTTTTGCCACATGTCTCAAATCATGTACCATACTGGTAAGCCGGGGAAGAGAGTGGAGTACACCACAGGGCAACCATCTGAGTGATGACAGAGGCCCTGGGACACTTGTGCACAGTGTGCTTTAGTCCATGAAATCTTCTTGGACTCAGGCGCATCAAACTGAAATTGTTTACAAACAGAGTTTGAAAAAGAAGTTGATGCCACTTTGCCTGCCTTTTATAGACTCTGTGTCTGTCTCCCGAGTAAATACAGATGCAAAGAATATATTTAAGATCTCCCCATCTATTTTGACTCCAGACACGGAGCACCATTCTGGTCCTCCAGAGGACCAGTTTTGTCCCTTGCAGTCCTTTTGCTCTTAACACGTCTGTAGAATCTGTTAGAATTCTCCTTCACTTTGTCTGCTCAAGCAACTTCATGCTTTCTTTTAATCTTTCTGATTTCTTTCTTAATTGTTCTCTTGTATTTCTTGTACTCCATAAGCATCTCATGTCTTTTTAAGCAACACACACAAAATGCTGGTGGAATGCAGCAGGCCAGGCAGCATCTATAGGAAGAAATACAGTCGACGTTTCGGGCCGAGACCCTTCGTCAGGACTAACTGAAAGGAAAGATAGTAAGAGATTTGAAAGTAGGAGGGGGAGGGGAAAATGCGAAATGATAGGAGAAGACCGGAGGGGGTGGGATGAAGCTGAGAGCTGGAAAGGTGATTGGCAAAAGGGTTACAGAGGTGGAGAAGGGAGAAGATTATGGGACGGGTGGCCTAGGGAGAAAGAAAGGGGGAGGAGAGTACCAGAGAGAGATAGAGAACAGGCAGAGTGATGGGCAGAGAGAGAAGAAAAACTAAATATATCAGGGATGGGGTAAGAAGGGGAGGGGCATTAATGGAAGTTAGAGAAGTCAATGTTCATGCCATCAGGTTGGAGGCTACCCAGCCGGTATGTATATAAGGTGTTGTTCCTCCAACCTGAGTGTGGCTTCATCTTGACAGTAGAGGAGGCCATGGATAGACATATCAGAATGGGAATGTCTTTTTATCTGCCTATACCTGTTGTACACCTTTTTTTTCTCTTAACCAGGGCCTCACAATCTCTTGAAAACTAGGGTTCACGACATTTCTTTTCTTTTTTATTCTGACAGGCACATACAAGTTTTGTACTCTTGTAATTTTTTTTGAAGGCCTCCCACTTTCCAAGTACACCTTTGCCGGATAACAGCCTGTCCCAATCCACACTTGCCAGATCATTTCTGATACCATCAACATTGGCCTTTCTCCAATAAAGAATCTCAACCTGAGGACCAGACCTATCATTTTGCATATTTACTTTGAAACTAATGCCATTGTGATCACAGATGCAAACTGTTCCCCTACACAAACTTCCGTCACTTATCCTGTCTCACTCCTTAATAGCGGATCAAATATTGCGCACTGTCTCGTTGGGACTTCTATGAACTGATTAAGGAAACTTTCCTGAACACATTTGACAAACTCTATCCCATCTATTCCTTTTACAGTATGGGAGTCTCAATCAATATGTAGAAAGTTAAAATCACCTACTATAACAAAATGTTTTTTGCAACAGTCTGCAATCTCTCTACAGATTTGTTCCTCTAAGTCCCTCGGACTGTTAGGTGGTCTGTAATGTAGCCCAGTAATGTGGTCATACTTTCCTTATTTCTCAGTTCCACCCATAGTACCTCACTATGTGAGTTCTCCAGTCTGTTTTGACTGAATGCTCCCATGACATTTAGCCTGATTAATAACACCACCCCTCCTCCTTTAATTCCTCCCGCTCTGTCACATCTAAAACAACAGAACACTGGAATATTGAGCTGCTAGTCCTGTCCCTCCTGCAACCAAGTCTCACTGATGGCTGCAGTATCATAATTCCAGGTGTTCATCGAAGCTCTGAGCTCATCTCCCTTTGCTATGATGCTTCTTGCAATGAAATAATCTATCCACTAGTCACACCATGCTCATCCTTTTGACTTCTGACGTTGTCTGAGGTCTTACCAACATCTGTGTCCATAATCGCTCCATTAACTGTATTGGAACGCTGATTCGCATCCCCCTGCAACTCTACTATAACCCCCCCCGTGCAGCATTAGCAAACCTTTCCCTCTGGGATGTTAGTCCCCCTCCAGTTCAGATTCAAACCACCTTCCCTGGAAGAGAGCTCAATGATCCAAAACTTTTAAGCCCTCCCTCCTACACCAACTCCTTGGCCACATGTTAAACTGTAAAATCTTCCTATTTCTGGCCTCACTAGCACGTGGCATGGGTAACAATCCTGAGATCACAACCCTAGAGGTCCTGTCCTTTAACTTTGGCCTTAGTAAATCATTGTATTGAGTGCAGGAGATGGGATGTTATGTTGAAGTTGTATGAGATGTTGCTTGAGGCCTAATTTTGCCCAGTTTTGGTCACCTGCCTACAGGAAAGATGTAAATTTGGTTGAAAGAGTGCAGAGAAAATTGACAAGGATGTTGCTTGGCCTGGAGGACCTGAGTAATAAAGGAAAGATTGAATAGGTTAGGACTTTATTCCTTAAGACGTAGAAGATGGAGAGGAGATTTGATGGAGGTAGAGAAAATTCTGAGGGATATAGGTAGGATAAATGCAAGCAGGCTTTCCCCACTGAGGTTGGGTGGGACTACTACCGGAGGTCATGGAATTTTCATACACTGGAATTTAGAAGGATGAGAGGGGATCTGATTGAAACATATAAGATTATTAAGGGATTGGACACGCTGGAGGCAGGAAACATGTTCCCGCTGATGGGTGAGTCCAGAACTAGAGGCCACAGTTTAAGAATAAGGGGTAGGCCATTTAGAACAGAGATGCGGAAAAACTTTTTCACCCAGAGAGTGGTGGATATGTGGAATGCTCTGCCCCAGAAGGCAGTGGAGGCCAAGTCTCTGGATGCATTCAAGAGAGAGTTAGATAGAGCTCTTATAGATAGTGGGGTCAAGGGATATGGGGAGAGGGCAGGAACGGGGTACTGATTGTGTATGATCAGCCATGATCACATTGAATGGCGGTGCTGGCTAGAAAGGCCGAATGGCCTACTCCTGCACCTATTCTCTATTGTCTAATGGTGAAAGGTGAAATGTTTAAGGGGAACATGAGGGGAAACCTCGTCACTCAGAGGGTCATGAGAGTGTGGAATGAGCTGACCGCACAAGTGGTGCATTCAAGCTCAGTTTCAATGTTTAAGAGAGGTTTTGGGTAGCTACACGGGATAGTAGGTGTATAGAGGGCTATGGTCCTAGTGCATGTTTATGGGAGTAGGCAGCTTAAATGGTTTCAGCATGGACTAGATAGACTGAAGGGCCTGTTTCTGTGCTGTACTTCTCTATGTCTCAATAATTGGCAGGCTGACACATTGGGGTACCATATGCCAATAACGATCCACTGCTGCTGCCCTGGCAGCAGAAACAGCCTGTTTATTACTTTTAGATATTTCATCACTTCTGTTAGTGTGAGCCATACACTTAATGACTGCAACGGCAGAAGGTTATTCAATAGCAGAGACAAGATTAACAGTCAAGCTGCCATATTTTATTGATGATCTTGAGGAGTTGAGAAATCCATGTAGCTTCCATAATTGTCCATAGCCATGTGCCACCCTGCAGGGATAATTGGTGTCTGTATAAATATTCACAGTTGTACTGGTTGCAAAGATGCACCCTCTTGTTAATGCAAAAAGCTCAGCCGCTTGAGTGGAACAGAAGGGTATTCTGCTGCTTCAGCTGTTGCACGGGGTGTACACACCACATATCCACTTCCCCTCTCAGGGAGGAAGAGAAAATGATATAACTGAGTTCAGCAACGGGATATCTCGTAGGTCTAGTTGTGGAAGGGTTTGAATCACTGCTTCACAATCGTGGGACTACCCGTGATCTTCAGTCAGCAGGGTTCAACAGTGTGCAATAGTAATAGGAGGGTCAGACAGCAAAGCAATATAGAAATGAGCCACTCAGGCGGCTGTTAGATATTAAGTGGCTGAAGAATTAAGTAGAGTGGAGATAGCATGGGGCACATGGAGCAGAACTGGCAGCCCAAGATCAAATTTTGAGACAAATTTATTGCATGGTAGGCTGTAGCCACATCTTTCAGGCAACCAGGATAACCTTGACTTATAGAGTCCAGGTGAGTACTATAATAGTCTACCGGATGACAGGCATCACCATGTCATTGAGAAAAGAACCTGTTGGCTTCAGTTGTTCTGGAGCTGCCAGTGAAGCAACGCCCTGAGTTCGGCATAGTTAAGAATCCATTGTTGGCAATACCTGGTTTTACCAAAGAATTGGACAAGATCTTTCTTGAGTACTGGTTTAGACTAACTGACTCTCAGCCTGTTGTCAATACATAGGCAGCAGGTTCACTCAAGACATGGCCCAAAAAATGCAGTTTGGGTTGACAAAGCTGTGTTTTTCTCTTGACATCTTGTTGCCCTTGTCAGCCAGGGAGCACAAAAGGACTGTAGAGTACTGTTCAGAGTTTTGTGATCCAGGGACCATGAAAGCAGATTATCTACATATTGCAGCAGCGTGGATTCAGATGGAAAAATTACATCTACAAGTCCTGGTGAGTTTGAGAAAAGACCGTTGGGTTCTCAGTATATACCTTGGGAGATGGGTCTAGGTATATTATTTGCCTTGGTAGACGAAAGCAAACAAGTATTAGGAATCTTGGTGAACTGGGATCCACATCTTCCAACAAAAATGCTCCACATGTCAACAAATGCGCCGTATTTAGTGCTTGTGGGAATACAGCTGAGGATTGTAGCTAGGTTTGGAACTATGGGAAGGCATGTTACCGAGATTCATTAACAGCCCTCCGATCTTGGACAAAACATCAGCTGTCCTTTCCCTTCTTCCTCACTGGCAATATAAGCATATTACACGGGCTCATTTATGGAATTACAATCCCTCTTTGCAAGAATGCTTAATGCCTTTCTCCACCTCTGGGTTCTTGGGATACCAAAGGTTGCGTGGGAGGTGTTTTGCCAAATCCAATAGTACTTTAAAAGGTTCTGCGGACAGTATTTGACCCACATCTTTACTTCCTTTTGTCCACGGTATCCCTGGTACTTGAGCAAGTGTTTTGTTGTTTCATCATCCCTTATCTGGAAGAGATTTGGGATTTGATGTTTAAACAAGCGGAATAGGGCCATTGTACACAAAAAAAAGTTGCCTGGGGAACTACTGAAAGAGTTCCCTCCGATTGGGAATAGTTAACCTTTTGATGGTGTGTTACGTACCCAGTAACTGGGTGTCTTACCAGCAAAGATAGAAGTGTCCGTTGGAGTCTGGTGATACTATTTTCAACAATATTTATTAGCAAAAATATACAAAATAATATCAATGCAAATATACAGAGAATATACGTTAGCAATACTAAACCTAAAAGTGCGGGTATAATAATAATCACTAATGAAACAAGCTCTATCGTTGTCTAGGGGATAACGAATTGTCAGATGGAAATATAAAGTTCAGTTCAGTTCATGCAGGCTGCAGTAGTTGTTTGTCGATGTGTTGCAATTGTTGGAGAGAGAGAGAGAGAGAAAATGTGTGAACAGTAACAGCTATTATCTTGCCAACCTTCCTTTACGATTTTGATCTGTCGATGCGTTGTTGTTGTGGCCATTCACGTATGACCCCTCCGTCCTTTAGCTAGACCGTTCTTCAATGGTGGACTCGTCACCCAGGCAAGGGTGGACACACACACAAGCCCCCACCGGTCTCACTACAAAACACTGTGAGTTAAAATTTACCGACCCTTCGTTCGGTCTCCGATCTCCCACCCTGTCTCCTGGGGGTTCTGATGCTCACTAGTGTTTCTCCTGGTGCGTCTGAGGGGTGTTACCCCAGACCTCACTTTTATCCCCACTCATGGGGTCTCAGGTGTCAATCAGGTTGGGAAGATGTAACCCATCAAACCAGCCCACTCTGGTTGCCCCCGAGGGGTTTCAATGAATAGAACAGTACCAAGTAAACAATCCTTCTCCAAAAGACAATAGCAGTAATCAATGGTTCCGCTCCTCTTTTGTTAGTAGGAAACGATCCACCCTGGGTAACTCTTAGCTGTGTCTCTCTCTCATTAACTTCCATGCGCTGTTATCAATAACAACTGCCCTGGCAGATTTCCTTTGTCTCTCTTACTTCCTTGATAACAGCATCGAAATAGTAGCGATTTGCGATTCTCCAAAAGGGAGGGGGCATGGGCGACTCTGCACCCTTCTGCCCATCAGAGTTGTTCATCCATCATAACAGGTGTATGCCAGAGATGATTAACCATGGATCCCAAATTTCATGAGGATAATGTACAACTCACAGTGCATGATCTTTTAAAAAGAAATGGTTCAGCATCAGCTGACAGCTTTAGTACAACAACACAGGGCAAAAGTAATGAGGGAATGAATGACTTAGTGTTACCATCTTGGAGCAAATATTTCAGGCTTGGTCCAGATATCTGCGGAATAATGTGCCATACAGTGAACAGTCTTATGCCACTCAGCTGTGACGTGTGGACATTTCTCCAGCACTGGCGGGCCACTGGAAGATCTAACAGTGCTTAACTGTGGTTAATGTTTCAACAGACAAAGATTCATAAGTGGAATTCCACCAGCAGCATTCTGGTCATTTGGAGAGTAGTCGTCCAATAAAGCACAAACCATTAGATAGACTGTCCCAGACACCTCGAGTTGTAACCCTACTGGGAAGCATACGAATATACTTACAAAGAAGATCCTGGTGATTCTCGTGCTATTAGAAACTGAACTTCTCCTTCATGTCTAAAAAGCTGATGCGTGACCTTACTGAAATGGATAGAGGACCTAGCTATCCCATGAGTCACACAACATTTACTGATACATCGCTTAGATATACTTGTGGCCAATCAGAGGTATGGATTGTAGAACAAATGGCCCCAATATCAATCAAAAAGACTGATTTTTGCTAATATACAGTTAAAGGAAAAACAGGCTCAGAAATCTTCACAAGCAGCAGGATTTGGGCTTGGCACCCCTATTGTGGAGGCTGGGGATGGTGTCCAAATGGGTTATTTACAATTAACAGTTGACTGCTGTGCAGGTGGTGGTGGAGGTGGGAGCTGACTGTTTTCAAAGTTGCCTTGTTGCCAAGGACATCTTTGAGCTCAGTGACCAGGCTATCCGCAAACAAAACACAATACCAGTCCCTGCAGGTGTCTCCTTTCCATCCCTCTGCCACATCCACAGCCCTAACCCTGCAAGGTAGCCCTTGGTGCGGATACAAGTATTTTATCCTCATTTCCTTTAACAGTTCTCATTTTTGATGTTGTATCTGCCTCTGGCAATGTTGCTCAATGTTTATTACTTCCTTTAACTCTTCCCCCTCCCATCCCACACAAGTTGCAGTGAATATTTCTTTTAACCTGTCACAATAATATTTACCAAGCTAGGCGTCCCCACTTCTGAGGATAATCCAGAATATTTCTGAAATGCATCATGCACACATTCTATGTATCCATTAACATTTTCATCTATTCTCTTCGACAGTGTGTTCATAGACTCTACGATGCAACAGAAACATTTCCTCAGTGCTTCTAGTAGACAAGCTTATAGTGCACTTAGAACAACATCTTGGGCCTGTCTTAGCCATTCAATATGCTCTCTAACTTGTTTCACTTAACTGTCCTCAAACATTACTACCTATATATTATTTGGATTATTGTCATATATGGAGGATTTCCATCTTATTGATAAATCTTTCAATATCCTCCTTAGGATCAGGAGTCAACACTATTATAGCCTATAATTCAGAGCTGGACCATGGCTTGTAGACTCTACGGGGTGCTTGTCCGGTCCTGGAAATGTTTGCAGACCTGCACTAGAGTCAAGAGATCTAGTATGTTCTGCCACTGGGTGTTCAGCGAGTGAACCTGTACACCCCACCGCTCTCCATTGCTGTTTTCTACATTTCGAAGTATTAGTCAAAATCTCAGACAGTGGTGGCACCGACGGCCCTGGATATCTAGGAGGCAGCTCCTGGTGTGGGCTCTGTGGTATTGGTAATTAGAGATGCAGAGGAGTATAGTTATCTAGTTTGTCTTCAGACTCTGGTATCATTTGTTTTAAGTTGTTTGATTTTCCCCTTTTGTACCTTTTCTATCTCTAGCTTTTGTTCATTTTCTCTTTTTTTTCAACGGGATTCATCTAACAGTTTAGTATTTTGTCTTTTCTTTGAACACAAGCAGACTACCCTATGGTTTTCCCACCTTTCTTTTTCTCTAGTAACACCTTCTGTAAGCATTCCAAGTGGTGCGTATTAAATGTACCATCAAGAGGGAATCCCTTTTAAGCTCCCTTTGTCCATTCCTGCTAGTTCCCATTGTACTTAATGCATTCTGGTCCACAATGTACAAATATAGATCATGCTGGTGTCACCTTAAGGGGTCTGGAATAGTCTTCCACATCATACCTTGCATCTCAGGCCAGGCCATAGCAACCTCATCTTTTCAATGCTGCAAGCAAGGCGGCATACCTTGACTAGTCCACACGGGGGAAATTTTGAAAAGCAAGCACAGGTGGAGGCTCTAAGTAAGTTTCAAGCAAGTTGTTCTTTTTTTCCCTCTTTCTTTGTTTATTATTACATAGTGTTGGCGCGTGGCCAGTTGGTTAAGGCGTTGGCCTAGTGATCTGAAGGTCGCTAGTTCAAGCCTCAGCGTGTTGTGTTCTTAAGCAAGGCACTTAACCACACATTGCTCTGCGACGACACCGGTGCCAAGCTGTATCGGCCCTTGCCCTTCCCTTGGACGACATTGGTGGTGTGCAGAGGGGAGACTTGCAGCAACTGCCGGTCTCCTATACAACCCTGCCCAGGCCTGTGCCCTGGAGACTTTCCAAGGCACACATCCATGGTTTCCTGAGACTAATGGATGCCTATTATTACAGAGTTAGTGCTATATTCTTTGTGTGAGATGTGGGAACTCTGGAAAAAGCTCCAGACTCCCTGATAACTACATATGCACAAATTGCATTGAGCTGTAGCTCATTAGGGACAGTGTTAAGGAGGACAGGGAATGGCACATGTTCTTTTGAAAAAATTAAATTGGCAAAAACAAGGACTTGGAGCAGAGAGGAGAAAAATGTGTTTGTACATCTGTTAGAATATACACAAGAAATGACAGAATCTGGAACAACTGTCTTAATCTGGGGAATTCCTGATACAGGGATTGGAGCCAAAGCAACAGTTCTTCCCCCCCCCCCCCCCCACCAAAAGATGTTGCACTAGCCGCTGACTTCATCCAGTACAATGTTTATCGCCGTATAGATGAAGGGGTTAAAATGCATCAGCCAGACTGAACTTAAAGGATGATATTCTGTGGACTGGGGTTAGTGGAAACCTTACAAAAATGGAAAAAGTACAGTTTATAATTGAATGGCGAAAAGCACAGAAAAAGCATTGGCATACAAAATAAATCATAGAACAAAGACTTTTTTTCCATCAGCATTGGAGATGACTGTAAAAATAAGTTAACAGATTTTTTAGAAAAGGGAGAAAGGCTTGCATTTATATAGACCCCCTCACAAGCTGGGGAATTCCCAAGCAGCGATTTCTGCTACGTGCTTGGAGACAAAGAAATAACACCAGTTAAAGTCATGGCTGAAGTGTGCGTGTATCTACATCGCTTTAACATTACTCTGGGAGTACTTGGACTCTACATTGTGATGTGCAAATTACACCAGTCAGCCAGTACAATCGTGTATCTTGAAGAGAAACAGTGACTTGGCCTCAATGCTCTGTATTGGGCAGTAATGAGTTCAAGGTTACTATGTCTGGAAAAACTCAGGGACAAAAGACAGCATGCTTTTCTGTTGGTGCAAATTTAGAGTAATATTTTGCTCTGAGTTGCAGGAGGAATTCTTCATGGTAGATATCAAAGTAGCTTGCTGGGACAATGCAGTCTGTATGAGTTTGAGCTTGGATACAATCTACCTTGAATTGGCTATTTTACTGTAGAACAGTGATTGAGATGAACATAAAAATGTCATGGAATCAGAGGATCTCATAAATGGATTTAATTGCTTGTGTAATTCATTAAAATGTCTGAATACATCACTTAAATACAGTTGTACTTGAGACTATGGAAATATTTTAATTATTCAGGAATAGTGATTTTTATGAGGAATGTTCACCTTTGTGTGAATGTATATAATGAGTTTTCTACGGAAACGTATGGCCCTGAAATGAATTTGCAGACTTACTAGTTGTGTAGTATGGGGGTATGGGGTGCTTGCTGGTGATATGGTCAATGTTCTGATGTTGTTTTGAAACAGGCATTCAAACCAGCTAATATGGATAAGATAGAATGTCAAGTTCATTAGACAGCAGTTCACTTGAATAGGTATTTGAATGAACCTGAGACAGTAGGAGTAGAATACATAGAATAAATATAGGACGAAGAACTGTGTCCTGCTGTTGTGACACCATCTGAAGAATTGGGGCGGGGGGGGGGGGGGGGAGAGAAGAGGGAGAATATTGGTCAAAACTAATTGTGTAGTGAGAATAATCATCAGTTTTGTTTTCTTAATCCATAGGATTTGCATCAAATATGAAGAGAATGGATAGCTGCTGTTGCACAAAAATCCATTTTAAAGTTCATACATTATGTTAGACCACTTTTATATCATCAACATTTTGTTGTGTTGAATGCCAATTTAACTTCACAGATCAAAGAATGAAGATTCTGGAAGCTCATTGTCCTGAAACATTAACTTGGTTTCTTTCTTCCCCGGTGCTAGCAGACCTGCTGAGTATTTCTGCTTTTTTTAAACTTAATTGCAAAAATGGAGTTGAAGACCAGTAGAAAATGTGAAGTTGTTTGGTTGTTTGCAAGATGTTTTGAATTTGTGACAATGGAAGGGATAAACATCCCTTCTAAAAAAGCATTCAAGATGGATCTGAGTTGTGAGATTTGTTCCTCTTTATAGATCTGTCATAGGGGGCAGGCTTTTGGGATCATTGGCTGGTATGTACTAAAGGTAATCTCCCAGAACTGTCCAAGCACCTGAAGCATGCCTGTTTAAGCAGGCATTCAGTGGTGACATGAGCTTCTTCTGTCATAAAGTTGGGTTTCATTTGCTGGTTTCATCTTTGCCCAAGAGGTCACTTCAGGCTGCCATAATAAAAAGTATCATGGCTGCTGTCCAGGACTTACTTCTATGTCCACTTCAGAATCGTGTTCCTTGATCAGATGATAGATGTATGGAATTCAATTTTGACAAGTGCAGTGATGCATTTGGGAAATTAGACCAGGACAGGACCTAGAGGAATGTTGTACAAAAGGGAGACCTAGGGATACAAGTATGTAGTTCCTTGAAAGTGTAAAGCTAGAGAAGGCACACAAAAGGTTCACAAGGATATCACCAGGAATGAAGACTTGAGTTGTATAGATCTATTTCTTTTTGTGCTTTCTGTCTGCCTGGCACATTCTTTCTGTTTGACCTTGTCTGTGACAGTTTCTGCAGTCTTTTTCTTTGAGCCAACAGTCATTTGCATCATGGGAGGATTTGCCACATTGATGACTTTTTCAGCTTTTTGCGCCATTCAGGGGCACTTTGTGCATTTCACATTCTAAGCTCCTTTTCTGGAGTTCTGTTGCATCTTTTGCTGCCCGTTCTAAGGTTAGGTCTCTCTCTGCCAGTAGCCTTATTTGAGTGCTTTGACTATATGTGCCAAATACAAGCCTGCCCCATAGTGTATCTCAAAGTCCATCTCTAAGGTCACATCACTAGGAAAGTTTGCACAGTTCTGCAATATATTCAGAAAAGCTTTCATTTTTTAATTTGTTCTTTTTGTAAAATCTAAATCTCTGCTATTGCCAGTGGTTTAGGGCTCAAGTGGTTTTGTAAAATTGTAACAATTTCACCAAACATCTTGCTGGTTTGACAGGGGTTACTTAGTTGTATAAGAGACTGTATGTTTTTGGGCCCATTAAGCTAAGAAGTGTAGAGGCTTTCTTTTGCTCCTCTGTGTTGTTTGTGGTACAATATCAGAATTAGAGTCAGGTTTATTTTCACTGGCATGTGATGTGAAATTTGTTAACTTTCAACCCTCTTGATATATGACTCCCAGCCTTCATTAGTGCTATCAAATTTGTCAACTTTCCCGACTGAAGCCCTCCCCATGTTATTTTAGACAATAGACAATAGGTGCAGAAGTAGACCATTTGGCCCTTCGAGCCTGCACCGCCATTTTGAGATCATGGCTGATCACCTACTATCAATACCCGGTTCCTGCCTTGTCCCCATATCCCTTGATTCCCCTATCCATAAGATACCTATCTAGCTCCTTATTGAAAGCTTCCAGAGAATTGGCCTCCACTGCCTTCCGAGGCAGTGCATTCCAGACACCCACAGCTCTCTGGGAGAAGAAGTTTTTCCTTAACTCTGTCCTAAATGACCTACCCCTTATTCTCAAACCATGCCCTCTGGTACTGGACTCTCCCAGCAACTGGAACATATTTCCTGCCTCTATCTTGTCCAATCCCTTAATAATCTTATATGTTGCAATCAGATCCCCTCTCAATCTCCTTAATTCCAACGTGTACAAGCCCAGTCTCTCTAACCTCTCTGCGTAAGACAGTCCTGACATCCCAGGAATTAACCTTGTGAATCTACGCTGCACTTCCTCTACAGCCAGGATGTCCTTCCTTGACCCTGGAGACCAAAACTGTACACAATTCTCCAGGTGTGGTCTCACCAGGGCCTTGTACAAATGCAAGAGGATTTCCTTGCTCTTGTGCTCAATTCCCTTTGTAATAAAGGCCAACATTCCATTAGCCTTCTTCACTGCCTGCTGCACTTGCTCATTCACCTTCAGTGACTGATGAACAAGGACTCCTAGATCTCTTTGTATTTCTCCCTTACCTAACTCTACACCATTCAGATAATAATCTGCTTTCCTGTTTTTACTTCCAAAGTGGATAACCTCACACTTATTCACATTAAACATCATCTGCCAAGTATCTGCCCACTCACCCAGCCTATCCAAGTCACCCTGAATTCTCCTAACATCCTCATCACATGTCACACTGCCACCCAGCTTAGTATTATCAGCAAACTTGCTGATGTTATTCTCAATGCCTTCATCTAAATCGTTGACTATTTATGTCACACTGCCACCCAGCTTAGCATCATCAGCAAACTTGCTGATGTTATTCTCAACGCCTTCATCTAAATTTTCACTTTAACTTCATCATGTCTTTCACAGTGTACGATGCAGACAGTTACTTGTACTTTGCGGGGTCATTTATGGACTCCATGTTTCTGATTGCTGTGGATGTTCATTCGAAATGGCTGGAGGTTATATTGATGAAGTCAACCATCTTAGCATAAGACTGTCTCTGCTCTGAGAACTACCTTTGCCAGAAATGGCTGACCGGGATAAATTGTGAGTGACAACAGACCACAATACACATCAGAAGAATTCTGACTGTTCATGAAAAAAAATGGCATCAGACATCTTAACACACTCAAAATGCTGGAGGAACTCAGCAGGCCAGGCGGCATCTATGCAAAAGAGTATACTCGACGTTTACTGTTTTCCATAGAAGAGTCAACTGTACTCTTTTCCATAGATGCTGCCTGACCTGCTGAGTGCCTCCAGCATTTTATGTGTGTTGCTTGGATTTCCAGCATCGGCAGATTTTCTCTTACTTGTGAACAGACATTTCAAGTCAGCTCCTGTATCGGAACTCTGTTTATGCGATGTCAAATCAAACACCTGTGATGGTGTTCATGAACAGGGATCTATGTTTTCACATAGACATCCTGAAACCAGATCTACAGAGGGAAGTGCAGGATAAACAGTTAAGCTAGTTTATCCAGTGAAGCAGCAAGGGGCTTTAAGATTGGACAGGAAGCCCTCGTGAATAATTACTAAAAAGACGTGGACCCCCGGTAGGAAAGCTACAAGAACTGAACGACTGAGGTACACAGTGGATGTTGGAGATCAGACGTGGAGATGTCATGTGGACCAGATACAGGATGCTCAACCGAAGAACAACCTGAGTCGACTGCATCCAACAAGATTGACGGGTTACAATCACTGGACTTGCCTCTCAGTGACAATGTTGCTGACGGCAACATGACACAGGAAACCAGGAGCATTGCCTTACAGAAGGCACCTACGAAACCTGATGCCACTCTACAGGTCCAGAGGTGCTATCCTGTAAGATATAGAGTGCCTCCCAAAAGATTGAATCTTTAGAACTGTGAAGTTAGTTATGGACTGTTATTGTGAAAGCATATTTATTTGGAATATGGGTTAATGAAAGGTAAATTGAATGCTTTGTACATGTACAGTTTATTTTGCATTAATGTAAAGGGGAAGGAAGTGTAATGTATGGATCTATTTCTTTTAGATCAATGACCCCCCTAACACTATTTATTGATCTGTTGTCTCCACATACGTTTTGCTCGCTCACTGCAATGTGAATACACCAGTTAAAGTCATCTCCCACATGTGAGCTTTTATTTAAACAATATGCACAGACACAACATAACAAATCATAAGGTGAGACTTGATAGGCTGGTTTGTTTTCCCTGGAGTGTAGGGAGCTAGGGGGTTAATTATGAGGGGCACAGTCTTTCTCAGGGTAGGGGAGTCTAAATCTAAAGTGCATAGGTTTAATGTGAGAGGGCAAGATTTAGAAGGGATTTGAAGGCCATATTTTCCAGAGTAGTGGGTATATAGGATAAATGAACACAGAAAGTTGTAAAGATGAGAACAAGTACAACATTTAATATACCTTTGGACATGGATAGGAAGAGCTTAGAGGACTATGGGGCAACTGCAGGCAAATGAGACTAGTTCTGGAAGGTACTTCTTTCAGTGTGGATGGGCTTTTCCATTGCCTTTTTTCAAAAAGAAAGGGTTCAAATTCACTGGGGTGGGGGGAGTGGTGGACGGGGATGAAAAACAACTGAACTTCGCCAGTATCACAAATGAATAACTATTAGAGACAGAAATCAATTTACCAGAAATTTCAGAATTCATTATTGAGTCCACAAGGCTGCAACGTGCCCAAGCTGGAATGAGGCACTGTTCCTAAGTTTGCATTGGGCCTCATTGTAATAGTACAGGAAGCCAATAGTAGATCAGAGAACTAAAGCAGCAGCCTCCCCTGTGGCCTGAAGAGTTTTTGTGCAATCTGCATTTGCTCTCTCCAGTGTAGAGGAGATCACTACACTAGATTGGAAGAAGTGCAAGTGAATAATTGCTTCATTTTGAAATACTGTTTGGGTCCTTGGACGATGGAAAGGGCAGAAGTGAAATCTGTAATCAGTGTTGATAGAGGGCCCAGGCACGACTGAACAAATGCTGTTCCGTGTATCCCACAAAAAGCTGGCATAACTTGGATCCGTGTAAGTTCCTGTGGTGACCCCTTTGATCAGGTGAAAGTGAGTAGATGTGAAGAAGTTGTTTTTCAATGTAGGAACAAGTGTGGCAGAGATGACTGTGGGCCTCTTTTCAAGAAAGAAACAGAAGTGGCCTCCTCGCGGTGCATTGAGCCTGCACCAACCATAAACCTCACAGTTTACACCCATCCTACATTAATCCCATTTAAAAATATTCTCTTGTTCTCTTCAGCTCCCCCTCCCCCGCATCCCTGGATTCTACCTTTTTTCCTGTAAACTAGGTGCAACCTACACCTGCCAATTAATCTACCAACCGGACATGAGGTAGGGTCTGGATACCTAGGGGAAACGGGGAGAACATGAAAACCTAACACTTGAGGTCAGAATAGAAGTTCGGCCTCTAGCATTGTGAGGCAGCAGCGTGACTGGCTTGTGTGCCACTGTATTGGTGTAGGTTTATTATTGTCACATGTATCAAGATACAGTAGAGAAACTTATCTTGCATACTGTTTATACAGATAAGATCATTACACAGTGCATTGAGCCAGAGTAAGGTAAAACAGTAAGTATGCAGAATAAATTGTAAAAGCTTCTGAGAGAATGTAATGCAGTTAAATGATAAAGTGCAAGATAGTAACGAGCTAGATCTTAACTGTGCAGTCCAGGGTAGAGGAGTTTGTGGGACGGAATTGGAAATGGTGAGAGCTTCAGATTGCATCAACAGTGTCAAGTGGGAGAATTTTGCATTCCCTCACATAACCAGGCCATTGCAGACTCCATTTGTAGCTCTTTCTATCCTTTCATGACTTGTCTTCCTTTCTATCTTTGTGCATGAGCAAATTTAGTGAATGTATCTTTCTTTTCATTCGTGCATCTTAAACTGTTGAGCCTAACAAGAGAAACCCTGTCGAAGGGTTTCGTCCCGAAACGTCGACTATACTCTCTTCCATAGAGGCTGCCTGACCTGCTGAGTTCCTCCGGCACTTTGTGTGTAGCTTGAGCCTCCTGCACTAACACTTGTTACATCATGCAAACCAGACCAAGAACTTAGTCTGTCCCTTTCTGTTTCTAGCCAATTTTCTGCCCATGCCCATGTGCTGCTTCCTAAACCATTGTTCATTTTTATGTTCTGCAATATCTGATATGGAACTTACCAAATGTCTTCTGGATACTAAAATATAGTGCTTCTAAGTTTAAGCTTATCCACAGCAAGTTTTACTAATAATAATGAATGGTCGAACATGATTTTCCTTTCACATTGTTGACTGTCTTGAATTTTTCTGTGTCTTATTATAATGTATTAAATGATAAATTACTTCTGTAAGGAATACATTAACAATCCTTGTAGCTTCTTGCTGTTTCTTTCTGTCCCTTTGGAAATTGTTACATTCAGTAGTTATGATCTTTAAAACCAAGCTTCAACTGTCTCACTAGTTCCTTATTTAAATTGTTGAGATTTTTCACTGCATATCTGTGTGGATAGTCAGAGGCTTTTTCCCAGGGCTGAAATGCTTAACACGAGAGGGCACAGTTTTAAGGTGCTTGGAAGTAGGTACAGAGGGGATGTGAGGGGTAAGTTTTTTTTAATGCAGAGAGTGGTGAGTGCATGGAATGGGCTGGTGGAGGTGAATACGATAGGGTCTTTTAAGAGACTCCTGTACAGGTACATGGAGCTTAGAAAAATAGGGGGTTATGGGTAACCCTAGATAATTTCTAAAGTAAGTACAAGTTCGGCACAGCATTGTGGGCCGAAGGGCCTGTATTGTGCTGTAGGTTTTCTATGTCTGTATCTCCAGCAATATGCTCAGTATCACTGCTCTGGCGATGGTAACTTCCTTCCCTCCTTCAATTCTAGAGCTGTTTTGAGGAAATTACTTAAATCCTCAAGCATGAAGATCCAAGATGGTTAATTTTCCATCTCTGTTTTTAGCGTAATCGGTTCCTCAGGTTGTGTTGTTGTGTCTTGGTAAGCTTTATTTCTTTGCTGCTTTGTCCAGCAGCAAGTCTCAACATGGTGTTCATATTTTCCCTTTTCAGAGGTTCAATCTAAGCCGTTACCCAGCTTTCTGTTAGAACACAGCTGTGAGAAATGAGTACTTCCCCAAGAATATGAATCAGCTCATCAATTACTGCTGCATTCTTAGTTTGCTTTCACTAACTGGTTTCAGGAAGCTTGAGAAATCCATTGATGCAGAAGTACGTCTGAAACTGTGTTCAATTGTTGCTTTGGTTGAGCAATTAACAGATGCTCATTGGCACAATGTCTCACTTGAGGTGTTCCCTACAAACAAGTAAGCTCACATTTTTTTTAATCCTTCCTGATGACTGGAATGGTGCCAGAGAACTGGAATTTTGCTTAAAAAGGCAGCAAGGGATAAACAGAATAATTACGGGACTGTTAGTTTATCTTCAGTGATGGGGAAAATTATTGGAATCTATTCTCAGGGACACTGTAAACCTTGATTTATAAAATTGCAGGCATTTTTTTTGAAGGCCAGCATGTATTTTTTAAAGGATATCTATATCCATGATTGATTTTGTTATATTTTGTGGCTCGAAAATACAAAACTAATCGAAAGAAATACATAGGGAGACTGGGGATAAACATGTACACGGTTTGTTTTACCTTCAGTGAGGCATGCACGAATGGTGTGATGTGGTGGCGTGATGATGTATGCCATTCATGTACTTTTATATAAAACCTGCAGTGCATTGTGTAAACAAAGAATACTTAATTAAACTATATATTTACAATATTATTGAAATATTAAATACATAATGTGGGACCTCCTGTTTTACCACACACAAGCCCAGTGTGTTGTTGGCTGTTGTATTTCACCATTATGACTATCATTCAACAGGAGTTACAATTTCCCAACATAAGTTCTTAGATATCTATAGGCTTTAGTTCAGTCTCTTTGACATGCTGTTCAAACTCATTTTGTGGAATGACTGAAGCAGCCAATCCTGTATCCAACTTCATTATAATTAATTGCTGTTCACTTCTGGTGTAAGCCATAATGCTAGTCTTAGTTTTCACTTTGTAAATCCTAAGGCTACTCAGTCCTGTGCTATCATTATCAGATTTTTTTCATCAACGGCATGCAGATTAGTATTTTTCAAACTGCAACTTGACTTTTTTCTCCCTTTCCTGTGCAGTCCATTTATTTTTGTCTGCCTGACATGTTCTTTGTAGTTATCCTACTTTGTTGCATTTTCCAAAAGTTTTGCCTTCAAAGCTGCATTGGTTTGATGTATGTGAGGCCCTATCACAACAGTAACACCTCTTGTTCAGCCAGGCAGATTTCTGTTTAGATGTTGCAATTTTGTTCACGCTTACTTTCTTTCCTGACTGCAGCTCACTTGCTTTCTCTGTCTGCCTTATCCATTGAAATAGTGATTTCAACTGCTCTTTTAAATGTCGAAGGTGATGACGAATCTGCATGAAGGAGGGAGATTGAAAGTCTGGCTTAGTGGTGCCATAACAATGTCTCTCTTAATGTCAGCAAGACCAAGGAGCTGATTATTGACTTTAAGAGGAGGAAATGGGAGGCCCACGAGCCCAACCTCATCAGGGGATCAGAGGTGGTGTGGGCCAGCAACTTTAAATTCTTCAATGTTACCATTTCAGAGGACCTGTCACGTAAGTGCCATTACATAGAAAGCACGGCTGTGCCTCTACTTCCTTAGAAGTTTGCAAGGATTTGGCGTGACATCTAAAACTTTGACAAACTTATATAGAAGAGTGGTGGAGTATGTATTAATCAGTTGCATCACAGCCTGGTATGGAAACACCAATGCCTTTGAACAGAAAATACTACAAAAAGTGTGGATATGGCCCAGTCCATCATGGATAAAGTCCTCCCACCGCTGAGCACATCTACACAGAATGCCGTTACAGAAAAGCAGCACCTATCATCAAGGACCTCCACCAACCCAGGTCATGCTCTCTTATCGCTGCTACCATCAGGAAGAAGGTGGAGGAGCCTCAAGACTCATACCACCAGGTTCAGTACCTCTCAACCATCAGGCTCTTGAACCATTGGGATAACTTCACTTGCCCCATGACTGAACTGTTTCCACAACTTATGGTCTCACTGTCAAAGACTCTTCATCTCAAATTTGTGATAGTTATTGCTTATTTATTTCTCATTCATATTTTTATTTCTTTTTTCTTTTGTAATTGCACCATTTGTTGTCTTTTGCAAAATGGTTGTTTGTCCAGTTCTGCAGGGTGTTGCCTTGCATTAATTCTATTAAAGTTCTTGGGTTTACTGAGAAAATGAATCTCTGGGTTGTTTACTTTGATAATAAACTTACTTTGAAGGCTCTGCTTTATTCTCTTATGTTCCAAGGAACAAAGCTCGAGCCTGATCACTCTCCCTCTATAATATAGAACCTCTAGTCTTGACAACATCCTCGTAAACCTTCGCTGCACTCTTACTGAATTCTTTTGCATAGCCAATTTTCTATCTATGCTGCTGCAGCCCTTTGTGCTCCAAAGCCTTCAAATTTGGCCTTGAAAATAAGAGTAAGAAAAACAGTCCAATTGCATTCGGAGTGCGATTCTATAATAACCGAGGCAGAAATCAGTCAGCTTATACTAAAACTGCCCACGGTACAGATTAGTTTGTACATCTAGTGCTGCATCTAGATCTGAATATCACAATGCAGGAATGTAATTTCAGAGATGTGCTTGCAGAGTGACCAGGATTGAGACCATAATATTTCAGATTTAAGGTCTAAATCAAGGAAGGTAATGGTATAGCACTGATGCAGATGGTTTAGTGCTGTGGAATTGGTTTGGGTGGAAATAATGCATAGTGGGAGGAAGAGGGCACACTTGGAAATCACCTACAGCTTTCTCTAGCTGTTGCTTCTTGATAGCTCAGTACATAAAAGTAGAAATATTAAAGTCATGTATGAAGCTAACTGCAATTATCATGGGCGATTTTAACACATGATATTGATTTTATTGATGTAGGTTTATAGTGATTGGTCTAATCAGATGGCAAAAGCACCATTGAAGAATTTGGGGAGTGCTTTGGAGATTGTTTCTTAGAGCAGAATGTATTGGAACTTACTGGGAACTGGTTATTTTAGAGTTTTGTCATGTGTAATGAGGTAGGATTAGTATAATATGTTGTAGTGAAGGATCCCGATGATGTGGGGGGAAAAAACAACTTGGTAGAATTCTGGAATCAATTTGAAGATAAACAGCTGAGGTTCAAAACCAGACTTCCACCGTGAAGAAGAGTAATCGTAAAGGTGTGAAGGTTGAGTACCCTGGGGTAGCTTAGGGAAATAGTTTAAGAGGATGGTTTGTGGATGAGTGTTACGAATACCTTGTTCATTATGTTCAGCAGAAATTTATACCAGTAAGCAGGTGGACTAAATGGGAAAGATGAACCACCTGTTGTTAACAATAGAGGAAAGGAAAATATTGAATCAAAGATGAGAACAAAGTGTCATGGGCTTGTGGAATATCAGAGGACTAGGACAAGTAGCGGCAACCTGAATATAATAGCTAAAAGGGAGAGAAAACATTGTCATAAAGAGCACTGACAGCTAATATCAAAATCAACAGCAAGGATACCTATGGATATATGAAAAGAAAGTGGGTAGGTAAGGCAGGAGTGGAGTGAGATAGAAAATTAATAAAGGAAATGGATGGTAAATTAAATCATTAATTTGTATTCGGCCTTCATGGTGAACAACACTGCAAATACCCGCAAAATATGTCTGATGAGCTGGTTTCAGTCAGTGTCAGAGAACCTGTAAGAGTCACTAACATGAGAGGCAAGGTACAGGTTGTTCCTGGATTATGAACACCTAATAGACACTCCTACATGCAAGTGATCTCTGATAGTCTTACATTTGGAAGTCCAACCTGCATTCAAAGCAACACACACAAAAAGTGCTGGAGCAACTCCACAGGTAAGGCAGCATCTATGGAAACAGTTGATGTTTTGGGCCGAAACCCTTCTTCAGGACTGAGAGGTTAGAGAGGAGGAATGGTGGGGGCAGGGGGAAAGAGGTTGGCTAGATGTTGACAGGTGAAGCCAGGTGAGTGGGAGTTCCTTCAAATGTCAGAACTAGATTCCCCCTTTTCAAATGTACCAAATGGTCTTTTTTCAGTCTTGTATGCTTTCAGTGCCATTTCTTACAATACTGTGGTGATATTGTTACTATGTTGAGTGATTTTTGTGTATTTTCTGATGTGGGAAGATCAATTTATGGATCCCTTTTGTTATCTGGGGCAGCCTGTATTGGGGGGGGGGGGGAACTAGATTAAAGACAGACAGCATGTCTTGAATGCATATACCTAGGGGCTTTAATGGATGCCACTGTAGAAGTAGTGGAGCCTTTGACTGAAGATTCCCAAAACGCATAGTTCAGGAAAAGTATCAGCAGGCTGGAAATGTGACTGCATCTGTCAGAAGAGAAGACAAAGAATTAACCATAGGGTTATTGGATTAGTATCTTTTGGAGTTTATAATCAAGGAAGGAATTGTCATTTAGAGTAAACAATGTCAACGTGGATTTATGGAATGTAAATCATGCTTGATAAACTTGAGTTATTTGAGGATGTAACCAGCAGCGGTGATAGAATGGAGCTTGTAGATATAGTGCACGTGGATTTTCAGGAAGGGACCTTAGAAGGTGACACAGAAAGGAGGTCATGGTTTAGTGGAAGTAGGTTGGTTTGGACTAAGTATCACATGGAAGACAGTCTGAGTAAATGGAATAGGCTGGTAGGATGTAATTAGTGGAGCACTTCAAGGATCTTCTCTGGGTTCTTTGCAGTTTATATTAATGACATTGAGGAGGTGGCAGAGTGTAAAATGTCCAAATTTTCCAGGGGTATATTGAGCAGATGGAGCCAGGTAGAGAAGGGGGAGGTAGAGAAAGAAACTAGTAGGTGATGTGTAGATGAAAAAGCTGCAGATAGGTACTGAAATTTGCTAAGGGAGGTGTTAAGGGATGGGTGATGGTTGATGGAGCCATTGGTGGAGAGGAAATAGGAGACCAGTGTGTGGGTGATGGGCAAATGGAACCAGATAGGAGGAGAAAGAAACATGTAATGGGTAGTGGTGGTTCAGTAAAATGGATGCTTGATTGACAGAACATGGGTGGATCAAGAGGAAAGTAAAAGGAACATTGGGTACGGTTCATCAGAAATTAGAATATTCAATGCTTTTGGTTGTATGATTACCCAGGTGGAATATGAGGTTAATGTTCTTCTGGTTTGCATTTGGCCTTTACCTTGCAGTGAGGTTGGTGTGGGAATTGGAAGGAGATTTAAGCTAGTATGCATCCAGAAGCTGAGGAGCAGAACAGTCGCCTAGACTATGCTTGGTGTTACCATTGTTAAGGGCAGCAAGTCACGAGCCTGAGTCCAATAGATAAAAGTGAAAAACATTCCGTCAATAAATCTATTCTTGTTTTAATGAGATTTTTGTAACTGGTCAAGGAATCTATTCCAAGGGAAGACTCAAAAGTTCAATAAGGAGAATGAAGAAGTGCACCCCCCCCACCCCCCCCCCGTTCCCAGCACAGTTGCATACATTGCTGCCAAGGATGTCCCAAACAGTCACCATATAAGAAGCCTAATCCATTGACCAGTGACACTCCTGCTGCCAGTATATTGAGCAATCTTTCAGTGGTAATCTACCTGTTGGACATCCGCTCAATAGACCTTGACAACTATTGACCTTCTTTGTTGAACATGTGAGAGGTTCAATTTACACCTCGTACTACTTCATGTGCAGCCTATGTGGCTTCAATGAGATGAACAGAGGAGACAGAGGTCTGGTATGTCAGCAACAGGGAAATTTTTGAGTGGAACTCTCACTTTCTCAGCCTGTTTATCAATCATTCCATTCCAGGATCTTTATGCTTGTGTCCTATTCCTTTCTCCCAATATTAGCCTTGTTATTTTTTATATTTTTTCTTTTTCCTGCTTATCTTGTGCTTCATTTCTTGATGTGAATTTCCTACTTTTACAAACACTTTTAATAGGTTAGATTTGCAATGACTAACCTAAGGTTTAAAAACTCAGATGGATGATCAAAAGTCAAGTCAAAGTAAATTTATGATCAAATATGTATGCAGTATACAACCCGAAGATTCGTCTTCCCACAGACAGCCACAAAACAAAGAAACACTGTGGAACCTGTTCAAAGAAAAGATCAAACACCCAGTGCACAATAAAAGAACAAGTCATGCAAATAGCAAAATACATGGGAGTAACACATATATAAGACATCAAACCATAGAGATGTGAAACGGCCTGGGAATGTTCAGTTAGTTCAGTGCAGTTCAATTTAGTGCTGTCATTTGTTCACTGCAACTAAAACTGCACAAAAAGGAGTAGCAAGAAATCAGAAATGCATAAACATGAACTGCAGTTTTCAAAATCAACAGTCATATTGTCAAGTTCGCCAATGACACAGCAGTATTGGGGCTTATCAGAAACAGTGGAGAGGAGGTGGAAGAGCTTGACGGCTGGTGCCAGGCAAATAACCTCTTCCTTAATGTCTACAAGACAAAGGAAATAGTTATCAACTTCAGGAGAACTCACACTATTTACACCCTCTTTATCCTGGCGGCACAGTAGTGGAAACTGCAAGAAATTTCGAAAACCTGGGAGTGCACATCTTGTATAAGCTGTCATTGTCCCAGAACACATTCTCCCCAGTCAAGAAAGCTCACCAGTGCCTCTACTTTCCGAGAAGGCTGAAGGGAGCTGGACTTTGCAATACACTTGACCATCTACAGATAGATGCGCAGTTGAGAGCATCCTAACATGCTGCATCAGTGTGTGGTACAGAAAGTGCCCTGCGGTGGTAAATCAATGCTTTTTAATGTACTGTGTAAATTTAGTATGATGCCATCAGTGGTGCTGGACCTTGTACTGACCTTCATAGTCCAAAATGCATCAACCTACTGTAAAGTCTAATTGCAAATAAATTGAACAAGCTTCTTGCTTTTCACTGAACTCTGCCTTTTTTGAGGATAATACTTCAGAATATCAGCAGCATTTTTCCATTCCATTTACAGACTTCACATTGTCACTGACTACTGTTCCAACACTTTACTCAGAGCCTAATATTTGATCTCTCCAAATCAACAACAATTTCACATCAGTGACTTTTTAGAAAAAAAAGCGGCTGATTTCAACCTCGTACAGATTTTATTTGGATGCCACTGTTATTTTAGTTGTGGAACTTGAGTCTTGAATAAGAGAAAATCTGTTTCGATAACCTGAAATTTTAACTAATGTTCTTCTTTCCAACTGATCCGAGTGTTTTTCAGAACTTTCTAATTACAACTTGCCAGTCTGCATGTTTTTGGGATTTATGAGTAAACCGGAGGACCTGGGGTCAGGGGGAGAATGTACAGACTCCAAAGAGAACAGCGTAGGTGGTGGGATTGAACCCAGAGGTGGCTGGTGCAGCCAGGTAGTGGTTTACTGTCCTGAGGCTTGATTGAGTATTTGTATATTCCTAACTTCGTTTATCGCTGATGAAGCAAATCTTATTATTGGCAAGAGGCAGTCATTAGAACATGACATCTTTACCGAGGCATATTCTATTAGATATATCAATGTAAGAAGTAACAACAGAAGCATAAACTTATTTCAGATTATAATAATATTAAATGGGTATTAATTACAACTGCAATTATCCCATTTTCCCCATTACAATGCTTCTGAAAGCTGTGCTTCATCTTGACAACAAGTGTGTTCTGGAGATGCTTTCTTGACCCGGTGGAAATACTGAGGTAACAAATAGAGCCATTCCATGCTCCTTCTGTAATATTAAGACCAATGAATGGGAAACTAAGAAATTTACCCTCCCCATGAGCAAGATCAATTATATCACCCAAATGATGTGGATAGTGCTTTTCTTTTTGCTGGTGGTTGATATTCTAGCAGACACTAATAGCTGAAGTCCTCTAGGGAGTTGATCCACATTCAAGGACTTACCATAATAACTCTGCACCCCAAGTGCTACAACCCTATCCTAATGGGTTCTGCTTGCAGTCTGGTCTTTAATTCCTATGCATCTTAGTGCAGCAGCAAGTTGGCTAGAATAAGCAAACATAAAAGTAGAACTATCGTAAGATATTGATCCTTGGCTTGTGTAGAGATCTTTGGTAATTGCTGCAGTGTCACCGACTGCAAATTAATTTGACTCATCAGGCAGATTTCCTGACAATTGTCAAACGATTAGACAAGAGTGATTAGCAGCATCAATTAAGAAGGATAAAGTATTAGTGTAATTGAACGCCTGAGGTGTTTAATGGTGTTGCTGTGCTCTTAGTGGATTACATTATGCATCTGAATGTCCAGAGAGTGACAGAGGGAAATATATTTCACTGTTTTGGAACATTTAAGGCTTTTATCTGAATTTTATCACTACGTAGCTAGCATAAAGAATTTTTCATTTGCCTGAGGATAATATGGATAAAAAATATGAAGTAGTTCAAAAGAATACTTTGATTTAATGTGAGCACTAATAGAGATAACAAAATTAAAAGCATGACTGATGGTTTGCTTGTTCAATATAAACAACAAACCACCTTAATTTTTTGTATGCTTTAATTTTGTATTTTCTACAACAGGGCATCCATCTTACACTATCTGTGTCTTGGGATACATTTAAATTCCTCAAGGGCACATTCATCCAAGAATTTTAACTGGGGATGGGAAAGAGATTTTATTCCGTTATCTTTCTAATAACAAAGGATTCAAAGGACATGATAGAGTTGACTATCTGAGGATTCCTGCTGGTCTCCTTAAATGGGGAACTGGCAGAAATCTTCATCTTCCCATGATGCCTACTCTGTCCCACCCAGAGGGAATGAAGGCAGTTTCAATTCCCATAATTTCTTTGGTGTTAAACAGCATTTGTTGAATTAGTAGCAGAGATGGTGTGAATCTGCTAATGAATTCTAACTCAATATCTGATGTAAATGTCCATCAGTCCATGCATCCTCCCCACATTATTGGCTTTTGAAAATCATATTTGAGTGGCAGTTTCCTGGTTCTGTGTTGCTGCTGGGTGGTAACCTTGTCTATCAACAGATGTTTGGACACTTTCTAGACATGATATTTCGATGCTCAAACTGTGCATCGCAATTTTCACTTGGAGGGTAAAGCACTCCAGGGGAAAAATATAAAAGGTGTAAATTTCTTCCAGATTCTGGCAAGCACAAAATTTTCTTTCTAACCGCAGCTTGCATTTATACAAGTAATAAAATTTACGAAGGTTGTTCACAGTAGTGGAGCAGGAAATGTTTTTGGGGAAGAACTGGAGGTGGACAGATGTTGCAGAATGAAGGGGTTTAAAGAGCAGCTCTCATCAGATGAGACTAAATTGGACAATAAATTGGCTCTCGATGAGATAAGGAAACTGCAGATTAAGCAAGTGGTGAAATAATTTGAATTCACCTGGTGCTTTATACGTTCCAAACAGCTGTTTGTATAATGTAGTCATTGTATATTAGCAAGTGTATATATAATCTGTATATTGCAAGCTGTCACAAACAGCTATGTAATGAGCTGTTTTAATGATGTCATCTCTCTGACAGTTGGGAGGGAACCATTAGCTGCAACCTGCGGTTTGGGCCTGATCAATAATGATGACAGAGTAAGGCTTGGAGAGGCCTGGTATTGTGTGCACCTGCTGCTCCTTACCCCCTTGTTTGGAAAGTGCTCTGGAGCTGCCAGCTCTGCCAATGTATGATAAATGTAAAATAAAACCAAGAAAAAATACCTGGCAGGTCAGACAGCATTTGTGAAGAGAGAAAGAGTTGAAGTATTAGGTCAGTAACCTTTGCTCAGCAAACAAAAATCACCTATCCTTTTCAGAAGATCACCTATCCTTCTCCACTGGATGCTTCCTACCAGGCAATTCACATTCATCAACCTTCTTTTATGCGTTTAGAAGTATAACATGGAGACGTGTTACTCTCCTTCACCCCCTCATCCACCCCTGCTGACTTTCTCCGCTCTCTCCTCCCTCGATCTCTTCCCCTGCCATGTACACTCACCCTCTTTTTTTTTTCTGTATGACTTCAACTCTGGAGTGTTTTGCTCTCTTGCACAAAAAATCTTTGGTGCTTATTTATTACAGTACTGCTATGTGTCCATTGTGAACTGCACCTGTATTCACAGATGAACAAGTAGGTGTTCACCCAATCTGCTACTATTTAATTTGACTACGCATTCATTGTTGTCTATTGAGGAATAATTTTAAAATGAAGGGTACAGTTTTAGACCATGGGCAGGCAGGGATGAATGGCAGAAGATGGGGATTAGATTAGCAGTAAGTTTGTTGCAGGATTCATGTAGAATTTACTTATGAGGCATTGAGAAGCAAACTTTAGTTTCATAATCATAGGGTGTCAAGCAATGTGGGGTCATGCTTCAATTCAACCAGCTTTAGGTCGTGCTGCTCAGCACGAGTCAGGCTATTTGGTTGATGGGCAGCTGTGAAATTCCTTCAGAGTGACAGATTTGTATATCATAGAGCTGCTTCCATGTATGATGTGTTGCTCCTCCATGCTGGAATCTTTGTGGTCAGTAGTAGTTCTGATGTGATGTGATTTCCTCCAAACCTCTAAAACTGGGAAGGAGCTATGACTGCAGCAGCAGGAATGCACTTGCCAGGAAGTTTTCACTATGGTGGTGTTGGTTTGGGGGAGGAAGGGGGGGGTGATGAGTTGAATAAAAACTGCTGACTGAAACATTTGCAGTTTGAAGCTCTACCAGTGCTGCAAATGTAGGCAGAGACCTTTGGCTTCACTTGAGGCAGTGAGGTTCCTTCCACGTATGTGTGCTGGCCAACTTCTCCAGATACTCTCCAATCTAAAAAGGGAGCCTGTCTGCCTTCGTCTCTGGGTTTTCCTTGTCATGTGGTGTGCTGCCCTTTGGAGAACTGGGAGAGAATAATTTCTCTTCCCTAGTTGCAGGTCCTTTATCCCAGGATATTCACTGGCTATGGTTCCCACTTCTACAGATATTTTAAGGGCAAAAGGATAGCAAGGGACAAAATTTAAGATCAGCATGGTCATCTATGCATGAAGCTGAAAGAGATGGGAGAGATCTTAAATGAAATTTTTGCATCTGTATTCACTTGGGAGATGGATGCTGGGGCGACAGAACTGAGGCAAACAGCTGAGAGCTCCTGGACCATACACAGATTACAGAAGAGGAGGTACTTGCTGTCACGATGCTTATTGGGTGGATAAGTCTGCTGGGCCTGACAAAGTGTCCTTCAGACCTTGGCATTCTGACTGAAGTACATAGTGAATTGAATTCAACATTAGCTTTGTGGGAGAAGCTAGAGAATGGTATTAGATGGTTGCTTCTCCGATTAGAGGCTCGTGACCAGTGATGTGACACAGGGATCAGTGCTGGGTCTGTTGTTTGTCATCTATGTCAACAATCTGGGTAATGTGGATGATGCGAAGATGGGAGGTGCAGAGAAGAGCAAAGAAGGCTGCTGTGGAATCTGGACCAGCTGGAAAATGCCAGATGGAATTTAATGAAGACTCATATTTTTGTATTTGGGCGGATAAACCAGGATAGAGTTCTGAGGAGTGCAATAGAACAGAGAGATC
Organism: Hemitrygon akajei; assembly: GCF_048418815.1. Lineage (NCBI taxonomy): Eukaryota > Metazoa > Chordata > Chondrichthyes > Myliobatiformes > Dasyatidae > Hemitrygon > Hemitrygon akajei. The sequence continues at coordinate 99,021,643 of NC_133136.1, forward strand.
TGTGAATACAGATCTAAATTTCCCTGAAAGTAGCATCCAGAGTAGATAGAATTGGGAACGAGGTTGATAGATTCTTGTCGCAAGAGTGTCAAAGGTTAAGAGAGAAGGCAGGTGAATGGGGATGAGAGGGATAATAAACCAGGCATGATGGAATGGTGGAGCAGACATGACGGGCTGAATTGCTTACTCTGCTCCTGTGTTTTATTGTCTTATGGTAATATTGAAGTTGTATAAGATGTTGGTGAGGCCATATTTGGAGGATTGCGTCCTACTTACAGCAAAGATAGGTTAAGGGTGAAAGGTGAAATATTTAAGAGGAACCTGAGGGAGAACTTCTTCACTAAGAGGGTGTAGTGAGCTGCCAGAGTTGATGGCTGTAGGTTTGATTGTAACATCTAAGGGAAGTTTGGATAAGTATATGGATGGGAGAGAAATGGAGGGCTGTGGCCCAGGTGGAGTCGATTGGCCTAGGCAGAATGGCAGTTCAGCATGGACGAGATGGTCTGAAGGTCTGTGTCTGCCTCCGTGGTCAGTGACTAGCAGGAAGGCTGAGATTGTGCTAGAGGGAATGCAGAGGAGATTCACTGGGACAATGGAGTTGCTCAACATCAATTTATGATCAAAGTACATGAATGTCACCATATACCATCCCAAGATTCATGTTCTTGCAGTCATTCACAGTAAATATAAAGAAACACAATAGAAACAATGAAAAACTGACAAAGATTACAAGCAACCAATGTAAAAAAAAACAAATACAAAAAAGGAAAAAAAACAAAATAATAACAATTAAATATTGAGAACATGAATTATAGAGTATCTGAATATGAGTCTGTGGGTTAGATTAAAATTATCCCTCAGATTCATGCATAATGATTCAGGGTTAATAACAGTTTCTGACCCTGGTGATGTGGGACCTGAGGCTGCTGTATCTCCTTCGTGATGGCAGCAGCAAGAAGAGAGCACAGCTTGGATGGAGGGGATGCCCTTGGTGATAGATGCTGCTTTCCCGTGACGGTGCTCCATGTCGATGTGCTCACTGGTGGGAGGGCTTTACCTGTGATGGACTGGGAAGAATCCACTACTTATTGTAGGCTGTTCCTTTTAAGGCCAATGGTGTTTCTGAGGATAGTTTTGAGAAGCTGCTCTGCTTAGAGTGAAGGAGGCTAACATGGAACATAAATGAGGTATTGAAAGTTGAGTATAGATAGAGTATACTGTATGAAACGTTTTCTAAAGCACAATTAAATCTAGAGGTTGGGAGAAGGGATATGAGGGTGTTAACAGCTGATTGTGGACGGCAGGAAGGTAAGAGGATGAGAAGTGGACAGAGTAAGCAATTTCAAGTTCCTGGGCGTCAAGATCTCTGAGGATCTAACCTGGTCCTGACATAATGATGCAGATATAAAGAAGGCAAGACAGTGGCTATATTTCATTAGGAGTTTGAAGAGATTTGGTTTGTCACCTGAAACACTCAAACTTCTACAGATGTACGGTGAAGAGACTTTGTGCAGCGCTATTTGGTATGGGGCACGGGGTGGGGGAGTGTTGAGGGCTGCTGTACAGGATCTAGAGAAGCTTCAGAAAGTTGCAAAATTAGTCAGCTTTCTTGGGTATTAGCCTCAGTAGTATCTAAGACATCTCAAACAACAGTGCCTCAGAAAGGCAGCATCCATTATTAAGGACACCACCACCCAGGATGTGCACTCTTATCATTGTTACTGTCAGGAAGGAGGTACAGAAGTCTAAAGGCATTCACTTAGCTATTCAACAACAGCATCCTCCCCTCTGCCATCAGATTCCTAAATGAATATTGAACCCATGAACACTACCTCATTTTTTATTATTTCTGCTTTTGCACTGTTGTTTGCACAGTGTGTATATTTATTTAACATACACATGTATATGCTTACTGTTACTTATTTATTTTTCTATATTATCATAAATTGCATTGTACTGCTAGTGCTAAGTTAACAAATTTCACGACATATGTCGGTGATAATAAACCTGATTTTGATTCTGATTCCATACTGCTCACAAAGCAACAAATTTTCTGACATATGTCTGTGATAATAAATGTGAATCTGATTTGACTTTGCAACTCCATTTCTTCAGGCTGTTAATTGCAAATTGTTTATTTGCTCTTTAAGTAGGATGTCCTGTAAGCAGCATTAAAGATAGACTGGGACAAATTTAAAAGGAAATAGCTGGCTTTTCACCGATCTGGAGAAAAACCAATTTGACTCTCAGTTGCCCTCCATCTGAACTCCTGTGGTCCATGCCAACAGAGAGAGGACATTTGTTTTCATTTTGAGCAAATGATTGTCTGGAAACCAAAGTAGCAATTATATAATAATAACATAAAACACAAAAGCAACTTAATTACAACTCTGTAGCATTCTTTTCATCTCCAGAGTTGGAAAGTTTCCACTATACCAGTGTTATTTAGTAGAATGACATTTGCTTGGAGAGTTTACCTCTGTGGAGAGACTATTTTGACTAAAGGGTAAAATTTGGTGCTGTTGTTTGCTAAATGTGTGCATTGTTAATAGAGTGTTCCTGAAAGTACATGAAATCCCTTTTGTACAGATTGTACACTGCATACAATTATAAAGAAAGTATATTTGCAAATGTCACCTTTATTGAGCAGTTAGGGAAAAAGAAAAGAAAAAAATAAGGGCCCATTACAGTTAACACAGTCCAAATGTGCACGTAAGTTAGAGCTCGTCTTGAAGTTGCCTTTCACTCACTAGAGTACTGGTCCTTCCTCCTTGACACCATTCATCTGCACAAAGCACGTTGTGCAACAGATTGACATCATCAGCCACCTTCCCTCCTGCCTTCTCCCAGCTCTCACCAAAAAAGACCTCGACCCACACCAATGTCCCATCGCAAAAACTCACACCCCCCAGTGCTCCCTAGAACCTTCTCCCAATCCCCATTCCTGATTGGCTGACACAACATTCCTAAATTGAATAACATATAGCCCCTTATCTTTAGTTCAAACACAAACATGCTAAAAGCAGAGCAGACTGATCGTACAGAACTGCTGAGATGAAATTCCTACAGCACAGCAGTACAAATCTTAACCAGGACATTACACTCTTCACCCCCACCAAAAATAGTCATGTCCTCATGACTTTGAAATGTATCAATCTATAATTAATAATAGTTTTCAAAGTAATTTTGTGATGTCATTCCTGTCACTCTAGCCACTCCTCTGGGATGTAATATGATGGGTTTAGACAGGGTGTACCACACTATTCTTCATTTCTGCTCATCAACCTGCTTAGGAGGAACTTGCACCTTCTCAAAAGCAGCTCTGAACACCAGGCCAAATGGACAAACTTTTCCAGAAGTTCTCTCCTGGCATGCCCCTGGGAGCCTTCTCACAATAGAAATATTTGTTCCAAGAATGAACTTTTTGAAGTGGATCCAGGCAGACCAACACTGGTCTACTCCCCCGACAGTTACTCCAACATCTGCTTCCGAAAACTACAGTTTCAACAACAAGTAGCCGTCAGTGCTGTACACCCAACTCCCAAAGGCACTGAGTGGTGTCAATGATAAATGGTTCAAACTATCTATAAAGCGAAGTAACTTGAGAACCTGTGTCCAGTATGGCTCTAGTATAATCCCTATGGGTACATCTGAGCCTGGCCCCATGAAACCTTTGGGAATACTTTGTATTTTCCTCTATTGACTGATAGGAACATATCCTCTCCAAAATGCCAGCCCGTTCATTTACTGGATCCTTCCATAGTTTTACCTCTTTCTTCGCTGTTTAGTTAACCGCTGACTTATTTTTGAAAGATTTTCCTGTCCTTCACACTCACGCTTGAAATGTCTATCTTCTCCACAGTTGTAACAGAAAATGCTGGTCAAGGGACCCAGCTCGGTAGCAGCCCTCACCTTGGTATATCCACCAGTGGGTGTGGCTTCCTATCAGCCTTGTCGTGCTTCGTGGCAGCACCAACCCATATTATCTGAAATGCCTCGGCCCTCAGATCATCATGACATCTTGCAAACCCCGCACTTGTGTGGCATCAGGGGTCACTTAGCAGCAGAGGTTACTAATGAGGATTTTGCTCTGCTGACAGTAGCCTCCTGCTCCTCCATGGCATTCTTCTGCTCTCTAACTCTGAGTAACTCAGTAAAAGATGGAGGAGGAAGCATCCTAGGGCTCATCCGAATACCTGGAGCAATCACGTCATGTGACAGCATGCCCTCAAGCAATCTCCCTCAGACAGTCGAATGCTCCCTTTGTGGCACAAATAATGCAGTAGTTTCTCCAACCTGAAAATGTAGGCAGACAGCTCATCTCCTTCCTCCTGGGATGTGTGCCTAAACTTCATCCTGAAATCGGCTGCACTTGCAGCAGAAAACAAAAGGGCCCATTTTAGTGAACTCAGTCCGAGTGCGCACATAAGCAGGAGCTCACCTTGAAGTTGGCTTTAACTCACATGCTGGACCCACGGTCTGCATGAAAAAGCAGACAGCACCTTCCGAATGTTGCTGCTGTGCAAAGCACCTTGTGCAACAGGGCTGGCTGGCATCCTCAGTCATCTTCATCTTCCCTCTTGTCTTCTCCCAGCTCTTTCTCTCATAAAAATACCTGGACCCACACCAGTGCCACAGAAACCTCTCCGCCCAGCATTCTCCAGAATCTTCTCCCAATTCCACCATCCTGATTGGCTGACACAACATTCCTAAGTCGGATAACATAGCCTCTTATCCTTAGTTCAAACACAAACATACTAAAAGCAGAACCGACTGCTCTTACAGAACTGCTAAAATGAAATACCTACAGCAGAGCAGTAAAAATCTTAACCAGGGCATTACATGCAAATTAAATGTGAAGTTATGGTCATGTACAAGATGTGGGTGGGTTGCTGCTCAGCAGCGTATTGAAGCTTAGCAAAGGGACAAAGGCAGAGGGCACACTGGGTTGTGGATATTGAACTGGAAGTCAATAACTGAGGATGAGGATGGATGAGCCATTGGAGGGGGAAGAACATCTGGTCCTCCATGCCTTCCTCTGCCTGTCATGCAGCAGAGGGCGCTAGTGTCTTGCTTGTATACCTTCCCTTTCTCCAAGTTACCATGTAAGGTGTCCCATGAGAAGGGCAGCACAGTATACCCTCTAAAAGACCACTGAACTCTCAGAATATTGGTGAAATCTGTACAAATAAAACAAAAGTCTTTCAGAGGGTGTATTTGCAATAATGACTGTGAAATGCTGACTTGCCTTTAGTGAATATCTCTTTAAGTAATGTTTAAGTGGAAGTTGACATAAATACCACCTTTACTCCCAACTGCACTCTGTTTGGAGAGGACATTTGTTGAAGTACTATCAACCACTTTGCCTCATTACTGTAGGTCCTTTCAGTGAACAGTCAGACATTTCTAGATGGCCATTCCTGATGCTCGATATCACAGATTTACCAATAAGGCGACTTGTATTCTGTGTGGGCTAAAGAAGCAAATCATTTGAAGGTCCATCTTGGCCATCATTTTTTTCCATCAAGTTGGTGGGAAAAAGTCTCTTGCAATTTATCAATGTTTAATTTTTCATCTATTCTTTTTAATGATGGAAAATGAGAGGTAGCCACAGCTTTGCAATATTATCTGTGTGGCAAATTTGTTTAATTTAGTTTCCAAAACTTTAGCCGTGAAATACTATTCCCAGCATTTTCCAACCTGCAGGTCCAAGTAATGACAGATTAATCACACTGGCATTGTCTTGTCCCTTGCATCCATCATTATAAGACGTTACTTTTTTTAGCTGTGATTATTACTTCTGCCAACGATACCGAGGACACTTCAAAAATAATTTGTGTTGCGATATGTGTAGAATGATAAAGTACCTCTGAAATGAAATTTTATTCAGTACTTTGAGTTAATTTTGTTTCCTTTTGTAGATGGAATGCATGGGAACATTACAGGAATATTACTGTGTAACTGTAACACTGCAACTGAATAAAACAAATTTGGTAACATTCTATAACTAATAGGTCTGGTGACTCCAAAGAGCATGACATTTGGTCTCTGTTCCAGATTCCTGGCCCCAAATGAAAAGGAGAGAAGAGACAGCAGTGCAGGACAGTTTTTGATACGCCCACTGGGGCGAATCATAAGAGTTGTACACACAGGGCTGTTTTCATTGGTCGGTTTTGCTTCATTACTGGGCCTAACATTGATCTGTGATTGTCCTGCTGTCATCATCGACAGCGCAGTTGGAGTGACCCAGGCTCTGTAATGCAAGAAACTCCTCACTTTGAAAGGTTTTGGGGGCAAACACTGCAATATTAGTAGGAACTTCCAAGAGTGCAGAGGGCAGCATTGGTGAGGATTTGCAAGCATACACATGGTGGAGGATTGAGAAGGTGGGGACAAGTGTGTGGAGAGAGCCATATGAATATTGAAAGTTTCAATTGTCCAACCAATGAAGGGAAAGACTTGTTGATGAGCAACAATGCTAGGCAGTGACATCAAGATGTCTTAGCCATGATTTGAGTGATTATCTTTTTTCCTAAGGGAAAGATACTTGAATTATTTCATTTGAATTAAGGAAAAGAGGGATATGAAACAGAACTGGTATTGTGCCATCTTCATTCACCTCAGTATGCCCATTGATCATGGCACCAATGTTAGTGCTGAGTGTCTACTCCACTTGGTTAAAATGATATTGGCTGTCTTCCACTGGATTGCTGTAGTCCCCCAGTTATACATCATTATGATTCCAGGGAGAAAGGAAGTGCCATTCAATATATGCTTGTCATGATTAAAGAGTTTGCAGTATATGCAAACTGTGAAGTGCATGATATTATGTGTTTGAGATGATTTGAGTCAATGATCATTGGATTTAAGCCCTGCTTAAGTGAAGTTATTTGTAGCAATGAGTATCTGGTGTATTGAGAATGTGGAAAGCGAGTGGGAAAACTTGCATCTGAAATGCATTTATCCTCCTTGACTATTGATATTTGATAATTGGACGTATTTAATTTTTTAGAATTATGAATTGTGGCTTTACATAATCTTGGCTGTTGTTTTGCAAGGACTAGTTGCATGATGTTCCAAAAGGGACAGTAAGGAAGGTAAAGGAGGTGGATTGGTTAGGAGAGGCATTGCTAATCAGGGATAATATCACAGCTGCAGAAAGGGAAGATGTTGTGAAGTGGTCATCTACTGAGTCAAAATGGAAGAAGGATGATGTCCCATTGAGATAGTAGCGTGACAAGAGATGGAACATTTGGTCAACAGAAAGAAAGAAGCATACTTAAAGTGTAGTAAACAAAAATTAGATAGTGCTCTTCACAGTGCATCTTCCTTTTAGGAGACAGAGAATTCTTCCAAACAATTCAGGCTAGCTTTACTTGGTGCTGGGCATCCATGATTAACTGATTCTGAGTGTACAGCTGATGGACGGAGTGGCCTGCACTGGTTATATCTAGGAATCATCCCTGTTGGGAGGCACTATAACGGTGACTGCTTCACATTCCACAAATGCTGCCTGATGCAGAATTTTCTGTTTTTGTTATCCCCAATAATCTCATTATAGGTATCTGGGCAAATACAAAATACAAATATGAAACATGCCTGGAAAATATGTGGGAAAGGAAGTTGCCAAAATGATACTGTCAGGGATAAGAAGACGACAAATTCTTAAATTTAATACAGATATTGAAAGATTGAAGAAACCATGATAAACTTCAAATCAAAAATCGTGGAGAGCAGAACCCTGACCCTGTTTTGATGCAAGAGGTGAGGGCAGTTTTATATCCTGGGATACTTGGAGCCATCATAAATTCTGACTATATATTCTTAACAGTAGCCTCTGTGTGTTATTAATTGCCCTTCCAATTTACCTGGAGGGTTTATTCCTGAATGAATATAATGAGAGCCAGTACTTGTCAGTTATTCACTGTCTCCTTTCTCTTTGACTTCAGCTAGTCTCACACTTCATTTCTTTTTTCTACTAATTACTTGATTTTTATCCCTGTTACCAGCAATAGAAGTGCATGCCTCAGTTTTACTGACTATCCTGCTTGTACTCTCTCGACATCATTTTAGAAGAAAATGGAATAGAGATAGAAGATGAAACTGGCTAAATTGGTAATAAAAAAAACATAGAAACAAACATAGAAACATAGAAAATAGGTGCATAAGTAGGCTATTCGGCCCTTCGAGCCTGCACCGCCATTCAGTATGATCATGGCTAATCATCCAACTCAGAACCCTGTACCTGCTTTCTCTCCGTACCCCCGATTCCCTTTAGCCACAAGGGCGATATCTAACTCCCTCTTAAATATAGCCAATGAACTGGCCTCAACTGTTTCCTGTGGCAGAGAATTCCACAGATTCACCACTCTCTGTGTGAAGAAGTTTTTCCTCATCTCGGTGCTAAAAGGCTTCCCCTTTATCCTTAAACTGTGACCCCTCGTTCTGGACTTCCCCAACATCGGAAACAATCTTCCTGCATCTAGCCTGTCCAATCCCTTTAGAATTTTATACATTTCAATAAGATCCCCCCTCAATCTTCTAAATTCCAGTGAGTATAAGCCTAGTCAATCCAGTCTTTCTTCATATGAAAGTCCTGCCATCCCAGGAATCAATCTGGTGAACCTTCTCTGTACTCCCTCTATGGCAAGAATGTCTTTCCTCAGATTAGGGGACCAAAACTGCACACAATATTCTAGGTGTGGTCTCACCAAGGCCTTGTACAACTGCAGTAGAACCTCCCTGCTCCTGTACTTGAATCCTCTTGCTATGAATGCCAACATACCATTCGCCTTTTTCACCGCCTGCTGTACCTGCATGCCCACTTTCAATGACTGGTGTACAATGACATCCAGGTCTCGTTGCACCTCCCTTTTTCCTAATCGGCCACCATTCAGATAATAATCTGTTTTCCTGTTCTTGCCACCAAAGTGGATAACCTCGCATTTATCCACATTAAATTGCATCTGCCATGAATTTGCCCACTCACCTAACCTATCCAAGTCACCCTGCATCCTCTTAGCATTCTCCTCACAGCTAACACTGTCGTCCAGCTTCGTGTCATCCGTAAACTTGGAGATGCTGCATTTAATTCCCTCGTCTAAATCATTAATATATATTGTAAACAACTGGGGTCCCAGCACTGAGTCTTGCAGTACCCCACTAGTCACTGCCTGCCATTCTGAAAAGGTCCCATTTATTCCCACACTTTGCTTCCTGTCTGCCAACCAATTCTCTATCCACATCAATACCATACCCCCAATACCGTGTGCTTTAAGTTTGCACACTAATCTCCTGTGTGGGACCTTGTCAAAAGCCTTTTGAAAATCCAGATATACCACATCCACTGGTTCTCCCCTATCAACTCTACTAGTTACATCCTCAAAAAATTCTATAGGATTCGTCAGTCCCACCTCCCCCAGAACTGGTTCCAATGCCCCAGAAATCTGAATCTCTCCCCCTTGCACCACTTTTCAAGCCACGTATTCATCTGAAATATCCTCCTATTTCTACTCTAACTAGCACGTGGCACTGGTAGTAATCCAGAGATTATTACCTTTGTGGTCATACTTTTTAGTTTATCTCCTAGCTCCCTAAATTCACCTTGTAGGACCTCATTCCGTTTTTTACCTATATCGTTGGTACCTATGTGCACCACGACCACTGGCTGTTCACCCTCCCATTCCAGAATGTCCTGCAGCCGCTCAGAGACATCCTTGACCCTTGCACCAGGGAGGCAACATACCCACCTGGAGTCTCGTTTGTGGCCGCAGAAACGCCTATCCATACCCCTTACAATCGAATCCCCTATCACTATAGCTCTCCCACTCCTTTTCCTTCCCTCCTGTGCCGCCTTCCCCTGATGAGACATCTCCCCCAACAGTATCCAAAACAGTATATCTGTTTAGGAGGGAGATGACCTCAGGGGACTCCTGCGCTACCTGCCTACTGCTATGCTGTCTAGTGGCCACCCATTCCCTTTCTGCCTGTGTAGCCTTTACCTGTGGTGTGGCCAACTCACTGAACGTGCTATTCACGACTTTATCAGCATCGCGGATGCTCCAGTATGAATCCAATCGCAGCTCCAGACACTCAATGCGATCTGCCAGAAGCTGCAGCTGGACATATTTCCTGCACACATAGTCATCAGGGACACTGGAAGTATCCCTGATTTCCCACATGCTGCAGGATGAACAAACCATGGGACTGATCTCAGCTGTCATGACCTACCCAATACGTTGCCTCAACTTTTGAAACGTTCTCCTTTTAAAGGAACTTACCTGGCCTTACGTCACTTGGAGTGAAGCTTGTCCTCAGCTTCTGCTCGCCAAAGCCTCTGGAGACAAAGCCTTCCTACTCTATCTCCCTCTACTCCATCGCCCGCTCTGTCAAACTGCTCTCTTTAAATCCTCCCGCTGCCTCACGGTCCGACTTACATGCGCTTGCACAGACGTGCCCCGTTAAACTGCCGAAGAAAAAGGACAATTCTGGATTGGGTAGCATTTGTGGAAAGAGAAACATTTGTCATTTCAGGTGAAAGAATTATCAGAAATAGAAGAAAGTGAAAACAAGTTAGTTTGAAGTTGCTGAGAAGGTAGGGAACCAGTGGATAGGACAAAAGGTAAATATCACTGCTGAGGATGAAGGCTGGGCTGTAAAGTGATTGTGCTAACCACTATGCTACTGTGCCGCCCTTAGAATTAATAAGGCTCCTCTTGGGCTGTGTATGGTATTAGAAGGTGATACTTTCTGAGTGTTGCATCTATTACAGAAAATCTGGGTGTATCAGATACCCATTCACTGTGTAATAACTGGTGAGGAAATTGAAAGACAATAGAACATGGGTATAGTCATATAACTAATTTTTGCAAAATATTTTTCATATATTATTTAACATTTCTAATTTGTGTGATGCAGTCAGCATGAAGTCTGTTACGAGGTTTCATTATCTTTTGAGGACTGAGTGCCTGTGAAGGAGATAAATAGATCAGACAAATCTGAAATGGATACTACCATTCTGCCACGTGTAGTAAGTAACCCATATTGTTTTTTCTGGCTTCATCTATTAATGGAGCATCTCCAGTTACGGTCTGAATACCATCTACTTTGCCAAAGTATTTTACAAGGGTGATATTGATCTCTTACTACAAGTTCATACAAGAATTACACCATTGTTAAGCAACCACTGCACTCTATTGCACAAGCCATAATTTGTAAGGGCAGAGATCTTCTCTTAATACGGGTGGGGGATGTAATCCGTGATTTATCAGAAGGGCTGGTGTTTGGTGAGATGTAGATTTTGTTTTATGTAGAAGTTTCATGCTGGAATCCTTGTGTTTAAATAGTTAAAAAAAAGATCTGAAGATCTCTGCAGGCCCTGTGGCACTCCAAGTCTATGTTGACCACCCACTTATACTGTTCCTACATTAGTCACAGTCTTTAGATTCTCTCTACATTGTCATAAACTCTTCCCACTCACCTATACATTAGGGCCAATTCACAGACGCCAACTAAGCAACAACCATGTATCTATTTGCAATGTCACAGAAGCAAGCCCACAGGAGTCATGTAAACTCCACAGAGACAGCATCAGAGATCAGGATGGAATTGTGGTCTTTTCTGCTGTTCTGTGTTCAAGACAAAACAAGAACAGGCCCTTCAGCCCACAATGTTGTGCTGAACCAGTTGAAAAGTAAATAAAAAAAACACCCAAACACTAATCTCTCCTCCCTACATAATGTCCAGATTCCTCTTATCTTTCTCACCTCCATGTGTTTATCTAAGCATCTCTTAAAAGTCTCTGTTGTTTTTGCCTCTACCATCGTACCAGGTAGCACATTTCAGGTATGCACCACTCTCTGTGTGTGACACACACACACACACACACACACACACACACACACACACACACACACACACACACACACACACACACACACACACACACACACACCCTTACCCCTCACATCCTACACCCTCTCACCTTCAATTCATGCTCTCTGGTATTGGACATTTCTACTCTGGGAAATAGATGCTGTCTGTCTGTGCTTCTCATAATCTTATAAACTTCTATCAGATCTCCCTTCAACCTCTGCTGCTCTGAAGAAAGCAATCCAAATTTATCCATTCTCCCATGAGAACACATGCCCTCTAAACCAGAACTGATAGGGGCAACCAGAACTGTACACAGTACTCCAGATGTGGCCGAACCAGAGTTTTATAAAGTTGCAACATAACCTCCTGACTTTTGAACTCTTTGTACCATGAGGCAACTGGTTTACAGCAGAAGCTATGTTGTTGCCTGTTCACACAATCCTGGAACATCTATTCATCAGGGTGCTCTTTATTGAGTACAGCTCAGCATTTAACACTATCATCCCTCAACACTGATCAGTAAACTCCAAGACCTGGGGCCCAATGCCCCCTTGTGCAATTGGATCCTGGGTTTCCTCACTTGTAGATGCCAGTCAGTTCAGATTGGCAAAGACATTTCCTTCACAATCTCCATCAGCACAGGAGCACTGCAAGGATGTGTACTTAGCCCCTGCTCTACTCACTTTACATCTCTGCCTGTGTGGCTAAGTACAGTTGCAACACCATGTACTAGTTTGCTCATGACACTACTGTTGTAGGCTGAATCAAAGGAGGATATGAATCAGCATACTGGAGGAATATTGAAAACTTGGCTGAGTGGTGTAATAACAGCAACCCCTCACAATGTCAGTAAGACCAAGGATCTGATTGTAGACTTCAGGAGAGGAAAACCAGAGGGTCTTGAGCCAGTGATCATCGGAGGATCAGAGGTGGAGAAGGTCAGTAACTTTAAATTCCTGGTGTCACTACCTCAGAGGACCTGTCATGGACCCATCCTATAAATGTAATTGCGAAGAAAGCAAAACAGCATCTTTATTTCCTCAGGAGTCTGGAGGTTTGGCATGTCAGTGAAAACCTTGGCAAACTTCTATAGATGTGTGGTGGAAAGTGTGCTGACTGGCTGCATTACGGCCTGCTATGCAGGCACTAATCCCTTTGAATGGCAAATCCTACAAAAGGTAGTGGATTCAGCCCAGCACATCATGGGTAAAACCTTCCCAACCGTTGAGCACATCTATACGAAAGATTGCCATAGAAAAGCAGCATCACTGAAGATCCTCACCACCCAGGCCATGCTCTCTTCTCCTTGCTGACATCTGGTAGAAGGTATCAGAGCCTCAGGACTCACACCAGCAGATTCAAGAACAGTTACTACTCCTCAACAATCTGGCTCTTGAACTAAAGCAGGATAGTTATACTCATCAAATAACTCGCATGTTATTTTGTGCTTGTTATTTATTGCTATTTATTTCTATCTGCATTTGCACAGTTTGTTTACAGTTAACAGTTCCTGACGTTTATAATTTACAGTTACTGTTCTATAGATTTGCTATGTATACCCGTAGAAAAAGAATCTCAGGGTTGTATGTGGTGACATGTATGTTCTCTGATAATAAGTTTTACTGTGAACTATGAGCAGTATACTGGCTGTGTCATTGTGGCACCTGTAGTTGTGGTTGAGGAGGAGCAGAATTCTAATCCCTATTGTCCATCAAATTTGCTGAAGCTCCTGTGGGATGAACTCTGCCCACCTCACAAAACCCATTTAAGATGTGGCATCACGAATCAATGTCCCACCCCCTCCTCCATTCCTTTATAACCTAAACGTGACATGAGAGAGGACAAATACTGGAATACTCATTTAAAAAAAATGTCTTATCATCCAACTCAGATGAGAGGTCGTTGCCCAAAGTGTTGGTTGTCCATTTCCCTCTACAGACACTGCCTGATCACTTGAGTTCCTCCTCAGTTTTGATTGTTGTTGCTACAAAGTTTTCTCTAACAGCAGTAGACACCATTAGGATGCTCTGGAGAGAGACAGCTAAGTTCATTGTCAGTCAGGCTAATGTCTGAGTAAAAAATCTAGCAAAATAAAGGAAGGTGTTGTGAAGCTGTAATTCAGAAGTATGCGAGGAAACATGGTCTTGCCTTTCTGGCTGAAACACTGCTTGCCTGGCATGCCCTGTACTGTCAAAGGCAGTATTGAATGTTGGTATCCAATATTTGAGCATTTAAGCATGAAACTGCTGTTACTGCTGGTTCTTTGCAGGAAAGCCAGCTTCTGAACTATATCAGGATTGATTGCAATCCAGAATTGGAGGAAGCTTAACAGCCAGGTTTTCAGTGTCTGTTTCTCACATAAGAAACACTGAGGTGCAACAGGATCGAAAAGAGTATCTCAGGATGTATTTATTGTACAGTTGGACAACGGAAGAATCAATTAATTTCCACTACATTCTGTACATGTTTTATGTGGCTTTCAGAAATGCTTTTTTTCTGAAAACTTAATGGGTTATAATTGTGTCAGTGAAAATTTTAAATTACAAATTTTTTTTAGGGTGTCCATGTGAGAAATTAGTGTTGAAAAGCTTTTATAGCATTTTAGATGTCAGACTTTCTCATTATTTGGATTCAACCTTGGTTTAACAGCAATCTATCACTTCCTGAGTCTGAGGCTTTGGACTCTAGTCTCTTCCAGAGCTCTTGGCACGTAATCCAATTTGACAGTCAGAGAGTCAGGAGAAACGTCTTTCAGAGCATCAAACTCAAGACCTCATCTGCTCTGTCAGTTTGCTGAAAAAGATCTTGTGAGACTATGGAAAGGAATAAGGGAGGTGCCCTATTCCTAATCCTGGCAATATTTCCATAGACCTATAGATTTCCTTTCATTCTCTTCTGCGAGAGAGGTCTCATCTATCACCTGCAGTTTGGAAACACTTGGGGTTAAACAGGCTTCAATGCACCTTTATGTTCAAAGTACAGCACACATATGTAGTGGGCATTCTAAAGTCATATAGTAAAAACAGGCTATAACATGCAAATTCGTGAAGCATTCCATATTTTTTGGCATTAACAGCGGACCAATCGATTTGTAGAGAAAGAGAGAGCTTCACATAGGTTAGGGAGAAAAGTTTGAAAAAGGAGCATTTCGTGGGGCTCGGTGCATAGCAATACTGGGTATGACTGCAAGGCTGGTCTTCTGTTCTAAGTGTCAGATGTGGGATGTCTGGGAGACTTCCAGCCTCCCTGATGGCCACACCTGCGCCAGGTGCATCGAGCTGCAGCTCTTTAGAGACTGAGTTAGGGAACTGGAGCTGCAGCTCGATGACCTTCAGCTTGTTAGGGAGAGTGAGGAGGTGAGAAACAGGAGCTACAGACAGGTAATCACCCCGGGGCCACAGGAGACTGATAAATGGGTGACCGTCAGGAGATGGAGACCACCCCTGTGGCTGTCCCCCTTAACAATAACAACTCTATTTTGGGTGCTATTGGGAGGGGGGAAAACCTATGTGGGGGAAGTAACAGTGGCCGTCCCTCTGGCACAGAGTCTGGCCCTGTGGCTCGGAAGGGTAGGGAAAGGAAGAGGATGGCAGCAGTGATAGGGAACTCTATAGTTTGGGGGTCAGACAGGCGACTCTATGGATGCAGGAAAGAAGCACAGATGGTAGTTTGCCTCCCAGATGCCAGGGTCCGGGGTGTTTCTGATCATGTCCACAATATCCTGAAGTAGGACGGAGAACAGCTAGAGGTTGTGGTACATATTGGTACCAATGACATAGGTAGGAAAAGGGTGGAGGTCCTGAAAACAGAATACAGGGAGTTAGGAAGGAAGCTGAAAAACAGGATCTCAAAGGTAGTAATCTCTGGATTGCTGCCTGTACCACGTGGCAGTGAGTATAGGAATAGAATGAAGTGAAGGATAAATGTGTGGCTGAAGGATTGGAGCAGGAGGCAGGGATTCAGATTTTTCAGTCATTGGGACCTCTTCTGGGGCAGGTGTGACCTGTACAAAAAGGACGGGTTGCACTTGAATCTGAGTGGGACCTATATCCTGGCGGGAGGTTTGCTAAGGCTATTGAGGGTTGGGAACCAAAGTGGATGAGGATGGGGGTGTTGGAGCACAAGTAGAGACAGCTTGTACGGAGTTTGTGAGCAAAGATGCACTCAGCCTGATGGTTTGAGATGTGTCTGTGTTAATGCAAGGAGTATCATAAACAAGGCGGATGAACTTAGAGTGTGGGTCGGTATGTGGAACTGTGATGTTGTGGCCATTACAGAGACTTGGATGTTTCAGGAGCAGGAGTGGCTGCTGAGTGTGATAGTCTTTAAATATTTCAAAAAGAATAGAGAGGGAGGCAAGAGTTGGGGGTGTGGCATTGCCAGTTTGGGATGGGTTCATGGCTGCAGAAAAGGAGGAAGTCAAGGAGGGATGGTCAACTGAGTCAGTGTGGGTGGAAGTCAGAAACAGGAAAGGGGTGCTATAGACCCCCCCCCCCCCCCAATGGTAACAGAGATATCGAGGAGCAGATAGGGAGGCAGATTCTGGAATGGTGCAATAATAGGGTTGTTGTAATGGGAGATTTTTAACTTTCCTAATATTGATTGGAATCTCCATAGTGCAAGGGGTGGAGTTTGTTAGGTGTGTTCTGGAAGGTTTCCTAACGCAATGTGTAGATAAGCCAACTAGAAGACAGGCTGTACTTGAGCTGGTTTTTTTCAAATGAACTTGGTCAGATGTCAGATCTCTCGGTGGGTTAGCATTTTGGAGGTAGTGACCACAACTCTATTTCCTTCACCATAGTGCTGGAGAGGTATAGGAGCAGACAATTTGGGAAAACATTTAATTGGGGTAGGGGGAAATATGATGATCTTGGGCAGGAACTTGGGAGCATAAATTGGGAACAGCTGTTCTCAGAAAAATGCAGAACAGAAATGCGACGTGTTCAGGGAACATTTGCATGGAGTTCTGCATAGTTAAGTTGCATTGAGACAGGGAAAGGATGGTAGAGTTAAAGAACCATGGTGTACAAATTATGTATAAAATCTAGTTAAGAAAAGAAAAGCTTACGAAAGGTTCAAGAAACTAGGTACTGTTAGAGCTTTAGAAAATTACAATGTTGAGAGGAAGGAGTTTAAGAATGGAATTAGGAGAGCCAGAAGGGGCCATAAGAGGCTTTGGTGAGCAGGATTAAGGAAAACCCCAAGG
Organism: Hemitrygon akajei; assembly: GCF_048418815.1. Lineage (NCBI taxonomy): Eukaryota > Metazoa > Chordata > Chondrichthyes > Myliobatiformes > Dasyatidae > Hemitrygon > Hemitrygon akajei. The sequence continues at coordinate 99,038,723 of NC_133136.1, forward strand.
CATTCCACAAGTATGTGAAGAGCAAGACAATGAGCCTTGTGAGTATAGGACCAGTCAGGTGCGATAGTGGAAACGTATGTATGGAGTTGGAGGAGGTAGCGGAGGTACTTAATGAATACTTTGCTTTATTCACCAGGGAAAAAGACCTTGGCAATTGTGGAGATGACTTACAGTGGACTGAAATGTTTGAGCATATAGATGTTAAGAAAGAGGATGTGCTGAACTTTTGAAAAGCATTAAGTTAGATAAGTCACCGAGATGGGATGAGATATTCCCCAGGCTACTCTGGGATTTCAGTAAGGCATTTTATAAAGTTCCCATGCAAGGCTCATTCAGAAAGTAAGGAGATTTGAGATGCAAGGAAACCTTGTAGAGATAACCCAGGAAATTAATGATCAGCGAGTCTGACTTCAAGTTGTTGGAGAAGATCCTGAGAGGCTGGATTTATGAGCATTTGGAGAGACATAATCTGATTAGGGATAGTCAGCATGGCTTTTTCAAGGGCAGGTCGTGCCTTACAAGCCTGATTGAGGATGTAACAAAACACATTGATGAAGGTGGAGCCATGGATTTCAGTAAGGCATTTGATAAGGTTCCCCATGCAAGGCACATTCAGAGAGTAAGGAGGCATGGGATCCAAGGAGACCTTGTTTTGTGGGTCCAGAATTGGCTTGCCCACAGAAGACAAAGGGTGGTTGTAGTTGGTTCATATTCTGCATGGAGTTCGGTGACCAGTGGTGTGCCACAGGGATCTGTTCTGGGACTCCTCCTCTTTGTGATTTTTATAAGTGACCTGGATGCGGAAGTAGAAGGGTGGGTTAGTAAGATTGCTGATGACACAAAAATTGGGGGTGTTGTGGATAGTGTGGAGGTTTGTCAGAGGTTACAGCAGGACATCAATAGGAGGCAGAACTGGGCTGAGAAGTGGCAGTTGGACTTCAACCCAAATCAGTGTGAAGTGGTTCATTTTGGTAGGTCCAATTTGAAGACAGAATATAATATAAATGGTAAGACTTTTGGCAGTGTGGAGGATCTGAGAGAACTTGGGGGTCAGTGTCAATAGGACACTCAAAGCTGCTGCACAGTTGACAGTGTTGTTGAGAAGGCGTACAGTGTGTTGTAATTCATCAACTGTGGGGTTAAGTTTAAGAGCCATGAGGTAATGTTACAGCTATATAAGACCTTGGGCAGACCGCATTTTAAATACTGTTTTCAGTTCTGGTCAGCTCACTAAAGGAAGGATGTGGACACTACAGAGAGAGTGTAGAGGAGATTTACAAGGATGTTGCCTGGATTGGAGGGCGTACATTATGAGAATGGGTTCAGTGTACTCGGCCTTTTCTCCTTGGAGCGACGGAGGATGAGAGGTGACCTGATAGAGGTGTATAAGATGATGATGTGCATTTATTATGTGGATTTTACTCAGGGCTGAAACGGCTAATGTGAGGGGGCATAGTTTTAAGGTGCTTGGAACTAGGAACCAAGGAGATATCAGGGGTAAGTTCTTCACACAGAGTAGTGGGTGTGTGGAATGCACTGCTGGTGGCGATGGTGGAAGTGGATACAATAGGGTCTTTTAAGAGCCTCTTGGATAGGTACGTGGAGCTTTGAAAAATTGAAGGCTATGTGCTGGGGAAATTCTGGGCAGTCTCTAGAGAAGGCTACGTGGTTGGCAGAAGAGGATTGTTTTGCAGGAAGCTTGCATGGGCCTGTTGGAAAGAAGGGTGTCTTTTTGCATTGTAATGATGCCAGTTGCATATCCAATAAGGGTCAAATGCCAATGTTCAATCAAACCTAGGGTCTTTGGTGACCTTCTGCCTAAACTTGGGCCAGAATAAAGAACTGATGAGTTATTGACTGTTCAAAATGTTATTGCAAAGAAGTAAAGCCAGCAAGAGGAATAATTTAACTGCAATTAAAAATATATTTTTTATGTAAGCTTTCAGAAAAGCAAAAACAGAATATAATTTCAGTTCTAAATGACTGGATAAACTTTTGAACTTTGTAGTTTTAACATTCTAATTGAATTAGAAGGAAAGTGCTTGGAAAACTGGTGGTTTTGAAGGTAGACATGACTTTGAAATTATACCACAAACTTGGCAAATAGTCGTAACTACACATTTCACAACTTACGCCAGTGATATTGAAACATAATTCTGATTTAGAAATATTCCTTCATTTTGAAAAGCTTCCGAAACTGACATTTAATGATAGAAATTTTAAATATCAAATATACATGGCTGATAATTTGCAGCTTCATTTGTAGTAGCAGACAGCACTAAGAACTGCTGATGATTTACAATTTTTAAATGGAAATTACATAACCCTATGGTTTTTAATTTGTAACCCTTATGTGTTGAATTATTTAATGCAGCAGTATGTCACTACTTCCAATTTCTTAAGAGTTTAGTGAAAGTGAGTGAATGTAATCTGTTAAAGTAAAGCCAGATTAATTTTGGAGTGTTAAATCATTCTGTGCTTAGGTAGTCAGTAATAACAATAATTAGAGATCTGTATCATGTCTCAAATAATTGCTTTCCCTTATTTTATTCCTAAATAGGTAGACCACCTTCTTAATCACCCAATGCTCCCTCTTTAAATATTTCATTATTTCAGTTACTCAGATCAACTATCATCATTTTTAAAGAAATGTTGATGTCCAGTTTTGAATTTCCTGGACTCAAGTAGTGAAAACTATTTATTCCCCCATTCACCTTTGCCATATTTAGCATATCTGTCACTTGAACATGATACTTGCCCTTTGAGAATTTAGGATGAAATCGTGTTAGTTATTCCTATAAAAATGCCAATCGCTTTGCACTCTGACCAATTTCTTTTCCATAAAAGATCCTTCCTCTTCTTAATTTGCATTTTCTCTTCCTTTGCTAATTCATATATATGCCGTTCTCTACTTGTTAACAATAAAAAAACATAATGTTGGAAATGCTCAGCTAGACAAGCAGCATCTACAGGGAAAGGAACTGCCAATAGGGGTGTTTTGGTTGCCATAGTATAGAAATAACAAAGGGAATATCTATGATAGAGTGGAAGTTAGGTTACACAGTTGCTGTTGATGCCATGAAAAGAGGCATTTATGATGCAACATCATCTATCTGTTACATTGTCACTCTCCACAGATGCTGCAATATTAGCTGGGTATTTCTTCCTGGTGGATTGTAAATAGAGTGACAGCAGTGTATTTGGGGTGGGGTGGGGGTGGTGGAGAAAAGCTGGAAATGAGATGCAGAACACAGCAGTAGCTGGAAATCTGAAATCTGAAATCAAAATGAATCCTGGAAATCCTTAGCTGATTTCACAGCATCTGTGGAGAGTGAAATAGTGAGACAAGGCTTCAAGTAGATGTTGCATCAGAAATGGTTATTTCTCACATAAAATCTGGTTGTATGCAATTGCTGAATTCAATATTCATTCCATGAACTGCAGCATACCTGGAAGAGGTGCTGTTTTTCAAGGTTACTTTGGGCTCTTTTGGGTTATTGTGAGAAGCCAAAGACAGAGTGGGAATTAACTAGCAATTGAAAAATCTGATCGGCATTTAGTTTCTTCAGTGTGAAGGAGAATGCAGCTTGAGCACTAAACGTAGGGCAATAGATCAGTGAATTGCTGGAAAGAATGTTTGGTTTCCTGGATGGTGGGCATGGAAGACAAAGAAGGAAAGGTGTTCCTTTTCTGGTTGCATTTGCCAGATTCAAAAGGAGAACAATAGTAGATACAGATGTAAAGGCAAACCAAGGAGTCATTGAGAGAACTGGTCATCAGAAACCTGAAAAAGGCATTGAAGGGCCTTGGTTCAGACCTGGATTCACTTGTGACCTCACATGATCCTATCCTAACCATATGTGCAGGCTTTGTTGCAGCAATCACTGGATTGGAAAGACTAAATGTATTCATTTTCCACCTTCGTTAAATGGGGTGGCTAACTGAAGATTCTGCTTCCATTAAATTTCGCTGCTGTCAGTCTTGGGCCCCTATTTTGAAGTTTTCTGTACAGAAAAAACATTCTCTCCACATCCACCCTATCAAGACCTCTTGAGAGTATGTTTTGATAGGTTTCCCTCTCTGGCAGCTATATACAGTAACTAATATGTGCAATCTTTTCCTCATTAGATAACCCACCCATTTCTGATATTAGTTCAGTCCACCTTCCCTGAACTACTAATACATTAACATCCTTCATTAAATGAAGTGACTAATATTGTACATGGTACTCCAGATGTGGTCTCATCAATGCCTCATATAACTGAAGCAGTGCCTTTTGTATTCAGCAAATGACAGCCTTTTCTAACTCCTTGCTGGAGCTATATATGTGCCCATTGCAAATCGTGTGTTGGAACCCACAAATTTCTCTGCATTCTGGAGCCCTGCAATCTCTCACTATTTAGATAATGGGCATATTTTGATTTTTCCTGCCAAACTGGGCAATTTCCCATATTATACTCCATTTGCCAGATCCTTGGCCATTCACCAAATGCATACTTATTTTTATGAAGCGTACTAATGTCCTGTTCACAATTTAATCTGCTGACTTTGGTAAACTCAACAAGCAGTATATTCAATCAAGTTATTTCTGGAAGTTGTGAAGTTGAGATTCCAGCACAGCTCCGTGTCACATGCCTCTTGTTGCACGTGCAGTTGGTAAAAAGACCCATTTACGCCTACTCTTTGGATTGCTACCCCAGCCTACACAATGTTATATTTCCTGTGCTCCCCACTACACAGAAGTCAGCTACTACCCCTTTCACCTTCCTGATTCTGAAAAATAGCGCAAGAATACTTCCTGCTTTTACTAACGAAAGCAGGGCAAAAATAAGCTCCACTGTAGCCATCACAAGCCTGCTAGGGAGAATAGTGATAGAATAGAATTTCAAAATTTGGCTTCAGACCACAAGGTATGGGAGCAGGATTAGGCCTTTTGTCCCATTAAACTTGTCATTCAGTTGTACCGGATTTTGTTTCCGACCCCTTTTGTTCTGCTTTGGTCCTCTAACCCTTTACCTACTTCACCAGTCAGGTACCCATCATTGGTCCTGATATAGTTGACAGTTCCCTTCTTCCTTACAGATGCTGCTTAGCCTGCAGGGTTTCTCCAGCAAGTTGTTTGTTTGAGATCCAAGCATCTGCAGTTTCTTGTATTTCCAAGAGCCTTTCAATCTGTGCCTTAAATATACACAATGACTTGGCTTCCATAGCCCTCTGTGTCAATGAATCTCACAGCACTCTCTGACTGAAGAAATTTCTCCTCATTTCTATTCTTCCCATTTATTCTGAGACTGCATCCTCAGATCATAGACTCTCTGACTAATGGAAATATCTTCTCCACATTCACTCTATCCAGTCATTTCTGTATCCGGAAGGTGTCTTTGAAATTGCCACCTCATCGTTGTGAACTACATCAAGTACAAGCCTAGAGATATCAAACAATCCTCATACATCAAGCTTTTAATTCCGGGGATATTTTTGGAAACCTATTCTGGACCCTCTCCAGGACCAGCACCATTCCTTAGATATGGGGCCCAAAATTGCTTACAATAGTCCAAACATAGTCTGACCAATGCCCTGTGAAGCTGCAGCAGTATGTCCTTGATTTTCTGTTCTAATTCTCTCAAAGTGAGTGCTAACGTTGCATTTGCTTTTATTGCTGATTCCACCTGCAAGTTAATCATGAAGGAATCCTGCACTAGGACTCCCATTCCCAAAGCCTTTTGCACTTCTGATTTCTGTATTTTCCCCCCATTTAAAAAAAATAGTCTGCACCATTATTCTTACTACCAAAATAAATAACTCACGCATCGATGTCCTGTTCTCCATGTGCCACTTCTTGACACTTGCTCCTACCTTCATGACACAGCCCATTCTTCCACCTCTCTTGATATCATCTCTATACCTTCTGCTCCTTCATCCAGATCATAATTCACAAGCGAAAAGTTGTGGTCCCAACGCTGATCCCTGAGGAACTCCATTAGTCACTGGCAGTCATCCTGTAAAGGCTGCTAGATCCCATCTCTCTGACTTCTGCCAGTCAGCCAGTCATCCATCCATATTTAGCACCCTTGTGCATGGCACCTTGCTGTAAACCTTCTGAAAACCCAAGTAGGTAACATCCACTGATTATTCTTTGTCCAAGCCTCTTGTTAGCTCTTCAAAGAATTTTTATGTATTTGTCAGGCAAGATCTCTTAATGAAACATTACTGACTTTGCCCTGTGCTTCCAATTACTCCAAAATTTCACTTCTAACAATGAACTTTAAAATCTTACCAACTACTGGGGTTACTCTATAACAATTATGATTTTCCATTCTTCTGGGACCGTCCCTGACTCCAGTGATTCCTGAAGAATCTTTAAAGAGAGTGAACCCTCGCAAAGCGGAAGGTCCCAATGGAATACCTGGTAAGGCTCTGTAAACGTGCCAACCAACTAGTGGGAGTATTCAAGAACATTTTCAACCTCTCACTGCTATGGGCAGAAGTTCCCACTTGCTTCAAAAAGGCAACAATTATATCAGTGCCTAAGAAGAATAATGTGGGTTGCCTTAATGTCTATTGCCAGGTAGCACTCACATCATCAGTGCTGAAATGCTTTGAGAGGTTGGTCATGACTAGACTGAACTGCTGCCTCAGCAAGGACCTGGACCCATTGCCTATTACCGCAATTGGTCAACGGCAGATGCAATCTCTATGGCTCTCCATATGGCTTTAGACCATCTGGACAACACAAACACCTATGTCAGGATGCTGTTCATTGACTATAGCTCAGCATTTAATATCATCATTCTCACAATCCTGATTGAGAAGTTGCAGAACCTGGGGCTTTGTACATCCCTCTGCAATTGGATTCTTGACTTCCTAACCGGAAGACCACAGTCTGTGCAGATTGGTGATAACATATCCTCCTCGCTGACAATCAACACTGGTTCACCTCAAGGGTGTGTGCTTAGCCCACTGCTCTACTCTCTGTATACACATGTCTGTGTGGCTAGGCATAGCTCAAATACCATCTATAAATTTGCTGATGATACAACCATTGTTGGTAGAATCTCAGGTGGTGACAAGAGGGCATACAGGAGTGAGATATGCCAACTAGTGGAATGGTGCCGCAGCAACAACCTGGCACTCAACGTCAGTAAGATGAAAGAGTTGATAGTGGAATTCAGGAAGGGTAAGACGAAGGAAGGAACACATACCAATCCTCAGAGGGATCAGAAGTGGAGAGAGTGAGCAGCTTCAAGTTCCTGGGTGTCAAGATCTCTGAGGATCTAACCTGGTCCCAAAATATCGATGCAGTTATAAAGAAGGCACGACAGCTGCTATACTTTATTAGATGTTTGAAGAGGTTTGGCATGTCAACAAATACACTCAAAAACTTCTATATTTGTTCCATGGAGAGCATTCTGATGGGCTTCATCACTGTCTGGTATGTAGAGGCTACTGCCCAGGACCAAAAGAAGCTGCAGAAGGTTGTAAATCTAGTCAGCTCCCTCCAGGGTACTAGCCAACAAAGTACCCAGGATATCTTCAAGGAGCAGTGTCTCAGAAAGGCAGCGTCCATTATTAAGGACCTCCATCACCCAGGGCATGTCCTTTTCTCACTGTTTGGACACTACCTCACTTTTTAAAAATATACAGTATTTCTGTTTTTGCACTTTTTAAAATCTATTCAATATATGTAATTGATTTACTTAGTTTTTTCTTTGCTGTATTATGTATTGCATTGAACTGCTGCTAAGTTAACAAATTTCACGTCACATGCCGGTTATAATAAACCTAATTCTGAAAGTCACGACTAATGCTTCCACAGTCTCCTCAGCTGGCCTCTTTCAGAACTGTGGGTATAGTCTATCTGGTTCATGGGATTTGTCCACCTTCATGCCTTTAAGTTGTCGCAGCTTTTTCACCTTAGTAATGACAACTCCACTCACATCTGCTCTCTGACTTTCTGGCATATTACTGGTGTCTTTCACTTTGGAGCCTGTAACTCTCCTATGGCCTCTTGCTTCTTGCTCAGCTGAGAGAGAGCCTTATAAAACATTGTAGAACTATTTGAAGATTTATTTCTTCAGTTAAGCTGTTAGACAGGAACATTATCTCTGCTGTTGTGATGACAATGAAATGTACATATATTTCAGCAGTGAGACGTCACTGCTTGTTTCCATGGAACAAGCAGAGCCTTTCACTGAACATTCAATTCTTAATGAATGATTTAAAAGCTACCACTCTGCAGACATATTTGATTCTTCAGAATTCTGAAACGAGAAGAAAACTAAACAAAAAAGATTTGTATATACTTCTGAACTAGAAAGTTTATTGAAATGTATTCATATTTTTTGTGCTCAGATAAATAAAGTTGCTTTGAGACAAATCAAAGACAATAAGTTTGCAGTGCCCCTTCAAAACAGGAACTCATTTGCAGAAGAAATTGCATCGAACTAGCACTTAGTTTTGATATTACCAGTTAATTGAGCTGTTGAACTGTGACAGTGCAGTTATTCCAGAGTAATAACTCTGAGGGCCTGGTCACTGTGACAGTGCAGTTATTCCAGAGTAATAATTCTGAGGCCCAGTGAAAAGGCTTGGCTTAATAAACCTGGACATTGCAGACTCGCACATTTCAAATATAACAATCCCAATTGACCATTTCTGCAACTTCAGATAAGACGTAATTAAGTTTCAATTCATTAAAATATTAAAATAGAATGATTTATGCCAGTAACGGACAACAACTCCCACTCCTACAAAAAGTTGGATCAGGAAAATAGAAACTGCCAAAATATGTTCAAAGTTCATAATCCCTTAGTCCATTTTTCCTCTGACTGCTTGGGATTTCTTTCGGTGCCAAGATTCCTTCCCACATCCTAATGGCGTGCTGGTTAACAGGTTGATTGGCATTGTAATTATCACTAATGTGCAGGTGGTTAGTACGTAAGGAGAATAAAATCTGAGATGAGTGTCAGATTAGTGTTAAAGGGTGCTTTATGGCCTCTGACAAGCTTGTTTCTGTATTGAATGTCTCTGTAATCCTTTTGTCTCATCTTTCTCATAAATGCTTATCACTCTAAAGGATTCAAACTATCAATCTTTCGACAATTCTTAATTAACTGAGTTTACCATAAACTACATGCTTTACTTTGATTCAAGGCTCATCCATTTTGAATAATGTAGTGACAAACGTGGGTGATATGAAGAAATTTGCATGAACGATGCAATAGATATGAATGAAGCATTAGGCGGCTTGGATGTAGTCAATTTCTCTGCTATATGGCTCACTGACAATGAGACAAAGCCATTCAGGGAAAGCGATGGGAAGTGCTTCTCGTAGATGGGATAGCAGAAGTGTAGAACTCTTCCACAACTGTTGCCAGCTCAATTAATCATCTTGGTCATACTTGCCATGTTATTCATTCCTTGCAGATGGTATTACTGATTGAAGAGGTTCTCTTTCGAGAAACAGCTTTGAGTGGAATTTTGTTCATGTACATAAATTGTGAGAACTAATTTGTTCATCACTTTAGAGATTCTGTGTTGTGATGGTTGTAAGCTAAGTATATTCATCATGTCATTTCTCCCATGAGTCAATGTGTTCCACTGTTTAAACAAAAAATACCTGATTTAATTCATAAAGTTGAAATAAATAAAATGTTGGTTAAATGCAATCTCTAAAAATAGGTTTAAATAAAATAATGGTTAGTCATAAAATATTGGAGGAAGATGTTTACATTACCGGTTCAATTACATAGCTAAAATAAATAATTATCTTTACTATTGCTGAGCAACCACATTAAGAACTGTGGCCTTTGTAATCCACATCTTTAGCATCTTCAAAAGTCCAAGAAACCAATATGTAAAAGTATTACACACATCTATCTGTACAATGCTTTCTTTACAAAACTGCAGTGATGAAATACCTAAAGACTGAAGGAGACAATGAATGATGGAAGTATTTAACTGATCTGTGGAACATTTTGTATCAATGAAACATAAAACTGAAAATTGCTTTGTAAAATTGAGCATTTATTTTCTGAGGCTATTTACTTTCTACAGATCACTAAAGAGGTAACTAATTTGATCAAAACTTTAGGTCTGTGTGATGAATTAATTAATCTCAATTTTTCCTACATTATGTTTTTGTGATAGAGAGTCAATGCCTTTTGTATTGGTCATCAGAAGCTTCCTTTATGTGATAAAGAGAATTTTAATGGTAAGTTGAGTTTATGTCTATGTTGCGAGTTATTAAACAGTTATGTATATTTCTTGGACTTTAACAATCAAATTCTTTTTAAGTTTACTGAAAATATTCTTGTACAAGTATTTTGGCTAGGCTATAGTATAAAATAGGCAATATCATGAAAGCAAATTGACAGGTTTAAACAGAATGCTGCTGCATTTATCATTTATTTTACACCATAAGCTAAGTGAAAATAACTACACTGCTATTGAAAAATATGTTCCGGAATTTGTGTGATGCATCTTTTCGTCTGTCGAACCAACCATTGTGACCTTTTTTTGGGGGAAGATTGCAAGTCTGAATTTGAGAGGGTTTCTGCAGAATTGCTTATGAAGGAATATCATCTTTATGTTCGCAGTAATCTGATATAGTAGAATGCACAGGTTTAGTTCAGGTACCAGTAGGGTGATTTTGATCCACGGTAAGGATGACCCTTGACATGAACGTATATTTTGGCTTTTCGCTACTGCCTTTCAGAAAGTTTACTGACTTTGCAGAGAAGAGAAACTGAAACTGAGATCCTTTCGTTTAATGAAATTGTGTTGAGCAATTTACGTTGCAGATACTGTGATATTTTGAAATACCATGTTCTGACAAAGAACTTTTGGACTCTGTTTCTACTCCTACAAATACAGTCTGGCCTGCGGACTTTTTAAATAGCATTTTCTGTTTCTACTATTTGTACTATAATGTTCAGTCTTTCTCCTTTGATTGCAACAATTGAACAATTTGGTAAATCTAGATGCTAAATGCAATTCCTTTTCTCCTCTATGGCAAAGGAATTTCCTGTTCTCATTCTCTGTTAATTGGCATTTCTGTGGTGCTATTGTAGAGCTTCATTTGCATTCTTCAAGAACTCTATCAAAGATTTTATTCTCAAAGCAGTAATGATTGTTAACTTCCATGCCTATGTTCTTGACTGAAAATTATTTAGTTTTAAAGTGATTAAAATAGATGAAGAACAAACATTAAACATGAACATTTAATCCTGAAGGAAATCAGTACAAGATTAATCTGTGTTATGGTATAATTTGTAAATTCCACCCCCCCATCAATGGCAATGTGAAACCCTCCCTGGATTACTCACTACTCTGTACCCCACCCAGCAAACCCCAGACTCTCAATGGGAGTTACTGCATTCAAAAGAGTTAAATATCAATTCACCAAAGAGCTAGTTGGAGACATCCGTTGCTATTCAATATCTTTGACCAGGAATAAACCCAGTTTTGTGTCTGGCTTAAACCTATGCAGGAATCATTCTGGGTAGTGGCAGGATAGACTGTCAAGGCCACGCACAAAATGTTAGAGGAACTCAGCAAGTCAGGCAGCATACAGTATATGGAGAGGAATAAATAGTCAGCATTTCAGGCTTCATCAGGACCTCCAGCATTTTGTGCATGTTGCCTAATATTTCCAGCATCTGCCGAATCTCCTGTGTTTCTGACTTTCTAGGCCACAATCTGTTCTAGTGCTGTGACAAAGCCATAACATAAATGACTGAAACATCTGAAATACTGCTGTGAAATGACAGGTCAGGCCAGGAAATGAAATGTTTCCTGGATTGAGTCAAAGATGCAAGCTGTTTGACCTAGATTTGATTCCCGGACTGGAGGAGCAGCCATGCTGCTGACAAGGCATCTCGCTGAGAGCTCAAGCAAGCCCTGACACGCTCGTTTGACGCGCACCAGCCTGAACTCCAACCAGTAAGAACTTTTATTCATTTAGATAAGGGAGTTGCTGCATTCTGCTTTGCTGCAATAGTTCTTACCGTACAATTACAGAATTAAAATTGTTAGCACATGCATTTCTGTTGTGTGAATAGCTCAAGCTGATTTTCGTCACAATGTAGCCAGATAAGTACCTTGTATCACGTAATTACAAAAAAAATACACAATCTATTCAAGTGTCAAGTCTTGATACTGATAGCAAGACGATGATTCAAAATGAAGTTTAGGTTGCCATGTCTGTGCAACACTGATAGAATGCTACATTGTTGGAGGTGATGTTTTGGATGAGAAGATAAACCGAGTCCTTTGTCCACCTTCTAAATTTACAGATTCCACGGCATTATCTGATGCAAAGTCAATGATCCCATTTGTCTTGTTGCTGTGCATGTGACATTTCTGTGACTGCCAGGTTTATCCACTGAGGAAATTTCAGAAATATTTCAATGACCAGTTATCAATCTAGCTGAATGTTAGTGTGAGGCTGAAGATGGAAAAGGTGCGTAAGTACCGAAGTCTAGATGTTCCGTCAAGCACTTTTGTTTTTGTACATTTTGTGAATGAATTTGATCTTTGTAGGTCCAAGACTTAAAATCACAGTCACAGAGTTATACAGAATCAGATGTTATATCAGAATCACAGCACACCTCCACTACCATCCCCCAACCCACCCATATTAAGCTAACTGTCAAGTCCATAGCCTTCTATAAACCCTCTCAGCTACCTTCATTCACTCCAAGGAAAACAAATCTAGACTATCCAATCTTTTCCTCCACAAAATATCGACAATTCAGGTAACAGCCTGCTATATCTTTTCTAATTCCTGTTGTAATCTGTAGTCCATATCCCAGCTACTATTGGGAGGCCTGCCTTGCAGGTGTTTTAACTCAACCCACGAGGATTCAACATCTTCCGATCCTATGTCACATCCTTCTACTGATTTGTTGCTATTCTTTACAAGCAGAGTCACACCACCCCCTCTGCCTATCTTCCTGTCCCTCTAATACAATCTGTAACTGCAGCAAGATCATCCACCTTATTTCTTATACTTTTGTGCATTGAGATTTCACACTTTGAATGCTATGTTAGCTACCCTTTTTGATTTTGCATCCCTAAAGCACTGATACTCACCCTGCTGGCTGCAATTGTGTCCTGTCAACTACCTGCCTTTCCTGACAGACTGACTGAATGCTAATTTTGTTTTTTAAACATCCGTCCTATCCTAAGCCCCTTCATTACGGTTTTCACCCCCTCCCCGCCAAATTAGTTTAAACCCTCCCTACCCAAAAGCTCTAACAGACCGGCCCATGACAATATTGGTCCCCCTCGGGCTCAGGTACAACCCGTCCCTTTTGAACAAGTCATACCTTCCCCAGACGAGATCGCAATGATCTAAGAACCTGAACCCCTGCCCCCTACACCAGCTTCTCAACCATGTATTGATCTGTCAGATCTTCCTCACTAACAGGTAGCAATCCAGAAATTACTATCTGGGAGGTCCTGCTGCTCAGCTTCCTGCCTAACTCTAAATTCTCTCTTCAGGACCTCATTCCCTTTCCTTCCATATTGGTATCAATACACACCAAGACATCCGGCTGCTCTCCCTCCCTCTCTAAAATGCTGTGGATGCGATCCAAGACATCCCTGACCCTGGCACCTGGGAGGCAACATACCATCCAGGTGGCCTGTTAACATCCACAGAATCTGCTGTCTGTTTCTCTGACTATTGAGTCCCCTATCTCTCTTGCTCCCCTCTTCTCCCTCTCTAGCTTCTGCACCACAGACTCATGCTCAGTGCCAGTAACCTCGTCTCTGTGACATTCCCCTGGGAGGTCATCCCCGAGAATAGTATCCAATTCTACAGAGTTTTAAAAACCTACAGAGAGCAGCTAAAAGAATCATTGGAGGGGAAGAGATGAAATAAGAAAGTAAGCTAGCAAACAATATTAAAGTGGATAGTAAAAGCTTTTTCAAGTCTGTAAAACAAAATAAAAGAGATCGGTGTGCATATAGGACTACTAGAAAATGAGGCCAGAGAAACAATAATGGGGGACAAGGAGATGACAGATGAACTAAATGAATATTTTGCATCAGTCCTCACCATGGAAGACACTAGCAGTGTGCCAAATGTTGTGTTGTGTGAAGGAAGAGAAGTGAGCGCAGTTACTATTTCAAGGGAGAAAGTGCTCAAAAAGCTGAAAGACCTAAGGGTGCAGGAGTCATCCAGACTAGATGAACTGAGCCCTAGGATTCTGAAAAGGTAGCATTAGAGATTGTGGAGGGATTAGCAATGCTCTTTTAAAAATTATTGGACTCTGGCATGATGCCAGAGGACTGGAGAATTGCAAATGTCACTCCACTCTTCAAGAAAAGAGGATGGCAGCAGAAAGTAAATTATAGAACAGTTAGCCTGACCTCCATGGTTGGGAAGATGTTGTAGTCAATGATTAGGGATGAGGTGATGGGTATTTGGTGACATTGGACAAGATAGAACCAAGTCAACATAGTTTCCTTAAGGGAAAATCTTGCCTGACGAACCTGTTGGAATTCTTTGAGGAGATTACAAGTAGGATAGAAAAAGGGGATGCAGTGGATGTTGTACATTTGGACTTTCAGAAGGCCTTTGACAAGGTGCCACACATGAGGCTGCTTACCAAGTTAAGAGCCAATAGTATTACAGGAAAGTTACTAACATGGTTAGAGCATTGGCCGATTGGTAGGAGGCAGTGAGTGGGAATAAAAGGATGCTTTTCTGATTGGCTGCCAGTGACTAGTGATGTTCTGCAGGGGTCAGTGTTGGAACCACTTCTTTTTATTCTGTGTATCAATCATTTAGATGATGGAATACATGGCTTTGTTGTAAAGTTTGGTAGTAGAAGTAAATATGCGGACTATTTTCTAAATAGGGGGAAACATCCAAAAATCTGAGATGTAAAGGGATTTGGGAGTCCTTGAGCAAACCACCCTAACTGTTAACTTGTAGGTTGAGTCTGTGGTGAGGAAGACAAATGCAATGTTAGCATTCATTTCAAGAGGTCTTGAATACCAAAGCAGGGATGTGATGCTGAGGCTTTATAAGACACTGTGAGGCCTCACCTTGAGTATTGTGAACAGTTTTGGGCTCCTCATCTAAGAAAAGATATGCTGGCATTGGAGAGGGTCTAGAGGCAGTTCACAAGGATGATTCCAGGAATTAACATACGTGGAATGTTTGATGGCTCTGGGTCTGTACCTGCTGGAATTTAGAAGGATGAGGGAAGGTCTCATTGAAACCTTTCCAATGTTGAAAGGCCTAGACAGAGTAGATGTGGAAAGGATGTTTCTCATGGTGGGGGCATCTTAGACAAGAGGGCACAGGATAGAGGGATAGTTTTCTTCAGCATTTTGGGAATCTCCTGTCGATGCAATGCTCCTCAGACAGGATGAAGAGGTCAATACTCCCCAATGCCATTAGGCTTTACAATTCAACTGCCAGGACTTAAGAACTTTTTTTTTTTTTTTTTTTAAAGCTATTATTAATGCTTTTTGAGTTAGTGATTTAGATGCATATCATATTATTACTGAGTTAAGTATTGTATGTAATGAGTTTTTGCTACAACAAGTGTATGGGACATTGGAAAAAATGTTGAATTTCCCCATGGGGATGAATAAAGTATCTATCTATCTATCTATCTATCTATCTATCTATCTATCTATCTACTAGAATTTGTACTCTTAAGGTCACGTTCAATATTCCCTTTAGCCCTGCCATTCGTGGTTATGTCCTGACCTTACTATTTCTGCCTCAGTGCATCACCTTCTTATCTAGGTTAAATTCTATCTGCCGTTGCCCTGACCATCCATCCATCAATATCATGTTGTACCATAGACTATTCTTGTCTTTGACACCAACACCAATTTTCATGTCATCTGGGAATGTACCTTCTCCTTTGACAATGTATCCAAATTAATGTATTTTACAAGCATTGAGCTTTACAGCAACACTCTGTGGTCACATGATTTCCACTCAAAAAATACAACCTTACAGTATCACCGTCTCTATCTCCTATTTCCAAGTCAGTATTGATCCACTTTGCAACCTCTCTTGCATCCCATTTTCTCCAAACGTTTTGGACCAGACTCCCATATGGAACCTTGTCAAATGTTTTACTGAAATCTTGTAGCCTATATCAACTGCACAGCCTCGTAAATACTTTGTTTCATCTTCTTGAAAAGACATTCAATTGAGGTGTTCAGACAGAATCACCCACCAGCTAAACCATGTTGACTATTTTGATCAATTTCCACCTTTCCAAGTGTGGATTAGTTCTGTCCTTCAGAATTTTTTCCAATAATTTCCCTACCACTGATGTTTATAATTTTAATATACATAAAAAAGCCCACTAAACAAAAAACAAAAGAAAAGAGAGAGAGAGAGAACTGGGCAGCTCAGACTGAGAGTGAAAGCAAGAAAAAAGAAAAACTTTCTGATCAAATCCAACACTTCGAGGAGGTAACTGGAAGAGCCATAAATCAAAGCACGTTTATTTTTGCACACACTTATTTAATTTATTACTTTAAGTTTATGTTAACTTGTGTGTGCCCTCATCCTATAATATAGCTATACCAATGACAGCAATAAACATGAACTGTCTGACCTATGGCATGCAAAGATCTTTAAAAATTCTTTGAGGATCCCAGCAGTGACCTCTGTTACCTTCCACAGCAGTTGGGGATGCATCTCACCAGGCGCTGGGGATTTATTTCTGGGTAGAGCGTTAAAACAGAGCATCCTTCATTGACGGTGGTAATAATCAAGATTTGCACTGTGTGAAACAGAAGAGTTCTTAAGGACACCATACATATTGTAGCAATGATATTTTTGGGTTTTTGCACTGTGTCTCTAGCCCTGCACTACCTAAATGGAAAGCTGTTCTTTTGATGGAATTGTCTTGGGTAAAGAAGAAAATTAAGATAATTGACAAGTTCTACTCCTGTCAATAACAAATTTTGTGGTCATTTGTGAGTAATAAAAAATTAACCAAAAAAAATCTGGGTAAAATCTACAGGAAGAACATTAAAACTGAGATTGACAATTATGAATTTGTACTGCACCACAGAATTGGATTGATTCATCATGCAAATGTGTCTGCAGCAAACCAGACTCCATTCAAACTAGCAAAGATGGAAAAGCAGTTCAACTGACCCAAACTGTGGTGCTGGCCTAAAATTTTCCCACTATTATAATGAATGCTAAACATCCTGGAAAAGTTGCTGGTTAACGGCTGAAATGTCATGAAAATATCAAATCAGTTTGCCTGAAGATGGAAGTTTACATTCTGAGGGCAATTATAATCTGACATGCCATCCAGCAATCTCATCACTGCAAAGCACGGCATGTTCCATTTGAATAAAGCAGTGCATGACATCAGTATCATAGTTAATCAAAACACTTCTACAGTAATCACCAATTTCAAAATGCTTTATCCACACAAGGCCATTGAATATTTCAACTAGTTTGTGTTCAGCACACTTGGAAAGTATTAGAATGCATCAGTGAACTGTTTTACCCAGTTCTTTCAAGAGTAGTGCCAAAGGCTCATCTTTATAGATTTGAAAGTCCTGTATTTCTAGTCAGCACTAAAATAATTGAGTTTATCCCTATCACTGACACGTCTTGCAGTGTGCATATGTATCATTTTGTAGCTGGAGTATAGCTGCTGCATCTGTAAACATTTCCAGATCAGCGTGTTAGTCAGTGTAGGTGAGTTTAATCCATGGCAGTCTGGCATAGTGCAGGAAATGATGTCAGAGACTGCTGGAACATTGTATCGTGTTGGAGTTCCACAGTTTCTGTCACTAAGGCCCATGGTTCCACAAAAGTTTGGCAAAGAGGTGTCATAAGGAACATAGAGTCATGGGACCACAGAGCAGAGAAACAGGCCCTTTGGTCTGTGATTCTACCTAGTCTCATTGATCCTCACCTGGCCCATATCCCACTATACCCCTCCCTTGCATTGTACTTCTAAGTCAGAAGTTGCCACTTACACTGACAGCTTGTTCCACACTCACACCACCCTCTGAGTTAAGAATTCCCCTTCAATTGAACCTTTTATCCTTAACCTGTTGGCCCCAGTTCTGATCTCATCCAACCTCAGTGGAAAAAGCCTGTTTACATTAACCCTTTCTATACCCCTCAATTTTATATACCTCTATCAAATCTCCCCTCATTCTCCTACGCTAAAGGGAATAAAGTCTTTTTAACCTTTCCCCATAACTCAGGTAAGAGGCCAGAATGGGGAATATAAGGAGAGGGATGGGGAGGGAAAAGTTTTTTTTAAACCAGAAGGAGAAATTGATACTGATGCCATCAGGTTGGAGGCTACACAGACAGAATATAAGGTGTTGCTCCTCCACCCTGAGGATGCCAAGGACGGACATGTCGGAATGCAAATTGGATTTTGGTGGATGGAGCAGAGGAGCTCAATGAAGTGGTCTCCCAACATAGAGGAGGTCTCACTAATGTAGAGGAGGCTGCATACTGGACATACTAGACAACCCAGCAGACTCGCAGGTGTAGCGTTGCCTCACCGGAAAGCAGCGTTTGGGGCTCTGAATGGAGGTAAGGGAGAGGTGAATGGGCAAGTGTAGCATTTTGGCCTCTTGCAGGGGTAAGTGTTGGAAAGATGAATGGACAAGGAAAGCGCGGAGGGTGCAATCCTGTGGAAAGTTGGGGAGGCAGGTAAAGGTACGTATGGTGGTCGGATCCTTTTGGAGATGGTGGCAGTTGCAGAGAATGATGTGTTGGATGCAGAGGTTCATGGGGTGGTGGGTAAGAACAAGAGGAACTCTATCACTGTTGAGGCAGCGGGGAGATGGGATGAGCACGGATGTTAAGGAAACTGAGGAGATGTGGGTGGGGCAGCGCTAATGGCAGAGGAAACCCAATTCTTTGAAGGAGGTGGCCAGAAATAAACCAAGGGAATTTAAGGCAGGGTGGCAGTTGGAGGCAAAGTTGGTGAATTGATGATCTCAGCATGAGTGCATGAAGCAGCACCAATGCTACTTGACTTCCCAAAATGCATTGCCTCCTACTTGTCGAGATTAAAGTCCATCTGCCATTGCACTGCCAAATTTTCAACTGTTGTGTCCTTTGCAAATCTGGTCAATTTCCCTGTTATCTGAGACCATCTACATTTTCAGCCAAATCATTAATGTATATTGCAAACAGTGGACTCTGTGCTGATCCATATAAAACACCACTGCTGTCATACTTATGTTATCAGAAAAGCACCCATATATCACAACCCTGTCTCTGTGACCAAGTCAATTCTGGATCTGATTTACAGTAAATCTCCGTAAATCCCTTGTGACTTAGTCTACCATGAGGGACCTTGTCAAGTGCTGTATCAAACTCCATCCAGAAAACACACACTATTCGTCCCTCATCAAAAATTTCAGTTGCTTTCTTAATTAAGTTTGAGAGACTGGACCTCCTCGCAATAAAGGCATGCTGATTACCCCCAATAAAAATTTCGATTTGCTTTTTCAAATATGAGTAAATTCTGTCCCTAAGAATTTACTCCAGTAATTCCCCATACCACTAATGGCCTCTAACCTCCTGGTTTATTTCTAATGCCCTTCTGAAATAAAGGAACAACGTTGGCAATTCTTCAGTCTTCAGACATCAGCTGTGGTGAAAGAGGATACAAGGGATTTCTGTCCAGGTTCCAGCAGCCACCTCCCTTGCTTTTCTCAGTATCCCGCAACAGATCCTATTGGGCACTGTAGAATTAATTACTTTAATATTTTTTTTTCAAGGCATCCAGCACCCCCTCCTCCTGAACATTAACATTCACTTCCCTAACATCACCATCATTTGTGTCCTTCTCAGTAAATACTGATTCAAATTGCTTATTAGCAACCTCACTCACTTCTGGCCCCGTGCATAAATTTCCTCCTTTGGCCTTCAGCAGTCCTACTCTTTCTCTAACTACCCAATATGACCTCATACATGTTTAAAATAATGTGTGATTCTTCTTTATCCTACTCGCCAAGGACATTTCATGGCTCTGTGATCTTTGTGCTGGAGGTCAACGTTGTATCATCTACCTGATAGGGCACTGAACTCTTTGTGCCAACCAACAGGAGGGAATGCTGAAAGATATCTTCAAACTCTCACTGCTACAGTCGGAGATTCCCACCTGCTTCAACATGATGACAATTGTACTATACCCAAGAGGAGCATTGTGATCTTCCTAAACAGCTATTGTCCAGTTGTACACACACCTTCTGTGATGAAGTGCTTTGAAAGATTGGTCGTGGCCAGAATCAACTCCTGCCTGAACAAGGACTTGGTCTCATGCATTTTGCCTATCACCACTATAGGTCTACAGTGGATGCAATCTAACTGGCCCTCCACTAACTTCGGATCGCCTGGGCAATAGCAATACCTATGTCAGGTCATTGTTCAGCATTCAACACCATCATATCCTCAGTACTAATCAACAATCTCCAAAATCTGGGCCTCCGTAACTGAATGCTTGATTTTTTTCCATTGGGAGATCACGATCAGTGCAGATCGGAACATCTGCTCACTGACAGTAACACGGGAGCACCTCAAGGAGGCATGCTTAGCCCACTGCTCTACTCTCTTTAAGCCCAAAACTGTGTGGCTAGGCACAGCTTAAACACTATAAATTTGCAGATGACACAACTGTTGTTTCAGATAGAGATGAAGAAGTGCACAGGAGTGAGGTAGATCAGCTGGTTGCATAGTGTGACAGTGACAACCTTGTACTCAATGTCAGTAACAGCAAGGAATTGATTGTAGACTTCAGGAAGGAGAAGTCGAGGGAACACACACCAGTCCGCAATGAAAGACCAGCAGTGGAAAGGGTGAGCAGCTTCAAGTTTCTATGTATCAACATCTCTGAGGATCTGTCCTGGGTCCAACATATTGATGCAATTACAAAGATGGCACAACAGTGGCTGTATTTCATTAGGAGTTTCAGGAGACTTGGTTTGTCAGCAAAGACTCTTAGCAAATTTCTGCAGATGTACTGTGGAGAGCATTCCAACTGGTTGCATCACTGTCTGGTATGAAGGGGCCATTGGACAGGGCCAGAAAAAGCTGCAGAAAGTTGCAAACTCAACCAGCTCCATCATGGGCTCTAGCCTCACCAACATCAAGGGCACCTTCTGAAGGCAGTGTCTCAAAAAGGAAGCATCCATCATTAAGGACCCCCATCACCCAGGACATGCCCTCTTCTCATTGTTGCCATCAAGGAGGTGGTACAGGAACCTGAAGACATAAATTCAATGTTTTAAGAACATTTTTCTCTCTGCCATCAAATTTCTGAATGGACAATGAACTACCTTATTTTTTCTTCTTTTGCTCTTTTTCACTACTGGTTTAATTTATATAGTGTGTCTATATATGTCTCTCTAATTGTGATCTATGTTTTTTTATTATTATGTATTGCAAAGTAATTCTGCTTCAGATTTTGATGCCTCTTATAATCCTTCTAATTTTTTGTTTTATGTTCTTTCCTGCTGCCTTTATATTCCTCCAGGCCCTTATTGCTTTTCAGCTTCGTAGACCAGTATTCATCCTTTTCCGGAACTACCTTGATGTTTATGGAATTGTGGTCACTGTTGCAAATTGCTGCACCATTGAAATTTGGTCATCTAGCCAGGTTTATTTCCAAATATGAGATCTTGTGTGGCCCTATTCCTAGTTGGACTCATTTACACTTATTTCAAGAAACCCTCCTGTACCCTCTCACCATTCCTCTGCATTGATGTCAATAGGGTGTGATACTTCCAGACTGATTGTTGTATCCTAGTACTGGAGTACTGTGAGCTGACTAGTATGAAACTGCTTATGGCAACCACTGTGAAATAGAGGCATGAATGTGTAAGCCGACATTTTCACGTTTCCCTGTAAAATCAGAGCCTTTCCCTTCTCAGAGGACTATCTTCCCTTCATACGAAATGATTTTTGTGAACATTTGTTGCATGATTGAGCAAAAATATGTAAACCGATTAATTTAGGACCCTTTCCCAGCCCTCCTTTTTCATGCTGCCCGTAGTTTTAAGTCATTGGCTTTCTTCCCCTTGTAGGTTTGTAACTTCTCTTGTTAGAAACACTTGGATGGAAAGATTAAACGTTTTACAATCATTCAACACACAACACAAAACAACTCAGAAAAGGGAAGTTTTACTTGTTGACAAATTGTGCCCAAGGTTCCTTCTGTGATTCTCCAAATACTAGGCAATGTTTATGCAGATGCAGTGTGCACCATTGGTAAAGAGATTACCGTACGAGATTTTTATGTGAAATTTATAAGATGTTACAGTGACAATTATCCAGTTTCCTACACTGTAGTGAACAAGCTGCACCCCACCCCCGTTAGGTTTCATAATGTCAAGGAA
Source organism: Hemitrygon akajei (assembly GCF_048418815.1). Classification (NCBI taxonomy): domain Eukaryota; kingdom Metazoa; phylum Chordata; class Chondrichthyes; order Myliobatiformes; family Dasyatidae; genus Hemitrygon; species Hemitrygon akajei. Next base: position 99,061,103 of record NC_133136.1, read on the forward strand.
ACGGTCTGCTATATATGTTTGTGTATGCTGTCATTGACAATGCTGGGGCACTTACTAAACCAGCAAAATAGTATCACCTTGTAGGTTTTTTGCAAAGCCTCCAGTGATGGCCTGTAAATATTAAGCATGCTTGAAAAAAAATCATTTTACAGGAAGCTTCTTTGCCCTGGAAGTGTATGAAAAATGTGATAGTTGTTGCAGTCAGTCTCATTCTGCCCTCACCAAATGGGGCCTAACTAGAGTTTTATAAAGCTGCAACTTAACGCCCTGATTTGATTTCATTGAAGTCTTTTGTATCTTTCCATTAACAGGCATAAAATGAAGCTAGGCACTCTCAAGTAGCTTTCTCTCTATAGACAAATCTCGTCCGTTGCTATTGCAAGATCAGTGCCAGCTGGGGAGGAAGTGATAGGGGAAGGTTACCCAGCTACCCCCAGATGAATTTAGTTTCTAGTTTTTACTGAGCGACTCACTGCCAAATCATAAAATGAAACTTGTGTAGATCTTTCAAAGCTTTTTGGGCACTTCAGGCTTCTCAGTGCCCCCTTTTGGAAGCCAGGAAGAGATCTCATTGAATGCATTTGTTTAAATCTTATATTGGATCCCACCCTGATAGGGAAGCAGGAACACCTAATTTGGCAACTAGCTGGTACAGTAGTCTAATGGTTAGCAGAAGGCTTTACAGTGCCAGTAACCTGGGTTCAGTTCCCATTGCTGTTGGCAAGGAGCACGTACATTCTCCCTGTGACCACGTGGTTTTCTTCTAGGTGCTCTGGTTTCCTCCCGCCTTCCCAAGACATGCAGGGTAGTAGTTTAACTGGTCACATGGATGTAACTGTGCAGCAAGGACCCGTTAGGCCCGGATAATCTGTAATTAAAAATTGGACTTGGGGTTCCACAGTCCAAATTCCCATCATTTATGGACTATTTTACTGAGTACTGCTTGATGATGCTTGTTTTAACTTTAAAGGCCCAATGCCAAGTCCAGGTCTAGGAAGCTCTTTATGTCACTTCCTTCTTATTAACTTTGAACCATGAGACAAAATCCTATGCAAGAAATGTTTAAGGATCAAATTCTACAGAACATATATTTTAACTTTGTTTTCCCATTTTAAATGTTTATACTACTTTGACATCAGTATCTTTCACTTTGTAAGAAGTCTTTGCATGTGTGAACATTACCCACAAGGAAGGTGTATGTATGAATGGACAACCAACTGAGATACACTTACTGCTTATGGGAATATCCAGTGAAAATGCAAGCAGTGGATGTATCTGATGCCTTGTATTTTAGTGCAGCAAAAGGTGACAGACCCTGATGGAACATCCTGTCCTGGTGAAATTCCCACAACTCCTGCTTCTGTTAGGCACTAATTTTGAGCTCCCAGCAAAACCCTGTGAGATGCACATTCAAAGCACAAGTTCTAAAGAGCAGATATTTAACCAGAGATTCATTTTTGAAATGTTTACACAAATTTCACACATCTTGAACTTGAAAGAGATTTTGCATGAGTGAAGGTTTCGAGTGCCTTTCACTGCAAAACCAATTCCACACCTGCAAAGGAGAACCAATCACATCAGGGCACCTGTTTGTAATCACTATTTCTACTTTAGCCATTTATTGAGACGTGCAGCAGTCTACTGTACTGAGCTCAAAAAGATGACTTTTTTTTCTAAGAGCAAATGCTGCATTTCTCCATGCTGTCCGCTACAAAAGACTTCTTTCGAAACCACACAAGATGTTGATGATGGTGAAGCATTTTTTGTGGGTTTGTTTCAATGCACATCAATCCCAAACCATCATTGATCTGCTCTGCGCTAACCAAGCTGCTGCTTTTTATACATACACAGTTGTCTGCCAGACATAGACAGTGGTTGTAGGAAATGAGGGAGTTGGTTACTGTGTATGATTGCTGCTGCCTACCAATCTTCTTTCCTCCCACACTGATGTACAACACATGTATACCAGTCCTCCCACTCACCCACACTCCCTCACGTTCTATACTTGTCCAGACCAGGCTTTCTACGCTCCAACTCGTTTTGATATTTCACAACTTCCGTGATATTCTGAAGATATTTTTTGTGATTTACATCTTTCAACAAGATAAGCAGCATTGAAATATGGTGATGCTGTTATGTTCTATCACATCATGAGAGGGTATTATAAAAATGGAAAATGATGTAATACAGTATTTGAGATTGTCAAACTTCCTGCTTCAGCGACAGACATTGTTCCTTAGCATCCAACATGGCGGAAGGGAGCCTGTGCTCATGATGTGTTAGAAGTGCACTTCCTGCCTTTTTAGTTATTTCATTACTATAGACTGAGACCTGCTATTCCCAAGTCCTAAACTGTAATGTGTGTCATTAACACAAAACAAAGGCTCTTGAGCAATTTTGTTCTTTTCAGAATTTCAAACCCAGCTTCCAGGTAAGTCCTGGTTACCTCTTCGTCCTCTTTTCATTTCAAGTTGCTGGCCAGCCTTTATACCTTTTAAAAAAAAATACAGGTGGTGAACATCTGGCTATAACTGGACAGCGTGTGGCTGGTTCTAAATAAAGGTTCCTGAAATCAGAGGTCACACTTTTGATGTGTAGACTAGGTGCCATACAGTATATAGCAAGGCCTAATGAAAGAATTGTGAAGGTAGTGACAAAACTGGTTTTAAAATGCTGGAATTGCTCAGCAGGCAGGGAGCGTCTATAATAGGGGTTCCTAAACTGGGGTCCGTGGACCCCTTGCTTACTGGTATTTGTCCATGGCATAAAGGTTGGGAACCTCTGAACTAGGTAGAGAGAAGCTAAGTTAATATTTTAGGTGGAATGGCCAGATTTGCTGAGTGCCTCCAGTATTTTGTATTCTTATTACAAAACAAAATCTGTATTGTGTTTAATCCTGACTCATGCATAGGAGCATTTTATGTACAATGTCTGATCTCAAAATTACTACGTCCTTGCCATGCAGATTCTAGGGAGTCGGTCAGCTGTCAAAGACCACTCAGGATTAGCAGCTGGAGAACAGCAGCATTGAAAGGCTGCCATAGAGTAAGGAGATGTGAGAAGTAGATGGGTGTGGACTACAGTGCCTCTGCAGTCTCCAAGCAATGGTCTGGCAAAATGGGCCCATATAATGCTTGTTAGAATCCCATTACAGTGAGCGGCCACTGTTGAACCACCAGGAAGCCAGTAATCAAACCTATTGCAAGAAAATTAATTTCAGGGTAGTATTTCATGCACACTTCGATAATGCATTTACTTTGACTTTGCAAACCCAAAATGGAGATCACTGGTTACACATAGCAACCAATTTCTGCCAATAAGTGTTGAAGTAAAGGCTGTGCAGCAGCGGACATTATTAGGAGTGAAGTTTTGATAAATAGCCTGTCCTGGGGCAGGGTTTTGAAACAAAATGTTGACAGTTCCTTTCTTCTCACAGATGCTGCTCGAACCACTGAATTCCTCCAGCTGATTGCCTGTTGCTCCCGATTCTGGCACTTGCAATCTCTTGAGTCTTTTCTGATAAATGGTTGTTGTTTTGACACGTTAACTCTGCTTCTCTAACCAGAGATGGTGCCTGACCGAATGAGCAATTGCAGCATTTTCTGTTATTTTTTGTGATTTTGATGCACTACTCATGTTGGGGAGCATGAAATGCACTGGTGTATCTTAAATGGGCTCTTTATGTGGTGGTCACTGGTTGACCAGGGAATGATTGCAATTGAATGTGCGGGGTTTTTTTTTACATAAAGCAGGAACAAACTTCATTTCTAGAATTGAATGATCCTGTAGAACTTGAGAAGAGAATGAATATCAAGAAACTCAGTCATACAATTGAAAAGGTATCCTAAAATGAAGAATAAGGTTGTTTTAATAGAAGGTTTTTGGACAGGTATATGGATAGCAGACGTTTAGAGGGATATAGGCCAGATGCCTGCTAATGAGACTAGCTTTGATGGGAATCTTGGTTGATATGGAGCAGATGGGCTGAACGAGCACTTTTCATGCTGTTTGATGCCAACTCCATGATTCCATAAAGTTAGGCATTCAATTTTGAGCTTTCCAGACTATTCTTGACAGTGAATATTGCTTCAACTCTGCTATTTAATCCTAATCTGTGGCAACTGTTCTGGAATTAACTGTCCCACTCCCCAAATTGGTTTAAGATTCTGGTTGAAACTTTCCAAGCTATTTCATAACATGATTTCAGACTACCCTCCATACCGTTTGTGCACCCCCACCAACTCACTGTTGATTGCTGCATATCTTACATTATGCAACTTTCCATAAGAACAAATGTGATGGGAATTTTTTTGTCTGTGATTGCAATCACACACCTTTTGAAATGTTAGTGAACTAATTAAACTTTGTTCCATTGAAGTTAATAGAAACAAATTTCAGAAGCAAAGTGTAACACCCAAACACAATTATACCCTGCTTTTAATCCAAGAGTTATAAACAATTTTATATGTAACTAACTCATTGTTTTGTTTGAATGATTTTGACTGTCAGTCAAACAGCCTTCTCCCACATCTGTCGTATTTTTAATAAGTAATAAACAAGTGTTCAGAGGAAATGAACCAAGCAAGCTATTAATTTGAAGCTTTATGATTGTTCTCCAAGATTATAAGCTTGGGTTTCTAGGAGATACATTTAATTCCTAGACAGTTCTGTCCACTGCTCAGTGGCTGGTCACCCCAAACTAATTAAATAAATATTTAAAGAGAAGCATTTCATATCTTCAGTAAAGACTTTCCTGCAATCTAGTAGCTAAAATGGGACCATATTAATTAGCTTAAATAGAAGTTCTTTAGCAGGTAAATCCCTTGGGTATGGTTTATCATATTGCAAAGTAGATTGTTAAGCCGAAGTTTTCTCTTAATTCAATTGGAACACTTTTTGACCTCAGTGGAAACCCATGTTTGTGAATCAATCGATTTAAAGTTAACGTAGCAAAGAACTGTAAAAGTAAAGTGATTTGTTGCATCAGCAGATTGTAAATCTGATCGGATTCAGGTCTATGACCAGACTACATTCCACATAGGAAGAAAAAAAAGAAACAAAAAATAATACATTAATCATGGGTGACTTAATCTTCAAGCTGTCTGCCAAATCAAACAGAGAAAGATAGTCTTGTGGACAATTTCATAGAAGCATTTGAAACATTTTTCACAGAATATTATGAAGTAGATTGTACCAGGCAGGCAACAGATTATTTGAAATCTGGTTATATGTAAATAAATGTTATTAATTAAGAAATCTCTTGTGAAAAATTATGAAAAAAATAATGGAATTTTATAACTAGTAGGTTAACAATAAACAGTCGTAAATTTAGGATGATCAAGTTAAATAAAAGGTATTAAATCGGTCTGAGGTGAAAGCTGGCTAAAGCAGGTTAGAGAAGTAAATTGAAAGGTATGATGTTAGATAAGAAAGGGCAGTAACTCAGACATGCTTCTTGATTTTCAACAAAAACATTTCATCAAGAAAGAATAATGATCTATTAGCAGCCAACTGAAGTAGTAAAGGAATGATTCAGAATGAAAGGAAAGGCTTATAAGCTTGCAAAAAATAGAAATAAGCCTGGAACATTAGGAGAATTAAGGAGTCAGATTAAAAAAAAAGTAATATAGAGGAAAAATACTTGGGAAGAAATTTAAAAACTGATTAAAAGAATTGTTTGTAAAAAGATATCAAATATTAAAATATTAGAAGCTGAACAAGGAGAGTTAATAAAGAGGCAAAAAGTAACAGGAAGTATTTTGTACATCTTCATAGCAGGAGATTCTGAGCAAATACCAAATATCACTGTAACATGACGTCTCATCAAAGCCCCCACCCCCATAAAAAGACCTTAATCTAGAGTCTACTGTCCATAACCAACACTTTGGTATCAGATAGAATCTCTCTCACTAGCGAGGGAGAGAGGAGTCAATGATATGTTGGCTTTGAAAATACAGTGGTTTTAATTGGAAATAAAAACAGAAAACACTGGAAGCAGACAGCTAACTATCAGGCTTCATCTGTGGAAAGAGAAACCAGAGTTAGCATTTCAGGTCAAATCCCCTTCATCGCCAGTGGGGAAGGAGGGGTGAGAAAGACAGAGGGGATCTCTCTGACATGTCATGGGGATGCCCCCAGCTAATCAGGGCAGCTAGAGAGTAAATTTTGGCCATTTGTCCAAAGAGTCATAGATATAGAGAACTACAGCACAAAACAGGCCCTTCAGCCTATCTAGTCCATGCCAAATTATTATTCTGCCTAGTTCCATCGACCTGCACCTATACTATACCCCTCCCATTGCTGAAGGATTTTGGGAGTTGTCATCTCCTTATTTATGAAAAGATATACTTGTCCTGGAGGCACTACAAAGAAAGTTCATTTGATTGATTGCAGGGATGAGAGAGTTCCTGTATGAAGAAAACTTGAGAACACTGGTTTAGAATAACAGGAAGTGATCTCATTGAACTATAGTGGATACCGAGGTGGTTGGACAGGGTGGATGTGGTGAAGATGTTTTCTGTGCTGAAGAGACCTGGGGCCATGGGGCAGAGTCACAGGATAAGGATAAGGTGAAGCAGGTGGTTGAAGGGAAACGTCTGCTCTTGAACCTAGTGGCGTAGGACTTGACTTCTGTACCACCTGCCTGACGGTACCTGCAAAAAGATGGTATGGTCTGGATGGAAGGGATCTTTGATGGTTGTTGGCTTCTGAAGGCAGCACCTCCTGTAGACACTCCCAGTGGAGGGGAGGGATGCACCGGGCAGGGTCTACTGTCTGCAGTTATGTTCCTATGCATTTGAAATGCTCTACCAGGCAATGATGCGTTCATTAGTGTACAATCATGTGAACCAGAATTCCTTCTGTTGCTTCACAGCCCTGGGGATTAGAGTTTGATCCTGACTTTGGGTAATTTCTGTGCATTTTCTCTCCATGACCACCTTGGTTTCCTCAATGTTCCCATTTACGCTCACAAAATGTACTGTTAGGTCAATTGGTTACAGTAAATTACTGCCTTCATGTAGGTTATGGGCAAAGGCAGTGAAAGAGGAGTTGATGAGTTTACTGTATGTGAGTGAGAATCAATCGCTGCAGTGAAGGAAAATAAAGAAAGATTGAATGGGACCAAAGTGATTGTTCTCCTGGGAGCCGCCAAGCAACGGATGGGTCAAATTGCTGCCTCTGATGTCACAATAAGTTCAGGGAAAATGGCTGATGCTTTTAGGAATCTTATCAGAGAAGAGTTAAAAACATTGACTCCACTGCCAGTTTGGGAGAAAATATACTATGTTGAAGGCAAGCATAATTGCTATTGAAGTTTTTTTCTGATTCAGCCATGATTTTTCTAGGGATTGCTGATCATGCATTTTGCTCTGGCTTGTCAGCAATCAGCTCTGTAGAGTGATAAAGGAGCTTGCTTTAAAAGAGTCTTTCAGGATCTCTCAAGCTATTTACGATCACCCAATGGTCTCAAAACCAGTTGCATAGTTCTGTTTGTTCATTGTGTACAACCTGACAAATGAATGTCATATTTGGAGAGAAGGAAGGGTATATTCAAAATGCTTGATAAACTAGTAAAACTATGCAAATTGGTCTATTCTGAAAGTCTCCTTTCAAAGGGAACTTCAGCTGCTGACATTATGAACTGGAAAATTAATGGCCATGCACCATCAACTGCAATCTATACTGAGTCCATTTGATCTGTAATGGAGTTTTCTGCCATCACCCTGGTAGCAGTGTATAATCCAACTCGGGACAGTGCAGGGGATTTGAACCAGGCTAGCTTGAAGTTCTGAACAATTACCACCAGCATATCACCTGTGGAACCAAAGGAGGCCACATTTGACCACTGTTATACCACCATCAAGAACAGCTCTTGTGCTTCCTACACCAGCACATTGGAGAAACCATTCACCTGGCTGTACTATTCCCAGCATACAGGCAGAGACTGCAGTCGCAACAATAGCAGTGAGGAACAAAGGGGGGGGGGGGGGGTGTGGGTGTGGGGGGAGCGCTTACAGGACTGCCTTGAATAAGTGGACTGTACATTATTCAGGGATTCATCTTCAGATCAAAATGAATATGCAGTAGTTGTCAGCAACATCGTCAGGATGTGTGTGGAAGAGAGTGCCTTTGAGAATATACTGGACATTCCTACACCAAAAGCTGTGGATGTAGTTTGCTGAGGGCTGCATCTGTGACATGTGACCCAGAACTATACAAGAAGTCCAAGTACAACCTGTTGAAGGCTATCTTAAGAGTGAAAAAAGAAAAGGTGATGCCTCAAAAAGATGCCTCCTGTCTTTGAGAATCCCATCACCCAGGACATGCCCTTTTCTCATTGCTACCCGCAAGGAGGAGGTACAGGAGTCTGAAGACACACTCAACGTTTTACAAACACCACCAACAAATTTCTGAATAAACAATGAACCCATGTACCCTACTTGGCTACTTTTCCTCACCCCTTATGGGTGGTGTATGTGTATTTCTCCCTCATTCCTGATCCTCTACCAGAAGCCTGGGAGCTTGAGACTTAATAGACATAGTAGCAGAATTGGGCAATGTGGACATTAAGTCTGTTTTGCCATTTGATCATGGCTGATTTACCCGTGATTCCCTTACTAATCAAGAACACATCAAGCTCTGCTTTAAACATATCCAGTGACATGGCTTCCACAGCTATCTGTGGCTGTAAATTCCAAATATTCATCTCCTGTGGCCAAAGAAATTACTGCTCATCTTTTTTTCTAAAAGGACGCCCTTCTCTTCTGCTGCTGTGCCCACTGCTCCAAGATTCTCCCACTATCAGCAACCTATTCTGCATGTTCACTCTATCTAGGCCTTACAATACTCAGTAGGTTTCATTGAGAAACCCCACCCCGGAGCCATTCTTCAGCAAGTACAGGTCCTGAGCCATTAGATGCTCCACATACACTTAGTGTACACTTTATCAGGTAAGTCCAGTTCAAGGTTTGATGTATTGTGCATTCAGAGATGCTCTTTTGCACACCACTGTTTAAACGTGTGGTTATTTGAGTTAATGTCACCTTTTTGTCAGTTTGAAGTGGTTTGGCATTTTCATCTGCAGAGAGGCTTTTGCCACAGAACTGCCACTCACAGGATTTTTTTTTTGTTTCTTGCACCAATCCCTGTAAACTGTAGAGACTATTGTGCATGAAAATCCCAGAAGAAAGATCAGCAGTTTCCATGATACTCAAACCACCCCATCATTCCATGATCAAAGTCATTTAGATCACTTTTATTCCTCATTCTGATGTTTGATCATCTTTATCTGACTTTTAATGGCAGTTGGCAGTCCAACTTAAAAGTCCATTATCATCACCGACTGGAGTCTGGTGTAGAGAATTGAAAAAACTATCTGTACCTCTTCCCTTTTCAAATGAAAGCTAAATGACCCCAAGAAGCCCTATGGAATGTAAGTAATGAAAGACAATACTGTGAACTTATCAACCCACAAAAACTGTAATGAAACCTGAATGTGATTTCTTTGAACTTTACATGCTTCATACTAAAATAATATAAATTCAATTGTTTCATAATGACGACAAAACCTACACAACCTGGAATGATGTTTTCCAACAAGATGAGGAATGATTAGGCATAGTATTACCAATTCTAAGTAGTGAAAATGTACAGTGCCAATAAAAAGTATTCCCCCCCAGAACTGTTCATGTTTTATTGTTTTACAACATTGAATCACAGTGGATTTAATTTGTCTTTTTTGACACTGATTAACAGAAAGATATTATTTAGTCAAAGTGAAAACAGATCTCTACAAATTGATTCAATTTAAATGGAAGTATAAACAAAGTAATTGATTACGCAAATCTCCACTCCCTTTAGTATGACATACAAAATCACTGGTGCAGCCAATTGGTTTTAGAAATCACATAATTAGTTAAATGGAGATCACCTGTGGCAGACAAGGTGGCTTCAATTGATTGTAGTAAAATACACTTGTATGTGGAAGGTCCAACTGCTGGTGAGTCAGTATCCTGGCAAAAACTACACCAGGAAGGCAAAAGAACACTTCAAGCAACTCTGCAAAAAGGTGATTGAAAAGCACGTCGGGAGACTGATATAAGGAAGATTCCAGGTCACTGAATATCCCATGGGGGTATAGTTAAGTCAATCATCAAGAAATGGATAGAATATGGCACAATTGTACATCTGCCTAGAGCAGGCTGTCCTCAAAAGCTGAGTGACCATGCAAGAACAGGACTACTGAGGGAGGCCACAAAGAGACCTATGACCACTCTGGAGGAGTTACATCCTTTAGTGCCTGAGATGGGAGAGACTACACATACAGCAACTGTTGTCCAGGTGCTTCACCTGTTGCAGATTTAAGGGAAGGTGGTAAAGAGAAAGACACTGTTGAAAAAGACTCGCACAAAATCTTGGTTAGAGTTTGCCAAAAGATGTGTGGTAGATTCTGAAGTCAGCTGGAAGCCTGTGGTCTGATGAAACCAAAATTGAATTTTTTGGCCATCAGACTAAACACTTTGATGTAAGCCAAACATTGCACGTCATCAAAAACACACCATCCCTACCGTGAAGCACGGTGGTGGCTATATCATGCTGTGGGGATGCTTCACTGCAGCAGGCCCTGGAAGGCCTGTGAAGGTAGAGGGTAAAATGAATGCACCAAAATACAGGGAAATCCTGGAGGAAAACCTGATGGAGTCTGCATGAGAACTGCAGCTTGGGAGAAGATTTGTTTTCCAGCAAGACAATGACCCCAAGTATAAAGCCAAAGCTACACAGAAATGGCTTAAAAACAACCAAGTTAATGATCTGAGTCAGAGTCCAGACCTCAATCCAATTGAGAATTTGTGACTGGATGTAAAAAGGACTGTTCACTCATGATTCCCATGCAATCCAACCAAACTTGAGCAGTTTTGTAAAGAAAAATGTGGAAAAATTGCAGTGTCCAAATGTACAAAGCAGATAGAGACCCATCTACCTAGCTAGACTCAAGGCTGTAATTGCTGCCCAAGGTGCATCTACTAAATACTGACTTGAAGGAGGTGAATACTTATGCAAGCAATTATTGTGTTTTATATTTGTAATTAATAGTGATCACTTTGTAGAGATCTGTTTTCACTTAGACACGTAACAGTCTTTTTCTATCGATCAGTGTCACAAAGGCCAAATTAAATCCACTGTGATTCAATGTTGTAAAACAATAAAACATGAAAGCTTCCAAAGTGGTAAATCCTTTTCATAATGCTGTAATTCCTCTTCTTCTTGTTTTACCCCCTTTTCCATAAACCCAACAGTTTTATTATTTTATAAAGGTGTCTCCCCTTATGCCCATTATCCCACAAATATTGCCATAACCCCTGACTCTTAACCCTACCAACTCCTTAGCTTCTGGTTCATTAAGTGGAAGGTATATATTCACTGTTAAACTTTTAGCAGTTTTCTTAGTGAAACAATCAACCCCAATAAAACCTCTCATTCCCCTCAACACTTCTATATGCAGGAACCCACAAGAACCAAACATAAAAATCAATACTTGGTATACAAAATAATATTTGATGAGCTACCAACAGTAATTCTGACTTACTGCTAGAATAACCTGATCAAAACTCAAAAGGAAACAGAACAAATTACAACTTTACATGGACAAATTTTCTCCACCCAATCTAAGCCTAAATTCTGCTGTACGTACTGATAAATGGTTAGTAAGTAAATTAACTATCATTACCTGTAATTCAGGCACAAAAATAGCCACACCAAATTTCCCAGTTATTTCATCTAAACCCACCAGCCTCATTTGATGTGAATAACAACTAAACTACTTGACCATGTCTGCGTGCTTTTAAGCTCTGACTTGCTGCCAGACGTTTGGCTGATTGGGTATTTGCAGTAACGAGCAAGTGTACTTAATAAAGTGGCTACTGAGTGTACATTAACTCTTTAATCAGGATCAGTTTTCATTTCAGGGCTCTTTCTCATGCATCTCCCCCAAGGCCAACACATCCATTCTCACTAGGGCATGAAGCAATTGTCGAAGTGGTATACTGGGGTGTGGCTGCTGTCGTATGCAAACAGCAACTTGGAGCCACAGGTGAGAGCTGAGTGTCTGGTGGGGACCAAGGGTTGGTGACTGCACATGACAAACCCCTTTGCCAGAGGTGTTGCTTCCTCCTACACTTGCCAAACACTCTATAACCCTGACCACAGTATACTATTCCCATTTACAGTTACACCTTTCTTCTCTCCTTCATCTTGAATGGTTTCCTGATCGAGGTTTTCTTCCTACAGCCCCCACTACCATTCTCAAAGGGAGCAAGAATCTCAGAGCTGTTGGATAAGCTCAAGGGTTGAGGCTACCCCAACATTACCTCTTGGATCGCCCTCCTGCCTCACACCCATTTGTCCCTGGTCACAGACCAGATTTTATGTGGTTTATTTAGCGGGACTGACTAACTGTAGAAACACAATGTGCAGGTAACTCTCCTCCTTCTTGATAAATCACAGTGTTTGAAGCTCAGATGGCAGGTCATCACCTTTGATCCTGACTTCCTCGAGCAACCAGCACTTGCTACAGCTATGGTTGCCAGTAACCACAATGAAGTCCACCAGCTCTGACATCATCCAACTGTAATATATCACCTGATCCTGCATCCCTATTTTTTTAATTAGCTTTAATTTGGTATGCTTTAGTCAAGTACTATATAAGGAAAAAACCCTTGCTCGTTCTTGCCTATTGCTTACCTGTGTCATCTTGCTGAAACTTCTCGAGCCAAAGCTTTAGCTGCACACTCCATCTCTGTCTACTCTGACAATGGCCACTCTTATAACGAATGCTCCATTTAAACCTCTCTCCTTTAATTCACATGTAACAAGACTTGTTCTTTAGAATGGGCCCTGTTCGAGCACAGGACTCACTCTCGCTACTCCAAAGTAAAAGTTACCCATGACGGGTTATCATTTCACCACACTCGCCCATGCATGCAAGTTCAGCTGCCTCATACCAAGCAGCATTTTTCATAGAATGAAGGCATTTTATTTTTGGGATGATACTTCATGTTATTTAAGAGTGCAATGTAAATACAACACCATATTGCAAAATAAAGAAAGAATAAAGAATATTTGTTGACTCAGCTGTAAAATGTGGGTTGGACCAGCCTGCCAGCTGCAAATCCACAATTCATGATCTTATTCAGGAGAGCATCAACTACAAATCAGTCTCTAGATTTGTATTGTGTCTAAGGCCACTGAGAATTTTTCCAGGCCACAAAGTTTTTATTGAATGAGGAAAAATGGAAAATTCTAAAATTGAAATTTTAGTTGAACAGGAAGAGAAGCATTTGAATATCTTTTTTCACCTCCTCCACTACTCACAGTGGGTTAGGTATGAAGCAGCAAGGCAGAACACAGTGATTTAAAATAAATATAGAGGTTGGTTCTACATTAAGGAGTAATTTAACTTCACCTCAGGACATTCCAAATTGGCTTGCATCCAATTATAAACAAGTGCAGACACTGTCATAGTGGAGGAAATTAGCAGTCAGTGTTCAAATTTACAAGTGTGTTAAGATCAACAAAGGTGACAATAAGTAACTATTCTATTTCAGAGATTTTGTTTTATTCTTACATAGGATGGGGATAATACTGGCAAGTTCACTATGCTGTGCTTATTCCAAATTGCTTTTAAAAAGGTATGAATAAACCAATGGTATCTGTATGGTGAAGATGCACCATTGTTTGATAGAGAGCTTCACTAAAAGAACAATGTGGCATCAAGGAGAACTTGGAGCTGATATTATTACTTTCTAGGTGGTGCTAAATGCAGGTTTGGAAGGTGTTGTTGAAGAAGACTTATTGAACTTTTTGTAGATGGTACACACTGCTGGCATATTTTGGCATTTATAAATGCTTAACAATTAATGTGGAACACTGATCAAGTAGACTTTGTCTCCTCAGTAATTGAATGATGTTGGCAATTGTGGAGCAGTTCATCACTTTTGTGGCTTGTGACGAGGGTAATGGAAAGACTTTGGAAGTCAATATATGAGTAATTTGTTGTGAACCGCAGTGCTAGAGTCAGTGATATCTCTGAGTAGCTTCACAGCATGGAAGTTTGAACTGCTAGAAGTCATGGTCCATATTGGAGGAAGCAGCTACCTACATAGGAAATGGGAAATGACTCACTGGACTTTAAAGAGTTAAGAAATAAATTAAGAATCAAGATACCAAAAGCAATAATTTTTGCATTCTTCCCAGTGCCATACATCCTGAGTGGAGAACAAGAGGGTAGTTCTGATGAATACATGGCTAATGGAAATGGAGTAGCAAGCACAACTATCGATTCACAAATGTGAGAAAATTGTTTGAATTCCTGATCAACATGCACAGTCTGCTGGAGAAATTCAGCAGACCAGGCAGTTATTAGAACAAATATAGATTATTGGGCTATTGGAATCATTTCTGTGGAGCTGGTATAGGCCAGTTGCTCCTCTACAAGACTGGAATCAATATATTTGCAGCACTAGGTTTGATTAAACTTGGAGTACTTAAACTTGTTTGACAAGGGATGGGAAACAAATGTATAAATACAATTTTAGCGTAGCAATGAAAGCCAACAAAAAGTAAATTTTATAAACTGGGGTAAGGCCTATTCTAGAAGGCTGAATAAAAGTGACCTATGGTTGAAAGGGAGAGGAAGTGGATTAACAAAAATTATCTGGAATTAACAATTTGACGTAAAATCAATTTTAAGAAGATTTAAGATATTTATAATAAACATGTTCCAACATATATAAATGTTGTGATTGCCAATTTTCAATTCCCCTGTGTAATAGGGTTCAAGGAATGTGAGGGCAAAAAAGGGAAGGTTTATGTCAAACTCTGATTGCTTAGGACTGTCAAGAACCATAAAAAATGCAGAAGTAATCAGAGTAAGATCAAAAGAAAAGTTAGGAAAACAAAGACGGATGTAAAAATATACCTGCAGTAAATTCAAAAGAAAACTCAGGTGCTTTATATTTTGATAAATTGAAGATAACTAAGGGAAGATTAGGGCCTCAAGCTTCAGAAAGGGAACATGTATGAGTAGTTGGGCATGGGGTTCTTAATAAGAACTTTGTAGTTAACTTTACAAAGGGATGAGGGTGATTCCAGTGTTGTAATTAAGGAGGAAGTGTATAAAACATTACATGGACAAAAGTTGTAAAAGATGTTTCAGCATCTTTGAGAGTGGAGAAATGGCCACACCTCAGTGAACTATATTACAAGCTATTAGAAGAAGAAAAGGAGAAAATTGTAGAGGCCCTGACCACCATTTTTCAGAACCTCCAGTTATTGGAGTGGTGTTAGTAGACTGGAAAACTGATACCAATATACTGTTTAATGATTTAGATTTAAATAGGGGAGATAAATTTCAACACATTTCATATGCCAGTAATGTTAAACCTGATTCTGATTCTGACATAGTTACACAGAAAACTGGCCCTGTTATTACATGCAGGAATGTCTTTAGGAGGGCATAGGTGATATGTTTAGTTCAGCAGAAAAGTGGCAAAGGGAATTAATTCAGAGAATCGTGTGATAGTGGAGTTACGAAGCAGGAGAATACAGAGGAAATGGAACGATGTTGAGAAACGTGGAGAAACTGAAGGATCTTGGATTGTGTGCCCACAGATCCTTATAAGTAGCAGAACTTGTCAATGAGATGGTTAAATAGTCAAATCTGTTGCTTCCTTTTATTAGTTGAGCCGTTAAATGGAAGAGCAGAGAAGTCAAGCTGGGAATACTGTATCTGCAACACTAATTAGACCACAGCTGTTGAGTACAATATCTGGTTCTGGTTACCATATTGTAGCAACAATGTTATTTTGCTGGACAGGGTGCAAAGTAGACTCATGAGGATGTTGATAGGACTGGATTGTTTTAGCAATGAGGAAAGACTGGATAAGCTGTGCTTGATTTCTTTGGAACAGATGAAGCTGAGGTGTATAACATTATGAGGGATTTATGGATTGTAAGTAGGACATTTCAGAACAGCTCTGATGAAAGGTCTTCATTCTTAAATGTCAGCTCCATTTTTCCTCCCATGGGTGTGGCCTGGCCTGCTGAGCATTTGCAGCATTCTCTGTTTTTTTTAAGGCAAAGATACAGAAATGAGAAGGAGCATCAGTGGGTGGGGGAGGCACAAATCACCCTCTGGGAGTTCAGGGCACAGGAAATTGACAGTCGAACTACCAGATGGAGAACTGTACAAGATTGCAGTCAATGATGACATTTTTTCTCTTGAATGACATTAAATAAACCAACTATCTCTATCAGTGATCATTATAAATTAGTTATTGAAGTTAAGTTCCTTGCTGTCACATGGAAACATCTCTATTAGACTCTGGATTACTGGAACAGTAGTATGCTACAGCATCATTACTTCTTGCAGCAACATTGAGGATTATGTGAATATTACACTTTATATTCTGTACTAAATATCTTTCCTCCAGATAAATTCTTTTCTACCACATTAGTAATATTTTACTGATATATTTATGGCTGTGTAGTGAATGATAAAGAAGGCTGAGTTGGTCAATGTTGAAGCTTTGCAATAAGCAGAGAATATATATATGATTATATAGGCAGGCAGAGTGTGAATATATCAAAAGCCCAGTAAAGCAGAAATGCTGGTAAGAACCCTTCACTCCTGATGAAGGGTTTCGGCCCGAAACGTCGTCACTACCTCCTCCCATAGATGCTGTCTGGCCTGCTGAGTTCTGCCCGCATTTTGTGTTTTTATTTATTTCCAGCCATCTGCAGATTCACTCGTGATGCCTGTTAGAAGAGTGTGCTGCTGAACCTCACTGGTATTCTGTACTGGTAATCCTCGCCAGGTATCTGGGCACAGTAAGTGATGAGTAGGGAAGCAGCAGTATGAGGCACAACTGATGATTATTGGGGATAATCCAAGCAATGAGCATCACTGGGGATGATCTTTGCAGTTGTAAAGTTCACTTTGGTGGAAGGGTAGGGTTTGATGTTGGGAATGAGGTGTCAGCATAAATTATGAGCTGAGATGTGCCAAGTAATAGTGGAAAGATGCTGGTCAGTGCAGAAACTGTGCCTGAGGAACTGGAGGGAAGCCCATGAAGCTGTGCTGGAAAAGCCCCATGCACTCTGCCACCTAATATTAGCTTACCATCTTTGTAAGGTTTGTGTTCTGGTTACTGTCATAGATCTAAAAAGCATTAGTTGCTACGTGTTGCTGCTCTGTTTCCTTCCTTTCTGCCTTCTCTTCCCACTGGACTCTTCTAAAATTCCACACCTGTAACTGAATGTAACGTTGCAAAGAGACGGCCTTTCTTTCTGCCAGCTCTGCGTACACTAAAACAGACAAAAGTTAAACTTGTCTCATTAAAACAAAACACTACTGCGTAAGTGTACAGAGAACACTTACGTAAGTGTGAGAACTACCGAGTATGATTCTTGATATATTGTTGCACACCAACACTGCAGGTCAGATAAGAATTACTGTTTTTAGTAAACGTGTTCTGTATATTTGTTTATACAAGAAACAATATAAAGGAAGCTGGACCCACTTTAGAAATAGCTCAATTTAGAAATGAATACGATACTCATTGTCTATTTAAAATGGACTGTAAATTATGTAAATTAGCAAGTTCTGCAGGAACTTGTTCGATTGTTTTATAGATTCATTTATATACTGCAAATGTATCTATGGACGTTTGATATGAGTGTGGGCATCCTTTTCCTAAAACAGCATAAAGATTTTGCCTCAAAGGAGATCATTTGGTCCCACGTGTTTGTTTGCTTGTGTAAAAGGAGCTAATTCCACCTTCCGACATGCTCCAATGTCCAGTGCATGATGGCTTCTCAGAAAGAATGAGGCCTGTACCACCTCATTCTTGAGTTCTGTGCTAATTGCCTCCTTCTATGCCTTCTCCCCTCCCCCACGTTCTTATTCTGGCTTCCGCCACCCATCCTTTTCAGTCCTGATGAAGGATCTTGGCCTGATGCTGCCTGACCTGAGTTCCTCCAGCATTTTTTGTGTGGTCCTGTGTTTGGTGGTAGACTTAACTACTTTCTAAGTAAATTTATACATTTAGCTTGTCCACCCTCTGCCTTCTGTGTTACAAAGAAAACAAACCCAGTCAGTTTGATCTTTCCTTATAGCTACAATTTTCCAGTCTTGGCAACATGCATACAGATCTCTGCCACACCCTCTCTTGTGCAATCATAACTTTCCCCTAGTCTGGCCTTTGAACTTGGCACTAGTTAGCCTGGTAAAGTGTCTCTGTGTGTGGAGGCTGGGGGATATGTTAGTCTGGTTTAATTGTAGTGCCCAGTTAGTCAAAACAACTGGAAAATATTTGGTGGCATAGGGCATGTGTATAGCCTGGAGAGAGAGAGAGGAAGATAAAGTGCTCCTTCCCTTCTTCATCCACCACCATCCTCTGAGAAAGAAGGAATTCAACTGGAACCAAAGGAAAATTTCTCAAGATTTCTGCAGGTTCCTCCTTAATACTGGACTGGGCCTTATCATGTGTCTACTGATTACAGGACTTTTGGCTCAATTGCTAGCAAAATGAAATGTACATGACTTTCTTCCAAATTATAATTGGAAGTTGAATATTTAATCTTGCATCTTTCTTGTTCTCAATGCCATACGTAGTTTGAATCAACTGCATTATTTTTTCTTTCTTTTTTTTACAATATTTTTATTAAGAAGAAAAACAAGATTTACAGAGTGCAACACACAGATACATCTCAACATAAATTGTGTACATTCATATATTGTAATAAAATTGATCAAAATGTTATAGCATATCACATAAAGGTATACTACTCTGTAATCAAAAATTTAAAGCTAGGTCATACATCATAAAATAAATTTTTTATATAAAAAAAGTCAACCCCCTACCAACTACCAAAGAAAAAAAACTGATGGATGATAATGGATAATTAGAAAAAAAACATATTCGCTTAAGAAGAGAAGATAGAAATATACATAAAAGTCTGTGGACTGTTAAACTTTATAAATTGGAAATGTAATTTAGGAAAGGTCCCCAGATATCATAAAAAGATTGTTTCGAATTTAAGACTGAGCAGCAGATCTTCTCTAAATTTAAATAAGACATAATATCACGTAGCCATTGAAGATGTATAGGAGGGGTAGACTCCTTCCATTTAAGCAAGACTGCTCTCCTTGCTAAAAGAGAGGTAAAAACTAAAACCTGTAGGTTAGGAGTATTTAAAGTTATATCTTCATTTGCAATAATACCAAACAAGGCAGTAAGGGGATTTGGGTCAAATTGGACCCTAAAAAGTTGTGAGAAGGAATGGAATACTTCCCGCCAAAACTTTTCAATTTTAGGGCAAAACCAAAACATATGAATTAAAGAGGCATCAGCAGAGTTGCATTTATTACAAAGTGGAGAAACATTCGGGTAAAAACTGGAGAGCTTCTGTTTAGAAATGTAAGCTCTATGAACCACTTTAAATTGTAGAAGAGAATGACGAGCACAGAAAGATGATTTATTAACCCGTTTAAGAATTTTATTCCATCTTTCATCAGAAATCTGACAATTTAGGTCATCCTCCCAAGCTTTTTTTATTTTATCTAAAAAGTCTTGTCTAGAATCAATCAACAAGTTATAGATACCAGTAATAGAACCATTAACAAAAGGTTTTAAATTTAAAAGATCGTCCAGTAAATTTTTATCAGGACCTATAGGAAAAGTAGTTAATTGGAAACGTAAGAAATCTCTAATTTGAAGGTATCTGTAAAAATGTGTTTTTGGCAGTGCAAATTTATTTGACAATTGGTCAAATGAAGCAAGAGATCCTGAGATAAACAGGTCCCAAAAACACTTAATACCTAGTTCATCCCAATCCTTAAAGACTTTGTCAGTCATGGAAGGGATAAAAAAATAATTAAGGAGAATAGGAGATGATAATGAAAAATTCGCTAAACCAAAAATTTTTCTAAATTGAGACCAGATCCTTAAAGTTTGCTTAACAATTATGTTATCTGTTGTTTTATTTGCTGAAAAAGAAGAGTGTGATCCAAGAAGAGAGACAATAGAGGAATTTTTTACAGAATTAACTTCTTAGACCCATGATGGGCAATCTTTACGATAAATATAATAGGACCAAAAAGTAATATTTTTTTTTAAAGAAGACTGGATAAAGATAGCATAGTTTTAAATATTCTTAGAAATTTGAGCTGAGAGTGGATGAGCCGATCAGCAGGCACTGCTGAAGTAATATTTAAGTACCGGTAAGTGTTCTTTCTGGTGACAAGGCTATAATTTTTCTGCTTGCATTTATGCAATTACATGAAAGGTCAGTATAATGAGCAAAAAACATCACTTTTTGGAGGAGTAAAAATGAAAGTGTTGAAATATTGCTTGCAATAACACTGACTTGTCTCATTTAGTCTGAAACACAATATACTGCTCTTTTGTAGAGGCAGAAAATGGTAGTAACCCTTTGATATTATTTAGAAAATGGCATTCCAAAATGATAAAACTTAACATTGAAATCATTCACATCTGCTTTTTATGAGCAAAACATGGATAAAAGCCATTCAGAACTACCTATATTAAGGGGATATTGACCATTTCTTGTCGAAGTCCAGCTGATCGGGCACTCTGAACATAGTTTACTCTAGAACAATTGATATTCCTTCAGCATAAGTTATGCATAATCTATAAAAAGTAAATTTTCCAATTGTCATGATTTTTTTCAGTATTCTCCCCAATTATATTATTGCATTGATCCATTCAGCACATCAAATAAGTGTGAAATTGAAGTTGTGGATGTTGTTCTGATACCTTCAGTAGAATGATTGCCTTGTATGTCACCATTAAGCATTTTTTAAAAAATATAATTACATCCCACATTTATTTTAATGAGGAGCCAATGCATCTTTCTTACTTGAGGCTGCTGCTGATGAGCAAAGAGCCAAGTACTCTTAAGGGTCTGTGGTCCAGTGTGTGATCAGACAGCTTGGTGACCCTATGTTTGATGATGGAAATTTGATCAAATATTAATCATGTGGATGGAGACCAGCTTCTGAAAAGCATTTTGTTACAATAAGCAATGCATGTAGAAAATCAAATCTGTCAACATTGCTATTAAAATATTAAGAAAATTGTTTTTAATATTCCTAGTTCTTTATATTGTTAGTCTTGAATACATGTTATTTTATGCTAATTACTGTTGACATCATATTGGGGAACTGACTTGAAAGAATTAGTGAGCCTGATTTAGTGAAGGAATTAAATTAACATCTATGATTCTAATGACAAGCTTGCTGTCGTAACCATAGGTTAATAACTTCTGTAAGAGGTTAATGTTCTTCTCGCAATACCGCTCTCCAATATTAAATGAAAACTCAAGCCATTGTGAAGAACTGGAAAGGATTATAAATACTAATTTAAATATGGGAAATTATGACTTGTTTTAAATGAAGTGATGCTGATTCTTACTGTTGGAAGGAGACTATGCTTCAGTGGCCAAGATTTATGGAAAGCTTTCAAGCAGATTAATTGAAGGATGTCGTTCATTATGATGCAGACATAAATATGGAACAATTTTTGATATTTACTTTGAAGAACAATGGCATCAAAAAAAAATTAAAATAACTATTTGTCTTTGCTTACATGCATAAGTCCCAAAACATTGAAAAATAAGTTTAAGTCTCTTTAGGAGGATGGAAGGTTTTTGATATTGTTGCTGGGATGGGTAAGGTACTGTGATATGTGTTGCATGATTTTCCATTCTAATGATAAGAAAGACAATCGGGTATAATGTCACTGCTCACCCTTGGTGAAATGTGACCAAAGTGGCACAGTAATTGATTATTTCTGAAATTGGTACAAAAGACTTGTTGCAGTTGATCCCTACTGTGGTATGTAAAAGTGAGGTGTGTGACGGAGAGACTGTAATGTTTAGTGGACTGCTGTCCATGCACACCAGTAATCTGACAGCCAACTTCAAATCTTCAGCCACCTGCTGTCTGTTTCGCACTCTACATAAAATTATTCATGATCTCTAACATGGCAGAGATCCAATAGGACAATGGTAAACAAGTGCATTCCTTGAGGTAAAAAACCAGAAAATACACAGAATATTCAGCAGGTCAGGCTGTATCTATATATAACCATATAACAATTACAGCAAGGTAACCGGCCATCCCAGCCCTTCCAGTCCGTGCTGAACGCTTACTCTCACCTAGTCCCACTGGCCCGCACTCAGCCCATAACCCTCCATTCCTTTCCTGTCCATATACCTATCCGATTTTACTTTAAATGACAATACCGAACCTGCCTCTACCACTTCTACTGGAAGCTCGTTCCACACAGCTATCACTCTCTGAGTAAAGAAATTCCCCCTCGTGTTACCCTTAAACTTTTGCCCCCTAACTCTCAACTCATGTCCTCTTGTTTGAATGTCCCCTACTCTCAATGGAAAAAGCCTATCCACGTCAACTCTATGTATCCCCCTCATAATTTTAAATACCTCTATCAAGTCCCTGCTTAACCTTCTACGCTCCAAAGAATAAAGACCGAACTTGTTCAATCTTTCCCTGTAACTTAATCTATGGTCAGGGAAACTTAAGATTTCAGTTCTAAGACTCTTAAGAATTGGTGAGGTGATAATAGATGATTGTTAATGTACAAGGAGAGGAAATACCATGATATTGGTAAAACTGGGTGACCATTGGATGAGCTGTAACTAATGTGAACTGTCAGTGAGTGAATGGGAGCAGTCAGACAATGAGAACATAGATGAAAGAATGGTGAGTTGAAAAATGCAGCGTAGAAAGACGTGCCTGGGGTGTCAGACTTCCAAAGAGAAAAATGAACTGAACAGTAGTACAGATGAAACAAGTACAGTCTGACATCCAGTTACCTGAAGTTGTATGATTCGTTATTGAGTCCAGAAGGCTACTTTGTACCCCAGCAAATGAAGAGGTATTGTTCCTCAATTTTGCATTGGGCTTCATGACAGTACAAGAAGGCATGGCAGTGTAGGGAGACCACATTTTGAGCACCAAATGCAGTATTCTAGATTTTAAAAAGTGCAAATATATTGTGGTGTCACCTGGAGAGTCTGTGTGTCCCTGAATGGTGAGAAGGGAAGAGGTTAAAGAATAAGCGTTGTTTCACTTTGTAGTTGCAAAGCATGCTCCTTGAAGTATATGTTGTGCCAGCCAGTAAGCAGGAGCTTTTGCTCGGGGCACCTAACAATTGAAACAGCATGCATAACTTTTGAGAAGGATGTTTACCTGTGCAAGGAGTTGAGTATCACTGGCTGCAGATCGGAGGTAAGTTACAAAATAAATACTGAAGGTACTCAACAGGTCAATCTGCTGGTGCTAATGGAATTGACTGCTAAGGGAGTTTTTGTGGCCATAGTCAGTTTTGGTAGTTAACTGCTGAAAAAGATGAAAGCAAGCACAAACAACAAGGATGCATTATTATATCAATTGGTAAACAATAAAGATTTAATAGCATCACTGATTTGAATGCATATAGCAGTCCATATATTGACCCACTGGTGCACACAGAACATAATGTCAAACAACATGAAGGACTCCTCACCTTTTAAAGGAGTCATCGAGCATGGGCAGACTACTCACTTGGTTCTTTCTTTGGACAGTGACTGCAAGTGTTTTGGGGAATTCCTACACTTGACTAAAACTGTGCCTGTCTACTGAGAGTGCAGTGGTTTGGTTAATGTTGAATAACCTCATTATTTCTTAGAAAGTTTACAGCAAAACAGTTTTGTTTTTCAACCCTGGAAGGCTTGCAGTGCCTCCACTTGGAACTGAGCGTGATTGGGAGAATGATGAGTCTGCAATATGAGCAGGTGATATATTGGAAATTTGAGGAGGGTGGGAGTGTGTTAAACACTGTCATTTCATGACATGGCTGAGAAATTTAGTCTGGCCATAGGCAGGCAGGTACAGCCGTTCTACACCGGCATTCGGAAGGATGTTATACAGTAATCCACTGGCATGCTAAGTCAAGATTCTACTGCTCTGACTTCTGGACAACATTGATGGATTGTTGCTATGCCCTGCAAATTCTTTTGAACACACCACCCAAACCCATTGTGCAGTACTCAAGATATGTCACCAGAGCTGTCTGTGCTGGAAGCAGAGTACTTGAGTGGCCACAAGTACCCATGAAATTGCAGCTGTGCTGAGCAGGTGAGAATGAGGTGACCATTTGAAATGGAGAGTTGAGTCCTGAGTTGAATATGATTGTGAACTAGTGGTGTAGAGGTTGCCTATGGCATTTCAATATAAACTCAATCACCTCAAGGAAATACAAACAATATGCTGGAGGAACTCAGTAGGCCAGGCAGCATCGATGGAAAAGAATAAGCAGTCGACATCTCAGATTGAGATCTTTCAGACTGATGAAGGGTCTCAACCCAAAGTGTCGACTGTTTATTTTCTGTAGATGCTGCCTGGCCTGCTGAGTTCCTCCAGCATTTTGCGGGTGTTACTCTTGGATCTCCAGCATCTGCACATTTTCTGGTGTTTGTTAATCACCTTGATTCATTTTAGATTGTTAACTTTCTTCCTAAAGTACACCCATGCTCCTGAGGTTTATTCTTTTGGCACTGACTACCACAGTAACTTCTTGAATCATCCTGAGTATTTACCAGATCATTTAGCTGGATTTTTGTCAGTATAGATTTTCGCTCTTTCTTTTCAACTTCTCCGAAAACACCTCCAGCTTCACGCTTCTCTCTCTGGTTCACATATTGCTAGAAGGTTCAGTTTTGAAATGACTGCATCCACAATGCATTTCTCCATTAAGAATCGTAGGTTACATTTAAATAGTGTCTGCTACACCGAAAATCAGGCCACAGCAAATAAATACGGTCATTGTTCACCACGGGCAGCATTCGCACAGACAGCAATTGCACAACTTGCATCGTATTTAGGCGGCGTGGGGGGAGTGTTACTTGATGATGAATTTATGTTACATAAATGCTTCTTCCATGCAGAGATCTTTTCATATAAAATTCCTTCAGTCACTGCTCATAGATGAAATCTTCTATGAGAATGAGAAACAGAAAGAAATCCTCTGCATTGCGTGCATATTACACAATGCAATTTCAAGGGCAAGGTTTTCATCTCCCATTTATAAAGGTTTTGCGGGTGTTATTAAAGAAGGCCGCACCTGCATGGATCAAGCTCACTAAACTTTTGTTGGGAGCCATCTTAATAACAATCAGACAAAAAGATATAGGAGCAGAGTTAGGCTGTTTGCCCCATCCGGTCTGCTCAGCCATTTCATCGTGACTGATCCATTTCCCTCTCAGCCCCAGTCTCATGCCTTCTCTCTGTATCCCTTCATGCCCTGACTAATCAGGAATCAATCAACCTCTGCCTTAAATCCATAGCTGCTTGTGGCAAAAAAATCCAATCACCTTCATCTCCATTCTAAATGGACATCCCCTGTCCTGAGGCTGTGTCCTCTGATTTCAGACTCCCCCACCACAGGAAACAACCTGCCCACATCCACTCTATCGAGACCTTTCAACATTCGATAGGTTGCAATAGGATCCCCCCTCATCATTATGAATTCCAGTGAACACTCTTCAATCCCAGAATCATTTTCGTGAACCTCCTTTGAACTCTCTCCAACATCAGCACATCCTTTCTTAGATAAGGGGCCCAAATCTGCTTACAGTACTCCAAGTGAGTATTCATGAACAATGTCTTGCTCAGTGACTAATCTCATAAGTAATACAACATATGTACCTATCAAGCGATGAGTGAAGGTTTGTGCGTGCAACTCCCCAAACAGAAAGCTCCTGATTTTAATTATGGATGGTTGCCAGTTAGAAACAAGGAATATCCCCCCAGGGGAACATTAGGAATAGAACCATAAAATCAATAGTTCTTTTACATAGTTCTTTTTAGCAGCGATCTTTCATCTGTCATACAAATGCTCAAATAACACTGCCTCCTGATAGTAATCCATTGCCTTCTGTTTCTGGGAAAGCAAGATAAAGATAACACTGCTATTGCGTCAGTCAGTATCTCTTGGCCATACAGCAAACGGAGGAGCAGGTGTACTGACGCTGGCAGATGGAGCGTAAAGGGCTGGAACAAGGTTACTTGCCACTTTATGAATTATGTCAACCCAAGGCAAATACTAAAGATGCTATAAATTTGTAGAATGTTTGGAGCATTTCTATAGCATTCCTAATTGTAAAGTATCATGCTTTGTCCACTGAATAATACATATAATCAATGACCAATTTTGCAGCAGACTTAATATACAGCAACTGGACCGACGAATCATCGCAAGAGTTATTTTCAAAGAAAAACTCTTGGACGTGGTTACCAGAAGCAAAATCAGCACTTAGTGCCTAAGTCTAGCTGTCTCTGCGAAGGCATTATTGAGCCACCTCTTGAATTACATTGTTCTTAGGGTGATGGTAGATGGCTCCAAAATTTGTCTCAATGACCTTGAATGAAAAGCATTTTTACTAATGGGTCAGGATAATGTGAGTGAAAGGAGAGCCTAGAAATGTTGATGCTCCCATATCTCTGACATCCTGCCAGTTTAGTTGATACAGTTCCTGGGGCAGGAAGGGCTTTCATCCACAATTCTTATTAATGCTCATTTCAGTACCAGGGAAAAAAAATGGGCAATGATAAAGCAATGTGTAACTTAATTCTTTCCAAATTTAGTATATCCATCATGTTATCTGCTTATCTTTTCCAGTTGCTTCTGATGTTGAAGTTTAACAGGAAATCACCCTGTCCAGCTTTTACAATGTACTACCCTTTTATTTCAAGAAAAGTACCTTGCTATATTGCCATACAATACAGAAAAAAGCACATACACAGTAAACAAGTCTGTGATTTATGAAATCAATCCATTCAGCATTCTCGCAGCTCACTCTGTATGCAGAGCCCCACATTTTTAGAACATAAATTAGTGGCTTATGCAAAGAGGGAAAGGGTGCATCAGAAAGAGTAATCAAACAGCAGAATTAAAATGTCAGAAATGTCGAACTAATTGTGCACAGCAGAGAGCGTTCTCTGCAATTATAAGTAGCATTGCTGGTCTAGCACATGTGCGCTGTATGTGATGCATTTGTCTAGCTACAAAAATGCTAAGCATACACTTGCCAGCTGGACATTTACTGCAATAATTTTGAATATTTTTCTTTTAATAAGCTCTGGGACATTTGCAGACTTCTGAGTAGTTTGGCATCTTTTTTCCCTAATTAACTGTGACCAACATTTTCCTGATTACAAAAGCCCTTGTATCTGCTTATTTCCCTGAAACTTTGCTAGAAATACATTTGTCTCCCACAAAAAGGAGTTGTATCCCAATATCAATAAAGCAATGCTGATATTTGAAAAGAGAACTACTTTGATGTAAAACTTTGTGGTTTTAGATTTTTTTTAGATTTAGTCAATTTTTGGCCATAATTCTTATTGTTCCAGAAAAAGAATAGTATTGAACTGAACCTGTCTGGCACAAATCTAGACAATAATATAGAATCAGGGTAGTTTTCCTTCATTTTAACCTATGCGTTTGATTTAGTTTCATAAGATTTGACAGACTGAAGCCCTGATTTCAACTCCATGAGTGCTGGTGCAGTGTGATGGTTGGAATTAAGATTGGGGATGGGACCGTGCATGAGTGGCTGACCAACACAGCCAAGCCAAAACAACACTGGAGCTAAATTATTCCTGTCCCTCATTTCAATTGTGGAGAGCTGACTCCATAAGTAAAGCTCAATTGGACTGCCACCCAAAGCTGTGTGGATTGATATGATGAAAGCTGGAAATCACTGAGGAAGGCCTCAGGAAATGTGCTTTGAATGTGAACTTTGGGAGAAGAGGGCTGGGTGATTTTGATGGCTGAATGAGAGAAGGGAAATCTAACAACTTACTGTGAGGTTGGGAGGAGCCCTCCTATTCCTCCTGCTCAACCAGGAAGTTTGCACAACTACATCTTCTCTACTCCTAAATCCAGCTGATGCTCTGCTTATGACTTGCTGAGCTCCTGTTACTCAACATTTCTAACATCTGCATCATTTCTTGTGTTTAATATGCTGGTTTTCCCTGATGCAGTTAATATTTGTGGCAACTCAGTATTAACCTTGCTTCAAGTTCAAGAGATATCAATGGAACTTGCTTTAGAATATTTTTATCTGTGATGAGGGCATATCTTATTTCTAAATCCCAGGAGACAAAATGCTACTGAAGGAGGTTTCTTCAATATATCTCCATAGCCACACAGTTATATATCTCCTGTACATAGTAAAGTGGCCACTGAGTGTACATATGTGGTTGTCTTCAGCTACCACCCATCCACTTCAGGTTTTGACATGCTGTGCATTCAGAGATGCTCTTCTGCATACTACTGTTGTAATGTGTGGTCGTTTGAGTTACGATCTCCTTCCTGTCAGCTTGAACCAGTCTGGCCATTCTCCTCTGACTTCTCTCATTAACAATATACTTTTTCCCAAACTCACTGGATTTTGGTTTTTGTTCTTTGCACTCTTTGTAAACTCTAGAGACTGTTGTGCATGTAAACCCCAGGAAATCAGCAGCTTCTGAGATACTCAGACCAGCCACATCAGGCACCAACAATCATTCCATGGTCAAAATTGCTTCAACACCAGCTCCATAGCAAAGAAATCCCAGCAGCGGCTCTACTTTTTGCGAAGGCTGAGGAAAGTCCATCTCCCACCCCTCATCCTCATCACATTCTACAGGGGTTGTATTGAGAGCATCCTGAGCAACTGCATCACTGCCTGGTTCGGAAATTGCATCATCTCGGATCGCAAGACCCTGCAACGGATAGTGAGGTCAGCTGAGAAAATCATCGGGGTCTCTCTTCCAGCCATCACGAACATTTACACTACACGATGCATCCACAAAGGAACAGCATTATGAAGGACCCCATGCACCCCTAATACAATCTCTTCCTCCTGCCGTCTGGGAAAAGGCTCCCAAGCATTCAGGCTGTCGCGACCAGACTATGTAACAGTTTCTTCCCCCAAGCTATCAGACTCTTCAATACCCGAAGCCTGGACTGACACCTTGCCCTACTGTCCTTATTATTATTTATTGTAAATGCCTGCACTTTTTTGTGCACTTTATGCAGTCCTGTGTAGGTCTGTACTCTCTGTTTTTTTTAATTACGTAGTTCAGTCTAGTTTCTTGTACTGTGTCACGTAACACTATGGTCCTGAAAAACATTGTCTCAGTTTTACTATGCACTGTACCAGCAGTTATGGTCAAAATGACAGTAAAAGTAACTTGACTTGACTTCAATCACATTTCTTCCCTGTTCTGGTGTTTGGTCTGAACAACTGAACCTCTTGACCATGTCTGCATGCTTTTATGCATTGAGTTGCTGTCAACTCAATAACTGTGATTGGCTGATCAATTGCCTTACTGAGCAAGTGTACAGGTGCACCCGATAGCCACTGAGTGTACAGTTTCTCCACAGGCTTGGACAGGGAGTTAAAACTAGGATTTCAGTCTTCAGTATGTCAGCACATGCTGTGTGCATGAAGTTGCAAAAATGATTCGGAATCATCTCTTGTGAACAGTCTGTTGAGAAGTTTAGTAGAGTGGATTCCAACTCAGCCATCGGTTAATGGGGCAGCCACTTTTTTTGACAACTCTTAAAAAAAAAAACTAATCAAGAAAATTGCCCAGATTCCCTTCATTTATTTGGGACACTATGCTGCTTAATTGGGACTGGACACTGTTGCCAAACAGTTCCTATTAGCGTTAGTCACGAACTTATGAGGCCGTTGGACGCAACAGCATATTTTAAATGAATAAATTTTAGATAGTCAGTTGAGTGTGATTGGGTTCAAAATGCAATGAATTTTGTCACAGATAGTTGGTGAGAAATAAGCCGTAAGACAATTTATAAATGTTTTGCTCACTGCAGTCTAAAGCATTCAGGCTTTGAGATGTAAAAAATGGCCAGGAGTTAAAACAAAATGATTTCACTACTTCAACAAGTTAGGAACCATGAAGAGTTTGAAGGTATCGACAGTCATCTTGAATGTTACAATGAAAATAAAGATTTGGAGGATACAATCTTCTAAAGCATTGTATGAAGGCAGAGTATTATTTGCACTGGGTGTCTGCTGATTTTGCTTATTTACAGTCAATCAAAAGAAGATGGCAGTATTGTTACGAACCCCGTAACTGGGTCACTTACCAGCAAAGATAGAGAGGTCCGTTGAAGCCTGATGATACGATTTTTAACAGTATTTATTAGTAAAAATACACAAGAATAATATCAATGCAAACATACAGATAATATACGTCGTCAATACTAAATCTAAAAGTGCGGGTATAATAATAATCCATAAGAAATAAGCTCTATCGTTGTCTAGGGGATAAATGTATTGTCCGCTGGAAATATAAAAGTCACTCAGTTCATGCAGGCTGCAGCCTTTTGTTGGAGAGAGAGAGAGAGATTTTTAGAAACTTGCCAGCTTTCCTTTTTATGATTTCGATCCGTCAGAATTCCCGTTGGTGTGGCCGTTCACTTGTGGCTTCTCCTTTAGCTAAGCCGTTCTTCCGTGATGAGCCCGCTACCCTGGCAAGGGAGGACGCACACGGGCCCCCACCGGCGGTCGCTATTAAACACTGTCACTGGCTTTCCAGCGTTTCTCCTGGTGCGTCTAAAGGGGTTGTTCCCCAGACCCTCTTTTATCCTTACTCACGGGGTCTCAGATGTCAATCAGGTTGGGATGATGCAATCCCTCAACCAGCCCACTCTGGTCACCCCCTGAGGGCTTCAATGAATAGGACAGTACTCAATACACAATTCCGTCTCCAAGAGACAATAGCCGTTATCAGGGGTTTTGTTTTCGCTGAGGCCAGGACACATTCCAAAACCTTGTGGATTCTCTTTCATTTCCTGGGTCCCAGACCCGAATTAATAGCGATCTTGCGATTCTCAAAAAGGAGGGGGCTACTTTGTACCCTTCGGCCCCTCAGAGTTGTGGCACATTCGTAGCAGTATACACTGGATAAGTATAATGAACAAATACACAGGTTTATAGTGTTGTAGTATTATTGGTAATGTTCTAATTTGTTGTCTTTTTTATTTGAATACCTAAACTGTTACTCAATTAAGATAATTTTTCATTTTTATACCTTTTTAATGATTTCCATGAAACTTCGGCTAATCAGGGCAGCCAGTTAACTAGACCAAGTATGTCCCAATTAACCAGAATCTACTGTAATTGTTTTGCATAATTTATGTGCAGCTTGCAAATCCAAATGGTTATTTTTTTGTGGTCCACTTTTGACAGCTATTTTAACTGTCATTCTTTGACAATTTCTTAACAGGTCCCTCAATTTTGCAGATTAGATTGTGATTAAATCATCCCATGTTCCTACACTCTGTAACTCATAATTAAAGAAACATGAAAGTGAGTCAATAAAATTATGAGCAATGGATTATGCTGCGTATATAATGACTGCATGTAAATATGATCATGTAAAAGTATTTTCAGGTGAAAGATACTAATGTTAGTCCGAAGGAAATACTTAAAAATTCCTTTTTTTCAATGTTGACACAGAATAAAATGTGACTTTGATTCTACCTCCGTTAAAGGCAGAGTAAAATGTAAAATAGGATACGTAGCAGAGGAGATGTCCCCAACCCTGAAGCGTTTT
Source organism: Hemitrygon akajei (assembly GCF_048418815.1). Taxonomy (NCBI): domain Eukaryota; kingdom Metazoa; phylum Chordata; class Chondrichthyes; order Myliobatiformes; family Dasyatidae; genus Hemitrygon; species Hemitrygon akajei. The sequence goes on from NC_133136.1 coordinate 99,092,820, forward strand.
CTGAAAAAGTAGAAAAGCAGTTTGCAGTGTTAGCAATGGAAAGAATAGGAGTTTACTGTGTCACCTAAAGGTAAACATACAGGCCAAAAAATGTTACATCTCACATTTATCCTGGATCGCCTTGTACTTGATTATGATTGCTGGACTATGGCTCGTTGTGTGATGCATGTGTATTTGTGTTGATTGGGAACTGAGTTGTGAGCATTCAAAGTTTATCTCACATGGGACACTGTAAAACAGCGCAAGCAACAATTATGGCTTTGTGAATAATTTATTGAACTTTCCCCATAACAGTAATGCTGCAAGCAATCTGCCATTTCAGATTAAATGAAAAAAATAAAGTAATATTGAAAACACTATAAATTGTCAACAAAATTGCTAATGCTGGTAACATTACCAGAAATAAGTTATTTCTCGTCACAAACACCTTGACAAGGTTCAGTAGAGCCATAGAACCATAGAACATTACAGCACAGAAACAGGCCTTCTGGCTCTTCTTGGCTGTGCCGAATCATTTTTCTGCCTAGTCCCACTGAACTGAACACAGGCCATATCCCTCCAAACGCATCTCACGCATATACCTGTCCAAGTTTTTCTTAAATGTCAAAAGTGAGCCCACATTCACCACTTCATCTGGCAACTCATTCCACACTCCCACCACTCTCTGCGTGAAGAAGCCTTCCCTAATATTCCCTTTAAACTTTTCCCCCTTCACCCATAACCCATGACCTCTGGTTTTTTTCTCCCCTGGCCTCAGTGGAAAAAGCCTGCTTGTATTCACTCTATCTATACCCATCATAATTTTATACACCTCTATCAAATCACCCCTCATTCTCCTACGCTCCAGGGAATAAAGTCTTAACCTATTCAACCTTTCTCTGTAACTCTGTTTCTCAAGTCCTGGCAACATCCTTGTAAACCTTCTCTGCACTCTTTCAACCTTATTAGTATCCTTCCTGTAATTAGGTGACCAAAATTGCACACAATACTCCAAATTCGGTCTCACCAATGTCTTATACAACCTCACCATTACATTCCAACTCTTATACTCAATACTTTGATTTATAAAGCCCAATGTACCAAAAGCTTTCTTTACAACCCTATCTACTTGTGAAGCCACTTTTAGCGAATTATGTACCTGTACTCCCAGATCCCTCTGTTCTACTGCACTCCTCAGTGTCCTACCATTTACCTTGAATGTTCTACCTTGGTTTGACCTTCCAAAGTGCAATACCTCACAATTGTCCTCATTAAACTCCATCTGCCATTTTTCAGCCCATTCCTCCAACTGGTCCAAATCTCTCTGCAAGCTTTGAAAACCTTCCTCACTGTCCACTACACCTCCAATCTTTGTATCATCAGCAAATTTGTTGATCCAATTTGCCACATTATCATCCAGATCATTGGTATAGACGACAAATAACAATGGATCCAGCACTGATCCCTGTGGCACACCACTAGTCACAGGCCTCCACTCAGAGAAGCAATCCTCCACTACCACTCTCTGGCTTCTCCCATTGAGCCAATGTCTAATCCAATTTGCTACCTCTCCATGTATACCTAGTGACTGAATCTTCCTAACTAATCTCCCATGCGGGACCTTGTCAAAGGCCTTACTGAAGTCCATGTATACAACATCCTCTGCCTTCCCTTCATCCACTTTCCTGGTAACTTCCTTGAAAAACTCTAATAGATTGGTTAAACATGACCTGCCATGCACAAAGCCATGCTGACTTTTTCTAATAAGTCCCTGTCTATCCAAATACTTGTAGATCCTAACTCTTAGTATTCCTTCCAATAATTTACCTACTACTGATGTCAAACTTACCGCCCTATAATTTCCCGGCTTACTTTTTGAGCCATTTTTAAACAACGGAACCACATGAGCTATCCTCCAATCTTCCGGCACCTGACCCATGGATATCGACATTTTAAATATTTCTGCCAGGGCCCCTGCAATTTCAACACTAGTCTCCTTCAAGGTCCGAGGGAATACCCTGTCAGGCCCTGGGGATTTATCTACTCTGATTTGTCTCAAGACAGCAAGCACCTCCTCCTCTTTAATCTGTATAATTTCCATGACCTCCCTACTTGTTTGCCTTGTTTCCATAGACTGCATTCCAGTTTCCTTAGTAAATACAGATGCAAAACACCCATTTAATATCTCTCCCATTTCTTTTGGTTCCATACATAGCCGACCACTCTGATCTACAAAGAGGTCCAATTACTTTGGACCTTTGGACTTTGGATCCAATCCCTTACTTTCCTTTTGCTCTTAACATACCTGTAGAAGATCTTAGGATTATCCTTCACCCTGACTGCCAAAGCAACCTCATGACTTCTTTTAGCCCTCCTGATTTCTTTCTTAAGTATTTTCTTACTCTTTTTATACTCCTCAAGCATCTTATTTCCTCCCTGTTGCCTATACATGTTATACATCTCTCTCTTCTTTATCAGAGTTCCAATATCCCTTGAGAACCAAGGTTCCTTATTCTTTTTCATTTTGCCTTTAACCCTGAACGGAACATACAAACTCTGCACTCTCAAAATTTTTCCTTTGAAGGCCTCCCACTTACTAATCGCATCCGTGCCACAGAGCAACCTGTCCCAATCTACGCTAGTAAATCTAGTATTTCTAATCTGAATTTCAATAAGTGTATTTTTATACATTTGGTGTTATCTTAGCTTATCATTCATTACAGCAGTATAAGTATGACGTAGAGTCACAGGAAATCCCGGCATGAGACTGCCCATAATGGAGAAGGAAGAAGACTTCCCAAGCAACCTACCATTCAGACAAGCAGGCACCTCTTCTCATGCGTTGAGCAGTGTCACGAGGTCCCACATGAGCCTCACCAGTCACATCAGAGCACAAATACTGGAGTAGAGGCAAGTCATCCTCCATCCCAAAGAAGATGGAATTGGATTTTTAATGAATATTTTTCCTGAGTGTTTTCTGAAAAAATATCATGGTTGATAAGGGAAACAAGTAGAGATGTTTTGGAGAACATTCATATTACTGTGAGGAGGGATTTGCAGCCTTACTGTGCACTAAGGTGGGTAAATCCTTGGGGGTTGGCTGAGTGCATCCTCGGATATTGTGGGAGGCTATAGAATGAATTGCAGAGGCACTTCTAGAGATAGTTGATCCATTGTTAGCCACTGGTGAAGTCCCAGAAGACTGGAAGGTGGCTATAGTCATTCTGCAGACAGCGGAGGTGTTGATGAGCTTTCCTGATTTTGTAGGATGTGTCCTGGTTTGTGTGAGATGTACAATTCCAAGAGCTTGAAACTTTCGCAGTTTCCACTGCAGTGGCGATGATATAACGAGGGGTATAAGTGGTGTGAGTTCTCCTGAAGTCAGTAGCCATCGTGTTTATCTGATTGACATTAAGGAAGAGATTGTTTGCCTGGCACTAGGCCTCAAGCTCTTCCACCTCCTCTCTGTAGGCTATCTATGGTTAGTCATGAGCCCCACCTGTGTCGTGTTGTCGGTGAACTTGACAATGTTATTACTTGGGTGCAGGAGTACAAGTTGTTGGTGAGGCAGGACTTGAAGCACTATGTACATTTTTGGTCACCCTTTATAGGAAGGACGTAGTTAAACTGGGAAGAATGCAAAATGTTTGAGGATTTTGCCAGGACGAAAAAGTGTGGGTTATCAGGAGAATCTGGGCAATCTAGGTCTCTATTCCGTGGAATACTGAAGAATGAGAGGCAACTTGACTGATGTGTTTAAAATGGTAAGAGGCTAGAAAATGCTCTTTCGAGTCCAAAGCTAGGGGGCATAGAGTGAGAGGGAAATGATGGAAAAGGAGTTCTGAGGGGTAACTTTTCACCGAGAGTGGTGAGTATATAGAACAAACTGACAGAGGATGTGGTTGAGATGGGTAGATTAGTACCATTTTCGGGCAGTACGGTAGCATGGCGGTTAGCATAATGCTATAATTGCACCAGTGACCTGGGTTCACTTCCTGCATTGTCTGTAAGCAGTTTGCATGTTTTCCTTCTGAGTGCTTGGGTCCAGGTGTTCCGGTTTTCTTCCACATTCCACAAACGTATGGACTCCTGCGTTATTGGTCACGTGGGTGTAATTGGATGGGGTGAGCTCACTGGGTTGGAAAGGCTTTTCCTATGCTGCATCTCCAACAGATAAAGAAGCACTCGGTTAAGTACGTTGGGGGGGGGGGGGAGGGAGGGGGGACGGAGGGGTACGGGCTGAATGCAGAAGACTGGAATCTGCTGGAAGCGCAGTTAGTGGTTTGAGCTGAAGTCCCTGTATCCGTGCTACGTCGCTCTGTGGGCTCCCAACCTGGGCTCTGTGCACCCCTTGCTGAATGATAGTGACCCATGGCATTAAAAAGGGTCAGGAACCCTTACTCTGTGTATTCTAAGAACTGTCTGGGAGGAGACTGTTCTTCCCCTTTAGGTACTGAAAATGAACGTTTGCTCAAGGGATGAGGAGGTGATGGATGGTGACAGAAGAGATTCCGCAGACTGCTGGAGGAACTCAGTGGGTCCTGGTTAAGGGTTTTGGCTTGAAATGGTTATTCCCTTCATAGATGCAGCCTGACAAATGCTGAGTTCCTTCAGCATATGGCTGATGGGTGGTGAATTGTAAAATTCAAAAATTCTAAGTTAAAATATTAGAAATAAATAATTTGCTTTATTTGTCACATGTACATCAAATAGTTATTTTGCTAGGAAGAGCAGAGAAACAAATTTTCTTTTAATGACGAGTCTGATAAATGATGGCGAACAGAGGCAACTGAATTGTTGTTTATATAACACCATACGTTAACATAAAGGGCAGCAAACAATTTGGGAAATAAATAGTGTGTTAGCATTTATTGCTCAGTATTTGGAGTACAAAACATGCCTAAGTGGGACCATACCAGAATAACTGTATTTTGTTCTGGATTTTATTCCTATTGAAAAATATATCTGGATTGTGTGATGGATATTCACTTACCAGGGCCGGGGGGCCTTTTTACCAACCTCAACTTTCTAAGCATAGCAGCTGTGAGCTTCAAGAGACGAAAGAGTTGTTTCTGAATAAGTTTAACTTCCAAAAATTATTCTTTGTTGAGCTTCTTGTAGCAAACAGGAGCCAGTGCATAAGACCATAAGACATAGGAGCAGAATTAGGCTATTCAGCCCATCGAGTCTGCTCTGCCATTCCATCATGGCTGATCCCAGATCCCACTCAATTCCATACACCTGCCTTCTTGCCCTATCCTTTGATGCCCTGACCAGTCAGGTAACTGCCAATTTAAGCTTTAAATATCCCCACAGACTTGACCCCCATTTTAGTATGTGGCACCATGTTCCATAGGTTCACTACTCTCTGCTAAAAAAAATTCCTCTTTACCTCTGTCCAAAAAGGTCGCCCCTCAATTTTGAGGCTGTGCCCTCTAGTTCTGGATACCCCCACCATAGGAAACATGCTCTTATCGAGTCCTTTCAACATTTGATAGGTTTCAATGAGGTTCCCTTGCATTCTTCTAAATTCCAATGAGTACAGGCCCAAAGCTGCCAAATGCTCCTCATATGTTAATCCCTTCATTCCTGAAATCATCCTTGTGAACCTCCTCTGGACTCTTTTCTATCCTTTCTGAGATGTGGGGCCCACAATTGTTGACAATATGTCAAGTGTGGCCTAACTAATGTCTTGTAAACCCTCAACATTATTTTCTTCCTTTTATGTTCCATTCCCCTTGAAATAAATGCCAACATTGCATTTGTCTTCTCTACCACAGACTCAACTTGTAAATGAACTTTCTGGGAGTCTTGCACAAGGACTCCCAACTCCCTTTGCATCCCTGATGTTTGAATTTTCTCCCCATTAGATAATAATAGTCTGCACTATTTGTTCCTTTTACCAAAATGCATTATCATACATTTCCCAACACTGTATTCCATCTGTCACTTTTTTGCTCATTCTTCCAATTTTTATCTAAGTCCTTCTGCAATCGCATTGCTTCCTCAGCAGTACCTACCCTCCACCTATCTTCGTATCATCTGCAAACTTTGCCACAAAGCGATCAATTCCATTATCCAAATCCTTGACAAACAATGGGATCAGTAGTGGTTCTAATACTGACCCCCTGAGGGACACGACTAATTACTGCAGCCAACCAGAAAGGGACCCCTTTATACCCACTCGCTGCCTCCTGCCTGTCAGCCATTCCTCTATCCATGTCAGTATCTTTCCTGTAACACCATAGGATTTTATCTTGTTAAGTGTGGCACCTTATCAAATGCCTTCAGTTCTTAATGTAAATGGCAAGTAATAATCAGTCTAAAGTTAAAATGACAGCTTTGCAAAATAACAGACTGTCTATAGAGCATAGGTTTACGGCCCACAGCACCGGGCTAGTTGCAGTGTAAAATAACTGGCTTATTTTAATTAGCTCTACTCCCCCCACCTTTTTATTCTGGCTTCTTCCCCCTTCCTTTTCAGTCCTGAAGAAGGGTCTCGGCCTGAAACGTACAAAATTTTTTTCTCTCTCAGAGGAGTGTCAGTGTGCAGAACTTTCTTAGATAGCAGAAGAAACAGAGTCTTTGTATAGGTTTCAATAGACAAGCAAGAGAGTGAAATTTTGCCTGGGTTAGACAGGAATCAAGATTTCAGTCAAATCAGCAATGATTTCATTAACTTTTGGAGCAGAATCAAGGGCTCATGTTACTTCCTCTTACTGTTAATTTGTGTATTTGAACAACAATAAAAATAGGGAAGATTTCCACAACTTTGTTTGACTGGGTCTTGATGTGTCTGCCATGTGTCACATGAATTTGGGCCATTTCAGTGATGTGCAGGATCAGACTTTTGATGAGCAGCACCGAGTTGGTGCCGGGTACACATGCAGTTGGCTCTCCTTTAAGTAATTTGTTTACCTGGCTCTCTAACAGTTCCCTCACAATAGCCACATCCAACCTGCTTCTCTCCCTTCCACATCTCTCCAAGATCACAGCCTTTATCTGGCATTGTCCAACCATTCCCCTGTCCCACTCACTAATGTTCTGATCTGATGTTCTTGTCCTTCCAACTTCTTCCGATGAGGGATGATGTGACCTGCCATTTTGTTGATCTAATGCAACCCGACAGCTTGTAACGTTTGACACCAATCCATGAACTCCCACATAACTAAAAACCCCCGTCAGCTACAGACCACATTCTCCATTTGCAGTCCTATGACCCTTGTTCTCTAAGCTGAGCGTGTGTGCGCGCACAAAGGAAATTAATGTGCACACAAAAGGTTAGTTATCTAAAATAATGTAGTAATTAATAATGATACTTATTGAAAATAATCTTTTTGCTAAAGGTTTCTGTTAACTAGTTAGTTGGTTTTTCAAATACCACAATGCACGTCACTAATTTACGTCGCCTCACCTTTCCTGTTCCAGTTTGTACAGCTGCATCACAGTGGTAGCCATCTTTGGCGGACATTGTTCATATCGTAAACCTCATATTTGGCAATGAACAAGTTAATGCTTTATGTCTAAAATATTATGATTTTCTAGCTGAAAATACTGTAATAGTTAGACAGTTCAATGATTTCAAATTTTCCGTGCAAGAAAAAATTAAATCCAAACTGATTTCAAACTTTGCTCAAATAGTGGCATTTGTACTTCAAAATGAAGAGTTTTGTGACCTTGCACAATTGATGGACATTGGGGGAACCTTTCTTGTGTCTAGTGCGGACTGTGAGCGAGGTTTTAGCCTAATGAATCAACTCAAAAACAAGCTGAGAAACCGTTTAGGTGAATATCATTTGGATATGTTAATGAGAATCAAAAGCTATCAATTGGATGGAAGTTCTATTAGCCTTAGATACAGTTTACAAAGAATGACTAAATGCCAAAGACAGGAGAGAGAAAACTGAGTGACTTAAATATGTATGTTATTTTGTTGTTATTCTGTGCAGTTTTATGTCAAATATTTTGTAAACCTACATAAACTGTGCCATGTGTGCATTCAGTCCACACATACTTTTGTCACAGGAAAATAATTTGCACAACATAAGCTTTTGCACACACTGACTACTAAAAATTAGAGGGAACATTGCCTATGACTGATTAAAGTTGCAACCTTTTGCCTTAGTTAACCCCAACATCAAGGACTGACAAAGAGTATCAGCCACCCAACTCAGCTTTTCGGATGATTACCACTGTTCTTTGCTCGAACCTGAGACCTAACAGTTGATTATGACTCACCCTTACATCTTGCTAACCACCCCCACCCCCCCACCTGATCAATGATTGCAGCCCCACCATGAAAATGACCAGATGCCTGTCAACCCCTCCACTTGTCAGTTTGAGACAATCCTTCACTCCCCTCCCCTTGGAACTCTATACTCAATACTCTTTGCCCCCAAGCAGTACCCCTGATGAGGTGCTGATTTGGTCTCACATGATTTCCTGAAGGCAACCACATCTTAAAGGGATCGTCGTTATCAAATCTCCAAAGGTAAGCCACAAAGATGTCCTTGATAGGACATAAGATAGAATTGTTAACGACTATTAAGTATTAAATGAAAACATTTAGAATGAAACCTTGTTTGCATGCCTGTTAGGTCTTTTAACGCCTCTTTCTTTATCAACAATGCATCCTTTGCACCACTGTGAACAGCAAATAGTTCATCAAGTGATGGGACAGATATCAAATGTGACTGTGAGAAATTATGCTGTGAAGCTTCTAGGTTGACTGGAGACTTGCAAGGGGAAGTGAGGCTGAGAATGGAGATCCCAATGAGGAGATTGAGGCCTAGAGTTTGTAGTCCTGTCATCAGCTATTCTGTAGGTTGATACCACATATCAAAGTCCAGAAGTCCATTGGAAGTCCAGAAGTCCGAGTTTGACGTCTGAAACCTGGAGACTGAAGAATGGAAGCCAAGAGGCCTGTCCTGTGTTTGGAGGGCTCTCCATATGGGTGGATGGAAGAGCAGAAAGGCGCTTGTTTTGCTGCTTGTGTTTTGTGAACATGACGGGCATGCTGCGTTGGCACCAGGATTGCCCCAGCATTTCCTTAAGTTGTGTTGACTGTTAGCGCAAATGATGCATTTCGTTGTAAAGTATGTTTTGATGTGCATGTAATATGTGATTCTGAATCTGAATAAAACAAATGCTAGTTGCTCAAGAGACCTTGGTGAATGGTTTCAGCAACTGCCACAGAGACATTGTCAAATCAAGTCATCTTGTGAGCGTGGAGGAGGGGAGGCAGGTGACATAGTGCTTATTGTTACTGAAGAGCTAATAGCATTCTACAGCAAAACATCAGCTTCTTCTCCTAAGAAGGTCAATAATAAAGAAATAAAATGAGTGATTCTGCATGTTAAGACTTCTAGGTCTCCAAGAATTTATGTGCTCTTTTTCCTGTTGTGCACACTACCATCAACTGACAGATTCCTTTAAATATCCAAGAAACATATAACTATCAAAGACAGTAGGAAGCATCACCCTCCTCCTTCACTGACCACAGATATTGTCCAACATTTATCTGCCCCTTGGTCAACATCTTGTCCAGAAGACAGTGCCTCTAGATATGCAGTACAGTTCCTCCGGGGCGGGGGCGGGGAGAAGATAATTGAAATAAAAACAGCCGTTGCAGTCAATCAAGTTTCTTCCTTCCACAGTTTATGCGAAAAATGGTGAATTAAACACTCTTCCTTTTCATTTAATCTTTTAAGTAAGGCTCCTCCAAATTACCCTTCGAATCATCGAATCCTATCGAAGTCCCCGAACTTCAGTCCACATAATTCACTTTGAATTGGCCACTGAATATTTTTCTGTGTGAACATGGTCTTCTGCTGCTGTAGCCCATCCACTTCAAGATTCAATGTGTTGTGTGTTCAGAGATACTTTTCTGTACACCGCTGTTGTAATGTATGGTTGTTTGAGTTTCTGTCAGCTTGAGTGACTCTGGGCAATCTTCTCTCTCATCAACAAGGTGTTTTCACCCATAGAACGGCTGCGACTGGATGTTTTTAGTTCTTCACTCGCATCTGGCTCCAACAACCATTCCACAGTCAAAGTCACTAAGGTCATATTTCTTCCCCTTTCTGATGTTCGGTATGAAGAACAACTGAACCTCCTAGCCATGTCTGCATGCTGTTGTTGCCACACGATTGGCTGATTAGATAAAGATCTATAAGTGCCTGCGGGTGCACCTGAATGACCGATTTGAGTGGAGCACCAACACAGAGGCTGTGTACAAGAAGGGCCAGAGTTGCCTCAACTTCCTGAGGAGACTGAGGTGCTTTGGAGTAGGTAGGCATCTCCATCACGTTTTTGCAGTCTGTTGTCGCCAGTGCGGTGGTGTGTTGGGGCAGTGGCATCAACAAGGCTGATGTCAACAGGCTCCATAAACTGATCAGAAAGGCTGGCTCTGTTATAAGAGTCAGACTGGACACACTGAAGGCTGTGGTAGTACAAAAGGACCCCATGGAAAGTCCTGGCAATTCTGGACAATGTTTCTCACGCCCTGCATGCCACCTTGGCTGAACAGACAGAGGAGCACTTTTAGTAATAGACCAAGACAACTGCGCTAATCCGAAGAGCCCTATATGAGTGTAATGCGTACGCGACCGGCTGGTGTACGTCTAGGGGGAAATCCATCCACCCGCCAAACTGCGCCTCCCGTATACGTGGATGCTGCGAAACACGCTAATATAAACTCGCACACACAATATCAAGTGCACACCAGGTACGTTTACAGAATACACTTTATGAATCTTACTAGAACTAAGTGATTAATAATGATACAATATATATGAAGGGAAAGAAAAGGCACCAAAACTTGTCAGAGTTCAGTCAATTAGTGCACATTGTTGGAGCTCAATCATCGAATCCTCCGACCACTCTTCGATCTTCGCCGACCTCCACGAACTACGCACCTGGGACCACCCTCGGTGATCGACCAGCAGTGCCACACCCGCCCACCTTCCTCGCTGTCATCTTCCCGACTCCCAAAAAGACCACGCAATCCCAGCTCCCAGACCCACAAGAGAAAATAACATCCAACCCAATTGGTTAACAAATGAATACAATCCCACATTATCAGTAACTATAACCTGAACAAGCTTCGAGAGTGCTCTGCAAGGAAAGCACTCTCTCAGCAGTTAGCATAACAAAGAAGCATTTTTACTTTTAACAAACAAAGTGTGATGAACTACATACACCTGTCGACACGCCCCTCTGCTGACTGCTCCTGTGGCTCCTCCCACAGACCCCTGTATAAAGGCGATTGGAGGCACTGCTCCTCCCTCAGTCTCCAGGATGCTGTGTGGTAGTCTCTTGCTGCTAATCGTGGTCTCTTGCAGCTAATAAAAGCCTATCGTTTGCCTCCCGTCTCCGAGAGTTATTGACAGTGCATCACAAAGAAACCATTTTGATTAACATACATAGTACACTTTCCCCCCCACCAACAAAAGTCATGCCCTCATGAAATTAACAGAGTTCCCCAAAGCTTCTTGCAAAACACAAAACCCAACCCAGGTGCAGAAAGCAGTGACATAACTCCCCAGGGCGGTAGCGATCACACTCTGTTCTCCTGGCGCTGCATGTGTCAACCGCTCTGGGGGGGGGGGGGGGGGACCTACTTCTCTGAGACCTCCATACCCCCTCTGCCAACCCTTCTGGCTCAGAAACCACTGGGGACACCGCAGGTCTACCTGTCGGACCCTCACCCTCTCCCTCTTCACCTGAGAGCCCTCTGTCTCATGTTCGGGTTCCACCCCCTCTCCCCCCGATGCCAGCTGCATCTCAGTCTGCCCCTCAATACCCTCCCTCCTCTCACCTAACTCAGTGGGGGAAGGGCCAGGAGCCTCTTCTTCCGGTACTGGGGAATTAGCGAACGGAATCAGGAGCCACACATCTGAATCGTCGTCTTCTGAAGCAGTATCCCTTTCCGGGGTGCGGACAGGTCCCGTCTCTTCCGCAGCGGACTCTTCTCTCGCCCCGCACCCTCGCAGAGTCCTCGTACTAGGCGTAACCTCACACTCGGGCTCTTGATCCACCTGCACTGCACTGCTTGACCCAGGGGCAACAGGTGGTTCTGATGGAGTACCTTGACGGGCCCCTTCCCAACCTCAGGGTTCACCCGGTAAACAGGTAGATTCGGCATCTGGCTCTCTATCACATAGGGGATGGCCGCCCATTGATCTGCCAGCTTGTGCTTACCAGGTAGTCCTAAATTCCGTAAAAGGACCCGGTCGCCCGGCAATAATTGAGCAAACTTCACTTTCTGGTCATATCTCCTCTTATTCCTCTGATTCTGCTTGGTGGCTGCCACCTCAGCCAACTTGTACGCTCTTTTCAACTCTCTCCTCATATCAGACACATACTTCAGATAGTGCTTCGCAGGTAAGTCACCCGCCTCAGTCCCAAAACACAAGTCAATGGGCAACCTGGCTTCCCACCCGAACATCAGATAATAAGACGAGTACCCTGTAGCGTCATTGCGAGTACAATTGTAACAGTGAACCAAATGCCCAATGAGTCAACTCCACTTACTTATCAGACCAATCTCCAGAGTCCCGAGCATATCCAACAGTGTCCGGTTAAATCTCTCGAGCTGAGGATCACCCTGCGGGTGATAGGGGGTGGTCCTGGATTTCTCAACCCCAAGCATACCCAGTAATTCATGGATAAGCTGGCTCTCAAAGTCCCGTCCCTGATCACTATGAATTCGCCTGGGGAGGCCATAATGAACAAAATACTTCTCCCATAACACCTTCGCCACTGTAGTCGCTTTCTGATCCTTAGTGGGAAATGCCTGAGCATATCGAGTGTAATGATCTGTGATGTCTAAGACATTCGCGGTGTTGCTGGTGTCTGCTGAATCGACAGGAAATCCATACACACCAGGTCCAGGGGTCCCGCACTCTGTAAGTACGACAAAGGAGCTGTCGGCGCAGGCAGGGTCTTCCTCCGGATGCAACCACTGCACTTCTTACAGTATTCTTCAACCTCCCCCCTCATCTGGGGCCGGTAGAACCGGTCTTTGAGTAATCCATAGGTCTTTTCCACCCGCAAATGCCCGGAGTCATCATGCAGTGCTTGGAGCACAGTCTTCCGATACTTCTCAGGCATGACCAGCTGCCAACGCTGGGGGTGGTCAAGTGGCGCTGTGACCTCTTCAACTTTAACCGAGGCCATTCTTTCAATAACAGAGGCACTGAAGTGTGTTTCGCCTTCTCTGCCCACGCCACATCCCCCTTCTCCACCGCGCTCCAAACAGTGCCAATGCCCAGGTCATCTTGCTGAGCAGCTGCCACTTCCCCCGGACTTAGTTCCGGCAACTGTTTAGTCTTCAGTGCAGTCAGGTTGGGGCTGACTGAGGCAGGGCATCATCAAAAGCCCCCAAGGGGTCCACCGCTCGCTCCGGCCTCCCCTTTCCCTCGGCCTTCACGGTGATAGCAAACTGACACATGGTTTTCACTCCAGGGACAGGAATGCTCTCCCACTCCTCATCAGTCTCCAGTTCCCCAGGCTCCCGACGTGACAAAGATCCGCATCGACATTCTTGCTTCCCGGGCAGTGCTTCAAGCTGAAATCATATACCGACAAAGCTGCCAACCACTGATGGCCTGTGGCATCCAGTTTCACTGAAGTCAGGATATAAGTGAGAGGATTGTTATCCATTCTCACCTCCAACTTGGCTCCGTATAGGTAGTCGCTCAACTTGTCCACCACTGCCCATTTCAGCGCCAGGAACTCCAACTTGTGAGTGGGTTAGTTTCTCTCAGATGGCGACAAGCTTCGGCTGACAAATGCTACCGGCATCAATTCGTTGCCCTGTTCCTGGTACAGAACAGCCCCTAGACCCTGTCGGCTGGCATCAGTGTGCAGCACATATGGCTTCTGGGGACTGCCAAAAGCCAACACCGGGGCCTGGGTCAGCGCCCTTTTCAGAGATTGGAACACCTCCTCACATTGATCATACCATCTCGAGCCAAAAGGCTCCGCTGGTTTCCAGTATCCTCCTGCTTCTTGCCCTCGGTCCCCCTTCCTTTTCTTCCCCACAGGTGGATAGCCACACAATAGCTGGGTCAACGGGAGACTCATTTTAGCATATCCTTTCATGAATCGCCGGTAATACACACAGAACCCCAAAAATGAGCATAGGGTGCTCACCTTCTGGTGTCTTGGCCAGATGGTCATGGTGTCTATCTTAGTTGGATCCGTAGCCACTCCCTCTCGCGAAATTATGTGGCCAACATAGCCGACCGATGACTTACAGAACTGGCATTTGTCCAGGGAAAGTTTCAGCCCTTCCTCCTTAAGCTGGTTTAACACCTTCAGCAGCCTCTCCTCATGTGTCTCCAAAGTAGATCCAAACACTATCAGATCATCCAGATACACCAGCACCTCGAGCAGGTTCATATCCCCCACAGTCCTCTCCATGAGCCTCTGGAAGGTGGCTGGGGGCCCCGATATGCTTTGGGGCATTCATTCGAACTGAAAGGCCGTCTTCTCTTTGTCGGCCTCACTCACTGGGATCTGGTAATATCCACTCCTCAAGTCCAGCACACTGAACCCCTTCGCTCCACTCAGGCAGGCCAGCGCGCCTTCGACCCTCGGGACGGTATACTGGTCAGGGACAGTGTGCCAGTTCAAAGTCCTATAGTCCACACACATGCGTACCCTTCCGTTCTTCTTCCGGGCCACTACTATTGGTGATTCATAGGGGCTTCGGGACTCAGTGATGATTCCAGCTTCCTTCAACTTGCACAAGTGCTGCCGCACATCTTCCACAGAGGCCGCCGTGACCTCTCTCTGAACGGGGTGTCCTCAGTCACTCGGATGGTATGGCGAGTGCTCTTGGAACAACCCACATCAAACTCACCAAGAGAGAAAATATCTTCCAGCTTCAACATTTTCTCCACCAGCCTGCACTTCCACTCCGGTGGCACAGGAGAGTCCCCAAAGTTAAAGGTCTCAGCGGTCAGCTTTCCTGTTTTCCAATCCTTCCCCCTCAGTGGGCATCACAGGGGCACTAGACATTACCGTCACCGGGAACAAATGCCCCAGCGGCATCCCTCTCTTAAAGGTGATTTCTCTCTTCGTAGTGTTCCTGACACTCACAGCTATCTGCCTCGCCTGTACCATCGAGGGCCTCTGCACTTCGGGCCTCGCCAGAAATCATGTCTCCCCCTCGAGATCTTCCGGGATGTCTACTAACAGGCCTGCCGTTACTCTGGGGAATCTAGGGGGTCCCATCACTAGTGCTACCTCCCCTGGTCGTATCACCTTAGGCCTTGCCTGCGTACACCACACCGTCCCTCGTTTGCACTCTGGGTCCAGCCCTTGGGGGTCACCCACTTCTTTGAACACCACTCGAAACACTGGGTGTACCGAGAGGGTCTCCAGAAAGTTCTCCCTCGCCTTCTCCTTTCAGGATCCCAGGAGCTGTCGCACAATGGGGGAGTTAGTCCCCACCAGAAGGGCAGCACCACCGGTTTCCACCGGGTCAGGACACACCAACAGCAGCGTCTCAATAGTTTCAGACACTCCCACATCACCATCCGAGAATTCCAATCTCACTGACAGGTACCCATCGTACGGATAATCACCCTCGCTCACACCCCAAATCTCCCGTGCGTCAAATGGGGTAACTGGCAAGTGCTTTAGATATTTGTTGTAGAACGACCGGTACAATAAGGTAACCTACGATCCTCTGTCGAGGATGTCTTTTGCGTAAACTCCCTCTTATCCGTAGCACACGCCGGAATAAAGGCTTGGGCTTTCGGTGGTCCCCTGGCTTATTTCTGGGAACGTATTCCTCCAGAGACTCCAGTCCTTTCCCTTACTGAGCCTCTCCTAAGTTTCCCGACACCTCTCCCTTCTTAGTCGCCCGGGGGCTCGCCCTCCGTGGGACGCCTTGTCTCTCACAATCCCACCGAAAGTGTCCCTCTTCCCCACAGCTGTAGCACACCCTTGGCTGCTCACATTCCCGCTGGAAATGCCCCTCTTTCCCACAGTTAAAGCCCACGCTACCCGCTGCCCCTCCTCTCCCGGGACGCCCGCCACTCCCAGCCCACTGCGCAGGTCGTCTCCCGGAGGGGTACACCCTGTCCGTCCCCTCAAACGGGGGTCCCTACTCCCTTGGGACCCTGTGGGTTTCTCCACCCGGCCACCACTTTCTGTACCACTGAGGATTGCTCCCAGTGGCCTGAGCCCCTTTTTCAGCCCAACGCGCTCTCTTCCTCCCGCACCTCTCTAATCAGCTGCCCGAATGATAGAGGGGGGGCCCTTTTTATAGGACTGCCAGAGACTCCATGTCCACCTTGTCCTCCTCCACTAAATGTCTCACCACTTGGTGCGCCTTCACTACCCACCCCCCGCCCCCGGCGCCACAACCCAGTAAGCATTCTCTCCAGCTGAAATATGTATTCTGAGAGCTTTTCCCCTCTCTCTTGCTCCATGTGTTGAAACTCTGTTAAAGCAGCCAGGGATCCCCTGACAACCCAAACGCTCCCTCCAAAATTTCTAAATACAGTCGGCTCTCCTTATCTGTGGATTCTGTATGCGCAGATTCAACCAACCACGGATCGGGAAAACCCGGAAGTTCTCTCTCCAGCACTCATTGCTTGAGCATGTACAGACTATATTTTCTTGTCATTATTCCCTAAACAATACAGTATAATAACTATTTACAAAGCATTTACATTGTATTGGGTATTATAAGTAATTTAGAAATGACTTAAAAGTACAGGCAGTCCCCGGGTTATGAATGAGTTCCATTCCTGAGTCTGTCTTTAAGTCAGATTTGAAGTTGGAACAGGTACATCCGGTATTATTTAGCGTCAGTCAAACGTTTTTCTTAGTATATAGTACATATTTTACCTTTCTATGCATATAAAACACTTAAGAAACATACATATTTCAATAATTTAACCACTGCGTTTCTTAGTGATAATTGTAGCTTTCATCGGGGCAGGGCCTTTCACATGCTCCATTAAAATTGTTCAGATCGTTGATCGACTGTAGCCTAACGCTTTTCCAATGACCGATGGCGTTTCACCTCTTTCCGATCGTGTTATTAGTTCTACCTTATTTTCAATCACGATCGTGATTATTTTCGTGAACAGAAACACTGCGCATTCAGAGCTGCGCCGCCAGGTCCTAATGCCCACTGCACGGAGACATGTTAAATGAAGTCCGGAGTTTCGCTGGGTCCTAAAGACCACCGCACTGATACATGTTAAATAAGGGACTTGAGCATCCGCGAATTTTGGTATCCGCGGGGGGGTCCCGGAACCAGTCCCCCGCGGATAAGGAGGGCCGACTGTACTCCTCCAATGAAGCCAAGGGTTGTTCAACTTTTAACTCCCAGACTACTTTGGCCGCCGCGCCCCTCAAACTTTCCACCAATTGCTGTCTCTTCTCATCCGAGCCTGGCCACTCCTCTAACAACAGGGACGTGTGTTTGATCCAGGTCTCATAGCTAACCTTCCTAGCCAGAGTAGGTGTGGCTCCTGAGAAAACGCCCAGCTTCAGCTGCGGCCTATTAGCCACTCCCACCAGGGAGTTAAGGGCAGCTGCCAGCTCGGAGTCCTCCACTCTATCTGGGGGGGCGGGCCCTGGCCAAGCCTTCCCACTCCAACCCCCCCTTACTGGTTACTGGCACCTCCTGTGGGGTCAACTCTAGCACCTGGAAGGGTGTGGAGGCCCCACGACCCTGTCTCCCCCTGGACAGTGACCGTCGCTGGCAGTTCCAACGTCCTGACGTCAGCACTCGTACAAACCAAAACCCAGCTTCCCTCCATCTCTTTACTGCACCTAAGTGCCACCAGTTCTATCGGCCCCATACCTTTGACCAAACTCAATCCCCGCACTAACGCACCATCCGAAATGCAGAAATCCACCCCAATTACTACACACGCATAATTCACAGGTACATCCTCTAACTTGCACCAGTTTACAATCTTATCTCTATCCATCTCCGCCCTACTGGATGTGTGCGATTTACACAGAGTACTGAAAATTCAATCCCAGATGAGCCCCCACAAATGTAATGCGTACGCGACCGGCTGGTGTATGTCTAGGGGACAATCCGTCCACCCACGAAGCCGCGCTTCCTGTATACGTGGATGCTGTGAAGTACATGCTAATACAAACTTGCTCACACCAGGTATGTTTACAGAATACACTTTATGAATCTTACTAGAACTAAGTGATTAATAATGATACAATATATATGAAGGGAATGAAAATAAAGAAAAGGCACCAAAACTTATCAGAGTTCAGTCAATTACCGTAGATGTCGGATTATAAGCCGCTACTTTTTTCCCATGCTTTGAACAGCATTGAACACTGCGGCTTTTACTACGGTGCGGCTAATGCATGGTTTTTTTTCATGCCGCCAAAAACATTTTGCCTCGTAACAGTAGACCAATAAAATTGATGAGTAGTTCACAGAGGTCCAATGAAATTGTACGATAAATCAAGCGCACTTTCACAAATTATTGTAAATCAGTCATTTGTACTCACCCTCATCAACATGGAAAACACTCGAAGAAAAGCATATGATGCAGCTTTTAAGTTAAAGGCAATCAATCTGGCGGTTGAAGAAGGAAATCGAGCTGCTGCACGTAATCTTGGCATAAATGAATCGATGGTGAGAAGGTGGAGACGCCAGCGCGAAGAACTGAATCAATGCAAAAAGACGACAAAAGCTTTCAGAGGTAATCATAGCAGATGGCCCGAACTTGAAAACTTTCTTGAAGACTGGGTTAACACACAGAGAGCAGGCGGCCGCGGTGTTTCCACCGTGCAGATCAGACTGAAGGCTAAAGCAATCGCCACCAAAATGAAAATCGAAGATTTTAGAGGTGGGCCATCGTGGTGTTTTAGATTTATGAGACGAAAAGGCCTGTCCATCAGGGTACGCACGACTCTCTGTCAGCAGCTCCCTCCTGACCATGAGGAAAAACTTGCTAACTTCCGCACATTCACTCAAACAAAGATAGCGGAGAATTCCATCGGGCCAGATGAAATCATAAATATGGATGAAGTACCTTTGACGTTTGACCTGCCTCTCACTCGGACTGTTAATAAAAAAGGTGACTCGTCCATCATACTGAAAACAAGTGGCCATGAGAGAACGCATTTTACTTGTGTTCTGAGCTGCACAGCATCCGGACTAAAGCTTCCACCGATGGTGATTTTTAAGCGGCTGACAATGCCAAAGGAAAAATTCCCAAAAGAAATCATGGTGAAAGTCAATAAGAAAGGTTGGATGATGGAGAGTCTAATGAAGGATTGGCTCAGAGAGTGCTACGCCAAGCGACCGGGGGGATTTTTTCACATAAAAAAAGCGTTGCTCGTTATGGACAGCATGAGGGCTCATATAACAGATTCAGTGAAAGCTGCCATCAAGAGTACAAACTCAATTCCAGCTGTGATTCCTGGGGGCACCACGAAGTATTTGCAGCCACTGGACATCAGCGTGAACCGGGCATTTAAAGTGGCACTGCGCGTTGAGTGGGAGACTTGGATGACGAGCGGCGAGAAATCCTTTACCAAAACAGGCCACATGCGAAGAGCATCTTTAACTCAAGTCTGCCAGTGGATCCTAAATGCTTGGAGCCATGTCACAACATCCACCATCACCAACGGGTTTCGAAAGGCTGGACTGCTGCGTGATGAAGAGGATCGCGTGCGCTCAAGTGAGAGCGACAACGAAGAGACTGAAGTGAGTGATGAGATCCTGAGGTTGTTCAATTCGGACACTGAAGAAGAGGACTTTGATGGTTTTAGTGCGCAGGAGGAAGATGAAGAAGGCGATCAATAACTATATATAACTTTATCAATAAAGGCGATAAAAAAGTATACGCAACGTAATTTGTGTGTTACCGATACGTATGTATTTTAAAAGTAGCCGTGTTACAGGCACGGTTCGAAAAAAAGCATTTGCAATATGTATTTGTTTATGTTACCATACGGATTTAATTAAAAGTTAAAAAATCCTCACGTGTAATATCTTTCTGTGTAAATATCTCATTACAACGTGGGACACCTGCGGCTTAAAATCCGGTGCGGCTTGTACAAGTACAAAATTGATTTTCTTTCTAAAATTAGAGCCAGCGGCTTTTAATCAGGTGCGTTCTGTAGTGCGAAATGTACGGTAGTGCACATCATTGGAGCTCAACCATCGAATCCTCTGACCATTCTTCTATCTTCTCCGACCTCCACGACCCGCGCACCTGGGACCACCCTCGGTGATCGACCCGCAGTGCCACACCTGTCCACCTTCCTCGCAGACTTCTTCCTGACTCCGAAAAGTCCCGTGCAAACACAGCTCACAGACCCACAAGAGAAAATAACATCTAACCTAATTGGTTAACAAATGAATACAATCCCACATTATCAGTAACTATAACCCAAAGAAGCTTCGAGAGTGCTCTGCAAGAAAAGCACTCTCTCACCAGTTAGCATAACAAAGAAGCATTTTTACTTTTAACAAACAAAGAAGCCATTTTGATTAACATACGCAGTACATGAGATTATTCTTACCCTTGGCCATTAGGCTCTATAATGAGTCAACCTATAGTCGGAGAAGTGATCACCCCTCCTGTTAAACTGTTTGAGGTAACTTTTTAAAATTCTTTCTTTCTTCTCTTAGTATTTGTATATTTACACATTTGTAATGCTACTGTGAGACTGTAGTTTCCTTTGGGATCAATTTGCATTAACAAGCAAATAAGAACATAAGAACATAAGAGATAGGAGCAGGAGTAGGCCAATCGGCCCCTCAAACCTGCTCCGCCATTCAACAAGATCATGGCTGATCCAATCTTAACTCTAGTTTTCACCGAATCCCACAAGGCAACAGTGCCAACCAACAGGGCACCATGCCGCCCATTTTATTTTATTATTCATCCCGCCCAAACCCATGTGATCACCCGGGGGAAAAAAATGAGTTGCCAATTGAGGAGAGAAGATCTGGCAAATTCCTCTCCGACCCATCCAGGCTATCAAAAACTGGTCCAGGAGATCACATGGCTGATCTAAACCTAGCCTCATGTCCACTTACCTGCTCGCTCACAGTATCCCCAATGCCATTTTTATCCAGGAAAATGTCTATCTCCGTTTTGAATTTATTGAGTGTAGTAGCTTCCACAGCTCTCTGGGGCAGTAAATTCCACAACCCCACTACCCTCTGAGTGAAGGAATTTCTCCGCATCTCAGTCCTGGAACGGCATCCCCTTATTTTAAGATAATGCCCCCTAGTCCTAGTTTCACCTATCATTGGGAACATTCTCCCCGCATCCACCCGATCAAGCCCCTTCACAATCTTATATGTTTCAATAAGATCGCCTCTTATTCTTCGGAACTCCAATGAGTAGAGTCCCAATCTACTCAACCTCTCATCATACATCAACCCACCCATCCCCGGAATTAACCTAGTGAACCTTCTCTGTACTGCCTCGAGAGCCAGTACGTCCTTTCTTAAATATGGACTCCAGAACTGCACGCAGTACTCCAGGTGTGGTCTCACCAATACCCGGTACAACTGCAGTAAGACCTCCCTGTTCTTATACTCCCTCCCCCTAGCAATAAAAGCCAGCATTCCATTGGCCTTCTTGACCACCTGCTGCACTTGCATACTAACTTTTTGTGTTTCCTGCACCAGGACCCCCAGATCGCTTTGCACAGAAGCACTTTCCAGTTTCTCTCCATTTAGATAATAACTTGCTCTATTATTTTTCCTGCCAAAGTGCAAGACCTCACACTTGTCAGTGTTATATTTCATCTGCCAAATGTCTGCCCAATCACTCAACCTATCTATGTCCCCCTGCAGGGTTTCAATGTCCTCTGCACTCATTACACTCCCTCCCATCTTTGTGTCATCAGCAAACTTCGATACGTTGCACTTAGTCCCTTTCTCCAAATCATTAATATAGATTGTAAAGAGTTGGGGTCCCAACACCGACCCCTGCGGAACACCACTAGTCACCAACTGCCAGTCTGAGAATAAACCATTTATTCCAACTCTCTGTTTTCTGTTAGAAAGCCAATCCTCCACCCATGCCAGAATATTATCCCCAATCCCATGATTTTTTACTTTAAGTAATAATCTTTGGTGTGGCACCTTGTCAAATTCCTTTTGGAAGTCCAAATACACCACATCCACTGGTTCCCCTTTATCTACCCTATATGTTATGTCCTCAAAGAACTCCCAACAAATTTGTCAAACATGACTTCCCTTTTGTAAAGCCATGCTGACTTTGTCCTATTAAGCTATGTTTATCCAAATGCCCTGTTACTGTTTCCTTAATTATCGATTCCAACATTTTGCCAACCACAGATGTTAGGCTAACTGGCCTATAATTCCCAGCCTTCTGTCTATTGCCCTTTTTAAATAAAGGAGTTATATTAGCATTTTTCCCAATCTGCCAATGTAAAGGTATTTCTAATAAAGTGGCCATTGAGTGTATGTTTGTGGTTAAACAAGCTTCACTTAATGATCATACTTTATTCTTGATACATTTCCAAATTGCCACCCTTTTCTGACACACCCAGCCTTTTAGTGTCTTAAGATCATAAGATATAGGAGCGGAAGTAGGCCATTTGTCTCATTGAGTCTGCTCTGCCATTTAATCATGGGCTGATCCAATTCTTCCAGTCTTCCCCACTCCCCTGCCTTCTCCCCATACCCTTTGATGCTCTGGCTAATCAAGATCCCATCTATCTTTGCCTTAAATATGCCCAATGTCTTGGCTTCCATAGCCGCTCGTGGCAACAAACTCCACAGATTTACCACCCTCTGACTAAAGTAATTTTTCCGTATCCCTTTTCTAAATAGATGTCCTTCAATCCTGAAGTCATGCCCCTTGTCCTAGACTCCCCTACCATGGGAAATATCTTTGCCATATCTAATCTGTTGAGGCCTTGTTGTTGACCTGAACTGTAGACTCAGTTTCTCTCTTCACAGATGGTGCTGGAGATGCAAAACGTTGAAGACCCATCAGTACTTCACTAGTTTCCCCTATCCAGGAACTCCATCCCCACCCACTGCCAACTCCCAGCATTCTGAATTCCAGTTGCTCATTTTTCACTGACAAATCCTTCCAGTGCTATCTACCGTATCTCTGGCCTTTACAAGCACTATGTGATAGCTTTTATTCTGCACATTTAATTCACCTTCATTGGCACACCCTTAAGGTGCCTCTGGAATAGAGTATGGCGTGTTCTTCCTTAAACCTGCATCTCCTACCGTTTAAAGGCCTCCTTAAAACTATTTCTTCCACTAGTCCTGGTTGTCAGGTTCAAGTTGCAATGTAAATTCCAGTTAATGCTGTTGTTGGTGAATACTGTATGATTAAAGAGGTGAATGTTTTATGAAGGGGAATTTGCTATTCTTTGTGTTGTTTATCCAAGTAATACCAGCAGAGTGGTGTGCCGTTTCTGGCAGGATGTGATTCAGTATGGCGTATTTCATTGCCGTGTTTTCCAAACAGATGATTAATAAAGGTTCTGAATTTTTTTAATGAAACATAGAAACTAATTAATGTCTGATTTACAGGAAAATAATGCCACACTTGCTTCACATCTAAGTGTTCTTTTTCAAAGAAAACCATAAATAATGTTTGTTTATTATTGAGATAAATGGAAATGTTTAAAATGAAGGTGAGCTTGCTCAAATAATGCAGCATCAAAACAAATCGAACGAAATCTGACAAAGTTCCCGTATTGTTTCAGTTTTAGAAAATATAGTATAAAGCTACATTTGAAAGTGGATTGGTCAGCTAATTGTTTTTCTACTCCTCTATTGTTTTTCTACACAACTTCATGCAGTATGTGAGCTGTACAACCAGAGGGGAGAGGACCCTGGACTTGATGTATGCTAACGTTATGGATGCTTACAGCTCCTCTCCCCTCCCCCCCACTGGGAAGGTCAGATCACAACCTGGTGCATCTCAGACCCTGCTACGTGCCTCTGGTGAAGAGTAAACCTGCAACCTCGAGGTCAGTGAGGAAATGGTCGGGGAGGCTTATGAGGCACTCCAGGACTGTTTTGAGGTGACAGACTGGCAGGCCCTCTGTGAGCCACATGGAGAGGACATTGATGGGCTCAGAGAGTGCATCATTGGTTACATCAACTTCTGTGTGGACTGCAATGTTCCGGCAAGAACTGTCCTTTGTTATTCAAATAACAAGCCATGGGTAACAAAGGACATTAAGGACATCCTGAATGCTAAAAAGAGGGCATTTAGAGATGGAAATAGGGAGGAGCTGAGGACAATACAGAGGGTCCTGAAAGCCAAGATCAGGGAGGCTAAAGACAGGTATAGGAGGAAGCTTGAGTGGAAACTCCAGCAGAACAACATGAGAGAGGTCTGGAGTGGGATGAGAACCATCACTGGGTTCCGGCAAACCAGCAACAGAGGAGCTGAAGGCAGTGTGGACAGGACCAACGAACTTAACCTGTTCTTCAACAGATTTGACACTGTGGCCCCTGCCCATCCCCCACATGATTCATCTGTTGTCGGCCCCCAACCAACACATACTCCACTCTCCCCTCCTACCCCTCCTCACAGCTCCCCACCCTGCTCTCGTGACTACACCCCCCCTCACCTGAAACCACCACGGTGGGCTTCACAGCTGTACAGGTGAGAAGACAGCTGAAACGTCTCCACCCAAGCAAGGCTGCAGGCCCGGATGGTGTCAGCCCCAGGGTGCTCAAAGTCTGTGCCTCTCAGCTATGTGGAGTACTTCACCATGTCTTCAACCTGAGCCTGAGTCTCCAGAGGGTTCCTGTGATGTGGAAGACGTCCTGCCTTGTTCCTGTACCGAAGACGCCATGCCCCAGTGGCTCCAATGACTACAGACCGGTGGCATTGACCTCCCACATCATGAAGACCCTGGAGAGACTTGTTCTAGAGCAACTCCGGCCTACGGTTATGCCACACTTAGACCCCCTCCAGTTCACCTATCAGCCCCAACTAGGAGTTGAGGATGCCATCGTCTACCTGCTGAACCATGTCTACGCCCACCTGGACAAGCTGGCGAGCACTGTGAGGGTCATGTTTTTTGACTTCTCCAGTGCGTTCAACACCATCCGCCCTGCTCTGCTGGGTGAGAAGCTAACAGTGATGCAGGTGGATGCTTCCCTGGTGTCATGGATTATTGATTACCTGACTGGCAGACCACAGTACGTGCGCTTGTAACACTGTGTGTCAGACAGAGTGGTCAGCAGCACTGGGGCTCCACAGAGGACTGTCTTGTCTCCCTTTCTCTTCACCATCTACACCTCGGACTTCATCTACAACACAGAGTCTTGCCATCTTCAGAAGTTTTCTAATGACTCTGCCATAGTTGGATGCATCAGCAAGGGAGATGAGACTGAGTACAGGGCTAAGGTGGGAAACTTTGTCACATGGTGCGAGCAGAATCATCTGCAGCTTAATGTGAAAAAGACTAAGGAGCTGGTGGTGGACCTGAGGAGGGCTAAGGCATCGGTGACCCCTGTCTCCATCCAAGGGGTCAGTGTGGACATGGTGGAGGATTACAAATACCTGGGGATACGAATGGACAATAAACTGGACTGGTCAAAGAACACTGAGGCTGTCTACAAGAAGGGTCAGAGCCGTCTCTATTTCCTGAGGAGACTGAGGTCCTTTAACATCTGCCGGATGATAATTGGTGATAATTTATCAAAATTCTCTAGACTACGGGCAAGTTCCTGCGGATTGGAAGAAGGCGAGCGTCACACCATAGTTCAAAGAAAGATGTAGGCAAAAGGCAGGTAACTTTAGGCCAGATGATTTAACATCTGTAGTTGAGAAAATGCTTGAAGCTATCATTAAAAAAGAAATAGCGAGACATCTAGAAAGAAATGGATCCATCAGGCAGACACCACATGGATTCAGAAAAGGCAGGTCCTGTTTGACAGACTTACTGAAGTTCTTTGAGGGTGTAACGAGTGCAGTGGATAGAGGGGAACAGATGAATGTTACTTACTTGGATTTCCAGAAGGTGTTTGATAAGGTGCCACATAAAGGACTTATCCATAAGATAAAGGATGTATAGAGTTGAGGGTAATATGTTAGCATGGATAGAGGATTGGCTAACTACTAGAAAGCAGGGAGTTGGGATACATGGGCATTTCTCTGGCAATGAGTGGTGAGTGGTGTGCCACAGGGGTCGGTGCTGGGCCCACAACTGTTCATGATATAGATTAACAATCTGGAAGAGGGGACCAAGTGTAGTGTGTCTAAGTTTGCCGATGATACTAAATTGAATGGAAAAACAAATTGTGCAGAGGATACGGAGAGTCTGCAGAGAGATATAGATAGTTTGAGTGGGCAAGGATCTGGCAGATGGAGTACAAATTGGTAAATGTGAGGTCATCCACTTTGGAAGGAAAAATGGAAGATCAGATTATTATTTAAGGGGTCAGTGTGGACATGGTGGAGGATTACAAATATCTGGGGATATCTGAGGAGACTGAGGTCCTTTAACATCTGCCGTACAATGCTGAGGATGTTCTACGAGGCTGTGGTGGCCAGTGCTATCATGTTTGCTGTTGTGTACTGGGGCAGCAGGCTGAGGGTAGCAGACACCAACAGAATCAACAAACTCATTCGTAAGGCCAGTATGTTGTGGAGGTGGAACTGGACTCTTTGACGATGGTGTCTAAAAAGAGGATGCTGTCCAAGTTGCATGCCATCTTGGACCATGACTCCCATCCACTCCATAATGTACTGGTTAGGCACAGGAGTACATTCAGCCAGAGACTCATTCCACCAAGATGTAACACTGAGCGTCATAGGAAGTCATTTCTACCTGTGGCCATCAAACTTTACAACTCCTCCCTCAGAGTGTCAGACACCCTGAGCCAATAAGCTGGTCCTGGACTTATTTCCACTTGGCATGATTAACTTATTATTATTTAATTATTTATGGGTTTATATTGCTATATTTCTTCACTATTCTTGGTTGGTGCGGTTGTAACGAAACCCAATTTCCCTCGGGATCAATGAAGTATGTCTGTCTGTCTGTATATACAGGAAAACTAGTAATCTGATTGGCTGGGATTTTGGTTAACAAATAGTGATTAACAAACTTTTGGAACTATTGAATAAGTTTGAATATTGAATATTAATATCCCAACATATTATGGCGAGCATTTGATCCATAATGACAGACGAGGAAACTCGTTAACTGAAGAACCGTTTCACTGTGCTAAACACAAAATAAACTGGGCACCATGACCCGGAGAGTGAACCCAACCAGTCTCATACAGACGGGGGAGGTGACCATCACACACCCCGGTTACAGTTAGAGTGACCCACAAATACACAAGAGAATAACTGTATATCCCAAGCTAAAATATAACAATAAATGAACTGGAACTTCCCGCCATAATGACAGAGAAACATTTTAACACAAGAACAATAAATAGTGCTGGTCATTAGAAATGCAGGGGTAAGCTGTTGACCGCGCCCCCCCCCCCCCTCCAGCTTCAAAGTATTTTGAATTCACCTTTTTAGATTCTAGTCACTGTTATAATAAATTTCCCAGTGAACCAGGTAAGTTGAAAGAGGGTGTAGGACTCGCAGATTTACTGAGTAGATTGGGAGTTGAGTCAAAAGGGAGTACAGAACCAGGGTTCTGGCATGTTAGAGAATGGGGACCCAGTGAATCAGAAATGTATGTTGAGTTGTGCGCCAAGAATCAGGCCTTTGACTCACTATGTTCATGCCTACTATTGAACTTCTCTGTAAATTACCTGCAGATGTCTTGGCAAGATGCTGCTTGACTATTGTGAGAGCACATGCCTCAGCAATATCTCAGGCATCAACTTCCAGATTCCAGGTCTCTCCGTTTGAAAAATTTCCCCTTGGGTCCACTCTAAGTTTCCTACCTGTCCCTTTGACTATCTTCCCACTTGCTTTGACAGCTCTACCAAGGGTACAAAATATTCTTGGTATTGACAATATGTACCAGTCTCATAATATTGTCTGGTCACCCCTCAGCTTCCTCTGTTCAGAAAACACAAATCCAACCAACTGATTGTCTCCTGATAACTGAAATGCACCAATCCAGACAATATTCTGACTAATCTCCTCTGCACCCTCTCCAGGGCAATCTCATATTTTCTATGGTGGGCAGACCTTCACACAATATAGCCTAACCAGGGTATTAAAAAGTTATAATATGATATCCCTGTCTAACATTCAAAGGCATTGCTGATGAAGACAAGTGTGCTAAGTGCCGCCTTCATCATTCAATCTACCTGTGCTGCCATTTTCAGTAATCTTTGGACTTGCACCTTTGTACATCAACATTTCCTCAATTTTACTGTGTATGACTTAAATTTATTGGAATTTTCAATATTGATGTCTTTGCACTCGGGGTTAAATTGCATCTTCCATTGCTTCACCCAACTTTCCAGTTGACTAATATCATGATGTTGTCTAAGACTAAGACTTATCCTCCTCACATCACAAGTCCTGGTCTCATTTTCAGACTTACTGTTCATATCTCCTATACTTACATTTAAGTTTTATATACATAACTAGATATATTACAAATCTCAAAGGTCTCAGCAATGATTCTTATGGTACCACAGTAAATTCCAATTAGAAAAGCAGTCCTCTACCACTCCACTTTACCTCCCAGTACAAAAATGGAGTGACAGCTTCCTATGGCTCTAAATGTTTGGTCTGGCAAAGCAAAAGAAAGCACAGGAACTAGGGCATCGATGAGTGGGAGGGATCATGTCAACCAGGTCACCAGTGAGTAGGAAGGGGCACAGGAACTAGGACCCTGGTGATTGGGAAGGGATTATGGGAATGTGGCCCCAGTGAATTGGAAGGAAGTATAGGAGCTGGTGCCTTGGTGAGTGGGAACGGATTGTGGGAACTGGGAACCCACCAAATTGGAAGGGTGCATGGCAAATATTACCAGATGAAGCAGATATTGAACCATCTGGGTTTTCAAATTAACTGATCCTGGATTATCAGAGTTTTACTCAGGAAGGCTTTCCTCCTTTCTTCAAGAATTTTTGTTAACAATATTCCCTCATTCCACTTATTGTTTTCTTTGTGTAGTAAAATGTTATCAGTCTTTTAGAAGCGGGACTCTGTTGAGGGAGTGGGGTCAGTTCTCTGCTACTAACACTTTTTAGCAAACTATAAAAGAAAAACTTTTCTCACTTTCTCACTGTCTTTCCAGTGTTACTTAGGGGTGAAAAAGTGTTAGCGCTTGAACCTTTTTCTTCACCAAATATCTCTTGACATTGTCAGATTAGAAATAGTTCTGCCTCACTAAAAAATCTTGCACACCCACAGTATCTACAGCAGAGGATATGGAAACAATCGAATTCAAAATAATTGCTCACATAATGACTTTAAAGTAGGTCATCATTTCCTTCCGAGAAAGTGAAAATCAGATTCATCTCAAACAGCCAATGATAAGCTGTTTAATGTAGGAAACAGGGCACCCGGTTTGTGCACAGCACTCATAAACAGCAAAATGATTAAAAACTAAATTACCAATTGAGTAAAGATATTCTCAGATTAGTAGAGGTAACATTGTTGCTTTTCAAGTAGTGCCATTGGAATTGTTAGATAGTAGAAACTGACAAGTTTAGCAACTTCCAAACGATGGTACCTCTTTTACAATAGTATTCCATCAGTACCCCCCCCCCCCAGTGGAATACCAGACTAGATAATCAAAGGTGGTGATGAATCGGCATCTAGGAGGAAGAATGAAAATCTGGCTGAATGGTGCCACAACAACACCTTTCACTTAACATCAGCAAATACAAAGATCTGATTATTGATTACAGGAGGAAGAAGGCGGGTGGTCTATGAGCCAGTTTTCATTAGCGGTCAGCAACTTTAAATTCCTTAGCATTATCATATCAGAAGATCTTTACTGTGACCAGCAGGTAGGTACCATATCAAATAAGGTACAGCAGCACCTCTGCTTTCTTAGAAGTTGGCTCAGATTTGGCATGTCGTCAAAAAGTTTGACAAACTTCTCTAGATACACAGTAGAGATTATCTTGACTGGTTGCATCATGGCCTGGTATGGAAACACCAATGCCCAAGAATGGAAAAGCCTGCAATAATTGGTAGATACAGCCCAGTTCATCACAGGAAAAGCCTTTCCCATCAGTGAGCACATCTACAAGGAGCACTGCCACAAGGACCCTCACCATCCAGGCCATGTTCATTTCTGACTGCTGTAATCAGAAAAGAGAAGTGCAGGAGTCTTAGGTTGTACCACCAGGTTCAGGAACAGTTATTGTCTATCAGCCATCAGGCTCCTGAACTAGTTTTGATAATTTCACTAAACCCCACTGCTGAACTAATAATTGAACATAACCCATGGGTTCACTTTCAAGGCCTCTACAGCTCATGTTCTTAGTGTTATTAATTAATTGTTTTTAGTATTTGCACATTTTGGTTTTTCTTGAACATTGGTTGCCTGCTAGTTTTTGAATCTAGTGTATTTCTTTGTTCCACTTTGAATCCCCGGAAGACACAGAATCACAGGATAGTATGTGGTGACATACAAATACTTCGAGTGAGTCTTGAACCAAAAACCTTACAATTAAGCAGCCAATTAAAATGGTATGACCCATATCTGTTGGTTGATTTTAAATCATATTAACATAGAGAACCTCTGGTAAGATGGCAGTGCGTTCAGATGCGGTGGCCTTTCAGGGGCCAATCACAGGGGTTTTTGTCCTTTTTACAATTGCACAGCATTAACTTACAGTACTGTAGGTTCACCACATCAGCAAGTTGCTCATTGGCCGAGGATCTGGACGGTGCGGAGCCTGTTACTGGCCACTTCTGGAAGGCATCGAAGTCGGTGTGCGAAAGCAGTGTGCAGCCTAATGAATGATTGTCTTAGATGCTTCTTTTATGATTGAAAGACCCTGTTGGACTTTGCTAATATAAAATATTGCAAGTGCGTTTCCCTTGTTTATTGGTGAGATGTACGGCTGGTGAGATGTACGGCAGGGGAGCTGTATGGCCTTGGTTGTAGTGAGGACTAAGCCCCAAGCCGAGGACTTGCCTTCTGCAGCAGTGTGGGGAAGGAGATGGTGGTGGTGGCATAGCACTAAGTTCATTCTGAGCTGGGGGCTGCCATCCAGTCTTTGCTCGGTGGAAGGACAAGCTGGATTGTGTGAAAATTCATCTGTGGACTGATGAGAACTACTTCTACTGGCTGATAATATCAATGCACCATCAATCTACAGGACATGTCACTCAGGGATATATATATAGAATTAAACCTGAAGGATAAAGTCAGTTGAAGAGGATGATATACACATCTCAGCTTAAATGTTATGAAGAGCCCAAGAAGGGCCTCGGCTGTTGAATTTATGAAAGCTCATACAAGTCATGCTAAAGCCATCGTTCCAATGCTGGTAATGGGCAATGGCCTGTACCTGCAGCTTACTATGTAATATCTTGATTCATCCCTAGAAAATATTTGGAAAGACTATCCATGACTGTTTGAAAGGAGACCATCTTACAATAATCCTGGAAATATTTATGTTATTTAACAACCTCATATTGTTCAGCGATCTCCCACACATAATCTTCCAATTCCACACTATTTTGTTTTGCTATTTCCATACTTCTTAAATATTATAAAATTTCTTATGTTGTGTGATGCTAGAAAATGATCAAACTGAGATATGGAAATCACAACTAACAGTGGTTGCCCAGTGCCCTCATCCCAAGATAGATAGCAAGGATGTCACAGGTTGATCTAGCAATAGGTGAATGACAATTATAGTACTACCTACTGTTATATCTCATCAAACTTCTACCAGCCTTGGGGAAGTGCCGCAGGATGAAACCCAGACAAATAAACTAAGTGATAAAGAAATGGTGTCTAGACTGAATTTATATTCATTTATGTTTATGAGAATAAGAAGTGATCCACTTCAGAGCTTTAAAATGTTCAAAAGTTTATTTATTTGAGGGGAATGATTGAAATATACAAAACTTCGAAGTGATGATTGGAGTAATTGTTTTACGCAGGGCATGGTTTAGACCTGGGACCCTCCCTCACAAAGGCAAATGGAATCAACCAATTTGTAAGTTCTAAAACTTACAGGATTGACTTTTGATCGGCAATGGTTACAAGATGAAGGGTGATAAATGGAAATTGACAAATTATGTAATTGATCTGAAGTAGAAGGTAGATGCCCTTTTCCAGTTCTTATTCCTGTATTATTTAAAGGAAGTAGTTCAATCTGGAAAAAGTAATATTTCACCACCAAATGCTGGATTCCTGACTCAATAGTTTCACCCTTCACAACCTCGTATAATTATCCTGCATCTTTAGAGCAGACATATACATTTTTTAATCATCCTCATTAGCTGGTACAATATATTGTTGTATTCCATAAAGCAATTTACTTTTGGAAGTATGTCAAATATTCATTGGTCACTAAGATGAGGGATATCAAAGCTGAGGAATGAAATAGTTGTTATGGTCAGTATCTATTTTCAGTTTAGATGAAGTATGACCTAATTATGACTGTATTTAAATATGGACTGATACTATTGAACATTAATATCAAACTTAAAAAATGCTGCTTCGTAAAATAACAGTTTACAAGTAATTTTCCTGGGGTCATATCCCTCTGAGAACAAGGTGAAGCGGAAGAGTCTTACAGGAATTAATGGTGTTGCTGAAACCCATTTCACTGAAGGTACTTATACTGGTGAGAGCCTTTTATCTCTTCAGTTTAGATTGCATTCAGATTTAAGTACCGAGGCTGAAAGGACAATGTGCCACTATTTCATAATATTGCCCTTCCACTTGACAGCAATAAAGATATCAGTTGATGACAAATAAATGATTAAACATCATGCAGTATTAATTACGTCATGCATTTGGCCATTACAGAATTCCAACTTTGTGATAAGAAAATGGAAGTTCAAAGTTCAAGGTAAATTTATCATCAAGGTATGTATATGTCACAATATACTACCTTGAAATTTATCTTTTTGCGGGTATTTACAGGAAAATTCAGTAAAACAATACAAGTTACTGGATGAAAAGTTATAAATAACAAAGACTGACATACAACTCATGTGCAATAGAAGACAGTGCAAATAATAAAAAATGGAAATAAATAATACTGAGAACATGAGTTGCAGAGTCCTTGAATTGAGTCTGTAGGTTGTGGAATCAATTTAGTGTTGAAGTGAGTGAAGCTATTCATGCTGGTTCAGGAGCCTGATCGTTATTGGGTATTAATTGTTCCTGAAGCTGGTCCTTGGACTCCTGTACCTATTGCTCGATGGTAGTGATAAGAGACCATGAACTGGATGGTTGATGCTGCTTTCTTGTGGTCGTGCTCCTTGTAAATTTGACCAATGATGGGTAGGGCTTTGCCTGCATCCACCACTTTTTATAGACTTTTCCATTCCTCAGCATTGGTGTTTCCAAACCTCTGTCTATAGAAGAGAATATCCTGACTGGTAATTTGCTAAAAATAATTTATATTATTTTATCCTTTTAGTTTTATAGTTATAATGATCATTTGCTAAAAGACTGTATAAATTAATTTATTATTTTCACCTTCTGTAGTGCATTGAGTTGGTGCAAGGTAAACAGTAGCTTATTTTAGGTTGTAAAGATGTACCCGCACTTTATGATCTCAACAAGTCACTGAGGTTTTCAGTTTATTCACTTAACAAAATATATTGGAGCAAACAAATGTTATTTACACTCTGGCATTTTACTGTGATGTCCACAGGAAGTATCCAGTTCAGACATACTGTACTTCACAATATTGATTGCACAACTATCTTTCAGTAAAACAGAAATGCAATTTACAAGGTATGCCTCAAGCAGGTACTGGCTACACATGTTTTGATATAAATTATTTCTATTAAGAAAATAAAATTGCCAAAAACACAGGATGTGACAATAGTCAAACAATACCCTGATGACTTTGGATAAAAATGTGTTGCAGCTAAGCAAGAAGTGGTCATTGCACTGTTTGTTTACTGTATATGTTTGAGATCCATACGGAATGAATTCTGCTGGTTGGATCAGACAGCAAACATACCAGACTAATACTCGCTGGCAATCTCCTGGTGAGCGGGCCTGATTCTGCTTGTTTTTGTGCTTAGAAGGGGTGTGATGAGAATACCAATCCATGGCTTCTGGTCATTACTTTAACCATCAAAATGTTCCTGGATTAACAGAACAAGTGAATTTCAAGTCAAGTCAAGTCAACTTTTATTGTCATTTCGACCATATCTGCTGGTACAGTGCATAGTAAAAATGAGACGACGTTTTCAGGACCATGGTGTTACATGACACAGTACAAAAAAATAGACTGAACTACGTAATAAAAAAAACATAGAAAGCTACACTAGACTACAGACCTACACTGGACTGCATAAAGTGCACAAAAACATTACAGGCATTACAATAAATAATAAACAGGACAGTAGGACAAGGTGTCAGTCCAGGTTTCGGGTATTGAGGAGTCTGATAGCTTGGGGGAAGAAGCTGTTACATAGTCTGGTCGTGAGAGCCCGAATGCTTCAGAGCCTTTTCCCAAATGGCAGGAGGGAGAAGAGTTTGTATGAGGGGTGTGTGGGGTCCTTCATAATGCCGTTTCCTTTGCGGATGCAGCGTGTAGTGTAAATGTCCGTGATGGCAGGAAGGGAGACCCCGATGATCTTCTCAGCTGACCTCACTATATTTGATAAAGGACAGAAATAAAAAAGAGAAAGGGGAATTACATATTTTCAGTAACTCAGCAAGTTCACTCTTACCTCAGCAACACACATGCAATGCTGAAGGAATTCAGCAGATCAGGCAACATCTATGGAAAAGAGTAAACTGTCGACATTTCAGGCCAAGGTCCTTCGGCAAGGCTCTCTTAGCTTATTTTGTTTACAGACTTGGGGTGAAAACTATATATATTCTGAAAATATAATTACTTAGAAGCATGTTTTTGGCCACTTGACACAGCCTGTTGTGTGAGTGACATTGATAAACGGTTCTTTTTTAATGCTCTGCCTGTTAAAAGCTTGTAACTTGCTTATTGCATACAAAATGTGAAGAGGTCGTACTTTTCTCCTGGCTCTGTGCAAGCTCAGTCAGAAAGCATATGGAATTGAGTAGCATTAGGGTAAAAATGGCATTGTTTAAAGCACTACAGTAATCCCAGTCCAATTCCACCCTGCAAAACCGAAGTGTGGCTCCACATTCTGAATGCCAGGTATTTCTGTGGGAACAACCTCTATCATTTTTGGGGAGTTTTTAATTGTTCCCTTCCATACCTTATGGCACATTGGGCATCATTTTTGCCATACCCCTAGCCTTTGTCTTTTTCTTTTATGAGGCCGAGTCGCTAGCTCGACGCTCAACCCAGCAGAGATGCAAGGTGTGCAAGGAGCTGGCCGGACTTGAACCTGGGACCACTCACCTCGGAGTTCGATGCTGATGTTACTACACCACCAGCTGGCAATCTGTATCATAGCTGGTAAAAAATGTCCACTGAGCTCGGATACTTAATTTGAGTCTGGCCCTCTTCCTTCTGTTACGTACCCCATAACTGGGTGTCAGACCAGCAAGACAGAAGTATCCGTTGGAGTCTGGTGGTACCAAAACTAAAGATGTTTATTAGTAAACTACACAATACAGTATCAAAAATGCAAATATACATATAAAACAAGTTAGCAGTAATAAACTTAAAAGTGTAGGAATAATAATAAGCAATAATAAACCAGCTCTATCGATGTCTAGGGGTAAATGAATTGTCATAGAAAAGTATAAAGTTCAGTTCAGTTCAGTTCATACGTGCTGAGGTAGTTATGGTATGTTGTAATCATTGGAGAGAGAGAGAGAGAGAGAGAGAGAGAGAGAGAGAGAGAGAGAGAGAGAGAGCGCGAGGTGTAACAGCCACAGCAGGCAAACCTTCTATTGCTTTCTGAATCCGTCGTATCGTTGTGGTCATTCAGTTATGACCCCTCTGTTCTTCAGCTAGACCATTCTTCTGTGGTGGACTCGTCACTCTGGCATGAGTGGACACACACACAAGTCCCCACCGACCCTGCTGTAACACTGTGAGCTTTATTGACCGATCTCCTGATTCGGTCTCCGAAACCCCCACCTTTCTGTGGGTTCACAACACTCAGTCAGTGTCCACTGGTGTGTCTGAAGGGTGTCTCCCCAGACCTGTCTTTTATCCCTACTAACGGGGTCTCAGTTAACCATCAACTCTGAATGACTGTGTCCATCAAATCAGGCCACTCCTGCTATCTCCTGAGGAATGTTAACGAGCAAAGTAAAGTCCTTGTAGTGAAAGATAAATAATCCAGGAAGAGTCAAAATACAATAAATCAACAGTCTCTCTCTCCCTCTTATCTGTAGCAGATGCTCTTGCCTGGGCTTCATCTCTCTCTCTCAGTAGCAGCATAGCAACAGCAATAGTTCATAGTTCTCGGGGGGGGGGGGAATGGTTAACTCTGCACCCCATTTTCCATCAAGTCTGTTCATCACTCATAACACCCCCATTCTTCCAGGAATTTTCACCAGGGTGAAAATTAACTAATAAAGCATATTACTGAATTACAGAGTTTAACAAAATACAGAAGTGGTCTTAACTACAAAAAAAAATACAGAGACACTTTCAAATTAACATCTGGATAAACAATCAGCAATTACATTATCACTCCCCTTTACATGTTGTATTTTAATATCAAATTCCTGTAACAACAGACTCCAACTTAATAACCTCCTTCCTCACTCCAAAATGTCCACCTAGGGGTATCTTATGAACCAGGTTCAAAATTCCGTTCCTTGACAACACTAAATCTGCTTTGTCTCCCTTACTTTCCTTAGCTCCACTATTCTCCGTTTTACCACCCTCTTTCACAGATACTGTCCCTTCCGAGATAAACTTCTCACGCCCCTCTTGGGCTCTATCTAACTTTGCCTTCCTCATCGATCTGTTGACCGGCTCAATGCAACCAGTCAGGATTGCTGTTTTCCCTTTTCTTGTCTCTTTCTTCGGAGCAAAGCACTTAGATGCTATGTGGCCTGCTTTCCCACAATTATAACACGTAAACCTAGGAACCTTCCTGCCAGCCTGTTTTTCCTCCTGCTTACCTTTTCCACTAGCTCCCAGCTTATTCTCTGCCTTAGCCTGTGGGCTTTCTATGCTGTCCCTACTGCCTCTCTGGTAGCTCTTATTTGAGGAAAACTTTGTCTTGTGGGTTAAGGCATACTCGTCTGCTAACTTGGCAGTTGCAGACAGAGTCTCTGTCTCCTTCTCATCCAAATATGTCTTCATACTCTCGGGGACAGAACTTTTAAATTGCTCAATGAGCATCATCTGTTGCAGCTTATCAAAATTTCCATTGACCCCTTTTGAGACACACTACCGATCCCAATATATTTGCATCTCACGGGCAAACTCTAAATACGTGTGGTTCCACGGCTTTCTCAAGTTCCAGAACTTCTGCCGGTATGCCTCTGGCACCAACTCGTAACTCCTCATTACAGCCCTTTTTACTTCCTCGTAATCCTTAGACTCATCCATGAACAATGCCGAATACACTTGCTGAGCCTTCCCCGTAAGTACGCTCTGTAACAGAACAGCCCATTTCCTCTTAGGCCAGTTCTGATTCACAGCCACTTTCTCAAAATGGAGGAAGTACTTATCGACATCCATCTCCTCGAATGGAGGTACCAACTGTATCTCCTGACCAATCTTGAACCCCTCATTTGGGTTTGCTGCCTGGTCTCTTCCCTGCAATGCCTTTAACCTCTCCATTTCTAGCTCACGCTGCCTCTCTTTCCTCCCTCTGCTTATCAGCTTCTGCTCTCTGCCTTTCAGCTTCTTCTCTCTGCCTTGCAGCTTCTATCTCCTTTATCTGGAGCTCATGCTCCCTTTCCTCCTTCTCTGCAGCCAACCTTAATCTTTCTATCTGTAACTGAACCTCACACTCAGCTGGTTTCCTCTCAGGGAACAGGTCCAATACATCCGACGTGAACACACCCTCGGATACGTAATACACAGCTATTGCTTTCTGTATTACCAACTTTCTCATTGATGATTTCACCGCCGAGAGATTTAATCGTTTTGCAACGCTCACCAATTCCACCTTCCTGACATCCTCTAATGCCCCCGAAGTCAGATCTTTTAAAAATCTGTCTATTTCCATCTCTGCTGGTTTCCTGTCTGGCTATCCGCACAACCAGATCAGATAAGAGACTTTTATCCCGATTCACTGGCCCCCCAATTTGATAATCAAATCCCGGAGACGAACCCCCAATTTGTTACGTACCCTGTAACTGGGTGTCAGACCAGCAAAGACAGAAGTATCCGTTGGAGTCTGGTGGTACCAAAACTAAAGATGTTTATTAGTAAACTACACAATACAGTATCAAAAATGCAAATATACATATAAAACCAGTTAGCAGTAATAAACCTGAAAGTGTAGGAATAATAATAAGCAATAATAAACAAGCTCTATCGATGTCTAGGGGTAAATGAATTGTCATAGAAAAGTATAAAG
The DNA here is from genome assembly GCF_048418815.1 of Hemitrygon akajei. NCBI lineage: Eukaryota > Metazoa > Chordata > Chondrichthyes > Myliobatiformes > Dasyatidae > Hemitrygon > Hemitrygon akajei. Next base: position 99,131,360 of record NC_133136.1, read on the forward strand.
TTTAGTTCATGTCATACGTGCTGAGGTAGTTATGGTTGTTGTGTTGTAATTGTTAGAGAGAGAGAGAGCGAGCGAGGTGTAACAGCCACAGCAGGCAAACCTTCTATTGCTTTCTGAATCCGTCGTATCGTTGTGGTCATTCAGTTATGACCCCTCTGTTCTTCAGCTAGACCATTCTTCTGTGGTGGACTCGTCACTCTGGCATGAGTGGACACACACACAAGTCCCCACCGACCCTGCTGTCACACAGTGAGCTTTATTGACCGATCTCCTGATTCGGTCTCCGAAACCCCCACCTTTCTGTGGGTTCACAACACTCAGTCAGTGTCCACTGGTGTGTCTGAAGGGTGTCTCCCCAGACCTGTCTTTTATCCCTACTAACGGGGTCTCAGCTACCCATCAACTCTGAATGACTGTGTCCATCAAATCAGGCCACTCCTGCTGTCTCCTGAGGAATGTTAACGAGCCAAGCAAAGTCCTTGTAGTGAAAGATAAATAATCCAGGAAGAGTCAAAATACAATAAATCAACAGTCTCTCTCTCCCTCTTATCTGTAGCAGATGTTCTTGCCTGGGCTTCATCTCTCTCTCTCAGTAGCAGCATAGCAACAGCAATAGTTCATAGTTCTCGGGGGGGGGGGAAGTGGTTACCTCTGCACCCCATTTTCCATCAGGTCTGTTCATCACTCATAACACTTCCAAAACCGAGTCTCCATCCCCTTCAAACCAGCCCTACACCAATCGCAGCAGCACAGAACTTATGATATCCAACAAGTCTTTTAATTATTACCAATTTCTTCTCGTCCCCTTCCCCATGCTCAAATTGCATGTAATCTGGTCTTTGTTCAATCAAATTGCTTAATCCTAAATATTTAAACAAGATTTTTGATCATAGAGACAGAAGAGGTTGAAGGTGCTGTAATATGGGGCAACATTGATGTTGATAATTCCATCTCTTATGCCTCACCCATCTCGCCACCTCACAGATGCTGCTCATGCCACTGTGTTCCTGCAATCCTTGTTGCTCAAAGGTTTTTGATCAGTCATGTAGGTGAAATAAATTGATAATATACCCTTCCTTTCTCATCCACAGACGTGGTCTGGTAATGAATTCACCAGATCCTCTGCAAAAGTTCCTAGCCCATTTTTCTTTTTGGTAGCACAAGTTTCAGATATGAAGCTTCATGTTTTCTGTTCCATCTGCAGTAATGGTATGTTGGTGAGGAGTAAAAGCTTTGTGGAACCTGCCGACTCTCATTTCTTGGAGACCATGGAATGTTCAAGTGACAACATGTAAAAGCCATGTAACAATGAGCTTTGACATCAAACGACAGTGTGCTGAGTCTTTGTGAATCTCAAGAAAACAAAGGCAGGAGGAGGCTACATGACGCTGATGCCTGCCCAAACCCCACGACCCCTAGCATTCAATAAAATTGTGCTTAAAGTGTGCTAACCACAGCTCATCGTCTTTGCCATGTCCTTGTAGATTTCAAATTCCCCAATCTTTCAATTATCTACCTGCACTTTAAATACTTGTAATGATCGAGCACCCACTGAGGTAAATAATTACACCATCTGGAGCAGGGAATCCTGGGGATTCATCACCATCTGTGAAAAGCAATTTCTATGTACCTCTATTTTAAATGTCTGACCTTTACCTTGATACTATGTCCTCTTGTTCGAGATCCTCCCACAAGTGAAATTATGGAAAACAATTCACAGGACTTTGTCCTGGACTTCTGCTTTCTTCCGTCAGCAAAGATATTCAATCAATATAAAAGATGAAGTAATTACTTTATCTTTTGGGCACCATTGTAGAGAATGTTTGTTTTCCCTGGGTGCTCTGGTTTCCTTCCCCGGTCCAAAAACATACTGGGTGGGTTAATTGTAAATGATCCTGTGATTGGGTTAAGGTTAAATCAGGGTTGTCAGGGGTTGCTGGGCCGGAAGCACCTATTCCGCGATGTATCTTTAGGTAAAATAAATAATTACAATTTCATTAAATATTAAGTTGCTTTTGGATGAATAAGATGTTTCAGGGACATCTAATTTTGGAATGGATTAGATGAATACGTTATTGCTTCAACTTTTGAATGTAGGTTTAAATGTTATATTTAGGAAAAGCAAGACTCCCCCTGCCCTCCCAGGAGGTCATGAAAGATTCTACAGCACTGTTCAAAAAAAGAGCAAGGGAACTCTCCTGGTGTCAGGCTTATATTTATTTTTCAGTCAAAAGATAAATCAAATAAACTAGTCATTTATTTAATTTATGGTTGTGGAACCTTGCTGAGTGCAAATTTGCTGCCAAGATTTCTTTCTTTATCGAGAAAGAGACTGTTGTTTAAATCCACTGTGGCTTCAGTTTAATTATTCACCATAAGCCACAATGCCCACAAGTGTCATAACTACCCGTATCGCCCCAGCACAGGATTTCATGTGATAAACACTGTGACGCATAAAGTCAGGAATAACAAGCAGTCAGCAGTTCAGGCTGCATTTGTGGGGGGGACTTTTGGGTTGACACCTTGCATCGGGACTGAGAGTGGAGAGGTGAGATGGCCAGTGGAGAGGAGGAGGGGAGTGATGAGACAGGAGGCTGAGGTAAATAATGGATAGGAGGGCTGTGAGATGACAGGCAGATTAGGCTAGGTAGGGGAGGAGATGGGTGACGGTGGCAGCAGAATGATGGATGGAAGCAAACAGAGAGAATGGAAGGAGGAAAAGGAAACAAAAGACAGATGGAGCAACATAGGGGAAGACAGATTGGAAACAGTTACTGAAGGGAGGTTGGCAGGAACACGAAGGACTACCAATGTTAGAATCTGATAAGTAAAGAGGTAGAATGGAATTCATAACGGGAGAGGTGAATGGCAGATGGAGCCAGAAACAGATGAGGAGATATGGTTGAAAGGGGGGGGGGGGGTGGTTCCTGTGGGTCAACTGGCATGCGGTAGATGGATGGAGCCAGGTGGGGGAAGGGGACTGGGGTTTGTGAGAGAAAGGGGACAAGAATGGAAGACCGAAGAAGGATCGGGGGGTGGGGAGTGTGTCTCCAGGATACATAAAATGTTTGACTCTCTCACTTTATTCTTAACCATATTGCTTCTATTTTCTCTCCAATCAACGTATTTATGTCGCCGATCTTTTGAAGAATTAATTAGTACCAAGTTACAATTTGGGAGCGTCTTCCACACATCTTGTAAACAATGTATTTCATCTAACCACTAGCTTAATTTGAGGCTTGCTAATCTTAAATATGTATACTGATTTACTGTCTAAGTCAAGTAGCTTGCCTAACACAGACCTACGGTATATTAAGTTTCTCTTTTTGATCTTCCTTTCACTGATAAAATTAATTCATCTTTCTCAATCTTCCTGCTTTTGTCTCAAAAATAAAACCTAAAGTGTATATCAAGGGAATGTTCAAAATGTTAAGTGATCTATATTGTTATTGTTGGCCCAATCCCATGTGGCCTTTGCATCAGTGACAGATCAGTTGGTACAAGCTTATAGGCTTTTTGGCTCATCCCACTCCAGAGTCTGAACTCCAGTGCATATTGACCACTGGAGACACTATGGACGCTGGCTGGAAGATGGAGTAACAAACAGAAGATTGCAGCAACTCAGTGGGTTGAGCAGCATCTTTTGGAGGAGGGAGGAACTGTCAAAGTTTTGGATTGAGACCCTGTAACACACCATTATGCTACTAGCTGCCTGTTGGATGAGATGTTAGCCTGTGGTGCACTGCTCTTTTTTTGCAGAAAAGGCCAGGTTGGCATTTCAAGTCATTTCTGTTCATCGCACATAACCAAAACCTGATTTTATTTAGGATCTACATGAAGATAAGATCTACTATTCCGCACAGCTTTGTGAGCTGAAGGGCCTGTATTGTGCTGTAGGTTTTCTATGTTTCTAATATTTATTCTGTTCAAATTACTACTGAGTAATAACAGTGCTGGTTTCTCTCTTATGTAATGAATTCTGACTGGTACATTTATGAGAGTACTGTATAATTTTCTGAAATCCTCTTTAAGTCTTGCACAGTTCTGCAAATTCATTAAGAGTCTGGGTTCTTGACTTGCTTTAAAGTGGTCACGAAATTAAAACCTCTTTTACAAAGTATACTTATTAAGGTTAGAGTTGCTCTTATCTGCTTGACAGTTTTCTCTCTCTCTCTCTCTCTCTCTCTCTCTCTCTCTCTCTCTCTCTCTCTCTCTCTCTCTCTCTCTCCCCTTTGTAAGTTGTGTTTGGTACTCTTTTACCCTACAATAAATATTCACCCATTTCTTCATTTGCAATGTGATGAAACTCTTTTCCTAGCGCATCATTCTCCGCAGCCACCACCATCTATAATGAGATACTACCACCAAGGACATCTTTGCCCCTGCCCCACACCCACCCTTTCTCAGTTTTCTGTAGGGATTGCTCTCTACATGATAACACCCTTGTCTATCTATCCCTCCCCACCAGTCTCTTTCAGGACACTTATCTCTATGAGCAGGACAAGTGTTATACCTGCCTTTATACTTTCTCCCTCGCCACCAGTCTGGTCTCCAAACGGTCCTTCCAGGTGTGGGGTGATGTAGATTTGAGGAACTGCTTTAACAAGCTCCGTCACTTCATCGGCCACAAAAGGCCGAATTTCCAGTGGCCAGCAATTTCAGTTTGAATTCCCTTTCCCATTCCAATTGTCAGTCCATTCCTCCACTGCCACGATTAGGCCACAGCCAGGTTGGAGAAGCAGCACACACAAAACGCTGGAGGAACTCAGCAGACCAGGCAGCATCTATGGAGAGGAATAAACAGTCGATGTTTCAGGCCGAGACCCTTCTTCAGGCCTGGAAAGGAAGGGGAGAAATCAGAATAAGAAGGTGATGGGAGGGGAGGAAGAAGTACAAGATGGCCGGTGATAGGTGAAACCAAGAGAGGGTCAGGGGTGAAATAAAGAGCTGGGAAGTTGATAGATGAAAGAGATAAAGGGATGGAGAAGGGTATAGAAGACCATGGAAGAACAGAAAGGGGGAGGAGCACTAGAGAGTGGTGATGGATAGGTAAGGTGAGAGAGGGAAATGGGGAATGGTAAAGGTGGGGGGGGCTATTACTGGAATTCAAGAAATTGATGTTCATGCCATCTCCAACCTGAGTGTAGCCTCTTCGCAGGAGTAGAGGAGGCAAGGGACTGACATGTCGAAATGGGAATGGGTGGCCACCGGGAGATCCCGCTTTGTGTGGAGGATGGAGTGTAGGTGCTCAGTCAAGCGGTCAGTCAGTCTACATTGGGTCTCACCAATATACAGGAGGCCACAATGGGAGCACCAGATATAGTACATGACCCCAATGTCTGACTCGCAGCTGAAGTGTCGTCTCACCTGGAAAGTCTGTTTGGGGCCTTGAGTGGTAACCTTCTCTACTGCCCCAATGAGGCCACACTCAGGTTGGAGGAACAACACCTTATATTCCATTTGGGTAGCCTCCAATATGATGGCATGAACATCGATTTCTTAAACTTTCAGTAATGGCTCCCATCCCCACCCCCCTTCACCATTCCCCATTCCTGTTTCCCTCTCTCACCTTATCTCCTTACCTCCCTCTGGTGTTCCTCCCCTTCCCTTTTGTCCATGGTGTTCTGTCCTCTTCTATCAGATTTCCTCTTCTGCAACCCCTTATCTCTTTCACCAATCAACTTCCCAGCTCTTTAACTCACCCCATCTCCAGCCACCTTGTACTTCTTCCTCCCCTTCCCCTCCCTTCTTAGTCTGACTTCTCTTTGTTTTCAGTTCTGATTAAAGGTCTCAGCCCAAAATATCAACTGTATACTCTTCTCCATAGATGCTGCCTGGCCTGCAGAGTTCCTCCAGCATTTTGCTTTAGATCTCCAGCATCTGCAGATTTTCTCATGATTGTGATACTGTGGTGACCCACATTCTGCGCAGGCGAACCGGCTCACAAATAGCCAGCGCGCGGGAGAAGACTTTGGTAATACACCTCTGATGTCATTTCCGCCCGGAGAGGGCGGGCGCTAGGGATTAAATGCAAGTGCCGTGAAGTTTGAATAAACTAGTCTCGAAACGACTTACCGACTGCGTGTCGTTGTCTCTAGCTTGTATGTAGTACATCGCTACATTGGTGACCCCGACGGTCCAAACGGGATTTGGACCAAAGATGACCGACTCTTCATTTGTTCACGGAGTTTCGCTAAAACTGCCTACTTTCTGGATGCTGTGACCGCTTGTGTGGTTTAGCCAAGCAGAAGCCCAGTTCCAGATTTGGCAGGTATCTTCTGATTCCACGCGTTACTACCATGTGGTGAGCACCCTGGACCAGGAGATGGCCACCCAGGTTGCGGATTTCATACAGTCGCCCTCGGAAGAAGGCAAATATGAAGCATTCAAAGCGCTGCTCATTGGGATCTTTGGCCTCTCACAGCGTAAGCGAGGTGCCCGCCAGCTTCACCTGGACGGTTTGGGAGACAGGCTGCTGTCAGCATTGATGAACGAGATGCTGGTCCTGGCTGACGGACAAGCCCTGCCTCATGTTCGAGCAAGCGTTCCTAGAGCGACTGCCCGAGGACATACATCTGCTGCTGGCCGACGCAGATTTCAGCGACCCCCGGAAGGTGGCGGCCTGGGCAGACGTGCTGTGGAAAGCCAAGAGGGAGAGCGTGGCGTCCGTCGGTCAGATTGCCATGCGCCCAACAGCAGACCAGACCAGGCCCAGCAGGGGAGCGCACACAACACAGAGGCAGGAGTGAGGAGGCCAATGAACTGTGGTGTTTCTACCACCAGCAGTGGGGCACAGAAGCCCGCCGTTGTCGCCCGCCCTGCAAGGGCCAGGGCCAGGGCCAGGGCCAGCTGCCACTAATGACTATGGCGGCTGGCCACCAGGACAGCCTCTTGTATGTCTGGGACAAACAGTTAGGACGCTGCTTCTTGGTCAACACCGGAGCGGAAATCAGCGTCTTGCCCCCGACGGGGTACGACACCTGCAACAGGAAGCCAGGACCCACCCTGAGGGCCGCAAACGGCAGCACGATACGGACCTACGGCACCCGCGCAGTGCAGCTGCAGTTCGGTGCCAGCTGGTTCACGTGGGACTTCACACTGGCCGCGGTGGCCCAACCACTCCTGGGGGCGGACTTCTTGCGAGCTCACAGCATGCTGGTCGACTTGCAAGGGAAAAGACTGGTACATGCCGAGACTTTCCAGGCGTTCTCCCTGGGTGAAGCCAAGTTGCTGGCCCCACACCTGGACTCCATCACGCTGTCGGACAACGAATTCACCAGAATCCTGGCGGACTTTCCATCGATTCTGGCACCGCAGTTCACGGCAGCCATGCCCAGACATGGGGTACAGCACCACATCCCGACCCAGGGACCACCCCTCCACGCCCATGCACGAAGGCTCCCCCCGGAAAAGCTCCACCTGGCGAAGGAGGAGTTCAAGAGGATGGAGGAATTGGGGATCGTACGGAGGTCCGACAGGTCATGGACCTCCCCCCTGCACACGGTGCCCAAAGCAGCCGGGGGTTGGAGACCATGCGGCGACTACCGCAGACTGAACGAGGCTACAACTCCAGACCGCTACCCCGTGCCGCACATACAGGACTTTGCAGCAAACCTGCACGGGGCAAGAATATTTTCCAAAGTAGACCTCGTCCGGGGATACCATCAAATCCCGGTGCACCCTGAAGACATCCCCAAAACAGCACTCATCGCCCCGTTTGGCCTGTTCGAGTTCCTCCGAATGCCGTTCGGCCTGAAGAATGCCGCACAGACGTTCCAGCGGCTAATGGATGCGGTGGGACGCGACCTGGACTTTGCGTTCATCTATTTGGACGACATCCTCATAGCCAGCAGTAGTCACCAGGAGCATCTGTCCCACCTCCGCCAGCTCTACTCCCGCCTGAGTGATTTCGGCCTCATGATCAACCCGGCCAAATGCCAGTTCGGTCTCGATACCATCGACTTCCTGGGCCACAGGATTACCAAAGACGGGGCAACACCTCTGTCCACCAAGGTAGACGCGATCCACCACTTTGCCCAGCCCAACATGGTCAAAGGCCTGCAGGAGTTCGTTGGTATGGTGAACTTCTACCACCGTTTCCTCCCCTCAGCAGCCCGTATCATGCGCCCTTTGTACACTCTCATGTCGGGTAAAGGCAAGGACATTACTTGGGACGAGGAGGCCGCGGCCGCTTTCGTTAAAGCCAAGGAAGCCTTGGCAGATGCCGCGATGCTGGTGCACCCCAGAACGGACGTTCCGACCGCACTCACGGTGAACGCATCTGACACAGCAGTCGGCGGGGTGCTGGAGCAGCTCATCGAGGGGCACTGGCAACCCCTAGCGTTCTTCAGCAAGCACCTACGACCACCCGAACTCAAGTACAGTGCTTTCGACCGGGAGCTGTTGGCACTGTATCTGGCAATCCAGCATTTCAGGTACTTCTTAGAAGGCAGGCCGTTCACCGCGTTCACGGACCACAAACCATTGACCTTCGCGTTCACGAAGGTGCCCGATCCCTGGTCGGCTAGCCAGCAGCGACATCTGTCCTACATCTCCGAGTACACGACGGACATCCAGCATGTCTCGGGAAAGGACAATGTCGTGGCGGACGCACCCTCCAGACTAGCTGTCCAAGCCCTGTCCCTGGGGGTGGACCATGCAGCACTGGTGGAGGCACAGCAGGTAGACGACGAGATGCCCAGTTACAGGACCGCAGTCTCGGGTTTGCAGCTGCAAGACTTTCTCGTAGGCCCAGGTGATAGGACCCTCCTGTGCGACATGGCTACCGGCCAACCTCGCCCCATCGTCCCGGCAGCCTGGAGGCGGCGAGTTTTCAACTCCATACACGGTTTGGGGCACCCATCTATCAGGACAACCGTCCAGCTGGTCTCCAGCAAGTTCGCGTGGCACGGACTTCGCAAACAGGTCAGTGAATGGGCCAGAACGTGCGCGCAGTGCCAAACAGCCAAGGTGCAGCGGCACACTAAAGCCCCGCCGCAGCAGTTCGAACCCACCCCCCGGAGGTTCGACCACATTCATGTGGATATCGTGGGCCCCCTACCAGTGTCCCGAGGAGCGCAGTACCTCCTCACTATGGTAGACCGGTTCACGAGGTGGCCAGAGGTGGTCCCGCTCACCAACACATCTGCCGATTCCTTCGCCCGAGCAGTGATTGCAACCTGGGTAGCTCGCTTCGGGGTACCGGCCCACATTACCTCCGACAGAGGCACCTCCAGTTCACCTCCAGCCTGTTGGGAATGCAGCTACACCACACAACTGCCTACCACCCACAGTCAAACGGACTAGTGGAACGCTTCCACTGTCACTTGAAGTCGGCTCTCATGGCCCACCTCAAGGGGCCTAACTGGGTGGACGAGCTTCCCTGGGTCCTGCTTGGAATTCACACAGCGCCCAAAGAGGATCTGCACGCCTCGTCGGCCGAGTTGGTGTACAGCGCACCCCTGGCCATCCCAGGAGAGTTCATACCAGCCCCAAGAGGGCAAGAGGAAGAACCCGCAGCAGTCCTGGACAGGCTACACGAAAGGCTCGGCAACCTGGCCCCCGTGCCGACTTCACAGCACGGACGGACCCTGACCCATGTACCTAAAGACCTGCAGGACTGTAAGTTTGTGTTTGTACGAAGGGGCGGACACCGGGCACCGCTACAGCGGCCGTACGAGGGGCCGTTCAAGGTGATCAACAACAACGGGTCCACGTACGTTCTGGACATTGGGGGGAAAGAGGAGGTTTTCACAGTGGACCGACTCAAACCAGCCCATGTGGACTTGGTGCAGCCGGTCGAGGTTCAGGCACCGCGGCGTAGAGGCAGACCTCCCAAACAGAGGCTGATCCAGACTGTGGACATTGGGGGGTGTATCACCGGTTCTGGGGGGGGGGGTGGTTTATGTGGCGACCCACTTTCTGCGCAGGCGAACCAGCTCACAAATAGCCAGCGTGCGGGGAGAGACTTTGGTAATGCACCTCTGACATCATTTCCGCCTGGGCTAGGGATTAAATGCCAGCGCCGTGAAGTTTGAATAAACTAGTCTCGAAACGACTTACCGACTGCGTGTCGTCTCTAGCTCTGTATGTAGTACATTGCTACAATACCTCATTCCATCTGTGTAGCCTCCAACCTACATAGGGAAGAACATCAATTTCTCTAATTTCTGGTAATTTCTCCTGCAAATCTCTGTTTTTCAATTCCCCATTCTGATTCCCCTCTCACCCCTGTGCCTCTCCTAACACATCCATCACATCCCTCTGGTTTCCCTCCTCGTTCTCTTTCATCCATGGTCCTATCAGATTTCTTCTTCTTCAGCCTTTCACCTCTTCCACTTCTCCCCACACCTTTTTATTTCATCCCCCTTCACCTATCCACCCACCTTGCCCCTCACCTGGTGTCTCCGATCACCTGTCAGCTTTTGTACTCTTCCCTCTCCCTTCTTATTCCGGGTTCGTCTCCCTTCCTTTCCAGCCCTGATAGAGACCAAAATGTTGACTGTTTATTTTCCTCCATAGATGCTGCCTGACTTGCTGAGTTCTTCCCGCATTTTGTGTGTGTGTTGCTCAAGATTTCCAGCATCTGCAGAATCTCTTTTTCTTTTTATTTTCTGAAACAGATCTATGTTAATTCAAACTCTGATTCTAACTTTCCAGTAGGTGAATGCCTAAATTAAGGTTCAAGAAAAAGTACTTTAGTTCACAAACACACCTAGCAAAATCACTCAACAATAATTTATTTGATTTTATTTACTTGTTCTCTTTTGCCAAATCATTTGATGACAAAGAAATCCTCATAATTTAAACCAGAGGTTCCCATCTGGGATCTGTGAATCCCTTGGTAAATGATATGGGACTATGGCAGAAAACAGATTGGAACCCTTCTTCTAAACCAAACAGATTGAAATTATAGAGTTTCTGTTTCTAATATTTATTTTTTCATGTCTGTTACTTTCAAACCTTTACTCTATCGTACTACAGGCAAGCAGAATCTGCGAATGCTAGAAACCCAAAATAAAACAGAACAAGCTAGAAAATCTCCACATCCATGGGGAGAACGGGTGGAGGACCCTTGCAATGTTATGCCAATGATGCAAAACAATAGTTCTGTTTCTTTCCTCACATGCTCTCTGACATACTGATTGTTTCTAGAACTTTCTGTTTTTGGTACAGCTGTACTTTTGTGACCTTGTCCAGTAGGTTTACATTAATTGACAGAGTGACCAAATGTACAAAAGACTGCTACTGGATTCTGACTAAAACAAATCCACTTCAAAATGGATACCAGTCTACATGGTCCTTGTAACCTTAGCTGTGTTGATTGAGGGTGGGCCGGGGAGAAATATCTAGTGGGTCTGATGTGGCTCAGGGGCTGTATGCTGTGTACCCTCTGCATTAACCCAAACCTGAGTGTGCACTCACTTGTAGACATTAAAGGATTTGATGGCAAATTCTTGAAAGTGAACAGAAGTTATCCATGACTTATGGTCAGAACTTACCTCTTGATCAGAAACGTTATCTGTACATTGTCATCTCTCCTTTGAATTCGTTTCTTTGATCACAGTTTTAAGATTTTGGAGCTGGATTTATTGCATACCATTGTTGTGTTGTTGCTTGGACTTGTTAGACAGTGCGCATTGTGAGCGATTGAATTGAGTGTTTTCATTGTTGTTGCAAGACCCTGTTGGAGATTGGTAATATAGAACATTGCAAATCTGGTTCACTGGCGAGACCAAAAGCAGGGCAGTTACGATGCCTCGGTTGTGATGAAGACTGGGCTTTGGCCGTGGTGATGCCTGTGGCAGGTGTCTCGGAGAGGAGACTCTGAGGCGGTGTGGATCTGCTCTGGGTTGGAGGCTGGTCCCTCCTGTCATTACTGCTCTCCAGTATTTGCTCAGTGCTGCCCTCTAGTGTTTTGTGGAAGAACAAACGACCGGGATACCTTACCATGCCATGTCAATCATGCCACGCAAGGGCTTGGGCTACATTACTTCTTTACTTCGTGACTGTATATTTTTCGGAAATCATAACCATATGTTTCTGTTTTCTGCTATGTGCTGTGTGCTGTAATTCATTGTGCACCTTGGCTCCAGAGGAATATTGTTTTGTTTGGCTGTATTCAAATATGGTTTAATAATAATTGAACTTCAAAGTGTCAACCATTTGAGGTAGAGGTGAAGTTTTTTGTAATCTTTCTGAAGCCTACAGATTTTTGGAACTCTCTTCCTCAAAGTATATGCAAGTATATGCAACCTGGAATATTTTTCAGGTCAAGGGAAGTAGACACTTGATAAGCAAGGGACTCTAAGGTACCACAGATAGACAGGAATGTGGAGTTCGATTTGCAGTTAGATCTGCTATAATCATATTAAATGATGCAGCAAGCTCTCAGGGCTAAGTGACCTACCTCTGCCACTAATTGGTATAATGCTTTTGGAGCATGCTATGTACATGCTGTATCAACTGTCCTGTGTCCCTCATTGGAGCAATGATAACAACTCATACTTCATTGGTCGTAAAGTTCTGGTGTCATGAAATACACTGTATACAGGGTTTCCCTGGGTTATAAATGGCACGACTTACATAAATTTGACGTTACCCAAGTTCACACATTCTTCAAACCAGTAATAAAATATTTCATGCTATTTATTAATTACAAGATGTGGCATAAATATTCTAACTATGAGTAGTGTTAGAATGATTATTCATTGAAATAAAAGAAACATAGCAAGTGTTTATAGAACTACTGTTCTCTCTAAGCTGCGGGGGTGTGTGGCCATGCAGAAACTGAAATGCTCCCATGCACGGGATCTTTGTTGCCACATAGCTGGAATTTTATTTTACATAATATTAATACAGTTTTTAAATAGCACTAAAATAATTTTGAAATTATATATAATATAATTGTGTAATACCATTATTAATTATGCATTAATGAATATAATCCATAACTGTTCTAAATAGGAAACATACCATAACCATTACTTTGAAACATTTTAGAGCTTCAATGTATTTCATTGTCAGTGTTTCAAATTACAATACTGTTGCAAATTGTAACGGTAATCACAGAATGGAAGTTAGTAGCTCATTGTTAATAAGTCACTGATCCCCAGAATGCTGCCACTGATTAATGTGTCGTGCAGTTTACAGGACTTGTAAAAAAATTACTGCTCAGAGCAATGGTTGGTCTGCATGGTTTTGAAAGATAAATTGCAAGAACATTGTATATAGTAATTAAATATAGGTTACTATATAGAAAACAGATGCTTCTGACTTGGAGAGAAATTGGCTTATGGACAGCTTTCAGAGTTATGTAGAGAATATTTACATAACACAGGGATACCTGTATCGGTAGCCCTTTCTTTATTTCTTTCTCTTTATTAATGTGGTAGTTCAAGCACTCAGTGGTAAGAGAAAGAATTAAAATCTTAGGGAGTCATCACAAACATGGACTTCCAATAGATGGAAAGCATTACAAATACCACCAACAGAAAGCTTGTAAGCAAGCTATCGAATTTAAATACTAATCTATCTGGGAAAGGTTGGTTTCTCTGTAGGGACAAGATTGCAGATAAGCAACCACAAAATCTTTCCAGTAGTGTTAATATGTTTGGACTGGAATGCTAAAAATAAAAATGAATCAGGAGTAGCAGGTATATATTCCAATGGGAGTAATCCTGTGGCGGCTACCTACCTCCACTTAAAAGCTATTCTAAGGTTAAATCTCACTGCTAAATTACAACAAACTTTGAAGTCTTGGTTTGCAGTTTTCAGAAAGAAGTGGGGATAGAATTCCTGTGAGTGTTTTGATCATAGTATGTGTTCATGTCCAAACTTTATGCCAGTTAGCATTTCTTTTTGTATAGGAAAAATATTTTAAGATGTAAATGCAGTGGGAGATAAAGCTACTGCTTGGAAGCATACAAATTCACACCAGATTTCTGTTGATGAAAACCATAAATTAGTTTTACAACGTGGAAAATTAATGAAAATTGAAGATGTGCCTTATACAGAGTTTTACTGCTGATTTCATGACTAAAAATTACAAAAGTGGTGAGAATAGTATCACTTAAATGTGATGACTTCATGTTTACTATGAGTAAACCAACTAACTCTAAACTCTAATTTCCTCTGTAGTAATTAGATTGTCGATTCAGTGTTGCAAGTTGTAGGGTGGTGGTGTGTTGGAAATTATTTGAATTACAAACTAGAAGCTGGGTGGATAGACCAGAGGGTTCTTTTGGCATAAAGGCTACAGATTTTTTTTGTAGGGCCCCAGATCATCAGAAGTACCACCCAAATATAACCATATAACAATTACAGCACGGAAACAGGCCATCTCGGCCCTTCTAGTCCGTGCCGAACGCTTACTTTCACCTAGTCCCACTAGCCTGCACTCAGCCCATAACCCTCCATTCCTTTCCTGTCCATATACCTATCCAATTTTACTTTAAATGACAATACCGAACCTGCCTCTACCACTTCTACTGGAAGCTCATTCCACACAGCTACCACTCTGTGAGTGAAGAAATTCCTCCTCGTGTTACCCTTAAACTTTTGCTCCCCTAACTCTCAACTCATGCCCTCTTGTTTGAATCTCCCCTATTCTCAATGGCTTTTCCATTGTCCATGGAATTGATTGAAACATTTACTGTGCAGAACTCTCTCTCTCTCTCTCTCTCTCTCACTCCCTCCCTCCCTCCCTCCCTGCCCCCCCCCCCCCACCAGGAGAACTGATAGGATGGGTGGTTGGAAACTATCTCGTCTGGCTAGGGACACTCAGGTAGTGACCTCGTCTAAAAATTACATGCAGGCTTTTCCAGAATTAAATTAGAAAACAAATGCAAAATGTGCTAGTGGTTCACATTCACTTGTGCAAGTACCGTAGATGTCGGATTATAAGCCGCTACTTTTTTCCCACATTTTGAACAGCTTTGAACACTGCGGCCTTTACTACGGTGCGGCTAATGCATGATTTTTTTCATGCCGCCAAAAACATTTTGCCTCGTAACAGTAGACCAATAAAATTGATGAGTAGTTCACAGAGGTCCAATGAAATTGTACGATAAATCAAGCGCACTTTCACAATTAAATTATTGTAAATCAGTCATTTGTACTCACCCTCATCAACATGGAAAACACTCGAAGAAAAGCATTGTGCTGCCTTTATGGCAGTTATTTAGTTTATAATATTTTCGCTTAGTAATTCATTTTCTAGTTAAAGTTAGAAGTGTTTTAACTATATTTGTTTTCTGTACTACATCGCGGGATGCTATGATGTCACACCCGGTTTCGCCGCGTCTTGTGGGAAAAATGCCAGTTTGCGATAAACGGGAAGGGGGGGGGGAGCGGCATTACGCGAGCGGCATTGGATCTGAGCGAACGCTGCTTTTAAGTTAAAGGCGATCAATAACTTTTCCTGGTAGGCTGCAGTATATATTTTTTTTACCAGTCGTTAGGAGATATTGGAATGTTGTTCAGTAAAAAAGTATACGCAACGTATATTTAAAAGTAGCCGCGTTACAGGCACGGTTCGAAAAAAAGCATTTGCAATATGTATTTGTTTATGTTACCATATGGATTTAATTAAAAGTTAAAAAATCCTCACGTGTAATATCTTTCTGTGTAAATATCTCATATTACAACGTGGGACACCTGCGGCTGAAAATCCGGTGTGGCCTAAAATCCGGTGCGGCCTGTACAAGTAAAAAATTGATTTTCTTTCTAAAATTAGAGCCAGCGACTTTTAATCAGGTGCGCTCTGTAGTCCGGAATCTACGGTAAGTGACAGTTGATGCAAAAGATCTTGTCAATTTTAACCAAGAGGAAAGAGATGGGCATACTGCGTTAGCTCTGAGATCAATAATGGTCACATTGAGTGGTGGAACAAGTACAGCAGCTATCTGATTTATTCCTAATCCTGTGTTTCTCTGTATCGGCTCTATAACTACAACTAAAGCCATTCCATGTGTAATGCAGGCACAGGTCAGAAGCAAGCAGACAAAATACTGGAAAATTAAAACAACTTAAGGGAAAATATTGAATGAACAAATCAGATGTGATCCTGCAAGATAATACCTTTGCTTAGTAATGTCCCTCAACTTGAATTGCTACTCTGTCCTTTGACTGTTGCTCTCACTAGCTGTATATCTACAGCAGTTTAAATTTCTACTTCAGACTTTCAGAATTTATAAAATTTGTTTCATCCTGATAAATTCAGGATATTTTTAATTATTGAGATTCCTTGTGATTAAATTAACCATCGTTTCACATAAGCCCTAATTTCCCTAAACATATGGGGAAGAGAAGTGATTCACAAACAAAACACAGAAAAATGGAATTCTTTCAAAAGGATGCAATATCAAAGATATCTGATTCTTCAAAAAAGATCTGTCTGGAGTCCTCTATAACTGACTTCAAAGAGTAAATAACCCAGAAGAAAATCTTTGTGGGAAACTTATAATTTCTTAGAATGCTTTATTGTCAGTGAACGTATCAAGGTGAAATTACCAAGAAAAGCTGCTTTTGAAATTCACAACCAAGTATATTGTTGACTTTCTAGACATACAGTAGCATCTCTGTGAGAATTTGTACAATATCCTTGTTTAGTAAGATTGTGGTTCAAGGTCAGATAACAGAGAATTTTGTCCAGAATTTGATCAATTTGGGTGGATTTGTTGCAGATCAGATTAATTTTAAGATATTATTTAGCTTGGAGGCACAATAACTCAAACTTATGTCACTGGTTTAATCTGTCTCAATCTGCTCGTAGCTTGGAATCAATTTAAATTGATTATACTAACAGTATTGAAGGCTTCACAACAGCAGTTTTCCATAATTCTACTTCAATTAGCCTTGTTTCATAAATGCATTCAGGAATATATGATAATTTAGGAGGATGCACATAAAAGTGACCCAAGATATTTGTCTGAGTGAAGAGCTTTTACACACCACTTGGCTTTCTAGCATACTAAGTATCAGGATAATTGCCTTAAAGAAATGGAATCAAGATTATGATATTTCTTTATTCATAAAGAGAACATTTTGAATTCCTTGAAAGTGTTATCACAGGTAGATAGGGGTCGTAAAGAAAGCTTTTGGCACATTGACCTTCGTATATCAAAGTACTGAGTACAGGAATTGGGATGTTATGTTGAAATTGTATAAGAAGTTGGTAAAGTCAGATTTGGAGGATTGTGTGCAGTTCTGGTCATTTACTAATAGGAAAGATATCAATAGTGCTGAGAAAATTTTACAAGGATGTTGTTGGGACTTGAGGACCTGAGTTACTGGGAAATGTTGGAAAACATTAGGACTTTGTTCCCTTGATCATAGGAGAATTGGGAAGATTTGATAGAGGTATACAAGATTATGTGGGGTATATATATAGAGAGAGAGACAGAGAGAGAGAGAAAGAGAAAAAAAAACATACTTTGATCCTGATTATAGGATGATCCACTGAGGTTGGGTAAGACCATGACTCGAGGTTATGGATTAAGGGTGGAAGGTGAACTATTTAAGGGAGAGCATCTTCACTCAGGGTGGTTATAGCGCTTGATGAACTGCCTGCAGAAGTGGTAAATGCAGGTTTGATTTCAACATTTAAGTGAAATTTGGATAAATACATGAATGGGAGGAGTGTAAAGGGTTGCAGTCCAGGTGGGGATTGATTTTGGCACTGACTAAATGGAATGAAATGGTGTGTGTGTGTGTGTGTGTGTGTGTGTGTGTGTGTGTGTGTGTGTGTGTGTGTGTGTGTGTGTGTGTGTGTGTGTGTGTGTGTGTGTGTGTGTGTGTGTGTGTGTGTGTGTGTGTGTGGTATTCACGTGCAGTAGGTTAATTCTTAATAACAGGTCAGAACGGCTAGTAATCTGAAGTTCTGTATCAAACTTTGCCCTTTCTGCAACACAAGCAAACTGATGTATCTATTAAAATAACTGCAAAGAATGTTTGATTATCTTAAATAGATAAAAATTTGCATTTGACAGCAAAAATCCAGGTTGGAAAAATTAGTGATTAAAATCAGCTGTTAACTGCTTTTCCCCGATATCGGTAGCAACAACACTTAAAGCTGAGTTAAATGTTGGTTTTCCTTTTACACAGCATTCAAATCTTCTTCCTTGGTATGTTGTAGGGAAAAACTGTGGGCTTTAATTCAGGGATCCTTCGAGAAGAAGACGCTAAGCATGTAATCCAAGTGTGGAATAGGTTGTTTTCTCTGTATCTGTGCATGTTTTTATTGTGATTCAGTTGGACAGCAGTGTCAAGTGGCCTGCTGCTTTTTAAACAATGATTCAGAATAACTTTTTTTAACATATATATCAAACCATACAGTGGAATGCATCAGTTCTGTTAACCAACACAATCTAAGTATGTGCTCAGGACAGCCTGCCAGTGTTGCTACACATTTTGACGCCAACGTAGCATGTGCACAATCTTCAACAGAATAACAACAGCAAAACAAGCCCCTTTCCTTCCTCTCACCCACTCATACACAGAGAACCCAGGACAGGCATCCCGAGCTTCCAGCCTCCACTGGACTAGCACATATTGGGCCTCTAGCTTCCCCAGTGGTCTTAAACCTTGGGCTTTGCCCATCGGGTCTTGACTTCTGATCGATCATATTTCGATCTTTGGTATAGACCCCAGTCCCAACTCCAGCCCTTGAACTCCGTGCTTACTAATGACGGGACCCCAAACTCCAAACTTGGGATTCCGAACTCGCGGCCCCACGGACCCAAGGCATCACTGGCCCTTGTGCTTCCTGCCTGCATGGATCTCTCCTGTGGAAGACTGGCTGACCTGGGGGAGGGATAGGGGGCCACTAACCCTCATCCTCTCTGGTCTTCAGCGTCAGTATAAAATTCAATAAATATATAGTGCACTATCTTGTAAGTAAACATTATACATTGGATAGCATCTATTCCAAAAACGTTGCAATACTTAGCCTACAGCTAAGATGATGAACATGGTGATCTCAGCCCACTGCAGCACTGCAGGGTCAACACAACCAGTCAAATGTCAAGCACAATGACCATGTGGATATTGACTGATCACTGTGTGGATGAGAACTGAAAGATGTTAATGGAGAAAGTATCTTTTCATGTATAGGATGCACATCCTTGAAGCCAGGAGCATTGTGTAACTCTTGTGTGTATTTGTGTTGCTTGAAGTCAGAGCAGCATAATAATTAAAACTGGAGAGTGGGCAATTACTCAAATTAGTACACTGGTCAGCAACAAAATTTCCCATTGTGATGTGCAAGTATTGGGCAGGTTGATAATGGAAGGTCTAGGAATGGGGTGTGGTGGTGAGTGGTGAGAGCACAGGGTAGGTGCCATTGCAAATTAATGTTGGGAAGACATGGCTGGAAAGAATGGGAGGATTTTCTATAGGAAGTCCAAATTTGTGGATATGCAGTGTTTAGCATATCTCCTAAACATTTTCAACTGGCTTCTTGCACAGCACATCCAGATCTACACAAAGTTAGGCACCATTCTGTACTCTTAATAACTTCAGTGCTTCTTCATGTGGGGGTGCACTGATTCATCAGACAGCAGGTGGTTTTCAGAGGGATGTTGCCTTGCTCATGTTAAATGTGATGCCTTCATGAGATTTGGAGTTAATATTGAAAACGCAAAACTGCTCCCCCACACCCGGATACCAGTTTGCTGACACTTCTCGTGGGTCTGTCTTGTGCTGGGATAAGACATTCCTAGGATTTATAATGGGGGATTCTGGCACACTATCTCTAAGGTTTGATTATGTCAGGTTGTACTTAACAGCTTTCCCAATTTAGACACCAGTACCCAGCAGCTTGTGAGGAGGACTTTACAAGGCTGGATGGGCTTGGACTAAATAGCAATGTTCAAAGTTTGGTGCCTGGTTTGATTCCATTTTATTTCTCTGTTGTGGTTGTGGTACAGCTGACTGACTTGCTCGGCCATCAGTGGGTGTTGAACAATCAAATGCTGGAAGTAGGTCTGGAGAATCAATCAGGTAAGGGTGGCATGGTTTTATTATCCGATCACCGTCGGTGTATCCAGTCAGTTGTAACTAAGCTGGTAAACTTTGGTTATGGTATAGCTGTCCAATTTACACTAATCATTACAAAAAGTACTGATTAATAGTTTCTAGGTCCTGTATTCAGCAAATTGTTAACATTAATTTGTTAGCATAAATTTATTTTCCCTATAGGTTATGTAGCAATTGTAAATTGATTCAAATCTGACATTATAATGTGTCTGACAATGAAATCAAATGTAGCATGCTCAGAATGCACTGATTCCACCAAAGTATTTATCTGATAAGCAGGTGAATAGAAAATCTATTTATTTAATAGAGTGCATTCTGGTTAATAAAATGGATTTTAAAATTTTTCAAGGAATTCTTCATTCAAAAATTGATCTAAGACCTTGAAATTACATAAACTGAAACCAAGAATGAACATAATGTGTTTTATAATGATCTGATGTCAAAATAGAAGCATTGGCTCAAAATGCCATGTTGTTATCAGCAAACAACAAGTGGGACAAAACATTTGGTATTTCTTGTATGTCTTGTGTTTAACCTTAGATCAGAAAGTATGTATATTTTTTCCCCTTGTACTGGATAAGAAATGTTAAATTTGCAGTATTGTACATATTGAAAGCAGGTAATTGAAATATTTTCCTCAGTCTTGCTATCCCAACTCAGTATTTTTGAATTCATCGTGATACTTGACTGTTTACCATTGTAACAAACAATGCTAGAAGTAAACCTAATTAAATAGACTTTCCATTCATATGCTTACCAGATGCATTTTATATTCAGTTTTACGATTTAATGGTGAGAGACTGCTAGAGCTAAGGTCACAGACAAGTGCTTGTGGTCTATGCTGAGATCAGCATCAGAAACCATGAGTGCGTGAATGAG
The DNA here is from genome assembly GCF_048418815.1 of Hemitrygon akajei. Classification (NCBI taxonomy): domain Eukaryota; kingdom Metazoa; phylum Chordata; class Chondrichthyes; order Myliobatiformes; family Dasyatidae; genus Hemitrygon; species Hemitrygon akajei. The sequence continues at coordinate 99,152,276 of NC_133136.1, forward strand.
TTCATTTCCTGCCCTCACTGTAGGAGTCTCACGCACTTCATGAATTCAAGTGAGGCATGTTTTAAAATGATTACTAAAGATACAAATCTTTTCAAGTTTAAACCATGAAGAAATCAGCTTTAGATTTAAGGTTTTGTTTGGAATTAGATTGGATGGTAAATGAATACTGCTCATTACTTTCGCTTCACGTTGATATTTGTGGTGAACCCAATGCTTATGTAACATAATACATCGGAAACTACTGTGTGTGATGTTATCACAGAAATGCTTTACAGATTTATATCAGGTTCCTATCTGCACTACATTAATAAACAGGTTAATGCATCTGTCAACAAAGCAGAGAAGAATTATTTGTGACTGCCTTAAGCCTCTGTGAAAGAGCTCTGCTCACTGTAAATTTCCAGCTCATATTTTGTGATAATTTGTATTAAAAGGAATGCAAGTGTGGTGAAGGAGCCAGGTCTGCCTTTGTCACCTACCACTCCACCAGCCTCTACATCCAGCACATGAATTCTCCGCAATATCCGTCATCTCTAGTGGTATCACACAGCCAAGCACATCTTTCCCTCCCCCTCCCCTGCTTTCTGCAGGGATCGCTCCCTACGTGACGCCCTTGTCCATTTGTCCCTCTCCACTGATCTCCCTCCTGGCACTTATCCTTGCAAGTGGAACAAGTGCTACACCTACCCCTACACCTCCTCCCTCACTACCATTCAGGGCCCCATCGAGGTGAGGCAACACTTCACCTGTGAACACGAGGAAATCTGCAGATTCTGGAAATTCAAGCAACGACACACACAAAATGCTGGTGAAACACAGCAGGCCAGGCAGCATCTATAGGAGAAGCACTGTTGACGTTTCGGGCCGAGACCCTTCATCAGAACTTCACCTGTGAGTCTGTTGGGGTCATATACTGTGTCCGGTGCTCCCGGTGTGGCCTCTTGTATATCAGTGAGAGCCAACGTAGATTGGGAGACTGTTTCGCCGAGCACCAGAAAAACCAGGATCTCCCTGTGGCTACCCATTTTAATTCCACTTCCATTCCCATTCTGATATGTCTATCCATGGCCTCCTCCACTGTCGTGATGAGACCACGTTCAGGTTGGAAGAACAACTGATATTCTGTCTGGGAAGCCTCCAACCTGATGGCATAAACATTGATTTCTCAAACTACCAGTAATGGCTCCCTCCCCCAACCTCACCATTCCCCATCCTCTTGTCCCTCTCTCACCTTATCTCCTTACCTGCCCATCACCTCCCTCTGGTGTTCCGCCCCTTTTTCTTTCTTCCATGGCCTTCTGTCCTCTCCTATTAGATTCCCCCTTCTCCAGCCCTGTATCTTCTTCACAAATCAACTTCCCAGCTCTTTGCTTCACCCCTCCCCCTCCTGGTTTTACCTATCACCTTGTGTCACTGCCTGCCCCCCACCTCTTAACTCTACTCCTCATCTTTTTTTCCCCAGTTCTGACTGTACTCTCTTCCATAGATGCTGCCTGGCCTGCTGAGTTCCTCCAGCAGTTTGTGAGTGTTGCTTGGATTTCCAGCATCTGCAGATTTTCTCTTGTTTGCCTTTTTTTCTATTTAGGCCCACCTAAGACAGCTGATATGGAAATGCTAATTCAAAATCTACTATGCAGGAATGATCTCAAAAACAGTACTACATCTGCCTTGTGTTAGGCTGCCAAATGAAGCAGCTGTAGTTGGTACTTCTGCACTATTAAGTGGGTTTAATAGGTAGTCTTCCAAAGCTTAGAAGCCTCCAATCTCAGAATGAGTGCCAGGAAATAACACAGTCAGTATTTATTCTATGAAGTTAATGATATGCAAAGCTCATCGTGCAACACTAGTTATTAAAGTCTCATCGATACGGTTCTAAGTAATTGACAGATATTTCTAGAAATTCCAAAATTTACGAGCTTGAATATATATCAAAATAGTTATCCCTGATTTCAGTGCTATATCCAATGTTCTGGCTAATTTATTAAATAATCTGTGTTTTGAAAACTTTATTTCAACTGGTTGGAAAAGTAATATCACCTCAATTTGCATTCATTTGCGGAGTGCAAATTGCAACACTGTTGGAAAGATTGAGTGAGGTAAATGAACGATTGCTACTTACATTTAGTTGGAATCTTGGTTCAAAAAGTTCTCTCCAATGAAATGAAATATCTTAATACACATAAAAAACAATGAAGGGTTCAGTTGATAAGAAATTAATTGAAAATATTGCCATAAAATGTGATCCAAGTCTGCCAATTAAGATGGTGCCACTGGACACTTGTGGCAGCTCACTGATAGTTAAAAATTTAAGAAATCTGATTTATACGCAGCACTAAAAGTACCTTTTCTGAGGTAAATTGTGTTAAATTATTGCCGCAAACATTGAAGGGGGAGGAGAAGTAGGGGCCTGAGCAGAAGAGATTTGATGCCCACACAACTGGCCCATGTGAGAAGCAGGATCGTTCTGGGTGCTGAGCTGATTTGAGAGCCTGAGAGCAGCTTTGGGGCTGGGCGGTGCAATCAGGGCCTGCTGGGGACTTGGTCTAGGCCCCAATCCAATTTAATTTCTAGCCCAGATTGGAGGTGAGAGGTGATTTTGGTCTCTTTCTGTGATGTTCACTTGCTTCTCCAGGGCACCGGAGCCTTTCTGTGTTTCATTGTTTGGTCAATTTAAATGCCGACACAGATGGACTGAAAAGATGGGGCGTCGGGATCTGGGGCGAGAGCCAATATCGCTCGTTCCCTGTGTGGGTCACTCCTCTCTCCATGGTGCTGAAGCAATGAGGACTGCTCCAGCTGCTGAGCTCTGGGCCTGCTAAAATAATGAACTGATAAGTGTGGCTTTGGGTCTGTTCTGGGCTGCTCCAGGGTTTAGATCTGAGGGCACAGTTTTGGTTCGGAATGTTACTCCCTTCAATTGCTTGTATGATTTGTATTTTTTTCTTTCCCTTGCGCATCGAATGTAGTTCTTTCAGTTATTTTTTCTTTAATTGGGTTCTTCTCAGTTTCTTGCTTAATGGCTTCCTGTGAGCAAAAAAATCTCAAGGTTACAGAATTTATGAATTCTTTGATAGTAGATGTACTTTGTTCTTGATAATATACAACAGAATTTTTATAATTCTTACTACTAGATTAATCTTAAACGTATCTGTTCCTTTTGTTTTGAATGGCCAACAAAGAAGGTATTAAACTTGTGAAAAGCTGACTTTCACCAAATTTCCATGGTCTTTCTGCAGTGTTGTTTCCATTTGGACTTGGCCAACACTTTACAAATTTCCATTGTCTTTGTTTCTGTCTGCTTTATTTATGATAACCGAACTGCAAATAAACATGAACACTATGGTAAAACTGGACTCATGAACAGTGGGGATTAGTGAAATAACAAGTCGGAAGTGGAGTATTTATATTTTGTAGTAGTTAGTTGGTAAACCCAAATCAACTGATTGAATGGAGTTAATTATTTTCTCATGGGGCAGAGTTACCATTGTAAATGGCTAAAGCAGTGCTTTTTAGTTTTGATTGCTGTATTAAATACAACATGTCCTGCAGCTTTAAAGATTGCCAACGTAGTACAATGATGTACTTCAAAGCAATTAGTTGTAGGTAAAGGCCATTGTCCTTGTTGAGATTTGTGGCAAACATTAGATAAGCGAAACTCCTCCAGCTTTCTAACCATATGGATAGGCGTATATCAACCCCAGGAGATTATCAATGGCAAAATGTATTTTCTCTTATAATTTGTTCTTGTTTGAATTTAGACTGACTGCAACTTCCAAGTTAACTTTTAACACTTAGTTGCAGTTGAAGATAATCTTTTACTTTGCTTTCAGAAAATTATATACTTTGTTTTGAATTCTCACGAGTGCAAAGCTAGGAGCATAAATTGTGAATTTTGGTCAGACCAGTTCAGTAATCCGCATTTTTTTTCCTGAACAATAATTGGAAAAAAATTAGCTATGACAAAAAAAATCCCTATTTGTTAGAACACTATTTTCCCCTTATGTAGGCAGCATGTGTTGTGTTCAGGCTCTACAAATAAATTTTAATGATCTGTAACAAAATAGCCATTTTTCACTAGGATATATAATCCTGGGGGAAGGGGGTGAACATATTTCTGCTGAAATTAGAGTGCATATTGTTTACCTTGGGGAGCCCTGCTTTTAACCTAGTCAAGGACAATATATGAAGGTCAAAATCCATTAGAAATTGTTTGTAGTCAGAGTACATTTTAATAAACTGGAGAGGTTGTTGCAATGCATTTTCTGCTTGAGTATGGTCAATTTATGTAAATAGATTGTTATGGTTTGGTAAAAACTGATAAATTATGTTTTTTGTTACTGAGTATAGTGAATTGAGCATAACTACCTAACCTTAAATGTTCTAAAGGGAAACATTTTTACTGGAATTTGTCTGCTGTTCTTCATCCCTTGAGAATTTGGTTTCATTCTGATGGTCAAAGGTAGACTGTAAGTAGGTTTTTATTTGCAATTGCTTCTTAAATGGAATTACTGGATTAACACATTTTCTCTCTTTCTGGACTGGTACACTTTAGCTTCTTTTCTGTAACTTGTTTCTGAGACTAAGAACTTGAAATTCCTTCTCTGGGATAGCTGAGTAAACTGGCACTTTCCCAGGTGGTCAATGAGATTTGTGTGCATTCTCTCTGAAGATTGAGATGTGATATTTGGAAATAGTGCAGTAGAGTGTGCAGTCAATTGGTAATCCAATTTACATTTTTCTTGATATTATTTACTGATTTTAATGGAAAGAAAACACAACCGCTGATTACTATCACCTTTTGAGAATTTCTCATCATATACAATTGGTTTCTTCATGTATATGAGCAAAAACATGACTAAAGTAGATTGATATTTAGAATATAGATCTTAAAATTGTGTGATTGACCTTCAGCTTTAGGAAAAATCATGGTCAGCTGGAAGCTTGTGCTGAAAATAAAAAGGCAAATAGGGCATGGTGTAAAACAGGCCTGTAATTCACTCCCAGAGTGGTTGATCCTGTTTGTGTGTGCTAATTGTATGTCCTGTGGCCTATTTCCTTCAGCAAGTAGCAAAGTAAACTGTTAGTGTGACATCTTTTACTTGAAGATATGTGCTTGATGAGAGTTTCAGGGGATTGTCGAGTGCAGCAACAACATAATTTGTTTAAATTGTTGCTGCTATAGGAAAAGCCATAATTAAACTCTATTAGATTTATTACTGAGAGTATTACAGAGACAAAGATGAAAGAACATATGAAATACTCCTTTAATAATATTTGTCTTTCTGAAAAATAAATCACCTCATACTTGTCATATTACAACACTAGGGAACAGAACAATTTTTCAGTGCTCAGCAAGGTTAATTATATTTTAAACTCACCAGAGTCCTTGTATCTTCTGGGAGAAATTTGGTTCATGCTCTGTGCATTTCTGATTTCATAGTCCATTTTTAGGAAAACCAACCTTGGACGCTGGAAAATAAATCCAGGAATTTACCAGAAATGCTCAACAGTTCACATAGCATCTGTTGTGAATGGAACAGAGTTAACATTTCAGGTTGACATCCTTCAAAATCTTGTAAAAGCTTATTGTAAGAAATCAAGAACGTAAGAGCTGAAGTTGGCTTTTTATTCTCTTGAACCTGATACTAACTTTATATGATTTTATTTTGGGTGCTGTTTTCTCACTGTTATGAACTATATATTCGATACGTTTGTTTTGCACTGTATCAATCTTCATTTTGTTGATGGTTTGTTTTGTAGTTGTTTGTAGAAATGCATTAAAAAATTAATAATAAAAATAAGAACCTGTTCCATAATTCTGTAAGATGATGGCTTAGCTGGGACCTAACTTCTTATTGCAGCACATCTGTACTTTTATTTTTCTTTTAATATATTTATCAAAATTCTCTGCTGGTTTCTTTTTTATTGTTTGTGTGACGTGGCTGACAAGGCCGGCATTTTCTGCCCATTAATGATCTTCATTGAGAAGGTGATGGAGAGGTAGTGGCATAGCGGAGCTTATGTGTGTTAGCTCCATCAACCTGAGTCCAATCCTGATCTCACATTTTGTCTTTTTAGGTTTTTGTGTTCTCCCTGTGACGAGTTTCCACCACATCTCAAAGAATGTGCTGGCTGATAAATTGCTGCTAGTATAGGTGGGTGCCAAGAGAATTGAGGTGGGTTGGGAGGTTATAGGTCTTTTGTGAGAGAGAATAGGTTACAGGAAACTAAAGAGAAATATGACTTTCTCTGAGCCAACGAAGATTTGATGGACTAAATGGCCTTCTATGATGTAAAATACTGAGCAATATGTGTCATCTTCGTAAACAGTTGCTACCAGTGCAATGAAGGTGTATAAGAGCAAGAATAAGCTTGTTCAGCCACTCAGTAAGATATCCTTCAACTAATTTCATATAAAATCTTTTCCTAGTATCATAAGTCAGCAAATGCCTTGTAAAAGTTATTCTTCTATCACCCAAAAGGAAATTCTAAACTCTTCCCATTTGCTTGTATCACTTCTTATTGGCACTTATAAAAGCCAGCTCTACTTTTAAACTCAAACTTCCAGCATCAGACTCTGCAAAAAATCTATCAATCAGTTCTTTTGTTCTTTCTGTTCTCCTTAGTTTCAATTAAAATTTGACTTATTTTATCAAAAGGGGGTCCAAACTTCAGGTCAAGAATTGGCGGTAGCATCTACACCGCAGAGTGGATTGCACTGGGACCCATGCCGGCTTACACACGGTACCTGTCGTGGAACTGTTTTGGACACAAGGCCCAAAGCTTTGTGCACAATAAACATGGCACTTGAACCTTAGACAAAGTCATATGGACTACAGACTGCACGCTTGGAGCTAGAGTGGATTGAATAGTGGGGAAGAGTTGTGAGGGGATATCATTAGGAGAGGGTTGGTGGTGCAGTAGGTATGGAGGATCAGTCAGAGAGGTTTGAGAGTACTGGTAGAAAAGGGCATTACCTAAGGAGCAGTGGTCATGCATCAGAGTGACCGGGAAGTATTGGGAGATGTCACACAGAGCAGTGGGAGGGTTCAACCTATGACTGGGTTAATCTGTTAGCCATGTGATTAGATAATGGATATTCAGGTGCATCACTGGTTCATGGTCCAGAAGAAGAGAGCAGCATGCTATTAGGCTAGGGTAACTCACAGTGTACTTGCGTAACAAAAAAACATCAGCCTCAGTTCAGACATTGTCAATCAAGAAGCTCCTTTTTATGTGTTTGGTGTGTTTCTTCTTCACTGGAAGAAATCATTCCTCTTTGTGTAAACAGCAAATCATTTAATAATCATTGGACCACTCCTTAATCTTCTGTAGTTGCAGGATTAGAAGTTTAGTCCCTGAATTTGACTTCATACATTGATAATTTTAACTACTGTATCATTCTGTTAATATATTGAAGGTATATTTCCCCAGAACTGATTTTGGTACTGCGCAGGGTATCCAACCAGAGAATAAGTTATAACAGTAACTTATTCTTCTTTACATTGTAGTCAAATTTGGCATTTTTAAATGCTTATTTTATGTATTTCTTGCATTTTTAATTTTCTGTCCTTGGATCTTTAAATCCTTGTGCAGGGCCTCTACAGTTCCTAGCTTTGACCCATTTAGACAACATTCTAATCTCTCTTTTTCAGGCCAAAAGTGGATGACCTCAAATTTATTCACATTGAGCTTCATCCTCCACAGTTATGTCCACCCAATTAATTTATGACTGTCCCTTTCCTGCTTTCTGCTCTTATTTATACTGTGAGCAGGCTTTTGGTGTAATCAGCAGACATGAATATATGACTTTGTTCCTTCATCTTAGTCATATTTTAAGTAAAATGAAAGCTTAGCTTTTAAATCTCTCCCTGGAGCACCACTATTTACATCTGCTGTTTCAAATACATATCTATTTATTCTAACTCTCCGCCTTCTATCTCCAAGCCAATTCCCTACTCACACCAATAGGGTTGTTTCCAATTCCACACCCGTGCTTGTGTGGAAATTGATATGCTGCCTGGAAAACTATATTAACATCTAAAGATTCTTCTTGATATGCCCTGGTATTAACACCACAAAGTACTTACCTAAGCTCATTCCACAGATCCATGTAGGTACTTTATGATTAGTTCATAATTGCACAGCCATACTGCAGATGTGTTCACTTCATGTGCTTGTCCCGTTACATTTACTCACCTTTCCAATTGGTTTGTTCACAGAGTTAACTCTTTGTAAAAAAGAATCTGAATTTTTTCCTTCTTAGTTCTACAGCATTTAAATTCCATGTCATATATATCTGCTTCAATATAGTCACTATTACAAACTGTGTGTCTGCTCTGTCTCCAAGGTCTCTATTGTTGCACATTCCCATTTGCAGACTTTGCTTGTAATGTTTTGTAATTGTTTCTTAATTGAACAGCAGTATTTGAAGAATTAAACAATGGGTCTTCCTTTGTCATGCTTTATCTATTTTTATTCTCACTTGTTCTACTGCATATGTTTTGCTAGAACTACAGAAGTTTTGGTAGGACAACTTTAATTAAGGGAAAGATCATAATGATATGATCTTGATTAATTTAACAGAACACATATTGAACAAAATTAAAATTTTTAAGGAAAGAACACCCTGTAGTGTTATGCTGTTCATAATATGTGAATACACCCATATTCTATATTTCATCTTTCTGTCCACTAAGAAGCAGATATGAAATATTTTAAATCACAAATTAGGTAGTGACCATCCTATGATGGAACTTGACCCTGGGAAGCAGAATTATATAATCCACCATGAAGGTTACACATTTCAAGGTTACCATATAATTACGTACATATTATGCAGTTCAATGTTCAAAAACAATTCATTGGCCTTTCATTTGACCACTCGTCCATAATTGCTTTGTGAAAATTATTGCGGGCTTCCCAGACTGTTGCTTTGCAATTGGAAGGAGCTGAGTGAATGATAAACCCTTCAGATCCAGATTCAGATTTATTTATCACACGTACATCAAAACATACAGTGAAATGCAAAATTTGTTGGGGACAGCCCACAAATTTTGCCACATATTCTAGCACCAACAGGGTATGCCCACAACATTTGGCAGAACACACAGAATACAACGAGCAACAAAACAACAGCAAAACAAGCCCCTTTCCTCCCTCCCACACACCCATACACCCATGGGTAGTCCTCCAACTCCAGGTCAGGTTTGTAGTGAATAGAGTCCAGACACTAGCCATCAGGCTTTAACTTCTAGACTTTAAGTGGACTTTCAGTCTCCAATCTTTGGTATTGATCCCCAGTCTAGTTGATGATGGGATCTTCAACTCCAGGTTGAAATCCAGGCATGCCAACTGACTCGTCCTTGTGCTTCCTACTCATATGCCCAAGATAGGTTTTTACAACTTTCTGATAACTATGCAGTCGGGAGATCAGAGATGCTAGAATCTGGGAAAACAAACAAGATACTGGTGAAACTCTGTCGGTCAGGCAGCATCTGTGGAGAGAAATGGATAGTTGACATTATGTTCCTGACCCTTCACCTGGACCGAAACTATGCAGTCACTTCTATTAATACCAAATGCTTTTGGCAACATTTCAAAACTAAATAAAAGTTCTCAAATTACGTTGGTATGATTTGACTTTTTATTGTTAATACAAGTCCAAGTCTATTTAGCTTCATGTGTAATGAGACATGGCACAGAGTCTCTTGCTGACCCATCATTAAATCCTATAGCTTGTACTGTACAATTTCCAATTTCCACTGCTTCTGTATTATGGCTAAGTTATTACTTCATTTAATTCTAAGAGCTCATACAGAACATTTTAGGTCTTGAAATTCAATTTGGCAGGTCATTTATTTGGGAAAAAAAATTCATGGTACTAAATGTAGCATAAATCACCTACAAGGTATGTGTAAGCACATCCTTTCCATAATGAAATATTCAGTTGCATGGTTTGTGCACATCACGGGTATGTGCTGATGAACAATGCATTCAGGTTGTGTCACTCACTGTGCAAGAAGATGATTGATGCCACTGTTATGAATACTACCAAATGTGGACCAGAGCCAGGAAATTGTTACTGAACTACAGCTTTGAAAGCCACCATCACTGCCTTCCAAGTTTGATGGGATAGCTTTTTGGGGTCAGCCACCATGGATGAAGCTGAGTCTTTTAAAATGGCCCTTTAGTCACATGCATAGCCTCTGACACCATCAAGAGAGAGATGGAGAAGGGACAAAGGCAAGATATCCCTCAGAGAAGAGGCCAAAGAAGAATGATAGCCAAGAGACTCTATCCTCAAGATTTTCAGGAGCCATACCGCGACCTCAGGCTTTCCTCAAAACGATGCATCCAGATTCTGAAAGACAGCATTTCAAGAGATCGGCAAGCTTCCACAGTGGAATTCCAACCAAATGCTTGTGCCTGTTCTGCACTGTACAAGGCAGTAGAGCCTCTTGCCCTAAATCCTTACACTGTGGATCATTGCTTCTTCTGCAGCTTATCTATATCGTTGCATCCTTGGCATTGTTGATGCCCTTTTTGAGTTTAGGGTATCAAGTGTATCAATTTTTCCGGTTTAGAGGCTTCCCAAGTTTTGGGAAATGAAAGATACCATACGGGGCTTTAAATTAAGTTCCTCATCAACTGAAAAGGCTGTCACTTTTTGAATGTGCAATTAATCTCTGAACACTGACAATTTATCTTAAGGTTGTGGTTTGTAGCTGGAGTGCTTAATTATTCATCTGGATCCACTTCACAGTACCCAGTAGTTCAGTTGTAATGTCAGGCAGACTGATGATTTTTGGAGGGGTGCGGGTAGGGAGGATATCCTATTTTTGGCTTCTCACTCCAGTCTGTGATCTTAATGGTGCTGCAGAGATCATTCGTAGGTACAAAGGAGCTGCATGAGGCTGGCATCAGGCACTTGGGCTGCAATATGATTCATGCACTGTGGCACTTAGCTTAGCTATCATAAGTGCAATCTCTGTGCCTGCACAAGGAAGATAAATGCAGGGGAAGGCAGCAGAAACAGATGGCTCGAAGAGATTCCCCTCCATGTTCTACGTGTAATGTCTCCTATCCCTGATGTTCTGACCATACAATTTCACTAACTTAGGCTTAAAATGATAAGTAGTTTGTTAACATCCTGCCAAACTGGTTCCTTGGAGTGATTATCCAATCGAAGAAAGTCTTAGAGCATCCCCATGACATTCTAAAATATTGTCATTACACATTCCACCATCAGTAATGTAATGGTGGCTGAATGAGTAATGACAGTATTTTAGAAAATTATGAAAATCACCATTAGATAAAACTGGCCTGGACCAGAACTGCTGTCCAAATTTACTTCACAGGGAGCAGACACATGAGCTAACTATCTTCACTCTCCTAGCAGTGGTCCACCTAGACTGGTGGCTGAGAAAATCCTGATCCTGCTAGTAAACTGCCTTCTACTGGCTCCCGGATGCCAGAACCTGAGCAGATGCTCAGGAGTATCAGATGCTGTGATGGGGAGTCTCCTTCCAACTCTTGCTGCTCATATGTTGTTTATGTATAAGCCTTCCCAGCCCTTCAAACCACGTCGCACAGCAACTCCCAGTTTAACCCTAGCCTAATCACAGGACGGTTTACAATGACCAGTTAACCTATGGACTGTGGAAGGAAAGTGGAGCACACGGAGGAAGCCCATGCATTCACAGTGAGAACATACACTATCCTTACAGGCAGCAGCGGAAATTGAACCCGTGTCACTGGGACTATTCTGCTAACTGTGCTGTCCACACTTTGAATATGTGATGACAAGAAGTGTTAGTGAATGATCCAAGTGAAGGGAAAGGACAGGTAAAAGGTCCATGTCTAAACAATCTTCAGTTTATAAGGAAGAGGATAGAAGATGAGAGGGAAGTCAGTTATGAGGAGTGTTCCTACAAGATAAGTAGGAGAACACCATACAGTCCCTTTGAACCTCTCACACTATTCAGTATCATCATGTTAGATCTGATTTTGATATCCATTTTCCCATCATCTTCGAATGCCCAAAAGTATTTCAGAGCTTTGAACATATTAAATTGTTCAGGACACATGACTTCCTGGTGTGAAAAATTCAAAGATTCATTGCCATTTGAGGTGTGAAGTCTCCCTCCATCTCTGTTCATTCTCAGATTATGTGCCCTGCTTGTAGATTCTTCTACGTGAGGAATCACACTTTCAGCCTCCAGTCTGTCAAGTCTCACAGAACACTTACATGTCAATTTGACTTGTGATTCTTCTGAACTGCAGTGTCCAGCATGGTCAAACTTCCCTCATCCCTGGATCTACCCTAAGTAAGGACACTAAAATCTAAGCATACTTCAGATATAGTCTCACCAGTGCCCTGTATAGTTAGAAAAAGGCATCCCTAATTATCTGATATTTCTCATGGCACAGATGAAAGAATCTCAGAGCAATCTCATCAATGCTTGTTTCTGTCTAGTCTGTTCTGTCTCATGTGTTCCATTAACTCCACTCTTGCTTATTATCACTCAGAATGTTAGGCATGTTGTAAGTAGTACTTACTTATAATCTCATTCAAGAGGTGAAATCTTTCTTCTGTATGAAAATCTGAATGAGAAGCTTTCATCCCTTTATTCTATGGCACAATATAGGAATAAAATAATATATAATGTTTGGTCAACTGAAGTACAAAGATGAGAAGTTTTGCTGAGATGGTATAAACATGTTGTGGCAGAATTTGGGTTGTTTGAGTTGTTTGGGTCTCCAGCATTGATTAACTGCATTGCTTCCCATTTAGAAGAAGGAGCCATATTATCAGGGAAGCTTGCAAGATACTGAGATGTATTGACAAAGTAAATTCCAAGAGGCAGTTTCCTCATCCAAGCATTTCTCAGGACAAGAGGCAACCATTGATGAAAACTGAAGAAGCATTACTTCAGACAGTTTGTAAATCTGTATAATTCTCCAGCTTAAATGTCGGGGATGTGTTATCGTTGACTATGTTGAAGACTGGATCAGGAAATCTTGGGTACCAAAGGAGTCATGGAATATGAGAATGGGATACCTGATTGTCCAGATGATTTCACAGTCAACAAGAAGATTCAGCAGGTTGTTACCTTTATTTTTTATGTTTAAAACAAAACATTGGGACAGCATTGTGACATTTGCCCTAAGGTCATAGTGTATTAAATATAAACCTGATGCATTTATCCGGATTAAGGTATATCCCTTGCATTGTTTCCAAAATGTAAGAGTCAAATATAGTTGCCTTTCTCTCCCTGGGTATTCACATTAACATTTGGTATGGTGTACTAAGATGAGCTCAATATACAGGATAAAGCATGGTAGCTTGCTCATTTAGCCGCAGGCACAGTGAGTGCATGAGCATGTCCACTGTAACAAAGGCTAACAGATCATTTACCTTCATAAGTATACGTCACAGGAAAAGTGCATTTGATCACTGGAGACCTCATTACTGTTACTTGCAAGAACATAAATATCCCATATAATTATAAAATATCTCGCTTTTCGAACTTGCTTTTGGGTTGGGATTAGCATTTGCAGTCCAAACTTCTCTACATAATTGCAGATTACATTTATGTGTAATCTTTTTGAGCTGGCAGAAAGCGGTATTGAGAAAATTCATCAAATGTTAGTATTCCTGGCCATGCGAGAGCCTCTTTTCTGCCATTACTGAAACAGCTCTTGTATGATAGCCAAGAATGGACAGCTTGGCTTGCACTAAATGCCAGTCTAACATCACCATGCATTTAGATGTATTTGTGTCAGCCAAGATTCAAGTCCTGGCTTAGGTGTTGAATGTTTTCAGTGCAAGACCATTTTCCTCTGTTGTGCATATTTTGTTGCTAACTTCACAATAATTATGCACAGCTACTGCCCAGCCATTAGTGGGGCATTTTGGTTTAGCTATTTGCATGTTAATTTGCAGCTGTCTATGATTTCCACTATCCAATGGAACATGAGATAGAATCATGCAAATTAAATAGCTTAACAACCACAAATGACCTGCTTGACCTTTACTAACAACTGACTTATTTCCCATTCTTGATCACTGAAGGAACATAATGAATTAGTCATAAGTCATGCTTTGTGGTTTACTATTGTGGCTGATTAACAGGTAAGAGAATACAGCAAACTTACATTTCTTAATGGATGGTAAAGGAATATTGAAAAGCTTGGCAAAACCTAAACTGATCAATGATGAAGCAGAGAATTGCAAAATACAACAATGTTACCTCAAGTTGATTATAAGCTGAAACAACCCTTAAAGTTCAGATCAATGAAGTAAGCGAAAGGATACAGAATTTTTTTTATTTTTGATTGCAGGAGAATGAGTCATGGTCCTTTTCTGTTTCACTGGGAAGAATGAATTACCTTATTTGGGTCAAAATGTAATTATTAAAGGGCTTATTTACCAATAGTTAGTACTATACCTCAATTTATTCAAAATGCTTGTTAAATTATTAACACATTTAATTAAGCAAATATAGCTTTAACTTAAGGGTTCCCAACCTGGGGTAAGGCTACATGGTGTAAAAAAGGTTGGGAATACCTGCTTTAATTGTAATTTCATTAAATTTTACTAAAAGAAGTTTAAGAACTTAGAAATATTTTAAGTGGGGTAGGAAATGTCTTGTGTCTTTAATTGTCAAAATTTCCTTTTTTTTCCTGCTTTTCTTGTTTCCTCACCAAATCATCAATGTAGGTTCTGGACCCAAATGTTTGCTGTCTGTGTATTTACCTTGGGGAAAAGTTCCAATAAAATACCAATAGTAGGTGGAGAAACCCACTTCAGCACAATGTCTGAATTTTTTATTCTTCTGTTCCTATTTCCTCCTCTTGCTTCAGCAGTTCCATGGGTTACCTTCCAGACATTTCTATAATCTCAGGAATTGTTGAGAGTCAAGCCTGAAGTATTGCTAGATTTATCTTTTTTAATGATCTTACTGTATCATGAAATAGGTCCAAGGGGTTTGCTGACTTCGGTCCTATTAATTTCTCTGGTACTATTTCTTTAAAAATATTAAGTACTTTGTTCTTACCCTTAGAAGATCCTTAGTTTCTTGCTTTATTTATGTATAGCCTACAGTACTTTAACAGTCATAGAACATTTAACTCTTCTGTCTTTCAGTTCTGCTTGTGCCAATGCCCTAGAATTGAAACCCTGGAATTCTGTACCACTCATTTAAATGTATAACATGCTTAACCCTAAACCAATTTGCACATTGCCTAGGTAGTACTGGTTATTACCTTTGACATTCTGCTTTTAAATTAACTCTGGCTCTTTAATCTTCAGTGTTGTGAGTTCCACTTCTGTATCTGGTGACTACATAGATCATTTCAACTGGATCATCCCCTTCTTACTCAAAGTTCTTTACCAATTGTAAACAAAGATGTTCTTAACCCTGACATGAGGCAGTAAACATAGATATTTAGGTTCCTATTTACTGATGCAGAAAACCATCTCTGCCCTCTGGACTATACCATCTTTATCACTACCACATTCTTTTCGCTAAAACACTTGAAAGGCCTCCTTCTTCACCTCATGTTTGGAGTCCAAACATTTTTCTCGTACGTCTTCTGACACATTGGCATGAGCTGGGACTCCTGCATTATCTTATAACTATGCTTGTCTAATTGGCAGTCATGTCCTGTACAGTACTCTCAACCAAATTTAAATCACAACTTAATCCCAATACCATGACTGCTTCCTTAGTTAAAATGTTGAGTTGACCCTCAACACATCTAATGCATCACAAGTCGGTACTTCAGATTTCAGTTCAACAACTCTGAGTAGAAGTTCTTTGAGTGTACTTATTACAAATGTGGTTGCCATGGACACACTATAACTCTAGTGCTACTGTCTACTCATGTATACGTGTTTAATTAATTAAAGTTTGATGTAATTAATTGCAATTATTTTATTTAAATTGTTTTAAAATCTAATTGCAGTCAATTTATTTCAGTAATATGTTTCTATTTTATTTTCTCTGTTACTAATCAGTAATCCACGACACTGTAAAGTCCCTGGGCCTGAAATGTTTATCTGGGGTCAATGAACATTATTGCAAAGTATCACTCTCTTACAGATCATTTTAATTTCCCAAATTCTTTATTTTATGTTCTTGCCTTATCTGGCACTCTTTTTTTAAAGTCTCATTTATGTGTCATTTGACCATTAGGATAATATATAGAAATATTTTTTATTAGCCCCTACCAGGGATATTAAAGATGAAAATATTGACCTTTACCTGGCACTAAGTTCTCAGCTTTTCACTCTGTTTAACATACACTGTTTATGTAGGATCTGAGGCTGTATTCCGTTCTTCTTTTTAAACACCAGTGATGAGCATTAAAAATCTGCAAAACTCACCCTATTGATACCAAATTATGTGATTTTGCTGATTTTCTAACTCACAGGCCTTTGGTTATAACAGTATAATTATATAATCCTGTTTTTTTTCATCACTTATTCACCGGATGGGTAGTTAGAGGTTCAGGTACACATTATTTGAGCAAACTTCTGTTCTGTGTTCCTTTAATAAATTTCTGCATTGGCAGTTAAGAGAATTATATGACCTCTTGGGTAGGAGTAATGGTTTCTCCTTGGGTAGGAGTAGGTTAGTTAGCTTGTATTAAGACCCGCCTATAAATGCTCATCTTAATTGAGTTTTAGTTGCAATGAGTAATTAACAGTACAGCTATGTTGTCAGCATGAAAAATGAATTTCTGAGAAATATGCTAAATATCATTGTTTAGAAAATAATTAATTTCCACAGTCAAGCATAAATAGCAGCATTTTCTTCAATAACACAATTATGACCTGAAACATGTCCTACAAAAATCTGGGGGATTTTTAAATTTTCAGTGATAACTTTTAAAAATTATATCCTTTCTATTTTTACATATTTCTTAAATTATCTTGTATTAGGTAAAAGTTTTCATTACTTTTTCATTTTACTTTATATAACAGTATGAAATTATTATTATTTCCTCATTATTTTAAAATATATATATAATATATATATAGTCGTTGCTAAGATCGGTATTTCTTACCACTGAGAGGCAAAGAATGGATAATAATTACCAGTTATCTTGCTGCTGAGACCTCCAGCTTGAACTGTGCAGTCCACATGGGAAGAAGGAATTTAGGATACCGTGTGACTTGAACAGGCTCCCTCCACCCCTGAACTTTGCCTTTCTATTAAGAAGGTCAGGAAGTACTGTCAAAGTAGAATTTTGAATTTACTGCTGGTTGGTGTCATTACAGTTTATGCTTCATAGATAGCAAAAAGATTTATGGAGTTGAGTCATTTTCCACAGAACACCCAGTTTCTAATCTGCTTCTCTAGATAATAATATAGGCAACTGATCTGGCTGAGTTTCTTGAAAAAGGTGACGTGCTGGCGGTTAATAGTGAACCATTGATGGCACTTAATGCAGACTGTTAAAAGAATGCAGATAAAAGTCACACACAAAATGCTGGAGGAACACAGCAGGTCAGGCAGCATCAATGAGCAAACAGTCGCCATTCTACCAAAGCTAACGCATATGTTGTAAGAATGACTTAATAAATTTAAAACATAACATTTATAGATGAAAAATTCTGAGACGGTTCTGTTGTTTTTACAGGAGATGTCTTTACAATAATGTACAAGTAAAAATTAGCATTTGGATCTATCATGAATGTGCTTCTGAAAGAAAGGTTCAGTTCATTGTGGTACTTCATTACTCTTACTTGGGGCATGGCCAGGCATATTTTAATGAGCAGGCTTTCCTGTTATGCATAATAAATCAGTAATTATTAAAAGGATTCTGACAGTCACATGTGAATTTACCTCCATCCCTTTACAACAGTTCCACATTAAGTTGTAATTAGGTGGATGCATCTTGTTTATTAGTCTGCTATATGTAATGAAAACACTCTTGTTCAGAGGGCAGGTCTCCAGTCATGATGAACTTCCTGAAGTGCAATTTTAATCCACAGGGGAATGAAATTCCTTCGATTTAACCTAATCTAATGGTGATAATTAGCTCCAGACAGTTCAGTATTGTAATATTGCAAGGAGTGAGGCTTCATTTCACTGTTTATGCTGGACACTCTCCCAAAGTAAGCACCATTGATACACATCTTATTATTTCTTAATTTGAAGCCTGATTGTAAATGTTCATTGAACCTTAGGTTGAAATATCATTTTCAAAGAGCATTTAAATAATATAATGAGATCCAAGATTAAACAATCTTTTGTTTTTAAAGGCTTGCTTGATCCAGTGCTGTGAAATTGACTGTTATCTGTCTCAGGTGAAATGAGCAGGAAACAACAGCTCTGACAGTGACTGATGATACATTTTCTCGGCAGTTTTATATTGAAACAGTTTTTGTAATGACTTCAAATATATTGAATGATGCAATGCTTTAGGCACTGTCCGTTTGTTATTGGTATTTAAATCCATCATTGCAATCAAATGAATTAAATTGAGTTTGATTTTCTTATCATTAAATTCCTGCTGATATCTGGCCCACAATATAAAATTTATACGAGGTGTAGGAAATTATATGTCCAACATATAATTCTCTGTAACTTCCTCCAATGGGCTCCCACTACCAAACACATTTGTCTCCCCCCCCCCCCCCCCCGGCTTTTCGCAGGGATCGATCCCTACGCGACTCCCTTGTCCACTCGTCCGCCCCATCCCTTCCCACCGATCTCCCTCCTGGCACTTATCCTTGTAAACGGAACAAGTGCTACACCTGCCCTTGCACTTCCTCCCTCACCACCATTCAGGGCCCCAGACAGTCCTTCCAGGTGAGGCGACACTTCACCTGTGAGTCGGCTGGTGTGGTATACTGCGTCCGGTGCTCCCGGTGTGGCCTTTTATATATTGGTGAGACCCGACGCAGACTGGGAGACCGTTTCGCGGAGCACCTACGCTCGGTCCGCCAGAAAAAGCAGGATCTCCCAGTGGCCACACATTTTAATTCCACGTCCCATTCCCATTCTGATATGTCTATCCATGGCCGCCTCTATTGTCAAAATGAATCCAAACTCAAGTTGGAGGAACAACACCTTATATACCAGCTGGGTAGCCTCCAACCTGATGGCATGAACATTGACTTCTCTAACTTCTGTTAATGCCCCTCCTTCCCTTCTTACCCCATCCCTGACATATTTAGTTGTTTGCCTGTTCTCCATCTCCCTCTGGTGCTCCCCACCCCCTTTCTTTCTCCCGAGGCCTCCCGTCCCATGATCCTTTCCCTTCTCCAGCTCTGTATCACTTTCGCCAATCACCATTCCAGCTCTTAGCTTCATCCCACCCCCTCCGGTCTTCTCCTATCATTTCGCATTTCCCCCTCCCCCTCCTACTTCCAAATCTCTTACTATCTTTCCTTTCAGTTAGTCCTGACGAAGGGTCTCGGCCCGAAACGTCGACAGCGCTTCTCCCTATAGATGCTGCCTAGCCTGCTGTGTTCTACCAGCATTTTGTGTGTGTTGTTATATAAAATTTATCCTAACTTATGCTAAAATGCCATGGCCTAATGGGACATTTGGTTGGAAAATGGAAACATTACTTTGTGCAATAGAAGGTTCTCTTATCTGGTTAGAGCATCTGGTAGGAGGCAGCGAGAGGGAATTAAAAGATCCTTTTCTGGTAGGCTGCCAATGACTAGTGGTGTTCCACAGGGGTTGATGTTGGGATTGCTTCCTTTTATGCTGTATGTCAGTGATTTAGGTGATGGAATAGATGGCTTTGTTGCCAAGTTTGCAATTGATATGAAGATTGGTGGAGGGACAGGTAGTGTTGAGTAAACAGGTAAGCTGCAGAAGGACTTATACAGATTAGGAGAATGGGCAAGAGAGTGGCAAATGAAATACAATGTTGGAAAATTCATGGTCATGCACTTTGGCAGTAGAAGTAAATGTGCAGACTATATCTAAATAGGGAGAAAATCTGAGATGCACAGTGACTTGGAAGTCATGAGGAACATTTGATAGCTCTGGGTCTGTACTCTCTGGAATTTAGAAGGATGAGGGGGGAATCTTATAGAAATCTTTTGAATGTTGAAAGACCTAGACAGAGTAGATGTAGAAAGGATGTTTCCCATGGTGGGGGAGTCTAGGACAAGAGGACACAGCCTCAGGATAGAGGTGTGTCCATGTAAGAAGAGTTGCAGAGAAATTCCTTTAGCCATGGGGTGGTGAATGTGTGGAATTTGTTACCATAGTCAGCTGTAGAGGCCAAGTCATTGGGTCTATTTAAGGCTGAGCTTGATAGGTTCTTGATTGGATAGCACATCAAAGGTTACAGGGAGAAGGCCAGGGAGTGGGGGGAGAAAAGAGGATCAGCCATGACTTAATGGCAGAGCAGACTCAATGGGCCAAATAGCCTAATTCTGCTCCTATATCTTGTATAGTTATTGTGGACTAGGAGAACAAAGATTCCTCTGCACCTTGTTGTGTTATCAGGAATCTGTAAATGTTTACTACTGATGCTAAAGTCACTGACAATTGACCACACAGCCTTCAAACACTGGCCATTGATATACCACTGAAAACATTGCAAATTCTGTAACAAGCTAACTAAAGGTGGGTAACCTGGATGGGTTTTCTCTGAAGGTGGGGTGCACAGTTCCATTCCCCAAGGACACTTCATATTTTCCTTTCGATGTGTATAAATGCTCTGGACTCAGATACAGGGCAAGGCTTGGATAACGTTTGCAGGTGATATGGAATCAGTTCAGGGAAAAGATGGTGATGAATAGTTCTGGGAAGAAAGTCAGTTTAGTGAAATGGACTGAGCATGGCAACTGGAAGGTAATGCAGAGAAATATGAAATGATGGAATTCTCTGCCACAGGAAACAGTTGAGGCCGGTTCATTGGCTATATTTAAGAGGAAGTTAGATATGGCCCTTGTGGCTAAAGGGATCGGAGGTATGGAGAGAAAGCAGGTACAGGGTTTTGAGTTGGATGATCAGCCATGATCATACTGAATGGTGGTGCAGGCTCGAAGGGCCAAATGGCCTACTCCTGCACATATTTTCTATGTTTCTATCTGGCGAGGGCTGAAAGGGAAAGCCAGTAATCAATAATGTATTCTACATCACAAGCATTTATCAGTACAGACAAACAATAATTACCTTTCTCAATCCAGATCTGATTGAAACTCACTGAAATTCATCAATTTCAAGGCCAGAACTGGGTCTTGTTTCTGATCATTCAAGCCTTTGTGCTTGAATGTTGTCATTACGTAGCAGATGCAAATGATCAGAATGTGGTATAATCACAAACATGCCATTATCAACAAGTCAAAGCAAGAAGGGTGCATGTTGAATCATGTCCAAACTAGAAAGCACTGATGAGAAGTCTTTTCTATAGAACATTTAGTTTTCTGATTATCCATTGAACCTATTGGATACAATTGCTCTCAACTGTAAAATGTATGAGGTAAATGTAAATTTCACTGTGTTGGGTATTTCATATTTTATGCTATTTTCCTTTCATTTGATTCAATAACATGTGGCACTTTTAAGCAAAAGTAATCCCAAGGATTATTATAAATAGACCTCAGAATACAAAATGCTAAGTCAGAAAGGGAGATATAAAGATGAATGTCAGAAAGATTGGTTAAATAAATAGGTTCTGTGTACTATTTTTAAGAAAGAACAAAAAGGTTAAGTTGAAACATACAGCATGAGAATGTGTAACTGTGAGAGACCATAAGACATTGGAGAAGAATTAGGCCATTCAGTCCATCAAGTCTGTGCTGCCATTCCATCATGGCTGATCCCAGATCCCACTCACCCCATACACCTGCCTTCTTGCCATATCTTTTGATGCCCTGATCGATCAGGAAACTATCAACTTCCACCTTAAGTATACCCACGGACTTAGCCTCCACCGCAGTCTGTGGCAGAGCATTCCACAGATTCGCTACTCTCTGGCTAAAAATATTCTTCCTTACCTCTGTTCTAAAAGGTTGCCCCTCAATTTTGAGGCTATGCCCTCTAGTTCTGGATACCCCCACCATAGGAAGCATCCTTTCCACACCCTGTCTAGTCCTTTCAACATTTGGTAGGTTTCAATAAGATCCCTCCCTCCCCATTCTTCTAAATTCCACTGAGTACAAGCTCAAAGCTGCCAAACACTCCTCATATATTAACCCTTTCATTTCTAGAATCATCCTCGTGAACCTCTTCTGGACTCTCTCCAAAGACAGCACATTCTTTCTGAGATATGGGTCCCAAAATATTTGACAACACTCCAAGTGCGGCCTCACTACTGTCTTATAAAGCATTAGTATTATCTCCTTTCTTTTATATTCTATTCCCCTTGAAATAAATGCCAACATTGTATTTGCCTTCTTTATCACAGACTCAACCTGGAAATTAATCTTCTGGGAGTCTTGCTCAAGGACTTCCAAGTCCCTCTTCACCTCTGATGTTTGAAACTTCTCCCCATTTAGATAATAGTCCTCACTATTGTTCCTTTTATCAAAATGTATTATCATATATTTCCCAACGGTATTCCATCTGCCACTTTTTAGCCCATTTTCTTCTAATTTGTGTAAGTCCTGCTGCAATCACATTGCTTCCTCAGCACTACCTATTGCTCACTTATCTTGGTATCATCTGCAAACTTTGCCACAAAGCCATCAATTCCATCATCCAAATCATTGACAAGCAATGTGACTGCGATCCCAATATTGACCCCTGAGGAACACCACTAGTTATTGGACCAAGGTGAACAGAGGTTAGAATTTCCTCCCTTGACAAATGATGTTGAATGATGGGGTGAAGCAAAGGGAAGATGGGCAGACGGCAAAAGAACATAGCTACAAGAGATTCTGCAGATGCCATAAATAGTAAAATGCATGAGGCTGAGACCCTTTATCAGGATTGAATGTAAGTTTGCTCTGGGTTATGAACAGTCCATACTAATTTTGTGGAGACGGGTGGGATGGATGAGGATGGATTTAGTGGCTGCTTTCTGAATGAGGCATCATCTACCAGATAAGAATGGGCACATATGAATGCATCACACCCACCCGCTCACCACACCAACAAGCTGCAACAATTTCAGGCCAGCTTGAACTGAGCAATGCTGGGAGCACTGAACAGACTGAACTCATTCAGTAAATCAGTGAGTTTGGCTGGTGGTCAGTCTTCCTGTCCCTTCTCACCTCTTTCTGTGATCCTTTCCCAAACAGTTTTTCCCCATTCTCTGTTATGAACAGTTCTCATTGGTAGTAATCTGTCACCACCCGGGGACTGCCTGTTGTCTGAATGAAGGGAAGTGATGGGTGGAGTTTGCAGAGATTAGACAGGAATGGCCATTGAAATTATACACAAGAAAAGAAATAACAATTTTAATATTCCTAGTTGATATTATGGCTGATGGTTGCTTGGAAGGTAAAGGTGGGTATACGAACACAAGTCTATATTTCTTGACCAGCGGAGCATATGAGAGGTCAGTGGTAATAGCATAGTGAGTGATGAGACAAAGACATATAAACATTCAGGGACAAATGGTGACAGATGTGGACAATTTTATGGAGCTGAATCTAAGTGATCAATGAAGAAGATATGAAATTAACAAAAAATGGCACAGAACATTATGAACAGCCTAATACACTGACCTTATGAAAGAATGAAATTGGTGATAACAGAGACTTAGTGAATCTTGTCAGTCAAGAGTTGGAGTAAGTTGCTATTGATCCAGAACTGGATATTGTACATATGGAGATGAGAATAATAGCAAGGCAAAGCTTGGTGACTCCAGAAAACTTGAGGAATCTGATCTGGGAATATGAATGACACCATGAGGAGAAGGGGGTGGAGGAATAACTGAAGAATGAAGAAGAAAATATATTTCTGTGAATCCACCAATAATATGATGAAGGGAAGACCAGCTGGAAATGCACTGGCGACATTCATTTCATAGAGTTGTAGAAAAGCAGTAGTGAACCCATCGTGTCTATCTAGTCTCTTTGAACAGATGAGTTACTCTGCCTTTCCATTTTTCCATAGGACTGCAAAAGATTTCACTTCTTGATAAAAATCCAGTTCCTTTGGAGAAGTTAAGTGTTATGTAAGGGTGGAGCATATAGGCTTCAGTGTTGATAAAGGTGGAGCATATAAGTTTCAGTGTTGATAAAGGCAAAGTATGAATTAACACCTCAAATGAACATTATGATCAATGAGTTCAATTGAAACCTCACTATTACTGTATCTATAAAGCTGTTTGGTATAGTCTCTGGTGAACATTAGTTTAGCAAATTCATTAAACTGATTAGTTCAAGACTTTCTTAAATGGAATTTGACAAAAATATGTAAATCAGTCCATGTGTTCCGAGATCAAGTACCCCAGCTGGTTTCTTCCCCAGTCTAAGTATTATTTCTGACAATGTACCAGAGTGATCTGCTACTCACCATAAGCATACATAGCAGGCTCAATATGTCAAATAATCTAATAACTCTATGCATTAAACCCATAGCCCATATGATTAATGTGCCTCACTTCCATACTGAGCGGTGAAGGTAGCAAATGAGTATCAATAGTTATTAATCCAGTGAAATGTAATCCTAGGTCATTTTTGTTGAACGAAGATGAAGAATTTCTCTTGGGTCACTGGCATTAATTATATACATGCCAGTTGCATTTGACTACTGCATATTCAGTTCTGTTGATTTAATTTGAACCTGAATCTTGAGGAGCCAATACCAATTGTGGTTCATTCTATCTGATTTTTTTCAGAGTTTGGCAGTGAAAAATACCTGTCTGCTTGATGAGTTTGTATGGTGTAACTTATCCAGTAGCTTACTTGAATTAATACCTTCAAATTTACAATTTGACTGAGGGTCAGGAAGGAAAAACATGACTACAGCTCAGATGAAAATCCTAAACTTCAATTATGTGTGACTCCCAAACCAAGTAGATCCATTCTGTAACAGCCTGTTCTCAGCTTTCCATTCAAGCAGAAGAGCATTGGTTTGTGGAGAGTTGGAAAAAATAGGTAGAAAAATCTTAAGAATAGTGAAACAATTATTTTTGCCTTCCAGTTTGACAGAGGAAATAGCAGCAATATCTGTGTAATGACAGTAACAAAATTTCAGCCCAATATAGTATACTTCCCTCAAAGAAACATGTAAGGTGAACTATTTTGTAATAAAATGAGTCAGTAACATTTTACAGTCAGTGCTGCTGCAATTCAGTGGAGATTTGGATCACATTGACAACGATGAAGAAAATGGTAGCATTTTCAGCTGTCTGGTGTGACAGGAAGATAATAAAGTCTCTATCCACATTAAAACATATAACAAAAATGACAGTAGGTAAGAATTTAGGGGAAAAAATTCAATGTTTGAATAGCATTCAAGTGAAGAGAATTTAGAGGGAAATGGCTTGCAGTGAAGAAAAAGTGAGCGTAGATGGGTGGAATTTGTGCATGAAGCGGATTCAATTTGAAACTTTATTCCAGGATGATTGATTTATATATAGTTCTAGCTAAGGTGAGTGCTCTTTAATGTATGTGAGCAATATCAAAATTCAGTAAGGGGAAAGTTCAACACATTACCACCATTTATTGGAAAGTGCACGTGCCCTTAGAGTACAAATTGTAGCAGCTAGTCTTTACAGACAATTGCAGTATGTCTTGCCAGATGCCACATTAATAAGACTGTCAGTCTCTGTACTCTGAATATTCACTGGAAGTATGTAGCAGCGTCAGATCAAGGCTTAAGTCAGTGTGTGACACTGGTGTGAATACTGACATTTTAAGCTCATCATTCCAGTTAATCCTTGTTTCAATATTACAAGCCGGTGAAGATACACTCCCATCCTTGCTCCTTCCAGTGCTGCTTCACCAGGTAGTTTGCAAAATGTGCTTTCTGTGCTACTGTGGAAGTCCCGGTAAAGCAAGGGTAACCTTGGGCAGTCGAGTGAGACTGCTCGAGATGCCTCTGGTTACCACAAAATGCCCACAATAACAAATAAGACCACTACAAAATAAGTCCTTCAAATCCAATTTACACATTAAAGCCAAGCGCATCTGATACCATAGTCAATAATTAATAGTGTATTCCCCAAAATGTTTATATCCAATGGATTTCGGCTGGTCCCTGTGTTTCAATTTATTGCTGCCACAGCGGCTGCTGCATGGCAGGTAAATGCTGCTGATCTTCAGTGGAAACACAGAAAACCCACAGCACGATACGGGTCCTTTGGCCCACAAAGCTGTGTCAAACGTGTGCTTACTTTAGAAATGACCTAGAATTACCCAAAGCCCTGTATTTTTCTTAGCTCCATGTACCATCAGTCTGTGACTGGAACAAATGAGTACTCCCGTTCTGTAAAGTATGGATGCTAAGTACAGCACAAGGTCCTGTGGAAATTGCTGCTAAGTTCCTCAATTTTCCATTGGCTGGATTCCCCTCTGATTAGCTCTGGATTCTCTTATCCCTGGATACGTCAAGAATTGCTGTGTGCTTGTCTGTCTGCTCCATCAAAGTCTACATATGTAGTATGTAGGTACCACACTTGGTGCCAGGAACAAAAGTGCTCATGATATTACTGTTAACAGGGATTATTATAGCATTATAAATAGAGAGATGCACCTGTGTACCATCTTCACACTAACTGTGCTAATATCTTCAGAGATCTTTGGATGTACTCCAAAGATCTTTGTTCCTCAGTACTTCCAAGCTCTGAATCTTCATGGTATATACATCCTACCCTCACTCACCCTGCCTCAAAAGAGATAATCAAATACTTATCCAGATTAAATCTCATCTGTCATTACCCTGTCCAACTAACTAATCAATGTGATTTGAACCTAAGACTACCCTCCTCACAGTCAACAACATCAATTTTCATGTAAGCTGCATTCTTACTGTACTTTCTGTACTGACATCAAAGTAATTAATGAATGTGACAAACTGCAAGGCTTCAGCAGTTTGTCCCTCTGGAGGGAGGGTTGAGTTTGTAGCATTGGCTGGAGCTGGTGGGGATCTGTTATGGGGAGCGGTTGTATGTGATGGAGGTGGAGAAGTGAATCTGAATCAGAATCAGGTTTAATATCACTGGCATATACTGTGAAATGTGTTGTATAGTGGCAGCAGTATTACTCTGCCCTTGAACAAGAGTTTTCCCTGTTTCTCAGACTACACAGATTAGGTAACTCCAGTCCCAGCATAGCTGTAGTTGAAGGTGGTTTTATTATACACCAATGCATTACAGTATGCAGATAGCCAGTTTCAAAAGGCAGTCCTTGGCATTCTCATGAATGGTAGATTCAAACACTGATCAAGACTCCCTTGACTTCCAACAAATTGATTCTAACTGACTGAAATGTACAAACGATATAAAATGGCCACCCTGATGATGAAAGGTAATTGCCTAATAATGTGATACTGAGCAGTCAACAGCTGTGAGCATACAATCAGAGGGATCCTGTAATTGGAGATAACATAGCAATCCAGATCAGCAAAGACATAACAACGTATATTACAATACATAATAAAAATTATACGTTACAATGAGAAGTTTTATACATTAAAATGAGAAGTGTGTATTATAAATTGAAAAATAATCCACTAGAGGCAGATACAATTGGGTCTTTTAAGAGACTCTTAGATGGGAACATGGAGCTTAGTAAAATAGAGGGCTGTGCGGTAGGGGAATTATAGCAGTTTCTAGAGTAGGTTACATGGTCAGCACAACATAGTGGGCCGAAGGGCCTGTAATGTGCTGCAGATTTTTTGTTTCTATATTTTCTAAATAGGTAGTGCAAAAAAAGGAAGTTTTTAAAAAAAAAAAGAAAAAAAAAGTGAAGTGGTGTTCATGGGTTCATTGTCCATTCAGAATCTGATGGCGGAGGGGAAGAAGATGTTCCTGAAACATTTAGTGATTTTCTTCAGGCTCTTGTACTGCCCCCTTGATGGTAATAATGAGAAGAGGGCATGTCCTGGGTGATGGATGCTGTCTTTTTGAAGGTGTCACCAATGCTGAGAAGATTAATGCCCAAGATGGATCTGGCTGAATGTGCAACTTCCATTAGCTTTATCCGATCCTGTGCAGTGTCGATCCCTCCGCCTCCCCTCCCACCATACCAGACTGTAATACAACCAGCTGAAATATTCTCTACGATACATCTGCTGAACTTTGCTAGAATCTTGGATGATATACCAAGTCTCTATAAACTCCTAATGAAGTATAGCCACTGACAATGCTTCTTTGTAATTGCATCAATATATTGGGCCCAGGATAGATTTTGACACACAGGAACTTGAAACTACTCGCCCTTTCCACTGCTGATCCCTTGATGAGGACTGGTATGTGTTCCCTCAACTAATCCTTCTACGGATTGAGGTTATGGTTTGAGAAGGATGGGTGGTGGGTTGTTATAAAGTTGTAAGGTAGAAAGGAATTGGTGAAGTTGAGTTTGTTTTATCAGAAGTGTTTAGTTGGAGATAAGTTTGTGGTGTTGATTTGAGTTGGCAGGGCTGGAGTTATAAAGTAGCTAACACTTGGTGGAGGTTGAGGTTGTACTGATGGGTAGAACTTATGAGGAGATTTGATGGCGATGTAGGGAATCATTGGTTAGGAGATGGGATTATGTGGATAATGTGCTATGGGAAAGGTTCATTTCATGTGGGGAGGGATACGGGCAGGGATGACGTGAGTTTGTGATATAGGGTTGGATGAAGGTAGGTGTGAGGAAGAGTTGGTGTACCATGAGTGTATGGTGTTTTATGGTATTGATTCAGGGTAGGATGTGGAGATGAAGAGAACGGATGGAACATGTATTCAAGGGCTGATGTGAGCTTGGTGAGAACAGTGTTGTGGAAAGGAATTGATGACAATTGAGTTTTTGGTGTTGGTATTGTTGGGAAGAGCTCTGGTTTTGTAACAATGGATTGGTGAAGAGTGGGATAGTAAAATCACGAGAAGTTGATTAATAAGAGGGAGTTTGTGGTGTGGGTTAGTTTGGTGGCTGCCTGCGGTGAATGTGTTGCATTGGAAGGGCTTCGTGTGGGCACAAGATGAAGTTGTACACTTGGTGAAATCAGCGGGGAGTTGATACTTTTGGGCTCTGATTTGTTATAAGTGGAAGAGGCGAATTCTTGCACTATCTACAGCTTATACATTGGCGAAGAGAGGTGGGATGTGAGAAATATAATTAGGTACGAGGATAAATTTACTGATTGAGTTTCTACATTTAAGTTTGCTTGACTCCCCTCTGATTAGCTTCTGTAAATCTGGTTACAAGACAGAATGTCATGTAACATGTTTAGGGGAATGAACTGGTGCAGCTTTGTTGATGTGGCTGTCAGTCACATGTAAACTATGCAATCTGGAGATGAAGCTTGTTCCTTGCCTGAATGTACAATGGTAGACAATTGTATACTGAGTCATGGCTGGTTGATCTTGTCGGCAGGTGAGTGATGGGAGCATTGAATAATATCCAATGCATTGGGCCAGCTTGGGGGATGGGTTCACATTGATTAGCCTTCCCATAGCATTACCGCCAGGTCTTTGGGGCTTGACTCCTACCATTGATCTTTGAAGATCTCTGCTTCCACTGCCTTCCAGAAGTAAAATTCAGTGTTTTTACTTCCTGGTTTGTCATTTTTGAAAATTCTTTAGTCCTGATTGGTTGCTTCACTTGCTTGATGACATTGTTTACTGGGTGCACACAGCTGACAGAGCATCATATTGTAAAAGATAAAGTCCAGTACAATGTATCTTAGTGAACAATTGTCATTGAGGTTATAAATGAGTGTGTCCTTCTGCAAGTGATGTTATAATTTGGACCGTTAACACTAATGAGCAGCATGTGTTGTGTGGCCAAGTGTAACTGCATTTCTGGCTCCAATGTCTGATGTTTCTGAACTCCTGACCACATGATAAAGCACATGTTGTGGAGAGCTACATTAGACACATCCATGATGACGGTGGCCTGAAATTGACTGGCTGTAGGTAATGATGGTTAAGTCATCCTGCCATGCAATTTCACACTAATTCATGTGGAATAATTTAAAGGCAGAACCAGAAATAGAGAAAGTCACTGGCCAAGTATGACCCATGCAGTTTTAGGCCACTGTCATCATAGCTGTGTGTGCAATGTCGCTCTCTACAGCATGCGCTTCATCGTGTGGCTGGGATTTCAGAAGTATCAAGACATTTGAGGCAGAAATGTAGATATGGAGTAAATTGGCAATGCAACACAAGTTGGAGATGAAGGGAAGGATGATGCAATGATCCCGTCTTTTGTGCTTTCAGGTGGAACTACAGAGGATCATGCAGTATCTATTGAGACAGTGTGATTAACTGAAGGAGATGAGAGGAAGACAGAGACTGTTCTTTAAAAAGTTTGTTTTCTATACTTCTCAGGTTCATTCCCAAGGAAGCTAATGAGTTTATGTGTCAGGAGCATGAAAACAGTTCAAGGTGTCTGAAATGTGTTGGACAGGAAAATGCAGTATCAGAAATAGAAAATAAAAATTGCAGAGAATATGAAAACATAGAGAATGCTGAAATGTTCAGTCTTCTAGGATGCATGGAGCAAAGTCAACTCAGTGCAGCTGTATTAAGTGCAGTCTGTACCTTGTTGGAGTGGTGGCAGCAGGTAACCATCTTACAAGCCAATCAGCAGCCCCAGCACCAGTTCCCTGCCAACCTCTCTGGAGGAGGATCTCTAATTCCCAGGGTGACCTCAGTAGCAGAATCCACAAAACCAGAAGGAAGTCAACCATTCTCAATCCAGATAGACTACCATAGACTGCCTGCAACTCAGATGCACCTACAGTACATTAGTTATGTGGTAAAGTTCAGAAATGGCTTCTGTTTTGCTTGATGTCCAACATTCAAGATTGGAAGCAGACTTAAAGGAGCTCTGAGAACTGATCTACTTTGTGTGGTAAAGTCTTTGGGACAAAGCAAAGGTCTTCTCTGCTTCATGGGTAGCATTTCTAAATGCTTCACTAAGCAGCTGAGGCAGTCACTTCTTGATTATAGTTGATTGCCTTCTCTGTCCAAAGTAATTTCCCCCGACGACAAGGCGTATTGGGTGTAGTAAGTGCTGTATGAACTAAATGCATCACACTTGACTGCCTTGATGATGGTGTGGCAAACCATCAAATGATTCAAGTTTCTATCAACCTGCTGCTATTGATTTTTGTTTTGTTAAACCAAGGAGTTGATGTTCAGTGAAAACTATTTCAGGTCAGAAAGGAGAATTATCCCTTCATCCCTCAGCATTTCATTTTTAACTGTGGCATCAAACCTTCATGTTATTTCCATATTACAGTCTTGGAAATGTAATATTAGAGCAAACATCTGATGTATCTTTGTAAAATGTTGTTAAATGCTAAAATA
The DNA here is from genome assembly GCF_048418815.1 of Hemitrygon akajei. Classification (NCBI taxonomy): domain Eukaryota; kingdom Metazoa; phylum Chordata; class Chondrichthyes; order Myliobatiformes; family Dasyatidae; genus Hemitrygon; species Hemitrygon akajei. The sequence goes on from NC_133136.1 coordinate 99,183,671, forward strand.
TTTAGCACATCAAACCTCATTAGACCAAAGTAGTATCAGAATGCTGCACTCTTGTCAATGGCAGAATCATTGATCCTGTCAGCCACAGAATAGGTCTATTCATTTTTTGGGTTTAGTCCATTCAGTGTATTACAATTTGTTTTTAGTGGAAGCTTGGTCATTACAGCGCACAAAGTACATTATTTTCTCTACATTAAGGCATTGATTGCTCTTCAAAGGACAGGGAAACGTTTTGGAGAACCTTAGGGTCATGGAAGGTGGAGCAGGGTTGCAAGCTTTCTTCCTGTTGCATCACAAAGAAATGGATACAGTGGGCATGGACCAAGAAAGGGAATTCCTTTCTGCCGAAAGTGTTTCAGAGGATCCTTCATAAAGTGTTTGAAAAGGTACGGCCTCCAAGAGTGAGACCATCCGGGAAAAGTGAGAGGAAGTGGAGGATGAAATCTCTGTTTGTGAAGAAGAGAAAGTTTTAAAAAGAAATTCGTGATATTGACATCTTTAGTTGGATCCTGGCTCCAGAAGATTTGGCAGTGCTGTGTTTTCTGTTACTTGCAATATATCAGGTGGATGATGGTCTGAAACAAAGGTCCCATGTACAAGATGTAGATGGTGTAGGAACTCCCCTCTTGCACCTGTAACAACTCTCAGCCTCAAAGCATCAACTCCTGCACTCTCGTTCTCCCCATATGACTCACTGAGAATTTGCCACACTTTGTACCATCTGCCGTACTTCTCCTACAACTTCTTGCATTTTTTCTCCTAAATTTCATGCTTCTTGTTTGTTACTATTAATAAATGATTGACCTCAGTACAAATTGGGCATAAGCTTGCCGAATGGCAAAGTGTACAACACAGAATCCTGCAACAAATCTTAAACCTTATCTTGTTGATGATACAGTTAGCTTTGCTTTCTCCAGCTCTTTCTCTCTTTTTAGCCTTTGACAAAGTACAAAATGGAAGAAAGCAATTAAGTGTTCCATTTTGCACCATAACCATTTTCTTTTGATTTCAGAATATCAGGAATAAAACAAGCTGCTGATTTTTCATTGTGTATTTTTCACTAATTTTACAACCAGTTCCCACCCCTCAATTTGTCTGTCCAGCCACACACCATCAATGAATCCCACCTCAGCTCTCATCTTTGGCTTTGGTTCCAGATGAAGCGAATGCGGTAGCCCCCATTTCAGTGTATAAATAGGCATAAAAGAGACCTTGCTTTTGTTTTGAGGGCCCATGCCCATTTCATAATGAAGTACGGAACTATGTACATCAGGAAACTGTGCAGCATACTCCTGGTTGCAATTTGCCTGTATGCCAGTACCATTTCCACTAAAATCATTGGCATCCCTGGTTAGTGACAGAAATTGGGTCACAGGTCTCAACTTTTGATACTCATTGTTAGCATGCAGCTCAACATGGATTGCCCTGAAAATATTCAGTCATGTGTTGAGTTAATGAATGTCACCTGAATGTTGTCTTTACGCTTTACTAAATTTATATGTTATGAATTTCCCCCCCCTGCCCGTCAGGGAGGTCAATATATTAGAAAAATAATACCTGCTTGCATGGAGTACAGATTTATGCATGAGCACACTGATAACTTGGGAGAAAAGCACAAGACCTATAGTGCAATTCTGTAAACCCTACCATGTGGAGCATGATTGACCCAGTCTGTGTGTTGGAGATAGGTCTTCATTGCCTCCCTTCTGCCATTTCTTTTTCTTAACATCTACATGCAGGCAGTATGATGGCCACATTCATTACTGCACTGATTAAGGTCAGTGCCATCAATTGACCCAACTCTCTGCCCCATGAGCCAGCTTTCCCTCATCTCCATAGTAGCCTGTGTGGTTGCTTTTGATATGTCACTGGCCCTGAGAGCAGTAGAAATGGAGGTTGTTTGGCTACCAATTGTGAAAATGAAGGTAGTGCTTCATTAAAGAGTTCAAACTAATTTTTCAAAGCAAAGATATTGCAATTTCCCAACATTTTTGTTAACTCCTCCAGTTCAGCTGGTAAGCTCAATAAAAATGGATGAAATCAATTTTCTTTTTCTCTCATATAATATAAAATGTCCCAAAAATAACCAGAAGTCTCATTAATTGCCATCTCTCCAAAAAAACAATGGAAAATAAATACGCCTTTAGATCGTAAGACCAAGGAGCAGAATTAGGCCATTTGGCACATTGAGTCTGCATTGTGGCTGATTTATTAACCCCTCTCAATCCATTCTCCTGTCCTCCCCATGCCCTGACCAACCTATCAATCTCCACTTTAAATATAGTCAATGACTTGGCTGCCACAGTCATCCGTATTAATAAATTCCACAGATTCACCACTCTCTGGCTAAAGATTTCCTTTTCATCTGTTTTAATTGGCCATCTCTCTATTCTGAGGCTGTGCCCTCTGGTCCTACACTCCCCTATTACAGGAAACAAGCTCTCCACATTCACTCAATGTTCAATAGGTTTCAGTGAGATTCCTCCCTAACCCTTTTTCTTCTAAACTCCATGCGTACAGGCCCAAAGCCATTAAATGTTCCTTGTACAATAACCCTTTCATTCCCAGAATCAGTCTTGTGAACTTCCTCTGGACCCTCTCCAATGTCAGCACATCTTTTCATAGGGATCCCGGATTCTCACAATTCGCTAAGTGCAGTTTGACCAATGCCTCAGCATTACATCCTGTTTTCAAAATGAATGCTAACTTTGCATTTGTCTTCCTTCTGACTGATTCAACCTGCAACTTAACCTTTAGAGATCCCTGCACAAGGACTCCCAAGTCCCTCTGTACCTTTGATTTAAAAAAAAATTCTCTGTATTTAGGCAATAGTCTATGCCTTTATTCCTTCTATGAAAGTGCATACACATTGCTACACTGTATTCCATCTGCCACTTCTTTGCCCATTCTCCCAATCAATCTAAGTCCTTCTGTAGCCTCCCTGCTTCCTCAACACTACCTGCCCCACTACCTATCTTTGTATCATCTGCAAACTTCACCACAAAGCCATCAATTCCATCATCAGAATCACGTTTATTATCACTGGCATGTGATGTGAACTTTGTTCAGTTAGCAGCAGCAGTTCAATGCAATACATAATCTAGCAGAGAGAGAGAGAAAAATAAAATAAAACTTAATAATAAATAAACAAATAAATCAATGACATTTATTGAATAGATTATTAAAAATGTGCAAAAACAGAAATGATATATATTTTTAAAAAGTGAGCTAGTGTCCAAAGCTCCAAAGTCCATTTAGGAATCGGATGGCAGAGGGGAAGAAGTTGTTCCTGAATCACTGAGTGTGTGCCTTCAGGCTTCTGTACCTCCTACCTGATGGTAACAGTGAGGAAAGGGCATGCCCTGGGTGCTGAAAGTCTTTAATACTGGACGCTGCCTTTCTGAGGCACCGCTCCCTAAAGATGTCCTGGGTACTTTGTAGGCTAGTGTCCAAGATGGAGCTGACTAGATTTATAACCTTCTGCAGCTTCTTTCGGTCCTGTGTAGTTGCCCCCAGCCCCCCATACCAAACAGTGATGCAGCCTGTCAGAATGCTCTCTGCGGTACAAATATAGAAGTATTTGAGTGTATTTGTTGACATGCCAAATTGCTTCAAACTCCTAATAAAGTATATTATGTAATATAAAATGAAGCAGTCCCAACACTGACTTCTGCAGAATACCATTAGACACTGGAAGCCACCCAGAAAAGGCCACCTTTATTCCCATTCTTTGCCTCCTGCCTGTCAGCCAATCTTCTATCCATGCTAGTATCTTTCCTGTAATACCATGGGCTCTATCCTGTTAAGCAGCTTCACGTGTAGCATCTTGTCAAAACCTTCTAAAAATCCAAGTAAACAACACCTACTGTCTCTGCTTTATCTATCCTGACTGTTATTTCCTCAAAGAATTCCAACTATTTTATCATTCACTTCCAAGTACCTTGAAACCTTATTAAGAACGGACTCCATTTTCCATTTGCAACTACAAATGCCTATGTTAAAATAAAATCATCGAAAATGGGTAAGTCTGTGGTTCAAAGCATACTTCTCAGATTTGCCCTAGGTGATAATTCTAAGCTGCTGTGATTCTTATATGGTCACTGTGTTATCAGAACCCCCAGTTGTGTATCTGCATTTATCACCCATCCATCATCGTTGCTTCATTAGAGAGGGGGATAATAGACTGAAATCACAATAGCAGGATTTTGTCATCAAGAAGTAAAAATGTTTTACCAATGGTCTTTTAATGAAAAAAATGAAAATCAATCTTGTTTACATTACATTACACAGTAGGTAGTACAAGCTGGCACTTATTGTACTAGTGAGAAGAAGTCAGACACCAGAAGAAACACAGCATGCTTAAACTAGAAGGTTGAGTGATTGAGCAATTGCTCTCAACGTATCTGTGTGTAATTGAGAAATCTGAGTCGTCAAATCCCATGTCAGAGCAAGGTGCCTGCGTTGCAAAGATTGCGGCTTCTGCTTCAGACACCAGCGGCCAGGCTGGTAGACCGCAGACTGATCGTAGCACCGGGAAAGGTGTCAAAGACCTTTTCTCGCTGATGCCCATTATAGAAGATTAGAAGTGAGCCCCAGCAATCACAATCTATTTCCCAAAGGACTGTTCTCTGCAAATAATTCAGCGGCCTGTGAAGTATACAAAATAGAAACGCTGCTCGGTGCAGTGACGCGGGAGACTAAGATAAGGCTGAAGCTTAGATTGTATCACTGGATGTGAAATGAATGTTAAATGGATGAAAGCTGTGATCTTGAGCACTTCCATCTGTTATCTAAATAAGTGTCATAAGCAAATAAATCAGAAAATATAGAGTGAAGGCTGGTCTAATTGCCATAAGAATCTTGATCTTTTATTGCCATGCTCTGTGTGAACTGTTTCTGGAAAAGACATTGGAAAAGTGTGACCACCTGAGTATTACTGCGAGCTATGGGTAGCATGACATTAACAGATGCTGATTCACTGAAAATGGTATTCATAATTAAAAGTGAATCCGGAAACAAGCGAAGTAATTTATCTGCTACCTTCAAGCTTGTCAAGTAAAATCGTTATACCTGTTTAGTAATTAACTAGCACCATTCAGTAAAGTCAGATTAAGATGCATTCCCTGACAGTTTAAGCAGAGCTCGAATTTGTTTTCATGCAGAATGAATATGTAAATATGAGGTCAGGCACTAGTCTAAAATTATTGCAGCTAAGAAACCCTAGAGAGTTGTTTGCGTTGAACCAGCAGTGTTAAAATACATATCTGTTTGGGATTGAGTCCATATCAAGATTCATGATACTTCTTTCTGTACCTCCAATTCTACATTATCAAAACGCCCCTTATTTCGCAAGACATGAATTGGTGAATGGATTTTGCAGTTTACCTGATAGGGCACAACTTAGGATTCCTGTGAAGAGTTGCATTAAGCTGCTTGTTCGAGGACCTGTAGAAAAGATAATTGTGTCGATGATGGATATTGTCTTCATTGTGAATATTGATGAAGAAGAGTCTTCATGAATTTAAAAATCCCTCCTTGTATAGGATAGGTTAAATCACTTCATTAATAATTTCACAAAAATGCTTTTTGCACCTGAATTGCTGTGAAGCTCTCTGTGTCAAATCATTTATGCATTGAATTGGCAAGAAAGTGGTAATTAATAGTATAATTATTAACAACATAAAAATTGTTAATGGCAGCCAGACAACATCATAGGCCAGAAATAAAAGCATTAAAAGCGTAAAGTGCCATTCCCTCAGTTGATTTCATTCATTGAAGGTTCAGACTGCTGCATTTTTAATTTGGGATTTTTTTCACAATTTTTTCTATTTTGCTCTCACTTGATTCTTCCTTTCTTGCTTTTCATTTCTTGCTCTAACTGGTTCTAGTTTGTACTCCATTCGTCCTTATCTATTTATTTCTCAGTTCTTCTTCCACATTATTAATCACAGTTGCCCTTGATGTTCACAGATCCCCCTTATTATCAGAACTCACTCCCAGCAACTTCATGGGTGTAGTGGAGGGGGGAAAGACTAAAGCAGCTACAAATTTAGCACCTGTGGTAGGATGTCCCAATGCAACAAAATCTATTGTATTATGAGTGCCTTTGGTCAGACTTGCCAATGGCAGATTCCTAACCATCATAATCTGTACTCATTCATGTCATTGTCAGTTGCATCAATTGGCACACAAAATTCACCATCATCTTCAATCCTTGCGTTCTTCTGTTAGCTCCCGGTTTCTGAATGCATGATCAGTGTTTTTAAATGTTTTTTTTTGTTTCACTGATCCTTTGCGAATGATTTAAGTTCTGCCTGAATATATCATTTTTATTACACCCCTCAATTGTGTGTTCCTCCTTTCCTTTCTTTGTTTTGATTTCTTTTGTGTTTGACTTTCAGATAGTGTTCCTCCAATCTCCGGTTTGGGGTTTGTTGGATTAAGTATTAATTTGGTATTGCTAACTACCGCTACTCAATGGCCAAACTGTATCCATTATGCACTCATGGGAACTCCATTAAAAAGCACAGCCTGAAAATATCCTGCATAAATATCACCAATAAGTAATATAATGGTGATATGTATGTAGGATATATCTGTACAGGATAAATGAAAGCAAATGCTGAAGAAAACACAGACTTGCAGAAGCAAATGGCATTTGAGGAAATGTGAACTTTGGGCTTCTCCTTAGACAGGAGATTAGAACTGCTTAAAAATTGTCTAAGCTTTAGGTAATTAAGTGAGGCCTCCGTCAGTCAGAGTTGACCATGGATATTGCTTCCTAGCTGTCTAGATAAGCAAGCCTGGGCAGTATGACATCGAGAGCAAGCTGTTGACCATGTAGCAAGCTCCCCCTCTCTGCGCATCTGATGAACCCAAAGGAACGGCAGAGACCGATCCATTTTGGTAACAGCAGCATCACAGGAGTTGCCAGTCAGTGTTAATTCAATGTAGGACGGCCTTAGGGACTCCAGCTCCTGATTTTTCCCTCAGGGTTTACTTCTGCAGCCTTCCTTATGAATGGGTATAGCCACAAGGCAGTGCAGGTTTGAAATCAGAGTTTTCCTTCTCCTAGATGAGCTGCCAACCATGACCCCCCCCCCGCCCAAAGCGACTGGTTTTAAGGTGCCAGCAACCCACCTTTGCCCCTTCTCAGTTCTGCTGGGCTTAGTAGCTAAGCTGCACCTGAAGGTCAGGAGCTGGACTTGGTTGTCAGAGGCTATTTGAGGTGCACACCATTGGGAGCATTTAATAGGTAGTGGGACTTGTCCCCATTACCACCACCGGCTGTAACATCCTTAATTAAGGATGCACAGATTGCCAACAACTTTCCTTTAAAAGACATATACCAGGATGTTGCTTGGAATAAAGGTTTGTAAGGATAAATCCCCATTAGAACATGGGAGGCTGAGGAGTGACGATTTAAAAATCATGAAGGCCATATATAGAATAGATGGTCAGAATATTTTTCCCCAGGTTAGGAGTATGCAGAATTAGTGGGTACAGGTTTAAGGGGAGAATAGAGAAACTGAAAGATCTGAGGGTTAAGTTTTTCACATAAAGGGTGGTGGTTATCTGGAATGAGCTGGCACAGGAGGTGGAAGAAGCAGACACAATTCCAGTGTTTGAAAGACACTCGTCATCATAGCTTGTCACACCAGCCAGCCAGCCACTCTAGTGTTGTTTGGTTGATGTTGAGCAGAGCAGGTCAGTGTCAGTCAGCTAAATCAGGTGAGAGTGGGCAGTTGCACAGAACGTGTTCAATGTCCCTTTCGCCACACTCACAGGATTCACTAGTCTTTAAACCCCACTTCACCATATTGTCTCCCGTCCTACAAACTCCCGCTCCCGCTCTGTTGAGAGTACACCACTTCCGTCTGTCAAGTAGTGCCCCTGGGTGGGGTCTGGGAACATTTCTGTGGGGTCTTGCACTGTATTGTTTGGTGGGGTTCTGGCTTCTGTTTGTTGCCAGAGGCCAATCCTGTATGTTTGGGGGGATGCTCTGTGTGGTAGTTCCTCCACTGTAGCAAAGCTTTTCCTTGATTTTAGGCGGCTGGAAACTGGCACATGATGATGTAGTGGGTGCAATGGATTCGAGTTCTGTTTACCTTTTTCAATTTTGTTGTAAAGTGTGTCTTTGGATCGCTGGAGGAGCAATGCCTGCAAATCTGTAAATGATGTTGGTGGGTGTGGAGTGCAGTGTGCCGTGATCATTTGGCAGGCTTCGTTAAGCAACAGGTCTATTTTCTTCGCATGGGCTGATCTGCCCCACACAGGTGCACAGTATTCTGCAGGTGCATAGCAGAGTGCTAGGGCAGTTGATCTGAGTGTGTGAGCATTAGCTCCCCATTTCATGCCTACTAATTCTTTCAAGAGAGAATTGTGAGAGCCAACTTTCCCTCGGAGTTTTTGGATGTGGGTGGCAAATGAGAACGTCCTGTCCAGTGTCACGCCCAGGTAAATTGGAGTCAGATGGTGTTTGAGCTCCTTCGCACACCAAAAGATCTTGAGTTTCCGAGCTGCTTCTCGATTCCACAGGTGGAATGCACATTCTTGAGTTTTTGATGGATTTGGGTTCAGAGACCATTTTTCATAATACTGCTTCATTGCTTCGAGGACTGCTGTAAGTCATACTTCAACTTCTTGGAAGGAGTTGGCTTGTGTTGCTATGCATATAGGTTGTCTGCATAGATAAACCTGCTTGTGTTAGGAAAGTGTGTTAAGACACTAAACCTGTGTCATTTTGGATTGTTGACCAATTTTGACTTCCAAGATTGAAACTTAACTTGTGTAATGAAGTCTGAAAGTTTATTGAGTTATTATAGGGATGTACAAAGTTAATACTACAAGTTAGATCCCAGAGCCTTTAGTGAACAAAAGACTAAAGATAGGCAGCCAAGACCATTCATGATCTTGTATGAGGGGCTACAGGGTATCAAAGGAATGAAAACGAGCTATAATCAACTGAACATGCCAAAAACTGCCCAGGGAGCTTGGAAAGCAGAATCTATTGCAGATGAGACTCACACCACACTTACTGTCATTGTTCAGTACCTAGTCTGTATATCCTTATAATCGCCAATAAACTTTCTGGCTTCGTTAAACAACCTGAATCTGTACATTAGCAAGTCAAAATTGGTTAAGAAATAGAAGAGAGACAGACAGGTTTGTTATCTGTCTCATTGGAAAGGAGAAGCTTTCACTGATGTCAGTTGTTACAAGGAATCTGTGCAATACGTAATCATTCATAATAATATGCCCTTTAATTTTTAGTGGGGGGAAAACTGAGCTTAATATGTGATAATAGGTGGGTAATAGCTGCGGCTGGTTTTCTGCCCTGGTTTTACTGGGTTGGCTGGACAGGGCTGTAGCTACTAAATTAAATGCAGAATGACTAGATTAGGAGAAGGGGAAAACCATATCCTCCCACCTAATTAATGATTGCTATCCAAGGACCCGCTGAAACAACAACGAGTCTGATTATGATGCACCCCAAGGTTAAACAGCTTGTCAGGTTTCAATAATTGGATGACATATGGAGAATATCTGAAGAAAGGAGAAATAGCGTAAGAGTTACTTGCTGGCCATACCATTTTATTGGGCATGCCTTAATGATAGAAGTTAAATTAAAAGCAAGCAAGCCTTGTTTTATTTTGAGCAATGCTGAGAAACATTCTGATTGTTAATTACCTTACCACAAGCTTGAGATTCATTTTCTCAAGGTGAGAGACCATGAGACTGGGCAAACAATGTCTCGTAGTAATAGTATAACAACATTTTGCCCTCCAGTTGAGGAGTGAAAGCAGAATTCCATAACTAAATTTATCGCCCAGCCAGCAACCTTTGATAATATCTGGGAAAATGCTGTGGCAGAATATTTGTGCACTTGCACTCCCAGCATCACACTTCACACACTGGGAATCTGAGCCAGCAGATAAGAGAATAGAAAATCCCACAGGTTCATACACACCAGTGCCTGAATGCCCCTCCTAGCATGTAAAATTCCACAACGTGGTCACAGAATATACTCTGAGATTCTAAAAGACCTTTATTTTAATCCATTTTACATAATTGTGGTTACTTTTGTGTACCTGCCAATTAATCATTAATTTAGTCCTCGCCATGGCAGACTTTTCCTCCATCTCTCTTAGTATTTCAGAATCAGTGAGAATTGTTTCTTGTGACATACTGGGCTTAGGGATCAGTCTGTTGCTGCTGGAGCAAGCTAATAATAACTAAGTTGCAGTGAGTAATTGGGCTTGCAGGGCAATAAATCCAACCAAAGGGACTTGCGTCATTGGCTTGCTACTATTGTAGTTTGCACGCTGAATTGAAACATCTTTGCTTTATGGAGCTGTGTGACTTATCACAGAGAGCCCGATGGTAATGAGAAAGCTGCAGTAGCATAAGAAGCACAGCACTATATAACTTTCATATAGGGTGTATGGATTGGTGTCATATAAATATATAACTTTAAAAAATCTTGATTAAAGGAATATTTTGTACCCCAGGTATGCGGTGACAAGGCTATATTTGTGCATTCAGTTCCTAGGGCTGGTCAGGTATTTTTGTGTTTGCCATCCTCCATGTCTCTATTTTGTTTTGCTCTACAGATTTCTGTGTCTGGTTCTTATGTGGTTTTCTCATTTGAGTTCCTTATCACGTGGTTCCATCTCAATTTCCAGCTCTTGATTTTTTTTTTCTCTCTATCAGAACCATTTGCTGCCAGCATTTCTTCATGTTTTTATTCTCCTTTGCCCTCACAGCCTAAGAGAATCATCTCTGACTGGGTTGGCTGAGTCCTGAAGGGCATGGCTGTCAGGCTGGGTCTATGACAGGTAGAAAGTGAACCAGTAGGAGGGAGGAATCTACTTAATCTCACCCTCACCACTCTTCCTTTGTGCTCTTTGATAGAGCTGGCCACTACACAGACCAGGCATTGTGAATGTTTCACACCAAAGCTCCCTTCATTGGGTGGCACTACAAGTGTGCTAAATGGATAGACTCGAGATGAGAACCAGCAGCTCAAATCTGGGAATCTATAAGGCACCATGGGCTAACAACTAAAATGTTCACCACCACAATCTGTAACCCTGTGGCTAATATATGCAGCACCCTGTCATAATTGCCAAGCCAGAAGTTCAACTCTCGCTCAATGAGGAGAACAACAAGTATGGCAGCGAGAAACACAGGCATACGTAAAACTGAGGCTTTAACTTGGTGACATTGCAGATAAGTGATCTCACAACCAAAAGATCAGATCAAAAGCAACACAACAAATTTTACCTTCCTATCTAGACCTCGTAGAAATCCCTGATGTATCTGCCTCTACCATCACCCCCAGGTGCATTCCAAATGCCCCCTACTCTCTGTGCAAAAGAAAAATCTTGCCCCTCATATCTCCTTTAAACTCTCACCTTAAATGTACGCTTCACCTCTTGAAATCAAGGAATCAATAAAAATATTGGATACAGCAAAATAAAATGAATCGGGTAGCACCCCAGGTGTTGTAGTGAAAGCCTACAGTCTTGAACGAATGGATTCTCTAACTAAGCTGGTCAACCTGCAGTTAGGACATAGACACCTGCCTAACAGTGTGGAAAATCACTCCAACATTACCTATTCACAAAGAGCAAGTCAAGTCTAATCCAGCTAGCTGAATAAATACACCGCATTTCATAAATGATATGTACTGTTGCCACTGTATGCCAGTAGTGGAGGGAATGAAACTTTTTTTGCTAGCTGAAGTACTAAGTGTTTCTCTGACTGCTTTGTCCTGAATGATGCTAAACTTCTTGAGAACTGGCAGACTAGTCCAGTGGAGAATATTAATTGACAACCCTTAGTTTTGATTCTTCAACCAGCCAGCAGCACAATGACCTCTTTGGACTAAAATGGTCTTTGTTCTAATTGTGCTTTCTTGTTTAAAAAAAATGTAAAATTTATACTGGTTATATGATGCTATAAGTCTGTGATGCAGTTGCAAGCAAGTTCTTCATTGCATTTGTGTATACATGATGTGTATATGGCAATAGACACAACTTTGAATTTTGACTTTGATATCAGAAAGTGAGAGACACTTTGCAGGATAGACCATGTTAATCTGCTTTTACTCATGACTGTCCACATGAGTTTCTAGTCAGTGGTGACCACCAAGATGTTGACAGCTGCGGATTTGGTGATGGTACTCTACAACCTAGTTCTTGAACAAATTATATTTTAGGATGATTGAGAGGACCAAATGGATTTTTGTTGGTGTAACAGCTGAAGAAGATTGTGAAGGTAAGGAGAAGTGAAAATTAAAAAAAAAACGCTTTCTTCTCCAGCTCTTGACCACTCCCATTCACCTGGCTACACCTACCACCTTCCAGCTGGCCTCTTTCGCATACTTGACCCGGAACGTCAACAGTTTATTCTTTTCCATAGATGCTGAGTTCCCCTTGCATTTTGTGACTGTTATACTAAAAATGCTAAGAATCCTGCAGAGAAGAAATGAACATGTACAGAATTAAAAGGCAGTAACATAAATGAGGAGAAGCATTGTGCACCCTATCATATGTAAACTTTGTCCCTTTTTAATTTTGCATGGCCTTCTCTCAATTGGCTCAAAGCTGATCCAAACTGCCTTCCTAGGAACAAATATATCAAGCAACTGCAGGTGTTAGAAATTGGAAATAACAAAAAAAAGATTCTTAACTGGCCAGGCAGCTTTTGTGGAAAGAGGAATAAACTTTCAATTTAACTACCATTGAAGGTGCGAAGAAATAAAGCCAATTCAGTTCAATGTAATATATGGCTCTCGAAGTATGTGGAAGAATTAGACTTCTATAATTCTCATCAATACATCTTAACCATAGTAAAGCAGTGAATTTTGATTAATTGGGGCAGACACTTATTTGGGACAATTCTTAAAGAACAAGTTGAGAAAGTAGCTGGGATTCCTTTCATTTATATGGGACATGATGCCACTTAATTGGGACAGGAGACTGCTGCCAAACAGTTTTTAACTAGCGTCAGTCACGTGTACTTACATGGGCGTTTGACATGACGCTGCTTAGAGTGAACAGTTTGTCAATAATGTCAATTACGTGTGTTTATATTCAAACAGCAGTGATCTTTTTCATTGATAGTTGGCAACAAGTAAGCAGTAAGACAATTCAGAGCTATTTTGCCAACTGCGTTTTCAAGCATTCAGCCTTGGAAATGTCAGAAAATGAAATGATTTCACTACTTCAACAAGTTACGACTACAAAGAATTTGAAGGCATCAACAATCACCTTGAATATTACCGTTGGTCCCCACTGGATACTCAGCTCTTATCCGTGGCTCTAAATAGCTGTTTGCATGCGGCGGTGGCCACAGCCCAGTAAACCACTTACAGCAGGCAAACTAAACCTGATGAAGGTTCATACCCGCTTCATACCCCAGTGAGACAGAGATGGGCCTGTCCTAGCTTGTGAAAGCAGCTCCAGCAGACTGGGAGGATGAGATTTACAGTGAGATCTAACAGCCAGAAAGGCATTTCTGCAATGCGCTGTAGAGAAGGAAGGGCATGATGAGTCAGACGAAGTCGTGGTCATCCACTGCATCCAGGAGGACCCCAGTTTGTGATAATCACTAGACCCAGAATTCCAAGCTTGCCCCTGCAACGGCTTTTCCACTTTAAAATCGCTTAGGCACAGGCTTCCTGTCATCATCGGATTTGACAAACAACCACCAGTGTATTGATAAAAACACAAAATGCTGGCAGAACTCAGCAGGCCAGACAGCATTTTGTGTTTTTATTTATTTCCAGCATCTGCAGATTCACTCATGTTACCAGTGTATTGATAGTGTTCTAATTTGTTCTGTTTTTCATTTAAATATAATGTGTTAAATGATTGTTTCCCATTTATATACCTTTTTAACTGCCTTTATGAAATGTTGGTAAATTGGGACAGCCATTTAATAGGTGCCAAAATGTATTGGTCGCAATGTGTCTCAAATAACCAGAATCTGTGGTAGAAAGTTGGAATAAAATATTTTGTTATTGGTATGCCTTAAGACATTTTCACCCAAGTTTTTATTAAGCTTATTAAGGTGAATATGACCCACCTATTTGTGAACAAAAGCTCCCAGGCTATTAAAATCCCCTGTACATATCCAGTGTTTTCTCTGCCTGTATAACAAGACAGTGAAACAGACAAACAATTCTGAGACCACAGATGACAGTGCTCTAAAACTGACAGCTTAAGCCTTCTTCTCTGCAGGAATAGACGTAGCATCATAGCCCACCCACAGGAGGCTGGTTGAGATCACTAACCCAGCATCTGAGTAACTGTGAACATGCAATTATATCCCACTACTTCATTGCTCTCTGTTGACCCCCTGCATCCAGCAATGTTCTCAACGCTTACTCTTTTGTTCTTAAAATTTCCCATTATCTGTTCTCTCCTGCAGACATGAAAGCTTTCTTTTTCATTTTTCACAATAAGATGGAACTTGACAATACATTGGAGTAAATTACAATAGTTTTGATTTGGAGCTAAGGGAGCTTATTTTGCATTTTTGTAAAGTAGCTGTGATATGTTGTGTTTAAAATGTGCTCTGTTGTAGCTGGGGTGAGAACACTTGATAATCCTTTTACAATCTCAGCCCATAAAATGCTACAAAATTGTTCATCCACTCTGTTGAAACTTCTAGGTTTTAGCTGTGATGTTATTGTTGACTTATATAATTTAACACAGAGTAGGCCCTTCTGGGACTTGGAGCCGTGCGACCCCTGACTAACCTGATTAACCCTAACCTAGTCGTGGTACAGTTTACAGTGACCAATTAACCCTACCCAGTACGTCATTGGACTGTGGGAGGAAACCAGAGCACTCGGGGTAAACCCATGCATTCAATGGGGAGGACGTACAGAGACTCTTTAAAGAACGTCACCGGGATTGAACTCCGGTACGCCACAAGTTTTAACAGCGTTGCGCTATTTCTGTTTTTGCACTATTTTAATATATTCAATATATTTACTGTAATTTATTTTTCTTTCTATGTTATTGTGTATTGCTTTGAACTGCTGCTGCTAGGTTAACAAATTTCATAACATATGCTGGTGATGTTAAACCTGATTTTGAAGTGTGGTTGGACTAGGCAGCCAAGTTCTATGCGTTAAATGTTGCAGAATTCTTTATATTGAAAAATTCCTTTGAACTTTAATTTACTTATCCTTCCCTGGCCAATAGTTTGTGTATGGGAAGTTAGTTTTGTTGATGTTGCGCACACTTATTATCAGAGTAAGCTTATATAAAAATCTAAGTAATAATACAAAAATATAAAATAATATAAAAACAATACAAAAATATATTACTTTTGTAATAATTTTGACAGACCACAGAAGAAGTCACGGTTGTCCACTGCATCCAGGAGGACCCCAGTTTGTGATGACCACTAGACCCAGAATTCCAAGCTTGCCCCTGTAACGGCTTTTCCACTTTAAAATCGCTCAAGCACAAGCTTCCTGTTATCATTGGATTTGACGAACAACCACCACTGTATTGATGGTGTTCTAATTTGTTCTGTTTTTCATTAAATATAATTGTTTGTCTTTTTTTTGTTCCTTTTTTAAACTGCCTTTATTAAACTTCGGTTAACTGTGGCAGTTGCTTAGTAGGCCCAGAATGTACTGTGGTAGACAGTTGGAATGAAGAATTTTATTATTGGTATGCCTTAAGACAAATTCATCCAATTTTCTATTAAATTTATTAAGGTAAATATGGCCCACCTCTTTGTGAACAGGAGCTCCTAGGTTCTTGATTATCCAGAGCACCAAAGGGTATGGAGAGAAGGCAGGAGAGTCGGGATGTTCGGAAGAATTGGATCAGCCCAGGACTGAATGGCAGAGCAGACTCGATGGGCCAAATGGCCTACTTCTGCTCCTAAATCTTATGGTCTAAAAGGTAGAAAATAATACTGAGCTGAGTTTTTTTTAAAGCTAAAGCTTTGAATTTCTTGGAGCTGCTGCAGGCAGTGTTGGATTGAGGTGGGAGCCATTAAAATGCATTTTAGATCAGTGATAGTTGAAGGATGCCCAAAAAAATTCTTTGACACATTGCTGCCTCCAGGGGCCCCTGCTCCACTGTGGTAGGGTCAGTAAGTCTGAGCTGGGTCTTCTGTTACAGTCAGGCCTTTTTATAATTTGCTTCTTTGCTGGAATCTGTGATGACGTGGATTTGCTTGAGAGGTCTGTTCTGCCACATTTTCACCAGTCAAACAAGACATAAAGAGCTTTCAGGACTATTGAAAATAGAATGGGATAAAAGTGCACCCTCTGTGGATCTGTGAATTTTAGGAGATGCCAACAATTTCAGGAGAGAACATGAGAATAGGGGACAGAATGTTTTTGATTATTTTGCTACAATTTAAAAAAAAATAAAGATTTGCGTTTTGAAGATAATCAACAATCTTTAGCAGGCCTTGTAGCTTCCATAGATAAAGAAAGAATGATCATTTATCAAGTCAAAGACTTTTCATCAGTTCTGTTGAAGTTTCATCGACTTGAAATGTTGTCTTGCTGAGCATCTCCAGTATTTTCTGCTTTCATTGTCTTGTTGACGGGGGAAGAAAAGCTCTCTTGGTTAAAATTCAATTTGGGTGGGTAACAAGGGTGGATGGAGCTGGATCTGCCTTCATTTATGTGTACGCCTCATTTTAATTCAACTAGTCCACTGTCTACCCACTGAATTTGTACTTCATAGTAATTTAAATTCTAAATATGGACAAAATGGGGTGCAGAGCGAAAGATACAGATGAATTGCCATCAAACAAGCTATTTCTTCCATTATTCTAATGTGATTCATTTTAACATCAGTGTCTTCCTGCCTGATGGAGGACATGGGGATTGCAGGTGGAGACTGAAGGAGCAGATATGTTAAACTGAAGCGTGGAGGCAGAGTTTGCGGTTCAAAGTGAAAGTGGAAGTCAGGTGAGCAAGTGGAAGGAGCAGGACAAATCAGCGATTGTGCTGGGGCTGAAAATTTGAATGCAATTTGGAGTTTAGAGGCTTTAGGTCAAAACAATCCATACTTGAATCGGAAGGTGTTCTTGCATAGTCATCTACCTTCTGTAGTGTGTTTACTGTTTCCTTATTGTTAAAGCAAGTTAGTTTCTTCCTCAGTAAGTTTGGTTTGCTCTCACATTCTGTGACATCTCTTTATTCCAGTTGTGTATCAACAGATACCGAAAGATATTTTGAATCTTACTTTCCTCTGGCAAGCTAGGAAGACTCGGTGTTGCTGTCTGTTAGTGGTTTGTATGTTCTCCCTGAGATGGTGTGGGTTTCCTCTGGGTGCTTCGGTTTCATCCCATAGTCCAAAGACCTACCAGTTGGCAGGTTTATTGGTAATTGTAAATTGTCTTGTCATTAGGAATAAATTGGGTGATTGCTGTCGGTGCGACTTGAAGGGCCTATTCTGTGCTGTATCTCAATAAATAAAATACAGGAACTATCAGAAACCAGAGCTGCAGCTTTGCTCAGGGTATTCAGTAGCTGAAAACCAATGCCTGTGGAAATAAAGAACTGCAAAACTTTTGTCAAATTAAAGGTGAAGTGCACATTCTGCTAGCTTTAGAAAGACGTGTTTCTCTTGGTATATTTAAAGACACAAGACTCGGATGTACAGTAAACATGTGAAGCATTATATAATTAGTACATTTTACAAAAAAGCCTGCCTAGAGTGTACTGACATGAAGTGGGAAGCAATTTGAAAGAAAATCAGGAAGGGAGACTTGTCAAAAGCAAGAAATACATAAGATAGAATGGAAAGATAATCATGTTGTGACATTGACTTTTATATAACAAATACAAGACTCCCTCTCCTATTGCTTGTGCCTCACTGGAACCAGTGCAGAAAACAAAAATTAATCACTGAACTTTAACTACCTTTACTATGTAATGACATCCATTCATTTTGCTGCGTGTGATTTTCAGATATTTTAAGGGTAAAGATACTTGTCATCTATGTTGATTTTATGGTCACAGTGTGAGGATCATTCATTGTGTCAGACTCTCATAATTTGCTGAGAGATTATTCAGAATTCCTGATGATTAGGCATCTGGTACTGGCAGAAGAAAGGAATGAAGTAAATAGACAAGTTCAGCTGTCTGATAGTTTTAAAAATGCAACATTGCTTAAAATCAGAATCAGGTTTCATATCACTGGCATATGTTAGCCTAGCAGCAGCAGTACAATACAAAACATGATTATATATACTGATCCGGTGATATTTCCCATTTCTCGTATCCACTCACCAAGGACATGCGATTTGTTTTACTTTCTGGGGTCTTAAATCCCACACTATCTTTAAACTTAAGATTCACTGTAAAATTTAAAGGAAAAGTGAAACCTAATCAGTCAGTTTCAAGACTTTGGCCTCAATACCTTATTGTGCAATTGGATCCTCGATTTCCTCACTAGCAGACCCCAACTGGATGGGCAGCAACATCTCCTCCATAATCTCCATCAGTGCAAGTGCATCATGGGGCTGAGTGCTTAGTTCCCTGCTCTACTCACTTTACAACTATGACAGTATGGCTAAGCACAACTCCGATGCCATATTCAAGTTTGCTGATGACACCACTTTCATAGACTGAATTAAAAATGGTTAATAATTGGCATATAGGACGGAAATTTAAAAGTCTGGCTGAGTAGTGTCATAACAACAACCCCTCACTCAATGTCAGCAAGATGAGGGAGCCTCTCTAATCCTCTAATGAGGACTGGCTCATTGACCAGGAGGAGGAAATGAGAGGTCAATGAGCCAGTCTTCATCGGAGGATTAGAGGGGTGTTAGTATTCTGCAAGACTTGTCCTGGGGTCAGCATGTTAAAGCAACTATACAGAAAACACAACAGTGGCTCTACTTCCTTATGGCTTTGTGGAGATTCTGAATGACATCTGAAACCTTTACAAATGTTTATAGATGCATAGTGGAGAGTACAGTAGTGTAGTGCATCACAGCCTGGTATGGCAACACCAATGTCCTTGAATAAAATAATAGTACAAAAAATAGTGGATACAGCCCAGTCCATCACAGGTAAAGCTTTTGTAACTATTAAGCGCATCTATATCGTAGGAAAGCAACATTTATCATCAGCGACCACACCACCCAGGAATTCTGCACTGTTCTCTGCTGCCATTAGGAAGACAGTACAGGAGCCTCAGTACTGACAGCACCAGGTTCAGGAACAGTTACTACCCCTCAACCATCAGGCTCTTGAACTAAAGGGAAATATCTACACTCAACTTCACTTGCCCCATCATTGAAATGTTTCTACACCTGTGGGCTCACTTTCAAGGATTCTTCACCTCATGTTCTTGATAGCTATTATTATCATTATTATTATTATTTATTATTCTTCTGTATTTGCACAGTTTGTTGTCTTCTGCACACTGGTTGAACACCCTAGTTGGATGGTGGGTGGTCTTTCATTGATTCTGTTATGGTTATTATCCTGTAGATTTATTGGGTATGCCCACAAGAACATGAATGTCAGGATTGTATATCATGACATGTATGTACTTTGATAATAAATTTTACTTTGAACTTCGAATCAAAAATGTGATGTGACATTAATATAGCAATATTAAGTGATCAGGAAAATCTTGGTCTGACACCACCAAAGCTTTGAGTGCACAAGAGCAAAGGATTTTTAATAGTACTCATGCTAGGAAGGGCAAAAAAAAGGAAACCCAAACAAAACACTTTAGAATAATAACAAATGATTTTATGAAGCATTATTTTCCAGTGAAAATCTTGTCAGTTACAACAAATGGTATTGTATTTTGTTTGAGTATTTGTTATTATGTTGCTGTTCCTCTTTTGATAATTCATCAATTATTGTCCAACTAAGGACTTAAAACTGATTGATAGAAGTATTTGCAGCCTCTTGGACATTAGAAGAGTCATAGATTTTGCTGTTGTACTGTACCTTTTCACTGATGTCAGCTGCTAAAATTGATCTAAAGAACTGTGGATGTCTTAAAGATTCTTGCTTGAGATATTTGACTCATTCTGCCTGCATTCTTTGAATTGGTTTCTAGGTTCTCAGTTCCATTTTAGACTTCCTTCCTTGAGAAGCCAAGTCTTTACACTAAAACCAATTATGGTGGATGTGGTAGGTTGGCATTTTGGCACCATTTGAGAAGAGCTATCTTTGTGGTGTCCTGGTGAGCTTCAGCATTGATCCGCCCGCAGTTGTGCTTCTGATGTCACTTTTTTTATTGGGATTACGTAGATGGAATAAGTCGAGTTAGAGTAGGCAGTGAGTGATCAGTCCAGTTCTCATTGGTGTCTGTGCTGGGAAGCATCATCCAGACAACATTGTTCCTCTGTACATCAAATCGTACAGTGAAATGTCTTGTTTGCATCAACGACCAACACAGTCCAGGGATTGTGCTGGGGCAGCCTGCAAGTATCGCCATGCCAACGTAATATGCCCAGAACTCACTAGCTCTAATTGTACATCTTTGGAATGTGGGAGGAAATTGGAGCACTTGGAGGAAACCCACGTGCTCATCGGAGGAAGGTAAAAATTCCTTACAGATAGTGGTGGGAATTGAACCCCCATCAGTGATCATTGTTAATCCTGGACCTGCTCTGAGCCCCAAAAATTTGCAGTAAAATTATACTCATGGAAAACTGCAAAATGTAACCATTTAGAAAATGAGCAAAACTCTGAGTTTTAAAAGATGTGCCTTTCTGTAGAATCATCTGACGTATGTTTAATGAAGAAAGCTTTACAGAGTCACTGAAGAAAGCAGTTGAGAGGCTGCAGTGTTTCCTCATTAATGTGAATGTCTATATGTCTTTGGTGCTTTACTTTTGCAGAGTTCTGCGAAGCAAAGGAAATTCAGGTATATTCATTTAGAGTGCCAAACCCTGTGAATATCTCTTAATGAGTGATATTATGATTCCCCCCCCCCCCCCCACACACACAAAGTGGTTTCCTGAATGCAGTCTGATACACCCAGTTAAGTGCAGAAACTTGTAGGCAGATATTGGGTTTCTGACATGTGGTTATTACTTGCTGAATTGAATCCCCCTCCCCCTCCTCACTCCCAAAATCACTATTTTTAAAGGTGTTAAGATTACACATTTCTCATTTGCCTTAATACTTCAGTGGCAGTTTTGGACAACTTATTTTTAACAGGTTAATATCGGAGGAATATTTCTTTTTGACATGCATTAACCATATGTTTCATGGTATCATTACTGAACGTCCACCTTCCTCTGGATCCCTTTGCCTCCAGCTTTCTCTGTCTGTGTAGCTCACTTTGTCCTGAAATTACTGAAACCATTTCAAAGGGATAATGCAAAGAAAATAATTTGATAAGAGAACAATTAACATTAACTGGCTCAGGATAGTTTCTGTTCTTTGATCACCTTCTGTTTTTGTTCCCTTTATTGTCTTCGATTTGTTAGGCTCACCGTGCAGAAGCAAAATGAGTCAGAGAAAGGTAAGAGTGGGAATTTCTTATAGAAAGAAACCATTTTGACATTTAGGGCACATTGCTCTCTGATGAATTTAGTAGCTGGCTGGAATAGTAAGATTATTTTCTTTTTATGCTAACTTGTCATGACTGCTTCGCTGCTGATTTGGGATTGAGGCAAACACAGGGCACCTTTTGAGAGATTATTAGAGTCCTAAAAACACCACTCTGGGTTAGGAATTCTTTTTTAAAAGACATGGATTTTTATAGACTACACAAATAAATTTAATCTATAGCCTAAAAGGGACATTTGATTTGAATGTAATGCAATTCTAGAAATTTTTCTTGAGTTCATATGTATGGACAGATGTCAAACAATGTGCAAAATGTATTTTCGGTCTCTCATAATGAAGCCGGTCATGACCTGAGAGATGAATCCATGTTCAATATTCATTCAACAGGTTTAACCATATTTGCTCCACTTCCTTGGGATCTGAGGATTTTTCTGTGTAGTAAGATGTAAGTTTTATTCTTTGAAGTTCTCTTTTACATCCCTAACTTCCCCATCACACTCCACCTCGGCCACCATTGCCAGTGTTTCTCCTGCTCCCGATTATCAGTCTAACTACTAGATGTAGACACTGACTCAACTGCAAGTCTGTAACCAGACACCTCTTTGCTAGTGCCTGATCAAGTTTTTGACCTACGATGCCATTTCTGTAATGGTGCTTCATAACCCTCTTCCTGTTTCTGTTGTTTCAGTGATATTTCTTACCCAGGTTCTCTGATCCACTCACCCATCCCAGGTATATTTCTTACTAGCAACCCCTCTCACCTCTCGAATTCCTCTGCGGCTTCTTATGATCGCCCCCTTGTGTTGTAACTGTAAGAAGTCACCTGGTCATGCTTGAGCATTGTAGGAGTGAATTTAGCTTTGGAGGTCCTGGGTAACAGTGTCAATAGTGTTTCCAAAGCAGAAGCCAGTCCTTCACTCTGCCTGTTTTCCTTCTTCGTCAATCTGAGTAGAAATGCAAGCTCCAGTCTTAGAAATAATCCTGCTAGGTGATCAGAGGCAGAACCTTCTATCACTGTGAATCTGCCTGTAGAGAAGAGTTCTCACAACTTTTTTTCCTCACAGCCTTCTAACCAACTGCCTTCCATTGCTGTCACATGTTGTGCCTCGTTTTCTAATAACACGTTTCAGATGAAACCCATTGACCTGAAAATTCTACTCTTCAGCTCATAACTTGTGTTACAGATTCTTTTGAGAACTGAATGTGATTGAGTATTTTGGAATGAATACTGATCTGTGAACCATGGTCAAACTGACCTGGAATAATATCATAATCGATATTGAAAACCGCACATGCCCACAGCAGAGGGAACCTGTCTGTGCACACTTCTGGCAAAGAGTGCTCTAGCTGAAGGAAAATGACAAGCCAGTAGCCCAGAAACAGTCTAATTCAGGTGGCTGGCCTCCTCTACAATTGTCATCACACCCTGCCTCCATCCTGTTGTCTGGATTTTAGCTTTAATGTTTATTTTTTATCCCGGAGGAAGTATAAATTGGAATGGGAGGACAAAATGTTTTGTAGACATCTTCAGCTCTACCTTTGAGAGTACATGTCCTTGTGCTTTCATTGTTTCCCAAAGTGAAGAGATTATTCAGCATTAAGGCTGGATACCATAGCTATTAATGAGCAGGTATGGACAGACTGTGAATTTTAACAAATTCAATAGTTCTGAAAGTGTCACCTCACTTAAGGTAGTCAGGTGATTTGAGGATCACTGGAGCAAAAATGACAGGAAAGACATTATATGTCATCCTTCCATCATTTGTGTCCATCATATTTCTGTCCCTGATTTTACTTACAGCAGCAAATGTTGAAATGGGGTCAGCTCCTGACCAAAAAAAATTAGAACAATATTCCACTTAGTTTCCTTTCTGGTCAAATTATATTAATGGCAACAGGACAAAGACTCTGAGCTCCTCCACTGCATGAGCAATTGGAAGGCACTGAGCTTCATTCCATAATAATACTGATTTGAAGTTAAGTTGGAAATGTTTTCTCAACTTTGACAGTCTTATAAATCTGCATCCAGATGTATTTTTATGTAGGTTTATATTTATATCTATAAGAAGAAGACACATTCTACTTTGACATGTTCTGACATACAATGAGCTTACTTCAGTTTTTCTTATTTTAAAAGCTATTAAACATTATTACAGCATATTGACAGGTCCTATACTAATCAACTTCATTTTAAGGAGCTTTGTAAAACTATTTAGGAAATTGTGATTGACAACAGCACCAAAAAAATGATATTGCTGCTGGACTGGACACAAAATCAAATGGATTATTCATTCATATTAATAAAAATGAGATGAAATGTTTTTCCATTGTGCCTGAGTAGGAACAGTGAAAAGGGCAGCACTTCTGAATGACAGAGTAAATGCATTGAAATGAAAGGTATAAGAGTGATTGAAATAATCAGTTTCCAGTTGACACATAAGCAAGATAGAAACTTTGACATTTGTGTAAACATCCTGACTAGATAACAACAGTGATGTTGGGGTGGAGGTGTGAATTATACAAGTAGCTGTATATTGTTGCTATACAGGTGTCTCTGTAGCCTCTACTTCTATCTTATTGCTGTGAGGTCTTCTGTAATTGAAGTGCCTTGGCCTTTGTCTCACACTAGCTTTGCCATTATTTTTCTAATTAGTAGCTTGTGGAGTTGTTACTTCCTCTTCAAAATCTAATAAAGGAAGGACCCTAGAAGCCAATATCTTTGTTTTTGGGAATGATTCAGCATCTGACAGCTAATCCACTACATGGGCTTGAAATAATAACCTTTGTTTAATGAATGCATTTAAAGAATTACTTAAATTCAATTGTTTCTAAGTTATTCAAAATGGAACATGTCATTCCTGAACGATAACAATATGAATTTGGGTAGATGTTTCAAGTAGATTTGGGTAGAAATTTCAAGTAGATGTGGAGGTTTTGAGCTAGCAAGTGCTAAAATCAGCCAATGTTGTCACAGCTCCATGATAAAAAGTGCAGAGATGGGGTGCGGGTTGAGGGCAAGTTGGGATTATCTGACTTGCTTGGGAATATTTAACATGATTAGGAAGGATCCCATCAGGACATAGGCACAGACGACCCCAACTACAGGATGCTGCTATAGCCATTTGGAATATCATCCCAACACTATCAGAAGGAATGCAAAAGGAAATGGTGTTCAGCGTAAAACTGGAAATGGCATTGGTATTAAGAAGTTAAAGATACTGGATAGAATTCCTCTTGGTCTCACAATGCGCTTCTCCATCCAGCATATTATTCTCCGCACCATCTGCCATCTTCAATGGGATACTATAACCAAACATATCTCCACTTTTCCTCCTGTTCTCCCATTCCCCAGGAATCATCTTCCTCCGCCCCGACCCCCATGATTCCTTTGTCTATTGATCCTGCCTATTCACCTGCTCCCACACCTCTGATCAGGGCCCCAAACAGACCGTACAGCTGTGGCAATGCTTGTGAATCTGTCGGAGTTTTCTGTTGTACCTGGTGCTCGTGATGTGGCGTCATCTATATTGGTATGACCTGACATAAATTGGGGGACCACTTTGTCAATCACCAAAGCAGAATTTCCTGGTGGTCAAACATTTTAGTTTCTATGTCTGTTCCTGTTCTGACATGTTGGTCCATGGCCTCCACTTCTTCCACGATAAGGCCACTCTCAGGGTGGAGGAGCAAATGCTCATATTCCCTCTGGGTAACTTCCAACCTGATGGTATGAACATCAATTTCTCCTTCCGGTATTTTTTTCATTTTGTTTTTTTTATTCTTCCCCCTCTTTTATTCCTTACTCTGGCTTCTTACCTTTTCTCCTCACCTGACTATCACCTCCTCCAGTCCCTCTCCCTCCTTTCCTTTCTCCTGTGGTCCACTCTCATCGGATTTCTTCTTCTCCAGCTCTTCACTTTTCCAACCCCCCTGGCTTCATCTATCATTCTAGCTAGCCTCCTTCCCCTCCTCTAACTTCTATCCTGGCATCTTCCTCTGTCCTTTCCAATCCTGATGATGACTCTCAACTGACTGTTGGTTGCAGTACTTCCTCCCCTTCCCAGTTTTGACAAGGAATATTTGACTAGAAATGTTAATTCAGAATCAGAATTAGGTTTAAAATCAGTGGCATATGCCATGAAATTTGTTAACTTTGCAGCAGCAGTGCATGATCAATACAGAAAAAAGCAGTATTACAGTAGTGTATATATACTACAGAAATTAAATAAGTAGAGAAAAAGACGGGAAGAAAAAGTAGTGAAATAACATTCATGGGTTCAATGTCCACTTGGAAATCTGATGGCAGAGGGGAGAAAGCTGTTCCTGAAGTGTTGAGTGTGTGCCTTCAGGCTTCTGTACCTCCTTCCTGACAGTAGCAATGAGAAGAGGGCATGTCCTGGGTTGTGGATGGCCTTGAAGATGGACGCTGCCTTGTTGAGGAACTGCTCCTGAAAGATGTCTTGGATACTATGAAAGCTAGTACCCATGATAGAGCTAGCTAATTTTACAACTTTTTGCAACTTGCTTCAAGCTTGTGCAGTTGCCTGTCACACCAGATGGTGACGCAGCCTGTCAGAGTGGGCTCCATGCTACAGCTGTTGAAGTTTGAGTGTTTTAGGTGACAGACCAAATCTCCTTAAACGGCTAATGAGATATAGTTGCTGTCTTGCCTTCTTTGTGTTGTGACCAGGTTAGATCCTTGGAGGTATTGACACTCAGAAACCTGAAATTGGTCACTCTCTCCACCTGATCCCTCTATGTTGATTGGTTTGTGTCCCTCATCTTGCCCTTTCTGAAGTCAATAATCAGCTCTTTGGTCTTGCTAACGTTGAGTACAAGCTGTTGCTGCGATACCACTCATCTAGTTGGCATGTCTCACTCCTGTACACCCTCTCGTCACCACCTGAGATTCTGCCAAAAATGGTTGTATCATCAGCAAATTTATAGATGGTATTTGAGTTATGCCTGGCCACATAGTCATTGGTATAGAGAGTAGGGCAGTGGGCTAAGCACACATCACTGTTGTGTTGACTGTCAATGAGGGAAGTTCCTCTTCCCAAAGATGCATCATGATCTGCTGAGTATTTTCAGTTTTCATACTAATATTAAGTATCACCTGATATCCAAGCTTGCCTGTGACATAGAATCAGTAATTGCCATGGACCAAGACCATTGCCAGAATGACTCTGTAAACCACAATGAACTGTCATGCATTCAAGTGATGAAAATTGATCATTTGTAAAGAAAATGTGGTTTTTATTAGGGGATTACT
The DNA here is from genome assembly GCF_048418815.1 of Hemitrygon akajei. Lineage (NCBI taxonomy): Eukaryota > Metazoa > Chordata > Chondrichthyes > Myliobatiformes > Dasyatidae > Hemitrygon > Hemitrygon akajei. The sequence continues at coordinate 99,210,484 of NC_133136.1, forward strand.
TTTGCCTGAGGGTTATGCAGGCATAACTTTAAGAAAACTTTTAAGTGTTTTTTTTTTGTATGAGACAGATATAAACATTTCAGTGTACATCTAAAGTTCTCAGTGGGGATTATGTGCAAACATAAGTATTATTAACTCATTAGATGTTCTATTACTTCTAAAACATATTTTGTAATATTCTCAGTAGTGATGGGCAATGCTTAGTAAACAAAAACTGTTACTAAGAACAAAAATGTTCTAATGAGGAAGCATTAAAGTAACCTATAATATTCCAGAAAAGACACCATTATTTCAAGATAAGAGGAGTAAGTTGAAGCTGATATTTTGGCATAGGAAAATCTAATGGAAAGATTGGTTGCCAATATAACAGATGTACACTTTTATTCCGCCGAAATCAATGAAAAGAAGATCAGACATGTTTTATAATGCTGTAGTAGAAGGGTAGCAGGTGAGGTACTGGAGTTAGTGGCACAGAAGATGAATCTTTTCTACCAGATCATGGAACATGATGTGAAGATGGTAATGTTACTTCATGTATCGCCAGATTGCTCTACTCAGCCTACACTTAATGATGAATTTTTCAATGTTTTGGTACCCAGTGTACAGATGTTAGTCTCCCAGTAAAGCAGGAGATATCTATTACTGTATTTTTTTCATGCCCCTGTTGAAAATGAAAGTTCCTTCTTATTCATCTATGCTAGAGTAGTGAATCTTAACAACACTGGTTCATTGTAACAAATCATCTGGATACACTGAGTTGTGGCTGAAAGAAGGGCAAAGTTGGGAGCTTAACATCAAAGGATAGACTTTGTATCAAAAGGCCAGGCAGGAAGGCATAGGTGGTGTTCAGGCTCTGTTGATAAGAGATGGAATTACATCTTTAGAAAGTGGTGACATAGGGTCAGAGAATGTTGAATCTTTGTAGGTGGAGTTAAGAAACTCGAAGGGTAAAAAATCCATTATGAGAATCTTTTATAGGCCTCCAAATAGTAGCTAAGATGTGGGGTTGAGATTGCAAAGGGAGCTGGAAAGGGCATGTAATAAGGGTAATGACCCAATTGTAATGGAGGACTTTAATATGCAATAGTGGATTGGGAAAATTAGGTTGGTGTCAGATTGCAAAAGAGTGAATTTGTTGAATGCCTATGAGATGGCTTTTTAGAGCAGTTTGTGCTTGAGCCTTCTCAGAGAAAGGCTATCTTAGATTGTGTGTTGTGTAATAACCCAGATCTGATTAGGGAGCTTAATGTAAATGAACCTTTAGAAGGCAGTAATCATAATATGATTGAATTCCTACTGCAATTTGAGAGGGAGAAGCTTAAGTCAAATAAGTATCACAATGGAACAAAGGGAATTATAGAGGCAGGAGAGAGGAGCTTGCCCAGGTGGATTGGAGGAGGATACTGACAGAGCAGAGATGCGTGAGGTTTCTGGGAATAATTCACAAAGTGTAGGACAGGTATGTGCCACAGAAGAGGTTGTTTTCAAATGGCAGGGGAGGACAACAGTGGCAGACAAGGGAAATTGGTGACTGCATAAAGGCCAAGGAAAGGGCATGTAAGGTAGCAAAAGTGAGTGGGAAGTTGGTTGATTGGGAAGTTTTAAAATCCAACAAAAGGCAGCTAAAAATGCTATTTGAAGGGAAAAGATGAAATATAAAGAGTGACAGGGAGGTGAGAGTTGATATTGGACCACTGGAAAATGATGCTGGTGAGGTAGTAATGTGGGAGAAAGAAATGGCAGATGAACTTAATGGGTGCTTTACATCAGTGTTCACTGTGGAAGATACTAGCGGTGTGCCAGAGGTCTGTGAGTGTCAGGGAGCAGGAGTGAGTGCCATTACTATTACAAAGGAAAAAGTGCTTGTCAAACTCAAAGGTCTTAAGGTGGATAAGTCACCTGGACCAAATTATAGGCCAGTAAGCCTAACCTCTGTGGTTGGGAAAGTGTTGGAGTCCATTATTAAGGAGGTGGTTTTGGGGTAGCTGGAAACAAATGATAAAGTAAATCAAAATCAACATGGTTTCTGTGAAGGGAAATTTTGCCTGACAAATCATTTAGAGATCTTCGAGGAAGTAACAAACAGGGTGGACAAAGGAGAGGCCATGGATGTTATTTATTGGATTTTCAGAAGGCTTTTGTTAAGGTGCCACATATGAGTCTACATAACAAGATAAAATCCTATGGCGTAACAGGAGAGATACTGGCATGGGTAGAGGAATGGCTGACAGGCAGGAGGCAGTGAATGGAAATAAAGTGGGCCTTTTCTGCTTGGCTGCCAGTGAGTAATGATGTTCCTCAGGGGTCACTATTGGGACCGCTAGTCTTCATGTTCCTCTAGCAGATTGTTCATCACTCCAGATTCACTATAGAGTCATAGAACACAAACAGGCCCTTTGGCCCATCTGCTCTGTACCAAATCATTAATCTGCCTAGTCCAATTCAAATTTCCTATCCAAATTTCTTTTAAATGTTCAAAATTGACCCACATCCACTACTTGTACTGGCAGCTCGTTCCACATTCTCACCATCCTCTGAAAGAAGAAGCTTCCCCATACTGCATATTCCCTTAAAACATTTCATTTTCACTCAACTAGCATTTTCCCTATCTATAATTGTAATTTTGTATACTTCTGTCAAATATTCCATCAATCTTTAAAGATCTAGGGCATAAATTCCTAACCTAGTCAAAGCTTCCCTATAACCCAGCACTGATCCCTGCGGCACACCACTAGTTACAGGCCTCCCATCAGAGAGGCAACCAGCTACTACCACTCTGGCTTCTCCCACAAAACCAATGTCTAATTGAATTTACGAGTTCGTCTTGAATGCCAAGCAACTGAACCATCATTACCTCCATGTGGGATCTTGCAAAATGCCTTACTAAATTCCATGTAGACAACATCCACTGCCTTGCATTCATCAACTTTCTTGGTAACTTCCTCAAAAATACCTTCCAGTAACTACTCACCAGCCTATGATTTCCGGGTTTATTCTTGGATTCTTTCTTAACATTAGCCATTCTCCAATCCCATGGTGCCTCACTCATGACTAAAGATGTTTTAATTACAGTGCTGTAAAAGGTATTCACCCATTTGAAAGTTTTCATGTTTTATTGTTTTACAACATTAAATCACAGTGGATTTAATTTGGCTTTTTTGACATTGATCAGCAGAAAAAGACTTCCATGTTAAAGTGAAAACAGATCTCTACAAAGTGATCTAAGTTATTTACAAATATAAAACACAAAATTGCATAAGTATTCATCCCCTTCAAGTCAGTATTTAGTAGATGCACCTTTGGCAGCAACTACACCCTTGAGTCTGTGTGGTTAGGACTCTTTGCACATCTGGACACTGCAATTATTCCCCATTTAAGCTCTGTCAGATTGCACAGGGATCGTGAGTAAACAGCCCTTCTCAATTCCAGACACACATTCTGTATTGGATTGAGGTTTGGACACTTCTTGGCCACTCCCGGCCATTAAATTTGATTATTTTTTAAGCCATTCCTTTGTAGCTTTGGCTTTATATTTGGGGTCATTTTCTTGCTGAAAAACAGATCTTCCAAGACACAGTTCCCTTGCAGACTGCATCAGGATTTCCTCCAGGATTTCCCTGTATTTTGCTGAATTGATTTTACCCTGTACCTTAGCAAGCCTTCCAGGGCCTGCTGCATTAAAGCATCCCCAAAGCATGATGCAGCCACCACCATGCTTCACAGTAGGGATGGTGTGTTTTTGATGATGTGTGGAGTTTGGTTTACACCAAACATAGAGCTTAGGCTGATGACCATAAAGCTCCATTTTGGTTTCATCAGACCATAGAACCTTCTTCTAGCTGACTTCAGAGTCTCCCACAAGGCTTCTGGCAAACCCTAGCCAAGATTTCATGTGAGTTTTTTTCAACAGTGGCTTTCTCTTTGCCACTCTCCCATGAAGCAGCAACTGGTGAAGCACCTGGACAACAGTGGTTGTATGTGCAGTCTCTCCCATCTCAGCCACTGAAGCTTGTAACTCCTCCAGAGTTGTCATAGGTCTCTCAGCGGCCTCCCTCACTAGTCCCCTTCTTCCATGGTTACTCAGTTTTTGAGGATGGTCTGCTCTAGGCAGATTTATAACTGTGCTGTATTCTTCCCATTTCTTGATGATCAACTTAACTGTACTCCAAGGGATATTCAGTGACTTGGAACTTCTCTTGTATCCATCTTCTGCCTTGTGCTTTTCAGTAACCTTTTTGCGGAGTTGTTTGGGGTGTACTTTTGCATTTATGGTGTAGTTTTTGCCAGGATACTGACTCACCAGCAGTTGGACCTTCCAGATACAGGTGTATTTTTACTACAATCAATTGAAACACCTTGTCTCCAAAAACACATCTCCAATTATGTGATTTCTAAAACCAGTTGGCTGCACCAGTGATGATTTTGTGTGTCATATTAAAACGGGGTAAATACTTATGCAATCAATTATTTTGTGTGTTATATTTGTGAATTAATTTAGATCACTTTGTTGAGGTCTGTTTCCACTTTGACACATAAAAGTGTTAAAAAGGCCAAATTCAATCCACTGTGATTCAATGTTGTTAAACAATAAAACAGGAAAACTTCCAAGGGGGCTGAGTAGTTTTTTAGGCATTGTATCTCTGCTAAGGCCCCTGCAACTTCTACACTTGTGTCCTACAGAGTCCAAGGAAATACCTGTCAGGCCTGGGAATTTATCCACCCTAATTTGCCTCAAGATAGTAACCACCTCCTCCTCTGTAATCTGTATAGGGTCTGTGACTTTGTTGCTGCATTTCCTCACATCTATAGACTCTGTGTCTGTCTCTCGCATAAAATCCATTTAAGATCTCCCTCATCTCTCTTGTCTCCATGCAAAAATCACAAATCTGAACTTCCATAGGACCTTGTCCCTTGCTATCCTTTTGCTCTTAATATATCTGTAGAAGTCTTTGGGATTCTCCTTCACCTTGTCTGCTAGAGCAACCTCATATCTTTGTAAAAAAAAACACAACCTGTCACAATCCACACTTGCCAGATCCTTTCTGATACCATCAAAATTAGCCTTTCTCCAATTTAGAATCTCAACCTGAGGACCAGACCTAACCTTTTCAATTGTGGAATTGAATTTAGGAGCCGAGAGGTAATGTTGCAGCTATATAGGACCCTGTCAGACCCCACTTGGAATACTGTGCTCAGTTCTGGTTGCCTCACTACAGGAAGGATGTGGAAGCCATAGAAATGATGCAGAGGAGATTTACAAGGATGTTGCTTGGATTGGGGAGTATGCCTTATGAGAATAGGTTGAATGAACTTGGCCTTTTCTCCTTGAAGCAACAGAGGATGGAAGGTGACCTGTTAGAGGTGTATAAGATGAAGAGAGGCCCTTTGTGGGCCAAAGGGCTTGTATTGTGCTGTAGGTTTTCTGTTTCTATTATCTCCTTGAAACTAATAGCATTATGATCACTATATGCAAAGTGTTCTGTCACTTGCCCTGTCTCATTCCCTAATAGGAGATCTCTCATCACTCTCTAGTTGGGAATTCTATGTACTGATTAAGGAAAGTTTCTAGCACTGCAGTCTCTCGTGTCTTAATTTGAATGTCTGCCCCACCTTAGTGCCCAAAATATGTGGGCACCTTGAACAAGCTGATTGTTAACAGCCTGAGTATAGGGAAGTGCATGGTTAAACATACCACATGGTAATCCTTGGGATCATACAGATATTTGCTTCACTTCCACATAACAGCAGAAGGTATCTAACACTAGCTAATTTTCCACCATTTAAGTTGCAAAGAGAAAATTCTGGTGGGTTCTAGATCAGCATTATTTCCTTGGGCGGAAAGTTTTGCACAGAAAAACCAGATGAACATTTCAGGTATGAGAGTTTTTGTTTAATCATTTAATTTCAGACAGTGATTATGATTTAATATTTGTGTTAGTTAGCTTTCCCATTTCACCTACTGGAAAGGTAGACTGGAAGTACTTATAAATTCGGCATGTTGCTCAAAAATGTTGCACTAATTAGTTTCAATGATGGAATAGCATGTGAGGCATTATGTTAAAGAGCTGTTTCCTAGCCAAGCTCTTGCAGCTGGATACTTATCAGGAATATCTGCCCACCTTTTACTCTGTGTGATGCTGAAGCTTTAATAAGCTAGGAATTATGAGAAGTGATGAAAAATGATTATGTGCTTCAGTTTTTTCTCCTGGGCTGTGTCTCCTACAAGGTTCATCACATAATTTTCATCAATTTGAACTGTTTCAGGCTTTGTAGTAAACATACTTATTTAGCAATGTTGAGCCAGGAGTTCCTGATGTTTGACCTAGTGCCATTGCACTTCCAGTCTGAGATCACGTGGATGTGGCTAGTAACCTGTTAATAGGAGTGCTCTGGGGCATCTACTGATCTTATTGTGCTTGGGAGATACTGCTACACAAATCACTTCTAATTACTGTCAGAAACTTCACCATTAACACTCAATGAATCATTCCTGTATGATGAGGCAGATATGACAAAGTTAATCACTCAAAACAAGAACAATGTAGGTGCCAGGAAACAAAAGTAAGCATCTGCTGAGACAGAAATTGTGTTAAAGATTCAGTTTGATGAGCTTTGACAAGAACTGATGGCAGGTTAGCATTACAAAACAATGCTCCTGCCTCTGAACTGCTTTTGGTCCCATCAGAAGTAAATAGGATCTTATCGCCAACTTTCTCACGGCACATAATTAATATACCGACATCAATTATGCTGAAGTAATTTTCAAATACCGAGATCTTCACACCAACATACCCAAAATGAACATTAATCACCACCCATATGCAAACATCTCGGGCTACATCCACACTACTCCGGATAAATCCGTAACCAAAGCTTTTTCTTTTTGTTTTGACCCTCTGTCCACACTAAAACAGCCTTTTAGTCCACCGAAAATGGAACTTTTCTAAAACGCTCTCCAGGGTGTGTAATTTTGAAAATGCTGGATTGGCTGGAGCAGTGTGGACGGGGTAACTGGAGAGATCTAAAAACGCTGTTATGATGTGCCGGAACAGATGGTGACAGCAACGTGCCATTTTATTGTTTTCTTGAATGCAGCCTAACAATTTCAGAACAGATGGCAACGAGACTGAAGCCAGAAGAGTTAGAAATGTACTCGCCAAATACTTTGACCCATAACTTACTGAATAAATAAGTATACTCACTTTGCCCTGTTTTCTGTCCTTGCTCGTATGAAAGTGGTTTATTTATTTATGCAAATACTTCTCTGACAGTAGATGTGTAACAGCCTAATGTAACATTGTATGGAAATACAAGATAATACTGATGCAGACATGTTTTATACATTTAACAAGGGGTTTTATTAATGCAACAGATTTAGTCAGTTTTTCAATGTTTGTCGTCAGCCGGGTCATACTGTCCTTGAACTCCCTGTCGGTTGCCTCCATATGCTCCAGTATTTGTATTTTTAGTTTTAAGTCCTCCTGCGCGAGAGCCAACAGCTGTCTGTCGTTTAAGTTTTTCTATTCTGTAACTGAACAAACATGCACCAACACTTTCACGGTGAGATTCAACACCAAACATGTAGCTTGTTTTCGGTAAATGTGTCCTGCACATGCGCAGTAGGAGGAGATTCACCGAAATCTCTGTTTCAATGTGGACAGAGATATTTTTAAAAACGCCTAGTGTGGACGCCTATTGTTTTTACGCGAAACTGGAGTTTTCAAAATTATCCAGTCTAGTGTGGACGTAGCCTCAGGCCAACAGGGTGTTTCCTGTTCCGCAATCAACCCCAGACTGCGGCTCCAGTAAGGCCATTGTTCTGGGCTGCATTTTAAGTTCAGTGTACAATCTACCGTCAGATCTGAAGACTGGTTGGTTTGAAATTAGTATTTGCTATGTTCCACAATCATTGGATAAACCCTAACGATCTCCATCCATTAGCTCATCCCTCCACAAACAACCCCCCCACTACTTTTTATCATTTCCTGTTAGTCACCTTATGTACAGAAACTCCTGTGCCTGCTGTCACTTTATGAACATGCAATCAATCTATATAGAGCTGTCTTAGGTATTTATACTTATTATGTCTTTTTTTATTATTGTGTTTTTCTATCTTTTTGTGATTTTTTTTGTGCTGCATCCAGTAACTGAAGACTGCGCAGACAACATATAAAATAGGAACAGAAGTAGGCCAAGTGGCCTCCCAAGCTGCTTCACCATTTAGTAAAATTGTAACTGATTTGATCTTGACCTCAGCCGCAGTTCCCTTGTTTTCTACAATCCTCTGTCTGTGGGTTTTAAATGATTCAGTTTCCATAATGATCTGGGATAGAGAAAACCAAAGATTCCTGACCTGTAGAGTGAAGAAAATTTCTTCATCTCCTTCTTGAAAGCCAACACATTATTCTAACACTTGAATTCTGGATTCCCCACAAAGGAAAAACATCTTGTAGCATACATAAAATGCTGGAGGAACTCAGCAGATCAGGTCAGGGAGCATCCATGGAAATAAACAAACAGTTAGTGTTTCTGGCCGAAGTCACTGTCTTGCCCAAAGCATCAACTGTTCATTCTCATGGACGTTTCATGATCTCTTGAGTTCCAGTTGCATTTTGTGTGTGTTGTCTAGTAACTGCAGGATTTCTTGTGTTTATCATTTTGTAGCATTGTTTTTTTACAAGTGCTCTCTGAATCTTGAGTATTTCAATAAAATCACCACTTGTATCGGCACCCACCACTGAGCATTCAAGTGTGAGCAAAGAAACAGAAGAGACACAGACTTTAAGTACCCAAAGACTATGCGTTCACACAGTATTCGACGTACCACAGGTTCTCTCCCTTCCTAATAAGGGAGAAAGAGATGCCTCCATTTTCATAGCGAGCAGGGAGACATAACAACTTGCTGGTTTGCAAAGTTAAAAGCTCACCATGTTGCTTTTTTTGTGTTCTGTACCCAAAGATCACGAGTCTCTGGGCACACAGCCGCAGATATTCAGACTCCCCCATCAACACACAGGTTCCGACCATAGCACTGACATTTGATCCACCCATCTTAAGAGCCCTGAGCTCCCAGGCTTCCGAAGCCGAGCCGGATACTTAGGCTGAGCCCTTGGAGTGGTGAACAACGGCCAGTCCTGAAACCCCGAGAACTGATCCCATTCCCGCAAAGATCCGTAGTCAGCATGTAACTCCAAGTCAGGGTCTTCAAAAGAACCCTGAAAGGGAAAAGTAAAGATATTAAAGATGGAAAGAGAGCTGTTTCTGAAGATGCAAGAAAAGGAGTCACCTTTTAGCACCATCATCACTCCGTTTTGCCTTTTTTTGCTCAATCTTCCCCCATTATATAGTTTCAACTCAGGAATTAACCTATTGAACTTTATCTGAACTACCTCCAGTGCAAGTAGCTCTCCTTAAGTAAGTTGTACTGTTCCTCCATTGATGAATATTAGGAACTGATACATATTTTTATAGTGTAATAATACTATTGGTAGTGTTCTAATTTGTTCTTTATTCAATTTAAAGACATATTTTGTTACTCAATTTGTCTTTTTTTAAATACCCTTTTAACTATTTCCATAAAACTTCAGTTAATTGGGGCAGCCGCTTAATTGGGTCAAGATGTAGTCAATTGACTGGAATCCACTAGATTAAGATTCCTCTATAAATGACATTGTGTACTGTCCATGTCCTGTTTTTAAAAAAAAAAAAATTCTTCTGTTTTATTCATTTGACCAAAGTGAATTGTCTCAAATTTGCCTGCATCACACTCCATCTCCCTTTTTCTCTCCTCACTTCATTTTTGTAGACTCTTTAGGTGTTCACCAGCTGCTTTCCACCTAGCGTATCATCAGCATACAGGGCTACAATTCACGAAGTGAGGGCCAGGTACTGATCCTGTGGCTGCCCATTAGTTACAGATTGCCAATGTGAAAGCAATTTGTTTAACCTGACTATTTTCTGATAATGTCTGATCTTCTATGCATGCATATATATTTTACGTTCCAATGCCATGTGCCCTTACTTTGAGCAGAGGCACAGTAGATTTACAAAAACTGTGCATGAAATATTTGTGTGGAGTAATGACACAAGATACAGCACAGATATCCTGGCTGTAAGGACCTTGACTTGTCAGTATGATAGATGTACACTATATGTAGATACAAGTAGCAGTAAGTATGGCCTAGTCAGAGGTCTCTACAAAAGCCAGTAATAGAAAGATTAAGAATAAAAGTAGCCTCACTTTAGTTCTAGTGATGTGAAGTTGATTTGAGACATAGTGTGCATTAGACCATGGTGCTTAGCCTCCAGCTATTATTTTTGCCATTGATTTGCTGTCAGGAGTTTCTGATAATGGTTCCAGAATTCTTTTGCTACTGTAACATGTTTTGGCATGACAACAAATCCATTCTCAATTCATATAAAATCAGTCAAGTAATGACCTGAAAGTATCTTTCCTCATAGATCTGAGTAACCTCACCCATCTTCTTCACTAGGATGGCTTAGGTGAAATGATCATGCTTATTTTAATTATTCTATTGGATCTGAGCCCAAGAAAATCAGATTGAATCCTTCTGAACATCTATATTTTTACCAATATACGTCTGTTGGTTCCAACATCTGTCAGGTGTACAAGATGGTATTAGTGAACCACGGTGACATTCTGTGGGTTGCTTACAAAACTTCTAAATAGATCTCTTTTGAATTACTCTCACTATAATCTGCAGCATATAATTTCCGTTTAAAGCAAAATACTTTTGAATCAATTTAAGGGACTACAGATTTCCTGATCTTCTGAAGAACTCTGTGGACTTAGCACTCAAGCATGCAGGTACAGCACCTTTAAGTGGATGGACAGACTAGATGGGCCAAATGGCTTAATTCTGATCCTATATCTGTATCTTACTGAAGAGAGGCACAAGGGAGGGTACAATCTCTAGAAAGCAATCTCACGGGCCAAGTGGCAATTCCAGACTAAACTTGAATCAACGAATGGTGCTCGGTAGCTGCAGCAGGTCTTATAAACTATCACCTCTTCCAACGTGAAATCAAGCAAACTAGGTGACAACAGGGCTTCCTCACCTTGGTGTAAAGCGCTGCACAGGGCAGTATTTTAGAGCAGACTTATCCATTGTGTTCTACTAATGGTTATCCCTCAACCAACACCACCACAGCATAATCTCTGGTCAACGTTGTCTTTTTGCTGGATCTTGCAGTGCTCAAATGGCCTATTGTAATTGTCTACTCCAGATCCAAGGTCTTGACCCAAAATGTCAACTGTCCACAAATGCTTCTCGACCCACAGAGTTCCTCCAACACTTTGTGTTTTGCTCTGATTCCAATATCTGTAGTCTGTTAGCCAGGTTTGAGCCATCGTTCTAGAAATAAGACAGAATACGTTTAGAAATTGAGTAAACTTTCACTCTGATGAGCTGTGTACACAACTGTCCATGATGGGATTCACCTTCATTCAAGAAATAGAAGAAAAAATAAGCATAATTTCTCCCTCGAATGAAATCGCTGAGTATATAACAACACTGATGTCAGTAGAGATTTCATTTGTAGAATTCATGCACATTTAATTTTAAATGCTTCCCATGTTTCATTGTAAAATTCTAAACCGAGGTTATTTATTTATTGAGATGCAGCGTGGAGTAGGCCCGTGCGCCCCTTCGAAACGCACCCCCTAGCAATCCCCTGATTTCTGAGCTTAATCACGGGACAATTTACCATGACCAATTAACCTACTAACTGCTAAATCTTTGGACTGTGTGAGGAAACCGGAGCACCCGCAGGAAATGCACAGTCACAAGGAGAACATACAAACTGCAGCGGTGGGAATTGAAGCTGGGTCGCCTGTACTACAAAGCATTGCGCTAACCTCTACGCTTCTGTGAGGATCTGTAACCTTGCAAAAGTTTCCATATTATCCAATAACAAATTTAAAGAGATCATCTGACATTTGTCATATTGCTATTCTTGCTGTGCCTAAACTAGTTCATAAGTGATAGATGCATGTTCAATTCCACTTCTGACATGTGATTATATTATGCAAAGGAACTCAGAACGTGGAGTAGATCACACAGTCACTACTATATATACATTTAGTGCAGCTGACAGGGTGGATTCCAGATTGTAACGAGTTGATAGGTTGTGGAAACCTTTAGAACATTGCAACTGTACTTTTTTTTGACAACTATTTATTTACTCAGGGTAGCAGGCTTCTTGTAGCTGCTCCAGAGCGTGTGCAGTGATCAGGCTGAAGGAGAGTACTTGCTGAAAGTAGGAGCGGAGGCTAAGAGTAGCATCTGCAATGCTCTGCCATCCTCAGTTGGCAAGAACTGATAGTGCTCACTATAAATGAATGCAGCAAATCTGAGTGTCAGCCAGTACTGGACATAGCTATATATTGTTATCCAAGCATTCGTTCTTCCCTTCGAGCAGTATTTTTTCCTCATTTAGCAATTTACCAACTTCACACATTACTGTGAATGTTAGTTTGTTTGTGCTTGAGTCATTAAGTAAATGTGAGCCATGAAGGGAGCCCAAGATGCAGCTGCACATTAGATTAAAAGATTCAAATAACATTTATTATTAAAGAATGTATACATTATACAACCTTGAGATTTGTTTGCTTACAGGCAGCTACAAAGCAAGAAACATAAAAGAACCCAATTAAAGAAAAAAAATAAAAAGACCAATACTCGATGAGCAAGAGAAAGGGGGATAAAAGCACATATCATGCAAACAATTGAAGTAAACAATAACATTCTGACCCAAAATAAGTCCTCTGATCTGAACCCCAGAGCAGCACAGAGTAGGCCCAAAGCCTCGTTTATCAGTTCATCATATACAATCCTGAGATTCATTTTCTGGTGGGCATACTCAATAAATTCAAAACAGAATAATAGCCTTGAAATACCACACCAACGTGGGTCTCCAACCAGTATGCAAACAACAAAGAGCTGTGCAAATACAAAAATAAAGAAATAATAATAGACAAACAATAAATATTGAGGGCACCCAAAAAAACACAAAAATACAACTGCAGATGCTGTGGATCAAAGAATACGTACACAACGCTGGAAGAACTCAGCAGGTCAGGCAGCATCCGTGAGAAAAGAGTAGCCAACGTTTCGGGCCGAGACCCTTCATCAGGAATGGGTGGGGAAGAGAGGGCCGAAGCCCAGTAATAGAGATAGGGGAGGGGGTCGGGCCTAGAGGCGCCAGGTGGAAAACCAATCAGAGGAAAGATAAAGGGGGGAGGGGGAGGGGATAAGCATGAAATAACTGTAGAGATAAAGAAGCAGAAAGTTGAAAGGGGAGAGAGGCAGAGAGGGACCTGGGATAGGGGGAGGGGGAGGGAATTACTGGAAATTGGAGAATTCGATTTTCATACCACCAGGCTGGAGGCTACCCAGACGGTAGATGAGGTGTTGCTCCTCCAACCTGAGTTTGTCCTCATCATGGCAGTAGAGGAGGCCATGTATGGACATATCTAGATGGGAATGAGAGGCAGAGTTGAAGTGGGTGACAACCAGGAGGTCCTGTCTGTTGTGGCGGATGGAGCGTAGGTGCTCGACGAAGCGGTCCCCCAATCTGCGTCAGGTCTCGCCGTTGTAGAGGAGGCCGCACCGGATGCAATAGACGACTCCAGCAGACTCGCAGGTGAAGTGTTGCCTCACCTGGAAGGACTGTCTGGGGCCCGGAATGGTGTTAAGGGGGGAGGTGTGGGGACAGGTGTAGCATTTGTGCTTGCAGGGATAAGTGCCAGGTGGGAGTTCTGTGGGGAGGGACATGTGGACCAGGTAGTCACGGAGGGAACGATCCCTGCGAAAAGCTGAGAGGGGTAGGGAGGGCAAGATGTGCTTGGTGGTGGGGTCCTGTTGAAGTTGCGGAGGATAATATGTTGGATCCGGAGGCTGGTGGGGTGGTAGGTGAGGACAAGGGGAACCCTGTCCCTGTTGTGGTGACGGGAGGATGGGTTAAGGGCTGAAGTGCGGGAAGCGGAGGAGGTGCGGGTGAGGGCATCTTTGATGATGCCAAAAGGGAAATATTGAGGGCATATTGATGGGTACAGAGCGCAGCAGCTGGGGCAGTTTCTGTAGCCTCAGCGCATGGAGTGAGGAGTGACCATCACTGAGAGTGAGTAAAATCATCTTTTACTTCCGATCTGGGTCATTTGAAATTACAACAATATTATTTTGGAAATGGTTCAAGAAAATAAATGCGTAGCTTAATTATCTGATTAATAGGAATTCAGTTCTTTAAGACAGGAAGTACAAGATGCCTGTTTGTGCGATGCAGCACCTTAAATGTCATACAGCTCCTTGCTTGACAGGGTGTAAAAGCAGACCGTCACTGGAAACATGAAATTCTTCTGCTGTCAATTCCATTTTTTCTCACTGCCGGTGAGAAACTTCTGCAAATTTCTGCTCCATCTTTGGCAGAAGAAATTTACTTACCACTTTACAATTATGCTGTGATTCTTTGAGACAACCAAAGCCAGGGCAGGGTAGTAGATCCACAGACACTGGAGGTTCTACTAATATGTGGGTTCTATAGATAAGCAACAGAATCTTTGAGTACTTGCGTTTGACTGAATGAGAGAGGGATCACTTCGTAGACTGGTGGATGGTATAGCTAATCATAGTAACTTATTCACAGAGCGCTTTTCATACAGACAATGCAATTCAAAGTGCTTTACAATGGGATAAAGTGCAAACAGAAAAATAAAAGTTCAAAGTAAATTTATTATCAACCATATACAACATTACAACCCTTACATTCATTTTCTTGAAGGCATACTCAATAAATTTGTAATAGAATAATAACCACAATACAATCAATGAAAGACCTCACCAATTTGGGCGTTCAACCAGTGTGCGAAAGGCAGGAAATTGTGTAAATACATAAATAATGATATATAAGAAAACAATAAATACTGGGAACATGCGATAAAGAATTCTTGAAAGTGAGTCTACATTGTGGGAAAATTTCAATGATGGGGCAAGTGAAGTTAAGTGAAGTTACTCTTTTTGGTTCAAGCACCTGATGCTTGAGGGGTAATAACTGTTTCTGAGTTAACGAAGATGAAAGGATGTTAGTTAAAAGCGAGTTTTCAAGCTGGTGTTTAAAAGTGTCACTGAGCCTGTATCCCTTGAAGTTTTAGGTATTGAATTCCACAGTTTAGGAGACCAGTGCAAAAAACTGACCTGCCAATATCTTCTGAGGGAGATAGTTTAAGTTTAAGAGAGTGGCAGAAGAGGACTTGAGAGCTCAAGCAGGTTAATAAAATGAAAGGGATTCTGTGATCTGGTCCCAGGCCATTGAGAGCTTTACAAGCAGGTAAGAAAACTTTAAAATCAATTCTAAAGGTTACAGGAAGCCAATGCACAGTAGTTAGGATGGGAGTAATGTGTTCCCTCATCCTGGTTTTAGTTAAAAAGTCTAGCAGCCGTGGTTCTGAATAAGTTGAAGAGTGTCAATAGGTTGCATTGGAAGACCAGAAAAAAGCCCATTGCAGTAATCTAGTCCATTCGCGATACAGTTGGGAATTAGTTTTTTTTTTTAGCAACTTTACTCGACAAACAGACAGACCTGATGAAGGGTCTCGGCCCGAAACGTCGACAGAGCTTCTCCCTATAGATGCTGCCTGGCCTGCTGTGTTCCACCAGCATTTTGTGTGTGTTGTTGTTTGAATTTCCAGCATCTGCAGATTTCCTCATGTCAGACCTTTGCAATATTTCTTATGCATAGAAATGCTACTCTAGTCACTTTCTTTATGTGGGATTTAAAATTCAAATCTAAATTAAGAATCACACCAAGACTTGTTACTTATGATTTTGCAAGAGGAGCCAAGTTCCCAAGTTTATCAAGAAGTTTTATCTCTTGTCAAGTCGTCAAGTTTATTATCACTTAACTACATATATGTATATAGCATATATAATATTATAACATACTTAGAAATGAGACAACATTTCTCCGAACCAGGGTATAAAGCACAGTAACACACAAAACATACATATGATAACTCATGAAGGTAAGGATAAAATCGACAGATGAATCACACATCAATAACAAGCTAAAGTGCATTCATATTAAATATTGTAAGGTACGGAACATATTAAGCAGTGCCGTTCGAATTTCGATGTGGCAGGGAGCTCAGAAGCCTAAAGGGCCTGAGGGAAGAAACTGTTTCCCTTCCTGACCATTCTTGTTTTAATGCATGGTAGTCTCCTGCCTGAAAGTCAGGCAGAAAGTCAAAGAGAATACTGGATGGTTCTTAATAATGCTAAGGGCCCTGTGTATGCAGCGCCCTTGATAAATGACCCCGATGGATGTAGGGAGACCCCTGTGATCCTCTCAGCTGTTCTACAGTCCTTTGTAGGGATTTTCAGGTCTGATGCTCAGCTTCTCCCGTACCAGATGGAGATGCAACTCGTCAGGACATTCTCAATGGTGCTCCCATAAAACACAGTTAAGATGGAGGTGGGAGCCTTGCTGGCCTCAATCTTATGAAGTGGAGGTGTTGCTGTGCCTTCTCATTCAGGGAGGTGATATTAAGGGTCTAGGTGAGGTAATCTGTGATGCAAACTCCCAGGAACTTGGCGCATTTAACTCTCTACGAAAGAGCCATGCATTCACAGAGGGGGATGGTTCGTCTCCATCATTCTGAAGTCCGCAGTAATTCCCTTTGTCTTCTCTATGTTCAGGCTTGGGTTGTTCTTCTCACACCGCTCCACTTCCTCTCTATTCTTTGCCTCGTCATTGTACTTGATAAGGCCGAGCACTGCTGTGTAATCCGAAAACTTGATGACGCGGTTTGAGCTGGATCCTGTGTCACAGTCATGCGTCAGCAGTGTGAATAGCAGCGTGCTGAGCACACAGCCTTGGGGAGCACCAGTGCTCGGCGTAAAGAGACAAGAGAAGTTGCTGCCCACTCAGACTGATGGTGGCCCTGCTGTTAAGAAGCCAGCATCCAAATGTAAAGGGAGATGCTAAGATGGAGCGAGTATGGTTTCCCCATCAGTTTCTGGGGTATGATGGTGTTGAACACCAGACTGGTCTATAAACAGCAGTCAGGCATATCAGACACCATTTTGCAGCTGGGTGAGGGCAGAGCCTAATGCATCATCAGTGGATCGATTTGAGAAAAAAGCAAATTGGAAAGGGCCCAGTGTAGCCAGAAGAAAGGGTTTAATGTGTTCCATGACCAGCCACTCAGAAAATTTCATAAAGGTTAATGTTAATCATCTAGACAGGTTACTGTTATTGTCTTTGGCACTGGAATGACGGTTGCTACCTTGAAAATCGAGGGGACAATGGATTGTTCCAGAGGGATATCAGCATCTCTGTCAGCTGGGCTGCGCAGTCTTTCAGAATCCAACCTGGTATATTATCGGGCTCCACAGCTTTGTGTGGGTTGACTCTGGCCAGGGTCTTCAGCCAGACGGAGTGTCTGCTCCCCTGGGGAAGAGTGCCTTCCTCACCAGCACTTTGTTCTGAGCATCAAACCAGGCGTGGAGAACATGCAGCCTCTCCGGGAGTGAAGCGTCCTGGGCACTGATGCATAGGGTAGACCTGTAGTCTGTAATCCTCTGAATTCCTACCACATGCGCCGCGTGTCTCTGGTACTGCAGAGAATGCTCCCACTTCGCCTTCCTGATGGAGCAGGGAAACACAGTTCCTGCTTCCTTTAAGAAGTATTGAGTTCAATGCAGAACGATTTCTTCACAATTGGATGTTTCTAATTGAAAAGTTGCATTTTATTTGGCATGTTCAGTATACTGATGAATCATCTTTGCAGAGTTCTCACCAGACAAGTTCCGTTGTTGCTGTCTTTTTGAAAGTAATTTTGGCTGAAAACTGCTCAAAAGCGTTTAATTTTTAATAAACTTTGAAAACATATTGAGAATCAAAATTGAAAGAAATAAAAATGTGTCAACATGTAAGTTCATTCAAGGAATCTCATCCCTGAGTCTCACACTCTGACCTGTAACCTTGTTGGCATATTACAACTGACGGCAATAACACTCGTCTTCTCAGGTATTTATTGGAGAAGAGTTCCAGCAGAGGTGTGGCATTGTCTTGAAATCCGTTCAGAATAATAAAGCTGTGATGTAAGCATTTGGCCATGCATGTTTTCTGCATCTTTAAGTGGTTAATCACAAGGAGAGGATTAATATTGTAACTGTAGTGCCAACGACAGTAACAGAGGTTCTGAGCATTTCAAAGAGCACCCTTCCTTGATTGGAGCACTTCAGTTGCTGGAATATACCCTAACATGCGTAGTGTTAATACTCCATACTTGCAAACCCAATTTTTATTTTCAATTAATTAGATGTTGCCACAGACATTTCCTCCAGTGCAAATGTAATTTTATGACATTTGGAAGGAGTCCTTTAGTGATTCATTTAAAGTTGTCTCCAGCAGTATGAAGAGCTAAGTCTGTACGTTTCTCACTATAGTCAAATGGTAGAGAGTAAAGGTTGGTCAGCTGACAGGAAGGCCACAAGAACTTACTCAGCCGTAAATCAGCAGCACATGATTGGTCCTGTGAGGCAAAATTAAATGCAAGTCATAAGAAAAGTTGAGAGGTTGTGGAAGTTATAATTTGGTATTCTTGGAAATTTTTAAAGAGGAATTGTCCTTACAAAACAAATACTGCCAGGGTCTGAATTGAATGGAAACTCAAGAGTAAGTCTGCAGATGCTGGAAATCTGAACACACACAAAATGCTGGAGGAACTCAGTAGGCCAGGCAGCATCTAGGAAAAGAGCATAGTCGATGTTTCGGGCTGAAACCCTTTGGCAGGACTGGAGAAAAAAGAGCTGAGGCTTAGATTTAAAAGGTGGTGGAGGAGAGAGAGAAACACAAGATGGTAGGTGAAACCTGGAGGGGGAAGGATGAAATAAAGAGCTGGGAAGTTGATTGGTGAAAGAGACAGAAGGCCATGGAAGAAGGAAAATAGGAGAGGAGCACCAGAAGGAGGTGATGGGCAGGGAAGGAGATAAGGTGAGAGAGGGAAAAGATGATGGGAAATGGTGAAGGATGGGAGAGGGAGGGGCATTACAAGAAGTTAGAGAAATTGATGTTCATGCTATCAGGTTGGAGGCTACTGAAATGGAATATAAAGTGTTGTTCCTCCAACCTGTGTGTGGCCTCATCACAACACTAGAGGAGGCCACACTTAAGTTGGAGAAACGTCCATGGCTGCCTCTACTGGTGTGATGAGGCCACGCTTAGGTTGGAAGAACAGCACCTTCTATTCCTTTTGGTTAGCCTCCAACCTAATGGGATGAACATTGATTTCTCAAACTTTTGATAATGGTTCCATACATCCTCTCTCTCCCCCCCCCCCCATCACCACCTTCACCATTTCCCATCTCCTTTTTCCCTCTTTCACCACCTTATCTCTTCGCCTGCCCATTGCCTTGCTCTGGTCCTCCTCCTTTTCTTTCTTCCATGGCCTTCTGTCTTTTTCACCAATCAACTTCCCACCCCTCCCCCTCCAAGTTTCACCTATCACCTGATATTTCTCTCTCTCCTCCCCACCCCAACTGTTAAATCTACTCATCAGCTTTTTCCTCCAGTTCTGCCGAAGGGTTTTGGCTCAAAACCTCGACTGTACTCTTTTCCATAGATGCTGCCTGGCCTGCTGAGATCCTCCGGCATTTTGTGTGCATTGAATGGAAACATGTTAATGTGTAGACACTGCAGTTCCTGAGAGGGGCTAATATATTAGTTCAGGCTGAGGATTGGATAACAAAAGATAATGAAAAGTGGGAATAAATGGGCTGTAACCAATGAAACATCGCAGAAATCAGCTCGTGTCTCTCTGCTATATATCATTTATGTCTATATTTTGGATCAGAGGTCCCCAACCTGCAAGTGCTTCCCCTCAGTTGTACAGGGCTGATGGAGCAGGGGTCAGGACCAAAGATTGCACAGAGTTCTGAGGGTTTTAATTACCACATCTTTGGAAGGATATTAATGCATTGTAGAGAGCACAGAGTTGATTCATCAGGATGTCACCCAGGATGGTACATTTCAGTTATTGAATTGACTTTATTTCTTATATCCTTCTTATACATGAGGACTAAAAATCTTAGCATTATGTCTCAGTCTAAATGTGCAATGTTCAATCACAGTAATTTATAATAAATAGAACAGTCAGTGTAACATAGAAATACACTCAAATCAAACCTGGTGGAAGAAGCTGTCCCGGATCCTGTTGGTCCTGGCTTTTATGCTGCGGTGCCGCTTCCTGGATGGTAGCAGCTGGAACAGATTGTGGTTGGGATGACTTGGTTCCTCAGTGACCCTTTGGGCCCTTTTCTCACACCTGTCTTTGTAAATGTCTTGAATCATAGGAAATTCACAACTACAGACACGCTGGGCATATGAAAGGAGTCTAGAACCATTGATGGGGCACCTGACAGAGGAATCTAAAATTATGCTAGGGCTGATAATAGGAAACTGTTCTCCATAATAGAAATGTCTTACACCCTAGGCTAGGGTTGGGATAATTAGTTGAAAGGAGATCTGAGGATGATTGGAATCTGCAGGCCACTGCCTGTTTGGAAGATGGCAGGAAGTACTCACACATCACTTCTGAAATATCCAGAAAAACCCTCGAATTGTAAAGGCATAGAAAGCCACAGATTAAGTTAAAAGTAAATTTATTGTCAAAGTACATATCATCATTATGTGCTCTGTTGTTTTACACAGGCGATCGTGGTTTTCCATCTATCTTTAATCAGATTGATGCCTGTGGGGAAGACCCCCATTGATGCTGTTGTTCTCATCCTTTTCTCTATCCAAAGCCACATTTGTTCTTGGCAAATTTTTCTGCAGAAGTGGCTTGCCATTGCCTTCTTTTGGCAGTGTCTTTACAAGATGGGTGAGCCCAGCCATTATCAACACTCTTCAGAGATGTCTGCCTGGCATCAGTGGTCGCATGACCAGGAATTGTGATATGCACCAGCTGCTCACACGACCATCCACCACCTGCTCCCATGGCTTCGTTGACCCTGATTGGAGGGAGGGTGGCTGAGCAGGTGCTGCTCCTTGCCCAAAGGCTAGTGGAGGGAAGGAGCACTTTGTACCTCCTTTGGTAAAGACTTATCTCCACCCCACAAGCTACATGTATGTCACCATAGGCAACACTGAGATTTGTTGTCTTGCGGGCATACACAGTAAATCAAAAAATCACAATAGAATCAATGAAAGACCACACCCAAAAAGATGGACAAACAGTCAATGTGCAACTGACAACAAACTGTGCAAATACAAAAGAGTAAATAAATACACAATAAATATCAAGAACATGAGATAAAGATGATGAAGAAAAGACTTTGAAAGTGAGCCCATAGATTGTGGGAACAGTTCAGTCATGAAGCGAGTGAATTTCAATGAAATTAGCCCCACTATGATGGACTGGGCCATATCCACTATTTTTTGTAGGATTTTCCATTCAGGGGCATTGGTGTTTACATCCCAGGCCATGATGCAAACTGAATAAACTCTCATCACGTATCTATTGAGATTTGTCGAAGTTTTAGATGCCATGAATCAGAATCAGGTTTATTATCACCGGCTTGTGTCATGAAATTTGTTAACTTAGCAGCAGCAGTTCAATGCAATACGTAATATAAAAGAAAAGATGATAACAAATAAGTAAGTAGATCAATTACAGTATACATATATTGAATAGATTAAAAATTGTGCAAAAAACAGAAATAGTATATATTAAAAAAGTGAGGTAGTATCCAAGGGTTCAATGTCCATTTAGGAATCGGATGGCAGAGGGGAAGAAGCTGTTCCTGAATCACTGAGTGTGTGCCTTCAGGCTTCTGTACCTCCTACCCGATGGTGACAGTGAGAAAAGGACATGCCCTGGGTGCTGCAGGTCCTTAATAATGGACGCTGCCTTTCTGAGACACCGCTCCCTGAAGATGTCCTGGGTACTTTGTAGGCTAGTACCCAAGATGGAGCCAACTAGATTTAGAACCCTCTGCAGCTTCTTTCGGTCCTGTGCAGCAGCACCCCCCCCCCCCCCCCCCCCATACCAGATAGTGATGCAGCCTGTCAGAATGCTCCACGGTACATCTGTAGAAGTTTATGAGTGTATTTGTTGACATGCCAAATCTCTTCAAACTCATAGTGAAGTATAGTTGCTGCCTTGCCTTCCTTCTGCATGGATATATTGGGCCCAGATTAGATCCTCAGAGATTTTGACACCCAGGAACTTGAAACTGCTCACTCTCTCCACTTCTGATCCCTCTGAGGATTGGTATGTGTTCATTCATCTTACCCTTCCTGAAGTCCACAATCAGCCCTTTCATTTTACTGATGTTGAATGCCAGGTTGTTGCTGTGGCACCACTCCATGGCTGGTGGCATATTGGCATCAGCGCTGGACTTCGGGGCGAGAGGTCACGAGTTCAAATCTGGCTGGCTCCCTTGCATGCTTTCCATCCGTGCCTGGGTTGAGTGTCAAGCTTGTAAAAAAAAAACCTGGAGAGGGAAACCTCTGCCAGGTTTCAGATGCCCAAGACACGCCGTACGATGTGCAAAAAAAAAGCTTGTCATAACGGCGCCCCGACAACTCCACCAGGAGTTAAAGGCGTGCACGCACACACACCACTCCACTAGTTGGCATATCTCACTCCTGTATGCCCTCTCATCGCCACTTGAGATTCTACCAACAATGGTTGTATTTCAGCAGATTTATAGATGGTAAATCTATATCCTAGCCACACAGTCATGTGTATACAGAGAGTAGAGCAGTGGGCTAAGCACACACCCCTGAGGTATGCCAGTGTTGATCGTCAGCAAGGAGGAAATGTTATCACCAATCTGCACAGACTCTGGTCTTCCAGTTACGAGGTTGAGGATTCAATTGCAGAGGGAGGTACAGAGGCCCAGGTTCTGCAACTTCTCAATCAGGATTGTGGGAATGATGGTATTTTTGATCCAAGATGGCGGCGCGACGCAGTTTGCAGCGGCCACTCCGGAGCTGATTATCTGTTATTTGTGAAGCAGGGTGCCGTGCGCAATCATAATAGATTGAAAACGGACATGGGAGCATGGAGGAACATCTGGAAATCTCCAGGAAGACCTTCTTCGTTGCTGCTGCTGCTGTGAGGTCCAGGTCTCTGCTGGGAAGAACAGGCCTTAGTCCTTGGGGTCGCGTTGCCGATGGCTGTTGGCGGGGGCATCTTAATACGCTCGGCAGAGGATGGTGCTCGGAGAAGCTGTGCCGGAGAGGATGGTCGGAGGCTCGGAGGTTTGGCGGATTCGGAGCCCTCTGCGGTCAGGTCGCTTTCAGTGTGTGCTGCGTCTACGAGGCTGGGTTCGACGGAGCTTTCATTGTGTGCTGCGTCTGCGAGGCTGAGTCAGGCAGTGCCGTGGAAGTCCATAGTGGGGGTATTCCCTTCTGCCGCCGGTGTGGGATGGCGAGTCAAATCGGGACCTTGAGGACTTGTGGAAACTGTGTGGTGGTTTCTTTCGGACTTATAGTCTTTTAACATCTTTGGACTATTTTTACAGCCCATGGTCTGTTTCTTTTTATCAATTATGCTATTGTTTGCACTGTTGTAACTATATGTTGTAACTATGTGGTTTTGTGCAAGTCTTGTAGCTTTAGTTTTTGGTCTTGTTTTGTCTGGTGGATTTGGAGCTCCTTTCCAGGGAACGCGCCAAGATGGTAGCGCGATATTAATACTCAGCAACTTCTCCGGATTCTGGATTGGGGATTGCCAAGCGTTATGTGGATTTTCTGGTGTAGTCTGTTTTGTCATATGCTTTTGTGATAACATTCTGGAGGAACGCTGTCTCATTTTTTAACTGCATTGCACTTGTGGTTTCTAAATGACAATAAACTGAATCTGAATCTGAATTAAATGCTGAGCTATAGTTGATGAACAACATTCTGACATAGGTGCTTGTGTTGTCCAGGTGGTCTAAAGCTGTGTAGAGAGCCATTCAGATTGCATCTGCTATTGAACTATTGTGGTGATAGGCAAATTGCAATGGATCCAGGCTGAGGGAGGAGTTCAGTCTAGTCGTGACTAACCTCTCAAAGTATTTGATATGTTTCATCACTAACCTCTCAAAGTACTTCATCACAATGTAAGTAAGTTTTAGTGGATGATAGTCATTGAGACAGGGAACCACGTTTTTCTTAGGCACTAGTATAATTGGAGCCTGCTTGAAGCAAGTGGGTATTTCAGACTGCAGAAGCGAGAGGTTAAAGATATCAGTGAACACCTAGGCAGTTGGCCAACACTGGTCTTTAGTACTCGGCCAGGGACCCCTTGTATGACTGGATACTTTCTTTGGGTTCTCCCTTCTAAAGGATGCTGTCATGCTGGCTCAGAGACGGAAATCACAAGGTCTTCTTGGCTTGTGAGAACTTGTGAAGTTTTTTCAATGTTTTATTGGTCAAAGCAGGCAAAGAAGGCTTTGAGCTCACCTGGGACTGAAGCCTTATTGTCACCTATGTCCCTTGGTTACACTTTGAAAAAGGTAATAGCACTCAAGCCCTGCCACAGCCATTGAGCATTCCCCAGTGACTCAGGTTTGGTCCAGAATTGTCACTTTGCACGTGAGGTGGCTTTCCAGAAAGTGTACTTGGACCTCTTGTATCTTATGATCACCAAAGCCGAATGCCACTGATCTGGCCTGCAGCAAATTGCTGTGGATCTCTTGTGCTTCTGGTTGGGGAAGACTTTGCATGATTTTGTAGGGACACAACTGTTTTAAAAAATCTGTGACAACTGTGGTGTATTCATTCAGATACTCTGATGAGTCCTTGAACATGACCCATTCCATCAACTCAAAGCAATCCCATTGCCCCTCTTCTGCATCACACAACCACCTCTTTGTTGTTCTATCTCTGGAGCTTTGCTCTTTACCCTCTGCCTGTATGCAGATAGGAGAAGAACAGCTAAGTGATCAGATTTCTTGAAATACGGTGTAGGTAGTTGGGTATCTCAGTAGGCATTCCTAGTCATAGTATAGCAGTGGTCGAGTGTGTTGAGGCCCCTGGTGCTGCAGGTTATATGCTGATGATAATTGGGAAGAGATTTCTTCTAACAAGACTGATTGAAGTCCCCGACTATGATTTGAAATGTGTTATGGTGGGCAGTTTCTTGTTTGGTGATGGCAGTTTTCAATATCTCCGGTGCCTGGTTAACATCAGTATGTAAACTGTGGTCACAGTCATGGAGGAAAACTCTCCTAAGTGCTGGATAATGGAATAATTTTAGGTAAGTACTGGATATTCAGCATGGATGTGGTGGGGCAACAGGCCTGTTTTTGTGCTGTATGACTTTACAACACTGTAACACTGAACTAATACAGTTGAAAATAAAGGAAAAAGCACTTGTATAGTGACTACTTGGTTATCGAGCTGCAAGCCGTCCTCACAAATCTCCAGGACAACAGCGGCTCCCTGAAATGAGCAGCTTGTAAACACCACTGGTGGTTATGGAGGAGCATGCATTTTACCACGTTTGAACTAGTGGGGCTGTGCTTCAAAATGCTTGGGATCCAGGGACTCAAGTAAGGGTATCAGTGATATGCATCCAAGCTTGCTGATGGTACAAAGTTAGGTGGGATCAGCAGTAAGCAGGAGACGTAGACTGGCTGGAGAGGGATGTAGAACATTCAAGCTGATCTGCTGTAGGATAGCAGGTGGAGAAAAATGTGAAATTGTCAGTCTTTGGTGGGTAAAGCCCAAAAGCATAGTACTGATTAAAAATTGAGAGCTTGGGAAATTCTGGGATATAATGAGATCTAAATCCCCATGGATATTGATCTCGGTAAGTTTATTTCCTATCACAGCAGGGATTTAAGCTTTGTCAGCAAAAAATCAATTAGAAATTAAGACAAACTAATAATCACTATAATAATTGAACTTTTCTACTTGTTCAATGCAGTGAAGGAATTCAGAACCCAAGTTTGAATAATACTAATCTCCTGCTTAAAATTTCACATGATGAGAATGTGCAATGGGACTTCCAGCACCCAGATTTTCTAGACTCCCTATGATTTTCCATCTTACAAAATCCTACTTGGCCCAAAGACTTCTTTAGCCACATTACCATTGCAATCAATCGCTGCACAAGGAATCTCAATGCTGGGAGGTTAAATTCCTAAAAGCAATTTCTTCTTTCTTCTTTCAGTTTTATCAAAGCAAATGAGAACTTGCTCTTTCCCAACATCATGAATTAGCTCCATAAATCTGCACCAGCTGTTTTCCACACTAACAAAGTTTTATAGCTTTTCTGAGGCTGGCTGTACATTTATTATTAGTTTATGTGAGCCTACTGCTCCTTTGGAGTAGTGTGCTCATTCCCTGTTCAAAACTTGACCTACATTCATCCAGTACTGATGAGCAAAATCAGTCCAGTCATGGATCACTGCCCCCTCTTCATAGAGACCAAACACTGAACAACATAAATTATATCTAAAGGGTAGCCTCCAACCTGATGGTAAGAACATAAATTTCCCTAACTTCCGGTAATTGCCCCTCCTTCACCATTCCCCTTTCCTGGTTCCTTCTCTCACCTTCTCTCCTTACCTGCCCATCACCTCCCTTTGGTACTTCTTTCCTTTCTTCCATAGTCTTCTATCCTCTTCTATTAGATTGCCCCTTTTTTCCTCTTTCACTAATCAACTTTCCAGCTCTTTACTCACCCTTCCCCCTCCCAGTTTCACTTTGTACTTCTTCCTTCCCTCCCCACAACTCCTTATTCTGACTTCTCCTCTTCCTTTCCTATCCTGATAAAGAGTCTTGGCCCGAAACGTCGACTGTTTACGCTTTTCCATAGATGCTGAGTTGCTTTGGCATTTTGTGTGTGTTGCTTTGTGTTTCCAGCATCTGCAGATTTTCTCATGTTTGTGAATTGAAGCAGTTCATCTCTGTGTGACAGGGGAACACGCATCATACTACAATAGTCTCTGTTTTATTATTTTGTACATTATTATTACACATTGGTACATTTTATTGTATATTATTATGTACTTTATAGTTAATGTTATTATTATTATTAATTATTGTTATTGCTAAGAGTGTGTTTTAAATGTTTCTGCTGTAACAAAATAATTTCCTACTTGGGATCAATAAAGTACTTATTATTATTATTATTATTATTATTATTATTATTATTATTATTAAAGTGTTCTGTAGATTCTGCTCAAGGGCAAGTCAGAGTCAGGCCATTTTAGAGAAAAACTGTGCTTGGTGTGCTGACCAGTTCCTCCCTAGTTTCAGTTGACGGAAGAGCATCTCACAGTGATTTTTATTTGGCACACTCAAGAATAATTTGGGCTGCTGTTTCATCTGGTATGCTTCCTGTAAAATAGTGGCTTCCTCTGATCATAAGCCTTGCTTTAAAGGGAATGTTTTTCACAGCATCTCAGTAGTTCACATAGCAAGCATAAATGTTAACTTACTCCATTCCCTTCTTTACGGGTTCCAAGCAAATCCATCTTTATTGTTGGACTTTGCTGAATCTGCTATGTTTGAGCATGTTTACACAAACAGATGCATTTAACCTTCACATCAACACACATTTGAGTCACGTCGTATAAACAAAATGTATCACCTTATTGACAACTGCATTAGTATAAATAACAAATTGATCGGGCTGCATTTCTTGATTGTAATTTGATAAAATATCAGAACTCTTTGACTATGGCTAATTCAGCTTTTATATTCCTGAGATGAGATGCACAGACATAAGAGCTTTTGAAATGTGTTCAGAACCTACAAAGTTTTGAGTTATTTAAAGAAGTACCTTTTTTCATTAGATCTTACTTCCTGTGGAGATTGTGTACTCTAAGTGCCAAATATCTTTTTTAGCTTGATGAAATCACTACATTGATCCAATATTCTTTTAATGCAATGTTTATTTTATTGTATTAAGTGACTGAACATAGTTGTTGATCAATTTTTCATGAAGATGCTGCCTCTGTAAAAATGCACTTTTTCTGTAAGATCAGGTGTTGTCTTTCAATATTGAGCTAGGTCTTGCTGGCATGTTCATCGCCCAGCTACCCTGCATCCAAATTACTTGGTCTGGATGGTCAGTGGCTGGCCTGAAATGACTCTGGACTCTGGCCCCTAAAATTCCCCTGAGAAGTTAGGTAGTGCATTGCCTACAAGCTTTGCCAGCTATAAAAGCAGTCATGGGTTTTTCAGATGACTTTGTAACTGCTCAAGTCTCCTGACAAGATGGAGCTTGTCATGCCAATAATCCTCAGCCATGCCAATAATCTGACATCCATAATTTAAGTGCACAGTAACAACTGCTGCTGAATTAACATCAGACCTGTAGTGACCTTCCATGCAAATATAGCCTGGACTTTACCAAGTACATCCAGGTCAAATTATAACTGTGAAGTTGGTCGATACACAGAATAAAATTAAGGTAAGAGAAATTGGGCAGCAAGGTCTCCTCTCAGACAGTCCCACAGATCTTCAGAAAGGTCTTCTTCACTTGGACAGTCCCCCAGGACTGAGAATACTTTTGTGGTTTCTGAACTGATTGATGTGGTCAGGTTGGGATCTACAGGATCTCCACAAACTGGAGATGTGACAAGAAGGTGCAGAGTCTCTGAGGTGGTGTTCTTCTTATGCCACTTGTACAGGTCTTACATATGGACTTGAGTTCTCCACACTGAGCAGCGATGAGCCAAGTAGACTTTGAGCATGTTCTTGAATATGTTTTGTTGCCCTTCAAGTAATCTCTTTCCATAACATCAAAATGGTGTAACACACACAATATGCTGGAGAAACGGAGGAAGTCAGGTAGCATCTATGGAGGGAATAAATACTTGAAGTTTGGGGCCAAAACCCCTCACCAGAACTGGAAAAGAAGGGGGAAGAAACCAAATGAAAAAGGTGTGGGGGATGGAGTACATGCTGGGAGATGATAGATGAAACCAGGTAATGGGGGAGGTGGGGAGGGATGAGGCTGGGAGATGATAGATGAAACCAGGTAATGGGGGAGGTGGGGAGGGATGAGGCTGGGAGGTGATAGATGAAACCAGGTAATGGGGGAGGTGGGGAAGGATGAGGCTGGGAGATGATAGATGAAACCAGGTAATGGGGGAGATGTGGAAGGATGAGGATGGGAGGTGATAGATGGAAGAGATGAAGGGCTGAACAAGAGGGAATCTTATAAGAAAGGATAGTGGACTGTGGAAGAAAGGTAAGGAGGAAGGGCTCCAGAGAATGGGGATGGGCAGGTGAAGAGAAGAGGAGTGGTGAGAGGAGAAAAACAATATGAATGAAAAAAAGAGTCAAAAACAATCAATGTAGTGCATCGATTTTGGGAGCCTGATGTTGGACCTGCAAACAATGTGGCTGCCCATTGGTGCAAGTAGGATGTAGCTAGGGTTCTAGGCTGTGATTCTACTGAATTGATAGGATTTTGTGAAAATAGATTTGATACCTCTCCCCAGGGCTTGAGGTCCCTGCTTCGGCTAGGCCAGGTCTCAGAAGCATATTGAAGGGCAGGGAACATGAGTTAAAGATTTTAATCTTTAATTAGTGCATTGAAGATGATAATGACTTTCATTATTGATGCCTGTTGCAAGGAGTTTCCTCAGAGATTTGAGGAAAGTTCCATGTTATCAAGGATATCACCAGAAATCTTTATCATCAAATGTAAAATTTGTCTGATGAAAACATTTTGCTTATTTTGTCTGAAGCATTGTAAAATGATGCTTATTGTTCAAAACTTATTTTACAATATATTTTGTATTTATAACACAAAATGCCTACATTTAAACCAGGGAATGGTTCTGAATGAGTACCATGAAATTAACTCAGCCAGAAAAAAATCCATAAAATGATATTACAAGGAAGGTATTGTTATAATTAGAACAATATTTGAAGAGCAACAATATTCACGTTGCTGAAAGAGTGCACTCACTGCTAATTACCAGTCCTGAATACTCACAGCAAAGTTAGTTCACATGTATGATATAAAATCAGCAACTTAACAGATTTCCATAAGAACGCAGACAACTGAGGCAATTTTGGATGGATAGTTAGTCATATTTCCACGCTGTTTAAAACCTTGAAGTTATTGAACAACAAACTCTTGCTTAATCTAGGTGTTTTCAAGAATGATGTCTTTTAAACTAAGTGTGGTTGTTACAAAGAAAGTTTTGACTTTAGAGTTATTCTCAAACATTAGGAGCCATGTGAATTGGAGGTTAAAGTAAATGGGATGTTTCAAACAAAAACTGTGCTCTCTCAAGTTCTGAATTAACTTGAGGTTTTTTTCTATTCCTTCTATTTGCTGATTGGATACAGAATCTTTGAAAAAGTTCTACTTTTTAACATATGATCTTTGAGAAATTTTCTTAGATTTCTCACGCTGGGTTGGTAGGGATTGACATTTGAATATTTTTTGTATGGTAATTCAAATTGATGATTTACAGTGAATTTCCCAAAGGCAATAATTAGGTTGGATTATATGGTCATTATTTCATTGGTGTTTCTGGGTCTTGCAGTTTGCAATTCAGCTATCTCATTTCTTATGCTACTATGGTGGCTATACTTCATAAACAGAAGGATTTAACGAGTTGTAAAGTGCTTGATATATCCAGAGATTGTGAAAGGCATTGTATTAATGCTTGTATTTCTTTCTTCTCATTACTATGGTGGCAATTCATCTGGTCAGATGAATTCCCCTGGACAATTCAACCATAAAGAAGGTCCAATCAATACAGAATTTGTAGTGGGTCAGGCAAATTTTGTATCCAAATTCTCTTTAATCCTTTGCTAGGTTAGATAGCCTGACACAGAACAACATAAATCCATATGGATTAGGGAACTTCATTTGGCCTTGTTACCAAAGAGTTGAAGAAATTTCACTTTCAGTTCTATTAGATGTACTGTAGATGTACGATAGGTGTACTAGCGACCTAGCAGTTTTGATTTGGGGGACAGAAGAATTCAACTCATAGCCATCCTTAGTTCTGCATTGTGATCAGATATGGTAGAACTATACAGAATGCTTAAGAGCATACTTGCCTAAGGGCAAGATTGCTGTACTAGAGGGAAATGCTGTGTTCTATGTTTCACAGAGGCAGGACTCATTCTGCATGTGCTGGGCATAGCAATTACATCCAAGGAGTTCTCAGTCTACTGGATGGATCAATCTGCAGAACATTCAGGGAAGGCAAAAGTCTGTATTTCATGATAAACTCTTTGTGGTGTTCGGATGTAGTGGTCTTATTCTCTCAACCTGAAACATCTAATGATTAAATGCTGTCCAATCTACTTACCAAAAGAGTTCTTCTCTATGATCCTGTTAATACTGGCAAAGGCTGATGTCCAGCCAACACTTGATGTATTGAGTGCTGCGATTAGCAAACAAGAAACAGAGTACCCAAAGCCTTTCAAATCATTGTTGGGGGCTTCATTGTTTGAACAAATCTCTGCACAGTTATCATCAACATATCACCTGCAACACCCAGGGTTCCCAACACACTTAACAACTCCCATTAGGAATGCTGATCGTTCTCTGGCTCGACTGCTAGAAATTATTCAGAGTGTTCCCCAACCAGAACCACTCCACTAGATGAACCACAATATCCACAATCTGCTGAGGGCCAGATCATTGCTGTTCAGGTCTGGTGACCAATTAAAATACAAGAAATCTAGGTATGTCCTCAAGAAAGCCATCTCATGTGCAAAATGGCAATTCTGGACCAAACTTGAATCACAGAAGGATGCTCGACAGCAGTGGCAGGGCTTGAATGCTATCACCTCCTACAAAGTAAAACCAAGAAAAATAAGTGACAGCAAGATTTCGTTCCCAGATAAGCTCAATGCCTTTTATGCTTGCTTTGATAGACAAAACATGGGTGCACCTTCAGGATTCCCACAGCTCCTGCTGACCCTGTAATTTCAGTTCTGAGGCTGACTTAAGAGTATTCCTCCGAAGGATGAACCCATGGAAAGCATCTGGCCCAGTTGGGGATTGTGACCAAGTACTGAAGACCTGTGTTACTTAACTGACTGGAGTGTTACTGATACACTTAAATTCTCACTTCAGTAGTCTGAGGTACTCAACTGCTCCAAGCAAGCTTCAATTATACCGGTGCACTAGAAGGATGTGCTAACCTACCTCAGTGCCTATTGTCCTGTAGCACGTACGTCCATGGTGATGAAGTGCTTTGAGAGCTGGTAACAAAACATACCAACTTGCCTGAGGAAATTGGCCAAATTGCTCCAATTTGCCTAGAGGTCAACAGCAGATGCCATTTCTTTGGCTCTTCATTCAACCCTGGAACACCCAGATAGTGAAGATACAGTACATGTATCAGAATTCTCTTCATTGACTAAAGTACAATTCAATACCATTATCCTGGCAAAATTATTCAACAAGCTCCAAGACCTATGCCTCAATACCTCCTTGTACAACTGAATCCTTGATTTCCCCACTTGCAAACCCAATCATTTTGGATTGGCAACATCTCCACAACCGCCACCATCAGCACAGGTGCACCACCAGGCTGTGTGCTTAACCCCTTGGTCTCCTTGTTTTATATTTATTACTGTGAGGCCCAGCACAGCTCCAATGCCATATGTGAGTTTGCTGATGACACCACTGTCATCAGCTGAATCAAAGGAGGTGATGAATCAGCATATAGGAGGGTGATTGAAAATGGTGGCTGAGTGTTACCATAATCACAACCTCTTACTCAATGCGAGCAAAACCGAAGATCTGATTATTGACAGGAGGAGGAAACTGGAGCTCTATGAGCCAGTCCTCATAGGGGGAGCAGAGGTGGAGAGGTTCAGCAACTTTAAATTCCTCAGTGTTAACATCTCAGAAGATTTGACCTGGCTCCAGCACATATCTGCCATTACAAAGAAGGCATGGTAGCAGCTCTACTTTCTTAGAAGTTTACAAGGTTCCAGCATGTCATCTACTTTGACTTTGACAATCTTCTATAGATGCATGCTAGAGAATATACTGACCTATTGCATTATGACCTGGGATGGAAGCATTAATGCCCCTAAATGGAAAAGCCTACAGGAAGTATTGGATACAGCCCAATCCATCACTGGTAAAGCTCTCCCCACCACTGAGGATATCTACACGGAGCGCTATTGCAGGAAAGCAGCATCCAATAACTATTATTCCTGAACCATCTGGCTCTTGGTCCAAATTCACTCAACTTTGCTCACCCCAACAAAAAACTGATTCCACAACCTGAACTCACTTTCAAGTACTAGACAAATCATCTGCTTGATATTTATTGCTTACTTATTTATTAAGAAACACCCTGGCTTCCTTGGCTGCACAAGTTTAGGGAAGACAACCTCTGGCACTGCCAAACTCGTGAGATTGAGGTGCGCTTTCCCACCCCAAACAAAATTGTGTGGATGCTGTGTCATTTGTTACCCTGTTACAAGTTAATGCCACGAAGTAACAGACAGTACACTGCACACGATTAAAGGAATTATATTTATGAATCTTAACTAAAGGGTTAGTAAAGAATAGCAAAAAGAAAAGGGCTCATTCTAATGAAACAGTCAAATGTGCACAAGTTGGTGCTCATCTTGAACTTCTCTGTCACTCACGTGCTGGGCCATCGTCAGCATAAAAGCACACACCACCTTAAAACATTGCTCGCAATCCATCTCGAACAAACAGGTCTCCCACCGGATCGTATGCTACATAGAAACATAGACAGAGACATAGAAAACCTACAGCACAATACAGGCCCTTTGGCCCACAAAGCCGTGTTGAACATGACCTTGCCTTAGAAGTTACCTAGGGTTACCCATAACTCTCTATTTTTCTAAGCACCATGTACCTATCCAGGAGTCTCTTAAAAGACCCTGTTGTATCTGCTTCCACCACCGTCACCAGCAGCCCATTCCACGCACTCATCACTCTCTGTGTTTAAAAAAAAAACTTACCCTTGACATCTCCTATGACCAGTTCTCCCCAGCATCTTCTCTCTTCATCTCCTCTCAAACGAAAGCTCCAAGCCTAACCTGATTGCCTCTCACCAAGAAAACCGGGATGGCACATGTTCCAAATCATCCCCTATCTTCAACAGTAACCCAAACAGACTGAAAGCAGAACAGTAGTGAAATACCTACAGCATAACAGTAAAGATATGAACCAGGGCATTACAATTATTGTTATTATTAATATTTTTCTTTTTGTATTTTTTCAGTCTGTTGTCTTTTGCACATTGGTTGATTATCTGTCTTTGAGGTTTTTCATTGGTTCTGTTGTGCTTCTTTCTTTCCTGTTTTGAATTTAAGTGAGTTTTTCTCCTAGCAGCACTCACAAATCTTCATGAGGTCTTCCTCTGTGGAGTTTGATAGTTAAAATGTGCTAGTAGGAAAGGCAGCAATCTTTAGTTCATAACACTGATTTTTAAAAGTTGCAAGGTTCTTTTAAATGGTATGTGTCATCCAATGTCCCTTTTAAGTATCTCAACAGAAAGAGATATAAGGGTCATTTGAAAGCATGCATTTGTCATGGAGTCATAGAGTCATAGAACAGTGCAGATACAGGCCCTTTGACCCATCTAGTTCATGCCAAACTATTATTGTGCCTGCTCCCACTGACCTAGACCACAGCGCTTCCATCTATGTAGCTATGTTAAAAGTTAAAGTGGACCCCACATCCACCACTTGTGCTGGCTGCTCATTTCACATTCTCACCACCCAGTATGTGAATAAGTTTCCCCTCATGTTCCCCTTAAACACTTCACCTCTCACCCTGATGCACCATCAACTACTCTAGGAGACTGGAAGTGAACGATAGGCTTTTATTAACAGCAAAAAGGGAGTACAACATCTCGAAGACTGAGGGGGGAAGCAGTGCCTCCAATCGCCTTTATACAGGGGTCTGTGGGAGGAGCCACAGGAGCAGTCAGCAGAGGGGCGTGTCCAGACAGGTATACATAGTTTATCACACACCCTTAACCCATGACCTCTAGCTGTAGTCTCACACAACCTCATTGAAAAAAGTTTGCTTCCATTCACCCTAACTTTTTAAATTTTGTGTACTTCTATCAAATCTCCCCTCATTCTCCTGCGCTCCAGGAAATAAAGTCTTAAACTATTTGACCTTTCCCTATACCTCATGTCCTCAAGACCTGGCAACATCTTTTTCTCTGTGTTCTTTCAATCTTATGTACATCTTTCCTGTAGGTAGGTGACCAAAACTGCACACAATACTCCAAATCAGGCCTTACCAATGCCCATTTTTCCAGCCGGTCCAGATCCTTCTGCAAGCTTTGATAGGCTTTTGTATGACATCATTGTCCTTGTCTTTACTGCACATAGCTTCAGCATTATTTGAATTTATCTGTAAGTCTTGAAGATAATTTCTTGAATGGGTAAAGAATGCTAGTCTCCCAATTTTAGTGCATCTGACATCAAGAATGGTTCATACAGATGGGAGAAGCTGGCATGATGGTTATAAAACTTAAATAAAAACAAAGTGCTGGAAATATTCAACAGGTCAAATGCAAAGTTGAGTTTATTGTCATATGTACAAGTGCAATGCAAATCTTGCTTGCAGTAGCATCACAGGCACATTGCATCATAGAAGTAGCATCGACAAGGAAAACCTAAATTAAATATAAAGTATATACAACTTTTTCGAGAAAGAACTAGAACCAGAAAGGGTCCTATTTAGTGCAAAGTAATCAAAGTTGTTATAGTGCTGATAAATTGCCATGATTAGGATTATGCAGTTTCATCAAGAACTGAATGTTTGAAGGGAAATACTTGTTCTTAAACTTGTTGGGTGAGACATCAGGCTTCTGTGCCTTCTGCCCAGTAGTAGCTGTGAGAAGATAGCATGCTGTAGCACCTCTTCTAGATGCTACTGATAGAGGGGAGGATGTGCCTGTGATGTACTGGGCTGAGTCCACTTCTCTTTCCAGCCTCTTATGTTCCTGCATATTTGAATTGCTGTACCAGACCATGATGCAACCAGTCAGGATACTTTCAATGGTAGAAGTTTGTCAGTGACAAGCCAAATCTCTTTAATTTCCTAAGTGGATAAAGATGCTGGGTTAGAAATGGGAAAAGAAATGCGGTTAATGTTCCAGGTTAATGACCCTTTATAAGGTTATCAAACATACTGTGATCTGCTCATGATTGTTGGTGATGTTGTACTATCATTACTTCAACAAGCACATCCCGGGCAGCCGATGAGATTCTTGCCCCAGGAAGTCCTTTTATGCGGCTCACTGACAATCAGAAGTCAGGGCCTGATAACATCATTCAGGTATCAATAATATTTTGATGCTCGAGGGCCATAGTTAGAATCTCAAAATCATGGGACAATGGGAGCAGTAAGCTGTGTAATAGTAAAAACAAAAATTGTTCTACATTTGTACAGTTCTCATCTAATCTTACCAGACCTAGGTTCACCAGAAATGGGTTCCACCCAAAACATAGAGAAAAAACAATTTCTAACTTTGCAGCAGGTATTCAGATGAAGTCAAGGGTTCTTGTAAAAATGAAAATGATTTCTGCTTTAGCTTTAACCTTGATTACGTCCTTCACGCACTCTGATTAGCTGGAATGGTCCTGAGAATATGCTAATTCTGATTTTGTCAAGCACTTGCTAAATTTCATCTGAAACTCCTCCAAAAGCCCTTGTCTTGTATTAAGAAAAGGTAACTGTTGAGCCTTAAATAGGACCAGCTACTTGCATTTGGACCAGGCTTACTCTTTGAATCCCATTGTTTTTAGTCATTTTACAAAAGATTGATCTGCTCATAAAAAGATATCTGTGAAATTGTACATGCCAAAATAATCCATACAAATGGTGAATTTTTTCTGATTTATATTTTTCTTATACTTTCTGGTTTCATGCACATTGCTGTATTGTGTAACTGGTGAAGCAGTGTGACTGAATAAATCATTTCTGTTTACCTCGATTGGTTGGATCTACTGAAAGCTTATGACCAGAAGATAAAGAAGAATAAGATGATGAAATGGGATTCGTAATGCTCATTGTCTAGATGCGGAGCTGTCAATTTCAGTTGAATTTCTTTTGTATTGCTGGCAAGTACCTTTTTAGCTGTGCATCATTTGCAAAAGGGTGGTAAGATTGGTATAATTTGCATGTGCCAGTAATATGCAGAACTGTCAAATCATTTGGTTGATCTACATTCAAATCTGACAACTTGACCTGAATCCCGCAAACACCATGCATTATTCAAGTATGCAAAATTCAATGTTTAGCAAAGTTTAAATGCAAGATCCTGCTGATGCTGGAAATCCAGAGCAACACACAAAATACTAGAGAAACTCAGCAGGTCAGGCAGCATTTATAGAAAGAATAAACTGGCAACGTTTTGGGTCATCATTTTGGAAGGCGGCAGCAATCACAGGAGGAGCAGATAGAGAGGGTCTCACCTAGTTTTACCTCACCCTCCTCCCCCACCTTCTTGTTCTGGTTTCTTCCCCCTTCCTTTCCAGTACTGATGAAGGGTCTCGGCCTGAAATGTCGACAGTTTATTTCACTTCCGTAGACGCTCTCTGACCTGCTGAGTTCCATTAGCCCTTTGTGTGTGTTGGATTTCCAACATCTGCAGGATCTCTTGTGTTTATAATTTGCTGCTAGACTCCTGTCTCCTTGAGGTATGCCTACCCTGAAGAAATGTAAATCTTTTTTTCGAAGGGGGTCAGTGAGACCCTCTCTTACTGCTCCAGACTTGCTACCACAGCCATGGGAGCTTGTCTTCCTTCATTCTCCCACCCACCAGGCTCCACCTATTAGCTCTTAGTTAGCCTCCTTCCCCTCTCTCCAGCTTTTTATTCTGGCATCCTCCTCCTTCCTTTCTAGTCCTCAAAGTCGAGTCCTGGCCCTGAAAATTGTCTGTTCATTCATTTAGCAGAGTGATTATTTCTATTTGCCCTGATGACTGGAGCCATAACAAGGGTCCTGATATCATCCTGGACAAAGAGGTCCACTGGATTGCCACCTCATTTTTCATCCTGAGCATTCCCTCCTTCCACCCCCAAGAGCATCATGGCTACAGTGTGTGCTCTCAACAATCTTGCTGCTTCAACTGCAACTTGCAAACTCAGAAGCTCTACCACTGAGACCAGCAATGGTGCAGGAACAAGGGGAAACTACCACCTTCAAGTTCACCACAAAGTTGTTCACCATCCGATCTTGGCCAAGTATTGCTGTTACTTGGGTCAGTTTTGAAACACTCAACTCAAAACATGATCAGAATATATTAAATGCAAAAACTGTAACAATTCAAGATTTATTTCCCTATGAAACACTTCAGAATGAGTGGAGATGGCCACATTAGCAAAGTATCACCAATAACTTGCACATTACAGTTGATACAGTTCTGATCTTTCAAAGCATGTTTGACTGTAATTGATGCAACCATTTTGAACCATATTGTGGCACCTAGTTATAAATAGTGAATCACTTGATGCTGCCTTCTGTGTGTTTGTCTCACTGCCAGGGACATGTAATGAGGATGATTGGCAATCAAAATACAAATTTGATGAGAGCAAAACATTTTCTATCAACACATGGTCAGTATATGGAATTGACTGAAGGCTGATTCAGTAGTCATGCTCACAAGGGATCTTGTTGAATATTTGGAAGGAAAGAATTTCCGGTGTTATTGGTTGAGTGATGGAATGAAACAAACATGGTTATTCTTGCTGCTGGGGCAGACTTAGTGAGCAGAATGCCTTCTTAATAATCTCTAGCTATTTTCTAATTCTATGAAAGAAGCTGCAGGTGGTCCTGGGGGATGACCTTGAGTAACTGTGTCCCTGTAGTGCTCATTTTGGAATGTATCTTCTTGTGATGGGAGACAGCATTCTGGCCTGGCTAGTTGATAGGCGATAACAATGGCATTGTTAGAGTGACAGGGCAGGGTGCATGAAAACTGCAGAATTTGTAAATCTAAAATAAAAAAAATTATTGGAAATATTCAGAATGTTAGTATGTACCTGTGGGAGGAGAACCAGAGTTAACATTTCAGGTCGATGTTCTGACGTGTGAAGAGTTAGCCTTCTGAAAGAGTTAGTCTTGGACCAGGTGGCTCTTAGGCAGACTGAGGGATGGAATGTAATTTTCTGTCTGTCAAGTTCCAAGTGTTCTGTTATCAGCTGCAAACCAGATCTCCTCTTTGAGGTGCAGGCATACCTCTAATCTGTGGTAACAAGAGTTGGCCATGGAAGCCATTAGGCCAGGACGATGTACATTTGGCCAGCTTCAGTACCGGCTGGTTGCCATAATCATGTGAGCGAGGTTGCAATCAACTTGTGCTTGTTCTGCAGTAGTTCAAAATAGCATAACTGCATCACAATAGCATCTACAACAGAGCTATTCAATTTAGTCCCCTAATCGGTTATTATAAAACACTGGATTAATGTGATCAATTATTTGATGTTGATCAATTAAGTCTCACACTTAAGAAAATCAAAGTTTCTTTTTCTCATTCTGTTTATTCATCTTACTTCAGGTTTAGTTTCGCTGCCACAGTTGTGCATTAGAGGGAGTTTGAGTTCTATGAAAGCCAAAGATGACAGAATACTGACATTTATTCCCAAGACCAGTCTGACAGAAGACTACTCGATTAAACTACCAATATTTATTATTATTAGGTGAATAAGTCTTTTGTTTTTAATTTAAAGAGAAGAAATATGACACTATTACACTTTGTTCAATTTGCAGTTACAGCAGCAGAAGTCGATACTGTGGGGTAAATGTTTGTCTTCATTGCCTGGCTGGTAATTTGCTGGAGCGGGACTTCACTAGATGTTGAAGCATAAAGCATCCTTCAGACACTTTACCTTGAACACTATCTCAGCCAAATAAATTAATCAACTTAACTGCACCATCCTGATTAACTTAATTGCTAGGCGAAGGCTGAAGTTCGACTAGTCTACTTATCCACCAGCACCTGTAAATCAGGATTATGTTTTGAATTGTGCATGCTTATGAATTCTGTATGCACAAAGCTTCAATCCCTGGCAGAGTGCACTTTGCATAATAAAAGATTGGATGTTAAATTTATAAAATGCCCAAGAGATCAAGTGGCTTGAGCATTTTTGTAACTCAGCTTTACAACTTGATATTTTAAAAGCTTGGACAAGTGAAATGGCCTCTTAGGCGAGAAGTGCTTTCCACCCCTTACCCTCCGTTCAGCATAGGTGCAGTTCAGAATCTGATCCATGCCCAATGCTGCCTATTCCTCACTCACGTACTTTAGAGAAGTATTGAAATGCAAGTATATCTGCAGACTAAGAATTTAAAATGAAATGATATTTATCCTAGCTTATATTACTAATTTCTCATTCATCTTTAGAAATTAATTTAGAAGAATGCGGGGGGGGGGGGGGGATCTCATTGAAACCTACGAAATGTCAACAGGAGAAGATAAATAAGGTGGATGTGGAGAGGATGTTTCCTATGGTGGGGATGTCAGGAACTAGACGGCACAGCCTCAAAATTGAGGGGTGACCTTTTGGAACAGAGGAAAGGAGGATTTTTTTTTAGCCAGTGAGTAATGAATCTGTGGAATGCTCTGCCACAGACTGCGGTGAGAGCCAAGTCCGTGGGTATATTTACGGCGGAAGTTGTAGTTTCCTGATTGGTCAGGGCATCAAAGGATATGGCGATAAGGCAGGTGTATGGGGTTGAGTGGGATCTGGCATCAGCCGTGATGGAATGGTGGAGCAGACTTGATGGGGTGAATGGCCTAATTCTGCTCCTATGTCTTATGGTTTTATCTTGTGTGTATTCATAGAGATCTCA
Organism: Hemitrygon akajei; assembly: GCF_048418815.1. Lineage (NCBI taxonomy): Eukaryota > Metazoa > Chordata > Chondrichthyes > Myliobatiformes > Dasyatidae > Hemitrygon > Hemitrygon akajei. The sequence continues at coordinate 99,251,303 of NC_133136.1, forward strand.
ATATTTTTTAAAATCAGCGTTAATTATAAAAATTGCATTTTGTTTATTGCACACTGTGACTATTCTGAAATTTCATCCGGGAAATTTGGGGCTGGAGGATGTTCAACAGAGTGTAACAGGTTTATTTCCGTCTGCCTAGATGAGAAGAGGCGCGGCAACAAGAGCCCTAAAGAGGTCCACCAGATTGCTGCTGCATCTTTCATCCTGATAATTCCTTCATTCTACCTCAAGTGCATCATGTGCCACTCACAAAATATACCGTAGTACTATATCATTGCTTTTTGGTTTGCACCTTGTTAGTGTAATGTGGGGAGAGTTTGGTATCTTATTGATTGAGCTCTGTACACCAGAACAATGTATTCTGTTTAGGGAAGAAGGGGGTGAGTGTTCCAACTGCCTTTTACCTTAAAAGGATTGCAGTCTACCTGGGAAAACTGTGATAGTTACATCTTCCTAGCTTAGTTAAATATCCAGCTAACCAACTCGTGTTGCTGCTGTTACTGGGTCAGTTTTTCTACTCCATACCCAAGCATCGTCGGAATATAATAAGTATAAAAATTGCAACAATTGAAGGCATGTTGCTGGGGCGCTATGATAGTGTAATGATCAGCAAGATGCTATTACATCCCGGACTGTCGGAGTTCAGAGTTCAATTCTGACACTGTCGGTAAGTATACAAACACGAAAAAATCTGCAGATGCTGGAAATCCAAGCAAAACACACAAAATGCTGGAGGAACTCAGCAAGCCAGGCAGTATCTCTGGAAAGGAGTACAGTTGATGTTTCGGACTGAGACCCTTCATCAAGGTGTTAGGTAATATAGTGATGAATTTAATGTTTCTATGTGGTAGAAGCTCTTTGTTGTACAGTATTTTCGTATTTAAGACACTCAGCATTATTTCTCCTAAAAATTTGAGATGGTGCTGCCAAGGTCAAGCAGTTTGGTTGATTTTAGTGACATAATTATGAAGACTGACAAAGCTTTTATTATCCTGAAAACCAAAAAAAAACCTGAAGAGGCTGGAAACTTGCAAATAAAATATAAAGTGGTGAACATCATAGCATGCCAGGCAGCACCTGGGAAAAAATAAACCGATAATATTTCAGATCCAGAACCCTTAATCATACGGTTTGATGGAAGTTTCCCAATGTAAAATACTAACTTTCCACAGACACTGCCCAGCCTGCTAAGTTTTCCAGCATTTTCTGGTCTAACATTGGCAGGATTCTTAAGAAAGCATGATAAATGTGCAAATTCTGAATGCTCCTTTGTATATGGGTGAAACAATCTTCATTCATAAATTCCAGTTAGAAAGAGGAGTTCTTCCACTTTCCAGTGTAAAGCAGATGGTTCATTTTGCACGGGCATTCACACGGATCTTCTGATAAAGCTCTCGTATTTGAGCAAGAACATGTTAAAAGCTGCACCATGACACTCAGCTGAAGCAGGCTGAATTGGAGCTGGAGCCTTGATGTGCTGACCACAAGGAAGGTAATTAGATTTTTACAAATCCTCTTTTAGTGGCAGCTACAGACCATTTGAAGAAAGGTTGCCTTGGAAGTGGGAGATAATGCAGGAGTGGGAAGGTGGTCAGTGACCTCCAGTCCTGTGCCAGTTATTGGCAGATCATGTGGCAAAGGTGGCACCTCTTGCACTGAGATCCATGACATAGAAACGCAGTAGTAAATGAGAGGGATAAGGATCTGTTTGTCTGAACTCTGAGCGACACAGAAGTCAGGTACTCGGAGCAGTTGCAAGGTAAACATCAAAGTCACAACAGGACTTGTCTCTGCTGATCAGCTTCTGGGTTTGCTGCTTGATTTTTTCATGCCTGTTAAATCGAGATTGTATGTTTGTGTTGATATGCAGGGTTTATTTTGGTAATTTGTGGAACTGGCTGTCATAAATGTGGTGATATCGTTAGCTGCTCAACTGCTCCTGGGCAAATGTCAGCTATACTAAAGGGATTTGAGCACTTAAGTTCCTGGATCAATTGGGTGATAGTTGACCCAGAAATATTACTAGTGTGATCTAATCTGCAAAGAAATCTGCTTTGCTGTACAATTTGTACATAAAAACATGAGCAAATGGGTTTTTGACTTCATCCAACACATAAAGCAGCTTTTGTTCATAAACCTTCCATACTGTACGCATTGTAAATGCAAATTCAGCTCTTACATGCTCTTGAAAAAAATGGTAAATTTAAAATCTTCTTTAGTTGTCCAAATGTCTAAAAATGTAACAAATGTAATGAAATGTTACTATTTCTGTACCTATATTCACATTGCACCATTAACAAAACATCACAAGGCTCTCCACAGGGGAAATCAAGTAAAGTTTGAAAAGTTTGGTAAGAATTAAAAAGATGGCATCTGTCTATTACGCTGTTGGTTTATATTGGAAATAACCATTGCAGAATTTGTACAGCTCATTTGTCCCAGGTTAGATTATATCTACACCAAGAGGGGTTGAGATGGAGAGGTTCTCAAGGTCACCCTTCTGTAAGTAAAATTTACTGTTTTCTACTGGAGACTGAACACATTAAGTTATTTTTGAATTTTTGATTTTAATAGTTCAGTAATATCTGAGTAATTATATATTTTGATAAAGGATTCTTTGTTTACATAATGGATTGCTGGTTATTTGTACGACTATGTGAATGGCAGATGTCACCACATCTAAAGTATAAAGCTAAAAGTAGGCTCGCATTATCCTAGCCTGTGTTGTGTTTCTCTTTCAATTAGTTTTGTGTTTTGGAGTTACCAAACGTAACAGTGACAACGAGGATGATTTAAATGAACCCGAGACAACTACCTGCCTGTTGAAGTGCAGTGAGATGTTCGAATTCAAAAAAAGTTCAGTGAGATGTTTAAGTTAGAAAAGGCAGAAAATAGATGAATTCACAGGTTCATAAACAGTGAGTTGTGGATGATAATCATAAATTTAAACATATAGCAGAAATGGCTGGCAGAAGGGTAGATGTGTTCAATTGCACAAAAGATAAATGGATATTGTATAGTAAAGCAAATGAAATAGTCAATGAAACATGAGTGTCAGATTTTCTGAGTGCATTGTGTGGAAAAACATAAAGTTTGCTTAGAAGTTTAACTACTCCAACCAAAGCAGGTGAAATGAGTTTTGCTGATATTGTGAACCTTCAGAACCAAAGCCATCATGAAGGTTTAGAACCAAAGCCTGTTGATTGCAGAACTCTAGGTTCCATAAGTGGAATCACAAGGAAGCAGTCTATTTCAGCATGCATAGCTGAAAGGAAAAGAGATTGTTTGACTATTGTCAGTTCAGTGATGGCCTTAATGATGCACTGAGAGACTGAGGATATGGAATCTTACAAGAAAGTGTTCAGATTTGCCTCTTAATTGAAGCTCCCCTCACATTTAAAAGAACGGTTAAAATCTCTGTATTAGTGGAAATAGCATACAGGGAAGTAATTGATTTGCAGTCAAGAATAAGAGTAAGCATTAACAAAATTCCAAACAGGCCAATCTGGCCAAACAAATTGTGTTGCCATTGTTCACAGGTTTAAAAGCGAAGTAGGACTCGTACAAAGAGCATGTCGGGCAGACAAACATACAGTAACTGGACTGTACAGAAAAGAGTAAAAGAGCAAAAAAAAGTTGTTACAGTTTTAAAAAGGGCACTAATCTGCATGCTGTTGATGAAAAAATCTGATAATGATGAGAGCGATACAGGACTGTACAGTGTGAAATCTAGCAAGAGACAAGCAATATGGCTTACAACAGAAGTGAATGACAAATTAATAAAAATGCAATTTGTTACTAGCCCAACTGTTTCGGTTATTGCACAGAATGAGTACGAACAATGTTTGAAAGATCTGAATTGAAGTCTGCAGATATACAACTAAGAAGTTACTCTGGAGAAAAGATAACTCCTGTGGGAATGATGTTCACAACAGTGAAGTACAGAACACAATAAGCCACATTGAGCTTGTATGTTCTAAAATAGAAGGACCAGCATTGTGGGGTCGTGATTGGCTGAGCTAACTACAACTTGATTGGAGATCCATCCACCATTTGCATGCACATCCCCTACAATAGAGTCAGCTGAAAGTGATCAATAAGGTACTGGATGATGCTTCAGCAGTGTTCAAGGATGGCATTGGAAAACTCAAAAATATCAAGGGTAAAATAGTGTTAAATTAAAATGCCACACTCAAGTTTTACAAAGCTTCCTTATACCATCCGTGATAAAGTGCCCAGTGAACTAGATTGCATGGAGGCTGAAGGAATTCTTTCCAAGGCTGAGTGGAGCCCATGAGCCACGGCAGTGGTCCCAGTTGCCAAGAAAAATGTCTCTGTAAGGAACTGTGGTGATTTTAAGGTTACCATCACCCCGGTACTGAAAGCAGATCAATAGCCTGCACTCTGCGATGGACCAGGTGTTGCAAGGCTGCCCAGGCACTCAGTGTTACCTGGTTGACATAACACTGATACTAGTAAGGATAACAAGGAACATCTCCAAAATCTCAAGTTTAGATGATTGTGGACTCAGAGCATGATGCAACAACTGCGAATTCTTTAAAACAATCATCACTTGCTGTGGACACAACATTGATGCGTAAGACTTACACAAGTGTGCTAAGAAAATTCAGGTAGTGGTGGATGCCTCACGCCAAAGGATGTATCACTGTTTTCAGGATTTGTCAATTACAACAACATGTTCCTGCCAAACTTGGCCACTGCACTCTACACCTTGAACTCATTACTACAGATCAGGAAAATATTTCAATGGACAAAGCAGTGGCTTTCAAAAAGGTAAAGGAAATGATGAAGACAGACACTGTATTCACACGTTACATTCCACGTCACCCATTGAAGCTTGCCTGTGATACCTCGCCTTATGGGGTAGGTGCAGTCGTATCGTGTTATGAGTGATGGAAATGAACACCCCCAGCCTTTGCGTTATGTTCCCTTACCGCTGCAGTGAAAAATTACACACAGATTGACTGAGAGGCCTTGAGTCTAGTTTGGGATCTAAAACATTTCAACCAGTACCTGTATGGGACAGAGTTTACCCTCATTAATGATCATCAACCACTAGTTTTCAACCCACAGAAGTTGTTCCACTAACAACAGCAGCACAAATGCAGAGAAGGGCTCTGTTACAAGGTCGAATTCAAGAGAACAACTAATCATGGGAATGCTGATGGATTTGCCTGAAAAATTTACGAGAGTACACTCCGCTTGATGTATTCTCCCTAACGCAAATTGAAAGTCTCCCTAGTATTACAGAAATGATCCAAAGGGAAACCAGAAAAGACCCTCCCCAGTCTCAGGTCTACATGGCTGTCTAAAATGGCTGGAATGTGCAACAGAAACTCCAGATCCCCCATTTTTACCAGGGTTAACTTGCCTTTAATGGGGGTTGCCTCATGTGAGGATTGAGAGTTATTGGACCATTCAAGCTGAGGGCTAAAATGTTGATGGAGCTACATGCTGGTCAAAATGAGAGCATTGTCTTGAATCTTTGTCTGGTGACCTGGGACAGATCAGCATATTGACCAGCTTGCTATGAACTCTTCAAGATGCAACACCATAACACTGGAAGATATAGGTGCAGAATTAGGCCATTTGCCCCATCAAGGCAGCTCCACCTTTTTATCATGGCTGGTCCATTTATCTCCTCAGCCCCAATATCCTGCCCTTCCCTCATATTCCTTCATGCCTTAACTTATCAAGAATCTGTCAACCTCTGCCTTAAATATATCCAATGATTTGGCCTCCAAAGCTGCATGCAGCAACAAATTCCAGATTCACCACTCTTTCACTAAAGAAATTCCTCTTCATTTTCGTTCTAAAATGATGCCCCTTTATTCTGAGGCTGTGCCCTCTGGTCTTATACTCTCCCACCATAGGAAACACCTTCTCCATACCCCCACACTGTCGAAGCCTTAGCCATTTGATAGGTTTCAATGAGGTCACCCCTCAATCTTCTGAATTCTAGTGAATACTGGCCCGGAGCCATCAAATGCTCTTCATATGACAAGCCATTCAATCCTGCAATCCTTTTCGTGAACCTCCTTTGAACTTCTTCCAGTTTTAGCACATACTTTCTCAGATAAGGAGCCCAAAATTGCTCACAATACTCAGTGAGGCCTCACCAGTGCTTTATAAACTCTCAACATTACATCCTTGCTTTTATATTCTCGTCCTCTTGAAATGAATCATGACATCGCATTTGCCTTCCTCACCACAGACTCAGCCTGCAAATTAATCTTTAGGGAATCCTGCACAAGCACTCCCAAGTCCCTTTGCACCTCAGTTTTTTTTTGTATTTTCTCTCCATTTAGAAAATAGTCAACCCTCACATTTCTTCTACCAGTCACCTCCTGACACTGTGTTCCACCTGCAGATCTTTGCCCATTCTCCTAATCTATCTGAGTCTTCCTGTAGCCTCTCTACTTCCTGAAAACTGCTTGCCCTTTCACCTATCTGCAAGCTTTGCAGCAAAGCCATCAATTCCATCATCCAAATTATTTGCATATAAGGTAAAAAGAATCTGTCCCAACACAGACCCCTCTAGAATGCCACTATTACCAGTAGTCAAGCAGAACGGGCTCTCTTTATTCCTACTTCTGCCATTCACCCTCTGCTTTATCCATGCTAGTATCTTTCCTGTTATACCATGGGCTCATAACTTGTTAAGCAGCCTCAAGTCTGGTACCTTGTCACAGGCCTTTTGAATATCCAGGTGCACAGCATCAACTGATTCTCCTTTGTCTGTCGAGCTTGTTATTCTTCAAAGAAATCTAGCAGATATGTCAGGCAAGAGTTTCCCTTGAGAAAACCATGCTGTCTACAGCCTACTTTATCATGTGCCTCCAAGTACCCCAAAACCACACGCTAAACAATCGACTCCAACATCTTCTCAACTACCGAGGTCAAACTAACTTGACTATAGTTTCCTTTCTTCTGCCTGTCTTCCTTCTTGAAGAGTGGAGATGCGTTTGCAATTTTCCAGTCTTCCAGAACAATTCTAGAATCCAATGATTCTTGAAAGACTCCACACTCTCTTCTTCCACTTCTTTCAGAACTCTGGGGTGTACACCATCTGGTCCAGGTGCCTTACCTACCTTCAGACCTTCCAGTTTCCCAAGAACCTTCTCCCTAGTAATGGTAACTTCACACATTTCATGACCCCTGGCCCATGGAACTTCTACCATACTGCCAGTGTCTTCCACAGTGAGGACTGATGCAAAATACTTAACCAGTTCATTCCCATTTCCTGGACCCCCATCACTACCACTCCAGCATCGTTTTCCAGCAGTTCTCTATTATATTCTATGTATCTGAAGAAACTTTTTGTATTACAGGCAGTCCCCGTGTTACGAACGTCGGACTTACGGACAACTTGTACTTACGAATCGAGGAAGGCAAACGCCGTCCGCCATTTTAAGTCGTTGCAGTTGACACTGTGTTGAGTGTTTAACTTTGTATTTGGCTTAAATTGTTCTTAGTAAGATTCAACCCTGACCCCGCCCCTCCACCCCTCTTCCGGTCGGCTGGTGACGCAGTGAGATCAGCGCCGGGCTGGAGAACGGAGGTTCGGAGGTTGATCCAGTGACAGACTGCTCCCGTGCCAGGTTGATGTCAACCCAGTGACTCCCGTACCATCCGTGCCGGGTTGATTTCGAGCTCGCAACTCGACCAGGTAAAAAAAAAAACACAGACACCTCCAGTTTAAATTCCCACGTGGAATATTGTGGAGGATCAAGTACCCAAATCCAGCACAGTCCCCACTTGTCCCATTTAACCTGTCTCAGTGTGGTGGTCCTTAGGACCCAGCGGACCTCGGGAGCCAGCGCATCTCGGGACCCGCCGCCTGCAGTGTTTCTGTTCCATTGGCGGGAAGCAATCGCGATTGAAAATAAAGTGCAAATAATAAAGCGTTTGGAAAGAGGTGAAACGTCATTGGAAAAGTGTTAGGCTACAGTCGGTCAACGATCAGAACAATTTTAAATGATAAAGGATAAAGTGAGAATAATGGAGCATTTGAAAGGCCCTGCCCCGATGAAAGCTACAATTATTACTAAGCAATGCAGTGGCTTAATTATTGGAATACATACATTTCTTAAGTGTTTTATATGCATAGAAAGGTCAAATATATACTATATGCTAAGACAAACGTATGACTGACGCTAAATAATACTGGAGGTACTTGTTCCGACTTACTTACAAATCCTACTTAAAGACGGACTCAGGAATGGAACTCGTACGTAACCCGGGGACTGCCTGTAGTATTATTGGCTAGCTTACTTTCGTTTTCCATTTTTACCTTAATGACTTTTTCACTTGCCTTCTGTTGGCTTTTAAAAGCTTCTCGATCCTGTAACTTCCCACTGATTTTTGCTCTATTATATACCTTCTCTTTGGCTTTTATGCTGGCTTTGACTTCTCTGTTAACCACAGTTGTTTCATCTTGCCTTTATAATACTACTTCTTGTTTGGGATGTTTAAATCCTGTGCCTTCATAATTGGTTCCAGAAATTCAAGCTATTGCTGCTCTGCCATCATCCCTGCCAGTGTTCTTTTCCAATCAATTCTGGCTAATTATTCTCTCATGCCTCTGTAATTTCCTTTACTCCACTGCACTACTAATATATTTGACTTTGCTTCTCCTTCTCAAATTTCAGGGTGAATTCAATCACTTGCCCTTAAGGGGTCTTTTGCCTTCAGCTCTTTGTTCAGTTCATTGCACAATACTCAATCCAGAATAGCCAATCCCCTAGTGGACTCAACCACAAGCTGCTCTAAATGCCATCTCGTAGGCACTTTAGACATTCTCCCTCTTGGGAGCCAGCATCAACCTGATTTTCCCAATCTACCTGAATATTGAAATCCCCCATGACTAATGAAACACTGCAGTTTTGGCATGCATGTTCTGTCTCCTGTTTTAATTTGTAGAACTCATCCAGTATTTATAAAAATACGTCTAGAACAAAGGTATCTAGAGCTGTCAGAACCATTTCCTGCAGTCCAGCAGTCAACTGCTATAGCCATCCCAGAGGAGGTCCCTGAACCTGAGATTGTTACACAGCTACAAGTCTCATCTGCCAAACAGAGTGACCTCCTCTGCCCCCGTCAAGAAAGGCGTATTCCCATTAGAGTAAGAAATCCACCACAGTGATTAAATCCTTCGGGATGAATTCATAGCTAAGCAGTGAGGAGTATTGTGTATTTATTATTTCAGTAATATATATTGTTTGATTAACCATTCTGTGTTGTTTATGTAATGCATTGCAGGTTATATGTAAAACTACATGAATGGCATATGTCATTATGCCACCATGTCATTAGTGTGTGCCTTCCTAAAGTAAAAAACTAAAACTAGACTGGCATCATCTCAGCCCTGTGCTTTTCTTTCAATTAGTTTTATGTTTTGAAGTTATAAAACTGAATAGTTTTAGTTGGAATTCAAGTGAAAAATAATAATTATTGCCCAGCTGGCTGATTATGATTATGTGATTGCAGCTGAACATGACAACTGTGAGATCAGCATCATCTGCAGTTGTCTGTAAACAGGACCCTTGCCTAGATTGCATCATTTTGTAGATGCAGAAAGAAACAGAAAGCTTCAGTCGGTGCTAAAAATGTTAAATTCTGTGTCACACATAAATTCAAGCTTTGCTACTTTTTTCAGAGATTAGCACAATCATTGATTAGTTTTTGTTTAAAATCTAACTAATTGTTTTAATCATCTCAGCCTCTTGATAGGATTTTTTAGACATGTTCAGTTTCTGTTCATTAGTGGGAGATGTTTGCCTTCTGACAAATTTTATAAAGTACTGTTATGCTAATTCTTGCAAAGTTTTTGTAATGTACTTTAATTGATATACATTTGTTTTACATCTTAATTCATTCAACATATATGATCAATCATGGGAAGGATGATCCTGCCGAAGGGTTTCGGCCTAAAACATCAACTGTACTTTTTTCCATAAATGCTGCCTGACCTGCTGAGTTCCTCCAGCATTTTGTATGTTGCTCAGATTTCCAGCATCTGCAAATTTTCTCTAGTATGGGAAGAATGGATTGGATTATTTTTCAGCTTTAGCGGAGACATATTATTAAAGGAGCCAAGTTCACTATTTCACTGATCTGATTCACAGATTCTTTGATACCAATATCAACTCTAAAATGTCAGCAATCTTCCATGAAGAGGAAACACCCCATCAGTCCCTCTTTTGCTTTAGTCTCCAAGTCAATTCCTAAAACTCACATAATTCCTCAGATTAATTACATGAATTTTCTGAAAGCTCCCTAATATTCCTAACCAGCTTGATCATACTGTAGAATATTAAGTACAAGCTTCTGATGTTAGATTTCCCAGTACTTAGAAAAAAAATCTAGCTCACTTATCGATGTTAGGCTTACCTTGTTTTAAAAATTTTCTGTTTTTGACGCCTGAAAACTTGCGGTAGAAAGAATGGTAGAAACTTGCTTAAAAATGTAAAAGTTGTGTAAGACATTGGCGAGGCCTAATTTGAAGTATTGTTTTTAGTTCTGATCATCTACCTACAGGAAAGATGTCAATAAGATTGAAACAGTACAGAGAACATTTACAAGGATTTGCTGCACTGACTGTAGGACCTGAGTTATAAGGAAGTTTCAATAGCTTAGAACTTTTTTCTCTGTAGCATAAGAGGATGAGGGGAAATTTGATAAATGTATACAGAATTATGAGGGGTATTGATAGGATAAATGAAAGTTTTTTTTTCCACTGAGGTTGGGTGAGACTAGAACTAAAGTCATGGGTTAAGGGGTAGAAGGTGAAATGTTTAATGTGAACATGAGGGGGAATTTCTTTACTCAGAGGACGATGAGGGGGTTGAATGAACTGCCGGTGCAAGTGATGGAGGTGGGTTCAATTTTAACTTTTAAGGGAAGTTTGGCTAAGTACAAGGATAGGATGGGTACAGAGGGCAGTGGTCTAGGTGGAGGTCCATGGGGCTAGGTAGAATAATAACTCAGCACATAGATGAGCCAAAAAGCCTGTTTCTGTGTTGTAGTTCTCTGTGACTCTACTTAGCGGACTTTGCTAATTGTGTTTTCCCTGTGCATCATTTTCTTCCACAATGTTGACCTGCCCTTGTTTTCAGAATAATATGTTGTTATGCAAATGAACCTTTATATTGTTATCAAGTACTCAATCACATTTTTACTTGTCCATTTTACTTATACAGTACCAGCCTTTGATCCAATTTATGTTCAGGACAAAGTATTATTATTCCTAATGACTGTCACTCCTTCATTGTCATCTGGAATATATGACAGGGATATTTCTGGAGCTGAACTAATCACAAGAGGTGTTTGGCATCCTACATCCGCAAAGAGAACTTTGTGGAGTATCTATTCAGCTGACCTTTCATTAACTATAATTTGCTTTGTGTAAAATTTCGGCGTCTACAGAATCTCTTGTGTTTATTATTCCAAATATGATGAATAGTGAAAAACAGAAAATGCTGGAAACACTTAACAGGTCAGGCAGAATGTGCAGAAGAGGAATACAATTGATGTTTCAGATGGATGATCTTTCGTTAGAACTGGAAAACAGAAGTGAGATTTATGTTACAGGGAAGGTCCTTCACAGGAAGAAGGCAATGTCTTTGATTAGCTTTAACTTAACTTAAATGTCAAATTAAATAAGTAGTACAAAAAAGAGTGAGGTAGTTTTGATGGGTTCATCGTTTATTCAGAAACCTGATGGTGAAGGGGAAAAAACTGTTCCTAAAATTTTGAGTGTGTGTCTTCTGACTCCTGTATCTTCTCTCTGATGGTAGCAATGACAAGAGGGCATTGTCTGTGTGATGGGGTCCTTAATGATGGATGCTGCCTTTTTTGGGCATTGCTTTTTGAAGATGACCTCAGTGGTGAGAAGGCTAGTGCCCGTGATTGAGCTGGCTGAGTTTATAGCCCTCTGCAGCTTTTTACAATTCTCATCTGTGCCCCTCCATACAGGACAGTGATGCAGCCTGTTAAAATGATCTCCATGGTACACCTGTAGAAATTTGGTAGAGTTTTTTTTTGGTGACATGCCAAATCTCCTCAGCTCCCTAATGAAATATAGCCACCGACATGTCCTCATCGTGATTGCATCATTATGTTGGGCCCAGGATAGATCTTCAGAAATGCTGACATGCAGGAACTTGAAACTGCTCATCCTTTCCGCTGCTTGATCCTCTGACAAGGACTGGTGTGTGTTCCCTTGATGTCCTTTTTCCTGAAATCCACAATTAATTCCTTGGTGTTACTGATGTTAAATGTAAGGTTGTTGTAGCAACATCACTCAACCAGCCAATCTATCTCACTCCTGTTTGCCTCCTCATTGTCTTTTGAGATTCTGCTGACAGAAGAAAAAGCATTTAATCTGAGGTTATTGAATTCACTACTGAGTCCCATGGGTTGTCACATCCTCAGACAAAAGATGAGATACACTTACTTAAGCTTATGTTGAGGCTCATTACTGATGGAGAGGTATTACGACAGAAAACCAGAAGTTCCAAGTTTTGCTTGTGGACTGAATTGAGGTTCTCTGCCAGGCCCTCACCCAATCTGCTTTTGGTTTCCTCGACATAATGAAGATTACATCATTAGTGCTTCCATCACTAGATTGGAAGAAGTACAAATAAATTTGTACTGAGAGGAACAGTTTCAGAAGGGAAGTAGTAAAAATGTATTTGCAGTATTATGGGAAAGTATTGCATGAAAGGGATTGGTTGATGGAAATGGATAAGCAGACCAGGGAGCCACAAAAGAAAAAGAATGTTGAAAAGGGAGAGGAAGGGAAGGTAAATCTGGTAGAGGAATTTTGTTAAAGATGGTGAAAAACATGAATGCTGATCCATGGAACGGGGAGGCTGGTACCGAGAAAGTGAAAGCCTGTTTTCCAGGAGGAGGAGAGGACAACTAAGTGCATGAGTGAATGACAAGTGGGGATGAGCTCTTTTAACTATGGTTGAGAAGTCAAAGTGAGAGGTAAATTCCAGAGGCATTGGTGTTAGAAGTGTCAGTGTCTGAGTAGAACAGCCAAAGGTGGCAATGGGGAATGAAATGGAGTCCCAGCAGATGGAAGTATAGTCAAGATAGCTGTGGGAACCTGGGGGCTTGTAATGGAGACTGGTTGCTAATCCTATACCCTGAAACAGAGACAGGGAAGGGAAGAATCAGAAACAGTTCATGTGAAAATGAGAACAGGCTAGAAATAGGCTGGAAAAGTAAAAAGATTTCTGAGTTTGAGGATTGGGCTAAGCAACGCACACATCAAGGAACCACACAGAGGGCTGAAACACAGAGGAAAAAAGGTGATGAGTTTTATTTGTCACATGAATATCAAAACATACAGTGAGTTCAGTTTGCTTCAAAGCAAGCTAGTGAGGATTGTGCTGAGGTGCTCAAATCCTAAACTTTATGTTGGTGGGATGTGGGAGGGCATCCTCAGTCAAAATGAGCTGGTCGGGACCTGAAATAGAAAATATCAGAGGTATTGTGGATATAATGAGAAGGGGACCAGACCACTGGAGAAAGGAAAGAATTAAGGTACCAAAATTATGTTTGATGTTGCAGGAGCAGAGCGAAAAACTGGGTCTGCCTACCTAGCAGTCCTCTTTGTGGATTTTGAAGATGGGAGTGAGTTGAGCAAGATGGTAGATGCTGTGAAGGGAAGACTTCCCAAGGAAATGAACTCCTAACTGCCTGGGAGAAAATGGCCTAATGTGCTGTATGGTGGTGGGATTCTAATCCAGAGAGAGGTATGAGGTGGTGTCAGAAATCTGATGTTTGCCCTCTATGAGATGGAGGCATTTTGGCTAATCACAACAGCAGGTTGTGAGGCAATCATTGATTTCTGTTAAGCACAGTGTTGTATGTTCAGAGAGGTTTGAGGTCAACTGAGATAGTGGCTATGTTAAAATTGATCCATATGTTTCAGCAGTTCATGATGAATAAATCTAAAGTGAGTCAGAAACCAAAAGGAATGGTCCAGTGGTATGCTCTTTGCATTAGAAAAACCAAATGAAATTTGGGTGATTGTGTCTCCGTTCTGTGTGCCTGATCTTTCACTTTAATTCTCTATGCCACTCCTACTCAAGTCAGTTGGTCCATGGCCTTCTGCACAGCTCCACTGAAGCCCAGCATGTGCTTCACACCTCATCTTCTGCCTCATCATGTTGTAGCCTTACAGCCTCAATGTCAAATTCAGCAGTTTCAGATAATTTACCTTTTCTATTTATACCAGTACTACCCAATTTTGTTCTAAAGTGAGGAGTTATAATACCAACTGAGATTTTCTCTCTCCACAGACAGTGTCTGATGTGTCTTTGGAGCTTTTCCTGTTGTTTTTAGCTCTGACATGGCCTGCTTTTCACAGTTTTTATCTTTCCCTTTGGTTGCTTTCTCTCCCCCGATAAATCCGATAATTCCACCAATCAGAAGGCACCATAAACATCAGAATTGCCTCAGCAGCTCTGGCTTCACCCTTGTTGTGGTTCTGTCTATAATTTCCCTACCCTCCCTGCAATTAAAACTAATTTGTCTTTCTCCATTGATGTTTCCTGACCTGTGTGACTCCTGCAGCTTTCTGCTTTTATTACTAACTTCTGGCACCTGCAGTTTTGTACTTTTCAATGACATTACTTACTCTTTTGTATGCATCATCCAAATATCCCTGTCCTTTGAAACACACTCACACAAAACGCTGGAGTTACTTAGTGGGTCAAGCAGCATCTTTGGAATGAATGAACAGTCAACATTTCAGACTGAGGCCCATTTTCAGCCCCTTCCTTTGGCTTAATGGTCAGGCTTTATTCAAACTCCCCCCCCCCCCCCCGTACTGCTGTCGCTATGTCTTAACTTTTTTGATTTTCTCTATCATAGCGGAAATTTATCTGTACTATCTAGATAATTAGACACTTTATCATAATATAAAACTTACAGTTAATCTGTTAGATGCGTCATAAGGTGCTTGACTTTAATTTCATTTGTTATATTTCTGTGGTTTACATCATTAGAATGCCCTCTGCATCTTTAAATGATTTATAGTTGGCACTGCTACTGTTTTTTTGATCAGTCCTAATGGTTGATAAATGCTAAAACCTAAGGAGTGATTGTACTCATTGACCTACTATTCAAAAATGTAGAATTTGCTATCTATGTTCATATAGTATTGTGCAATTTCCTATCAGTTTTATGTTATAGTTAGACTGCAGCACCAACTTTGCTTTAAATTGCTCAGTTTTGTATGTAACTTCCTTGCATAATATTGCATCTTGTACCTAATTTGAAACAACTAAGATTGTCTTTTATCTTGAGGTCAGTTCCACATCAGTATGAGTAACGGTAAAAAAAAATAAGATTCTTATCCTGTTGCTCCTTTCTCAACACTGAACTCTTCTGTTAATCTTTGCTTGTCAGACAAGGATAATTCTCACTGTTTTATTCTCGTGCCACCAGACAGAGTATAAAGGCATATCCCCTCTCTTGAGTTTTACTACACCAATCCCTGTTTGCTATCTCTTGCTTATGAAATGAATCAATTTTTATCAACCTATGATGTAAATTTTTGCCTTAATCATGGCATATCTAGCAAAATGTTAGTGCACTGGTGTTTTTGGTTTGTAGTCGCGCGCAAAGCGCTACGAAAGGAACACACGGAGGCAGAGAGGGCTGAACTCGGAATGACTTTACTGATTCAAACTCACGTGCTTATATCTCCCCTCCCATGGGTCCCTGCGACCAGCGGGGCGGACGTGACGTCAGACCGTCCCTGGAATGTCTGCTCCGAGTGGGCTGCGCGTCTGCCTGCACCTCCCGATGGCGGTTCAAGTCCCGCATGTGCGGACCACCACACCACCCCCCCACCCCAGAAACGTCCATCGGGGGAATGGAGCCCCCAGTCTGTGTGGATTGCCTGGGTGTCCGGCCCTGCCGGCACGGTGCGGGTACCCTCACTGGTTGCTCAATGTCCAAGTGCGCCGGTTCGAGGCGGTCCACTGTAAAAGTCTCTTCCCGGCCACCCACCTCCACGACACACGTGGATCCATTGTGCCTGATCACCTTGAAAGGTCCCTCGTACAGCCACTGTAGAGGTGACCTGTGCATGCCCCTGTGAATAAAAACATACTCACAGTCTCGGAGGTCTTTAGGGGTGAAGGATGGCGTGGGACAATGCCTGGAGGTTGGGACCGGTGCCAGGGTCCCTACCTTGTCCCTCAGCCTCGTTAGCACCGCTGCTGGAGTTTCTTCCGAATCTCGAGTCTCTGGTACGAACTCACCCGCGACCGTCGGGGGGCACCGTAGACCAATTCCGCCGAGGAGGTGTCCTGGTCCTCCTTGGGGGCTGTGAGGATGCCCAGTAGGACCCAGGGAAGCTCGTCTGTCCAGTTGGGGCCCCTGAGGCACGCCATCAGGGCCGACCTGAGATGTCGGTGGAATCGCTCTACCAAACCGTTGGACTGGGGATGGTACACTGTGGTGTGATGCAGCTGGGTGTCCGGGAGCTGTGCCAGTGCTGTCCACAAACCAGACGTGAACTGCGCCCCTCTGTCAGAGGTGATGTCCGTTGGGAGGCCGAACCTGGCGATCTAGTTGGCAATGAGCGTCCTGGCGCAGGACTCAGTGGACGTGTCTGTGAGCGATACGGCTTCCGGCCATCTGGTGAACCTGTCTACCATGGTAAAGATATACCTGGCACCCCGGGAGACTGGCAGGGGCCGACGATATCCACGTGGATGTGTTGGAACCTCCTGTGCGTCGGCTGGAACTGCTGGAGGGGAGCCTTCATGTGGCCGCTGGACTTTGGCGGTCTGGCAGTGTATGCATGTCCTGGCCCAGTGTCTGACCTGTTTGCGCAAACCGTGCCAGACAAATCTGTCCACTACCAGCTTGATGGACGCCCGGATGGACAGGTGGGCCAGGTCGTGCAGCGTGTCGAACACCCGGCACCTCCATGCTGCTGGTACCATGGGTCAGGGTTTGCTGGTAGGCACGTCGCACAGGAGTCGATCCGCTGCCAGGCCGATGGAGACGTCCTCCAACTGGAGCCCCAAAACGGCGGTGTGGTAAGCCAGGTTCTCAGTGTCCGACCATTGTGCTTCCGCCAGTGCTGCGTAGTCTATTCCTGAGGACGATACGCCTACTGAGCGGAGGCAGGGCTGAGACAGTGTGTCGGCGACAACGTTGTTCTTCCCTGTGATGTGGTGGACGTCCGTGGTGAATTCTGAAATAAAGGACAGCCATGGGTCCGATACCTTGGCCAGTGCGAAGGTGAGGGGCTTGTGGTCCATATACACGGTGAACTCCCTTCCTTCGAGGAAGTACCGGAAATGCTGGACAGCCAGGTAGAGCGCTAGCAACTCTCTGTCGAAAGCACTGTACTTCACCTCTGGTGGCTGTAGGTGCTGGCTGAAGAAAGCAAGTGGTCGCCACTGGTCCTCGACGAGCTGCTCCAGGACTCCGCCAACTGCCACATCGGAAGCGTCGACTGTGAGTGCCGTGGGTACATCGACTCTCGGGTGCGCTAGGAGGGCCGCCTTCGCCAGCGTCTCCTTGGCCAGCTCGAATGCCTTCATGGACTCTGCGTCACATGCCACTTCTTTGGCCTTGCCGGCCATCAGGCTGAACAAGGGTTTCACGATGCGGGCTGCCGCCGGCACGAACCGATGATAAAAGTTGACCATCCCTACGAACTCCTGCAGGCCCTTGACCATGCTGGGCTTGGGGAACTGGCAGATGGCCTGGACCTTGACCGTGCTGGGCTTGGGGAACTGGCGGATGGCCTGGACTTTGTCCGGTAGGGGAACTACGCCATGTTGGTTGACTCTGTGGCCCAAGAAGTCGATCTCCGTCAGTCCGTACTGGCACTTCGCTGGATTGATTGCCAGTCCGTGGTCACTCAGGTGTTGGCAGAGCTGGCGCAAATGTGCCACGTGCTCTTGGTGCAAACTGCTGGCCACCAGGATATCGTCCAAGTAAATGAAAATAAAACCCAGGCCGCGTCCCACCGAGTCCATGAACCTTTGGAAAGTTTGGGCTGCATTCTTGAGACCAAAAGGCATCCTCAGGAATTCGAACAAGCCGAACGGGGTGATGAGGGCTGTATTGGGCACGTCATCGGGGTGCACTGGGATCTGATGGTATCCCCTGACCAGGTTGATTTTTGAGAAGATGGTGCAGGTTTGCCGTGAAGTCCTGGATGTGGGGTACCGGGTATCTGTCGGCAGTTGTGGTGTCGTTAAGCTTTCTGTGGTCTCTGCAGGGCCTCCATCCTCCTGCGGACTTGGGCACCATGTGCAGCGGGGATGCCCACGGGCTGTCTGAGCGGGGTACGATTCCCATCTCTTCCATCTTACGGAACTCCTCTTTGGTGAGGTGGAGCTTGTCGGGTGGGAGTCTGCGAGCTCGGGTGTGCAGGGATCAGGAGCACCTTAAGCTTTGTGTACCTGTCCTCCGTTGGTGGCTGGCGTAGGAAGTCGATGATCTGGCCTGTTGTCTCCTGGTCGAGCGCACTGACCACGTAGTCGTACCGCGTGGCGACGGCTGTAATGTCTCTGATATTGAACTGGGCTTCAGCCTGCTCGAACCAAACGTGGAGCTGAGTGCCCCAGAAAGTCAGGAGCTTCAGAGAGACCGTGCTGTGCGAATTGCTCAGATTCATGGCTTGTTGCAGAGTCGCTGGTTCCAGTTGCCATCTGGAACATCGGGATCACCAATGTAGTCGCGCGCAAAGTGCTACGAAAGGAACACACGGAGGCAGCGAGAGCTGAACTTGGAATGACTTTACTGATTCAAACTCGCGCGCTTATATCTCCCCTCCCATGGGTCCCTGTGACCAGCGGGGCAGACAGTCTCCGGAAGGTCCGCCCTGAGGGTCCGCACGTCTGCCTGTGGCTCCCAATGGCGGTTTGAGTCCCGTGTGTGTGGACTGCAACAGGTGGATCATTTATTAGCATGTGATTTTCCATGACTATTTTGATGCCTCAGAAATTTGAGTCAGGCTTGGTTATTCATCACGCTTCTCTCCTTATTGGGCCAATCAATCCATGAGGGATCTGCTCTCATGCAATCATTTCTTACACAATTAATCAAACTGTTTTGCTTGGGCTTAGAACATTTTAATACCGTGTGTAGTGTTATTTGGAACAATTTGTCCTGAGTACCTCTGGCCATTGTGCTGTCCTTCAGTATACAGAAATCAAAGGTTAAAGTAATTTTCATTATCAAAGTACATATGTGCAACCATGTGATTCCCTTTCTCGTGACCACACTCAGCAAATCGATAGAATAGTAACTATAACAAGATCAATGAAACATCAACCAGAGTGCAGAAGACAACAAACTGTGCAAATGCAAGTATAAATAAAACACAATAAATAATGAGAACATCAGATAATGAGGAAAAGAGCCCTTGAAAGTCAGATAATTGTGGGAACATTTGAAGTGGAGAGTGTAGTTAACCTCTTTTATTCAAGAACCTGATGGTTGATGAGTAGTAACTGTTCTTGAACCTGGTGGTGCAAGTTCTGAGGCTCTTGTGGCTTCTACTTGATGGCAGCACCGAGAAGAGTACATGGCCTGGGTGCTGGCCATCTCTGATGGTAGATGCTGCTGTCCTACAACAGCGTCTCAGAAACATATGCTCAATGGTTGGGAGGGCTTTATCCATTGTACTGGGCCAAATCCACTTCTTTTTGTAGTATTTTCTGTTCAAAGCTATTGGTGTTTCCATACCATGCTCTGATGCAGCCATTCAATATATATTGTATGTTGCATTCTCATATCCTTACTTAGTAATGCAGCAATACAGTTATTATTTTCATGTTAAATTCAGTTATTTTGTACAATTGTAAGCTATGGATAGAATGAGCAGAAGACTTGGTAACCATTTTCGTTTGGTTGAAATTCAAAGCCCTCAATTTTATTTTCCATGATAGTTCTTTATTGCAGGTAGAATTAATATGGTCTATAGTCATATATTTAATGGAATTCAACTGTCACAGAATTGATGAGGATTGTTAACAAGTGTACCCCTTCTCATCCACCAATGAAAGTTTATGTTTTCTACTCCAATTACATATAGCTTCAATTGTTTCATAAATATATTTCAGATTTTGCTTCATCACCATTCCAGGAAGTGAATTCAAACTGGTTAATTTATGAAAAACTACTTTTTGATATTAGTCTCATTTATGCATGCTGTACTCTTATCATTTGACGATATTTTGGCTTTAATTTATCTGTGCAATTTTCAAATTATCCACCACTTTTGAGTCATCTTTTCAATCTCTACCATAGTTAAAAACGCCAGGTTTCATGAATGTTTCGTTCAATGCCAAGGTTTGACTTTCCTTGAATTGCATGAACAAAGATGCAGTTGCCTCGAGCACTGGAAAATCTTAACTAAAATGTGATTATATTAATCATTTAATACACCTTTAGAAAGCATTTTTCTTGACATTTCAAACATAAACCATCTGAAACATCAGCTTGCTTATATATTCTTGACAGATATTGGTTCATCTGCTGATATCCAGCATCCATTCTTTTTTTTGACTTTTGGGATGAATTAGTTAGCTGATAAATCAAATAACTCTGCCAGAATGCACTGTAGCATAATATTTATCTTCAAACTGTACATCTTGTCAAGTTGGCAGTGATTGCGTGAATCTTTGCTTGTGTGTAATCATCCTTGAAAGCAAGAGATATGTTTCAGAGGTGTGATGTTAAGCTTGACATGGAGAGCTGAAAGTGAATAGAATTTACTTGCGAGTTATGGCCAAATTAAAAACTGCTGATGGCTTTATGTATTTCAAAAAGATTGAAGCAATAATATATAGGCAGTGGTGACCAGACTAATTAAGAGAAATTTGCAATGTTATGAATTTGGATTAAAGAAATCTCTGGAAATTTCTACTAGCTGAGAAACGGAAGCAATAATTAGAGATTGCTATCAACCGTAAGGAATAGAAGTTAGGAATTACTTGAACAAGATGAGGGGGTGGGTAGCATTATTTTAAAAACAGAATAATGATGAAAATCTTTCAAAAGGGATGTAAACTGGAGCATTAGGTTTAACTGCAGCAGATTGAGAAATTGAGCTTGTAGTTCATAGTAAGCCTGAAATAGCAAAAGTCATTGGTCTAGATTGACTATGACTGTTCACTACGTTATTAAATCTCATATTGTAACATGATTACAGGGGGAAACAGATGAAAGTATTAGCCCAGCTTTAGTGAAAATGCTTCTAAAGCTATAAGGATTGAAATGCAAATGATAAATTGGGTGGTAATCCAAGAAGGAACAGCACTAAAGATGAAAATCTTTAAGAGTAATTTGGAGAAAGAGAAACACATAGCTATCTGTTAAGTAACTAAAGTACTTAATTAAGGAAAAGGAAGAACAAATCAATATAAAGTGAGTGAATCAATGAATTTCTCTCAACTCTGAAGCTATACCCAGATACGTAGGTAAATGTGGCAGGCACTTTTACACATTAAATTCCTGCACATCAGAAGGCTAGTTAATCTTTATTCTTGATTGTACTTGTTGAAGCAGGATTGCTGAATTCAGTGTGATCAAGACAAATGTTTGTCCCTGGTTTTCCCTCTCAGAAAAGTTAATTCAAACACCAGGAATATTCCATCTCAAATGTCATCTCGTTGGAAAGTTTTGTAAACATGGTTTGAGCAGGATGCAGAATAAAAGTTTTTTTTATCCTATATCAAATGTGAATCTTTGCAAAGGATTTTCACTGAAATTTTGCCCGAGTGTCCCAGTTTGACATTCTTTAGAGATTTTCCTGGCAACACTCGTTCTGGCCCATCAGAAATGGCAGTGGCGTAACATGTGCCTGATAGGAGTATTCAAAGGATGTGCAGATGATGGAATTACGTGCATTTCCAGTTCTTCCTGAATAATAATAGTACAATTATGCTTGTGAGACCAGACTGCTGGGATCAGAAATGAAGGTCTTTAAAAATTTTAATGCTACATCTAATGTTTCAGTCAGTGACCTGCAAATTTGGGGTTTAGCTTCCCAACCCAGTGATGGCATGAAATTCATGCAAAGCCACCCGGAAATCCCTTCATTGGGGCTGAAGGAACAGTCTTGAAATGTTGACTATCCACTTCCCTCCATAGATGCTGCCTGACCCCACTGAGTTCCTCCAGCATCTTGCTACAAAAAAACTGAATTTGGGATACAACTGGATGAGTCAACTGTGTGAGACAATGTGGCATTGGTAATGGCATTACCGTTGATCAAAAATGGAAAAAGTTTATGAAGAGATTCTCTTTTGTAAAAAGTTACAAACAGATGTCAATGGAGAATTAGTCTACAATGAGCTCAAAATGTATATTGAGGATAAAAGTATTCTGATTGGGAACATGATTTCTTGTGGAGCACATTACATGACAGGTCGCCATGCTGGATTAGTGACATTTATGATAAAAGAAATTCCAAGTCTGTTTGCAATGTAATTCATCATCAACATCTCGCAGCCAAAAACCTCAGCCAGCTACTTTTTTCAAGCATGACTCTTGTAATATCTGCTATCAACAAAATTAAAGCTCATCCATTAAATAGCAGAATATTTCACCAGTTAGGCCAAGGTAACGATGAAGAGATTGCTTCTTCACACTGAAGTGTGTTGGCTGTCTAAAGGCTGATGCTTAAAACGTTTCTTTGATCTTTTGACACTCAAAAAAAAAGATTTTTGTTCAAAGTCGACAAGAGTTTGGAAAACAAGATTGAACTTCCACATGGAGATGTGGCATACATAGCTGATCTGTATGACAAAATGAACATTCCAATTATGAACTGCAGGGTGAGAATTTCAATTTAATCCAGGCAAAAAGTGCAGTTTCCACCTTTATCAAAAGCTTGGAAATGTATAAGCAAAGCATTGGGAGAAAAATGTTCTCACCGTTTCCCTATGTGGAAAGTAAGTCACTCTCTTTCATAAATGGTGCTGAAGTACTGTTTACACCTGCAATCACTGAAGAAGGATGATCAGAATCAATATAAGGGTTTGAACGATTTGGAAATTCAGTACTGGGTAATTAAACACATTTTTTTGCAAAGTGGAAGAACAGGAAGAAAGCTTACCAGAAGAAATTATTGAAATTCAGAATGATCAAGAAGCAAAAGTGCTTTTCAAAAATGTCAGCTTTTGAGGTATATGGTTACACTGTCATATGAAGTTTCCTGGTCTTTGGAGAAGAGCCAAACTGCTCTTCATTGTATTTCCATTCTCCTACCTTGTTGAAAGAGGCTTCAGTGCAGTGAACCACATCCTCACAGAAAACAGAAACTGTTTGGACATGGTTACACATGGGGGCTCAAGGGGTTTTCTGTCACAACTTGAACCAAATATTTCAACTCTTGCTAAAACCCATCAAGCTCGAGGATCACATTGATGTCGAAGCTGCTGTACAGCACACAGGTACTGTGTAAGCTAGGTTTAAAGAAAAATAAAAATTTAACACGGAATCATTTTTCTCATGTTAGCGTATGGTAGACATGTTTTTAAACTTTGGGGGTGCAGGAAAACATATTGTGCCAAAGAGAGGTGTTGGCAATTGGAAGTGCTTTAGGGGAGATGTTGGGCTAAAAATGGTTGGAGTTTACAATCATGTTGAAAGGACATTCATACTTGTCCAGGTGAGTATGGTGTGAACCTCAGATCGATTTTTGAATGTGCTAAAACTTGAGCACTGCTATTGCTTCCTTCAGCAGATACAAGATACATGAGATGGAAATTCACCCATGGAGGCAGAACTACATTGGAAATATGTGAATAATATTGATTGAATGGTAGTTCAGGCACTGAATGGGGGAATCTGTTAAATTATGCATCTACTAGTCAAGTCACTTTTTATTGTCATTTTGACCATAACTGCTGGTACAGTACACAGTAAAAATGAGACAACATTTTTCAGGACCATGGTGCTACATGAAACAATACAAAAACTACACTAAACTACGTGAAAACAACGGAGACAATAAAAACTACACTAGACTACAGACCTACCCAGGACTGCATAAAGTGCACAAACCAGTGCAGGCATTACAATAAATAATAAACAAGACAATAGGCACAATGGAGGGCAGTAAGCTGGTGTCAGTCCAGGCTCTGGGTATTGAGGAGTCTGATGGCTTGGGGGAAGAAACTGTTACATAGTCTGGCCATGAGAGCCTGAATGCTTCGGAGCCTTTTCCCAGATGGCAGGAGGGAGAAGAGATTGTATGAAGGGTGCGTGGGGACTTTCATAATGCTGTTTGATTTGCAGATGCAGTGTGTAGTGTAAATGTCTGTAATGGCAGGAAGAGAGACCCCGATGATCTTCTCAGCTGACTTCACTATCTGTTGCAGGGTCTTGCGATCTGAGATAGTGCAATTTCCGAACCAGGCAGTGATGCAGCTGCTCAGGATGCTCTCAATACAACCCCTGTAGAATGTGATGAGGATGGGGGGTGGGAGATGGACTTTCCTCAGCCTTCGCAGAAAATAGAGACGCTGCTGGGCTTTCTTTGCTATGGAGCTGGTGTTGAGGGACCAGGTGAGATTCTCTGCCAGGTGAACGCCAAGAAATTTGGTGCTCTTAATGATCTCTACCGAGGAGCTGTCGATGTTCAGCGGGGAGCGGTCGCTCTGTGCCCTCCTGAAGTCAACAACAATCTCTTTTGTTTTGTTCACATTCAGAGACAGGTTGTTGGCTCTGCACCAGTCTGTTAGCTGCTGCACCTCCTCTCTGTATGTTGACTTGTCGTTCTTGCTGATGAGACCCACCACGGTCGTGTCATTGGCGAACTTGATGATATGGTTCGAGCTGTGTGTTGCAGCACACTCGTGGGTCAGCAGAGTGAACAGCAGTGGACTGAGCACGTAACCCTGGGGAGCCCCCGTGCTCAGTGTGATGGTGTTGGAGATGCTGTCTCTGATCCGGACTATTTTATTATTAGAGAAACAGGCAGGTGTTCTGTTACCTTTGCCCACTGGAAAAGTTCATAGAATTCCTTACTGATTCTATATGTAACCCATTTTCTACACATGGATGGATAAGATATCACATTAATTTAATTAATGTTTTCAAGAAGGAGCTAGATAGGTATCTTATGGATAAGGGAATCAAGAGATATGGGGACAAGGCAGGAACCGGGTATTGATAGTAGATGATCAGCCATGATCTCAGAATGGTGGTGCAGGCTCGAAGGGCCAAATGGTCTACTTCTGCACCTATTGTCTATTGTCTATTAATTTAGTTACTTTCCCTGAATTTTCCAACTATTTTTTTCTATCCGGTGGGACACTCACTTGCCTCATGCTGTTATTATCAAACATTGGTATTCCTGATAGAATGATGTAATTTCCAGGAATACATCTGCGCATAATTAAAGAGTCTCGAACAGAATCCTACAGGAAATGACATCACAATGATGTGAGGACTGCAGGAATCATAATTAAAGCAATAAGGCAGTTTTTACATTGCCTTATTACATTTGTTTTATTGGTTTCATGTTCTAAATTGCATATCAAATAAGTTATATAACTATCTGGGCTCTGAAGCTCCCTTAGCATATGTAAGCAGCAGATTTAAATTCCTGTAGTGTCATTTTAAACATAAAGTAACCAAATTTTAATCTGTTGGAAATTGGCTATTCTGTTTTTGTAAATAATGGGTCTAATTCCCCGCATTATATTTCTGAGTAGCAGTGGCCCTTTTACAAAATCAATAAGCTGAACCAAGTCAGGTCCTCATTAAGCCATTGAAATCCGGGTTCTGTCATGTCACTGGCGCACTCATGCCATTCTCATTGGAAAGAGTGAAATGTAATGCCCTGTGCTCGCCCAACCATGAAATAGCACTTGGTAAACATGCATGAAAGGAGCACAAGGTGGCTGTTCAGCACCATTCCCTATTCATTAAAATCATGGATCATCTGCTTGGAAGAGTGCTGAAGGAGGAAAATACCAGATTCTTGGGATCTGTTTGAAATTGACTTGCACGGGTTCCTTTATATGTGTCTTCCATCAACATTGTTTTCTTGCTGATTTGCTTTATTTCAAAACATCCAAAAAACACAGGGAAGGATGATGGATAGTTATCTACATCCACTGAGGAAGGAAGAGGAATGGGCTAAAAGTGGAGACAAATAAGTGGGAGTGTAAGGAACAAGATTTGAGTGAGAGTTAAAAGCAAAGGAGAAGGTTAGTTACAAAAATAAGAAGGATTTAGGCTGTAAATCAATATAACGTGAACATGTTAAATTTTGGGTGTTGAGGTTGGGAGCACAGAGGTGCTGGGTGAGTTAGATTACCCTGATGTGCAGTCGATGTTTATCATGGTTAGAGAAAGTGAGATCAGTGGACAGAGCATTAGAAACAGTTCTTCTGATAATTGTTTATAATCAAAATCTCTCAAATGACAGATGATGTAAAGACACCCTTCCAGAGTCCTGCACTTCCCATACTGGGGGTGGCCAGATCGCCAGTGGAGAAGTGCAGGTGCTCCTTCAATAAGTCCTGCTATCAGAATTATTTTGACCTGAGATAGATATCCAACTATCGTAGGCTCAACTCAGCTATAAACAGGACAAGTGTGACAATAATAATGGTGATATGCCAGTATGTTGTATTCAGTGCTGTTCAGTGGATGTGCACTTGGGGTAGTGAGTGTCAATGAGTAAGTGGTGAAATGTGGTTGGGTGGGAGTGACAACATCTAGAAAGTTTACTGCAACATCCTGCTTGGGTTGATAAGTTTGAACAAATTGATAGTGCTGTGATTCACAGACAATAGACGTGTTCCCATTTTGAACTTGTCCCCATGTATTATCCTCAACCATCCTGCTTTGTGCTTAATAGGTTTGTAGTATCAGCCAAGGTTCGGTTCTGTACATACTCTCTGAAAGAAGTGAGATCAGTCCAATAAGCAAGTTTCCATCAGTTCCCTTCCTGCTGTTTTTACCCAGATTCGGATTAATCCTTCGTGTTCATTTCACAAATAGATGGAGGGTAACATTTCACAAACAAGGAATCCAAGCAACAGACACAAAGAGCTGGAGGAACTCAGCAGGCTAGGAAGCATCTATGGAAAATAATACAGTCGAGGTTTTCGTCCAAGACCCTTCATTACGACTGGAGGAAAAAAATGGATAACATTTGTATTGCTTTTAGCAAGTTAATGATTTATAGTTAAGTTTTCCCGGGACATCTTGTGCTATTGGTTACAAAGGAAGTGACCATTTGGACAGAAAAACCTAAAAATGTATCTGTGGCTCAATGTTAGGGAACTGAAGAGGATGGCTGCAGTAATGGGGAACTCTATAGTTACTAGTACCAATGGGAAATTGTGTGAATGTGAAAAAGAAACATAGATGGCAGTTTGCCCCAGGTGCCAGGGTCCACAAGGTTTCTGAACACATCCAAAATATCCTGAAAAGGGAAGGTGAGCAACCAGAAGTCATGGTACTTATTGAAGGCAGGTGTATTGGATAGAGTGGTTTCTGAGGTCAGTCATGATGGAATGGGCTGAATGGCCTAATTCTGCTCCTATGTCTTATGAACCTCTGTCCTGAATACTTTAACAGGCTGCTTGCAGCTCAATGTTTTTCCAAATGTAAAAAGAGTGTGAAGAGATTTTCACACTTCGGAAATCCTGAATTAATAATTTTACACAAGCATTGGAATGTTTGTGTTCAATAAGTAAGCATATTGTTGATTGTGCAATAGAAGGTGTTTGGCAAGGCGAAGGTGCAGGTTTTGAATATGCCATCATTGGCAGCTGGATATCACCCCTGAGGCTCAAACACCTGGCTCAGTTTGGAACGCTTGGAGGCTAATCATAGTGGCAGGCCAAGTCAAACCAATTCAAACCATCTAAGGAATTTGACCTCTCAAATCTGCATGATCACCACTGAATTACCATCTTCACATATTTCTTTTAATATTCAGAACTGTATTAATTTCTGTTTTGAAGACAATCAATGACTGAGCCTCTACACGCCGTAGGGGTGGAGAATTCTAAAGATTCACCTTTCTCTTTGTGAAACTGTTTCATGTATATCATTTTTGAATGGCTTGCGACTAAGTTTGAGACAGTAACCCTTAGTTCTAGACTCCTGGGTTAGGAAAATATTCTCTTTGCATCAGTGTTGTCAAATCTTCTCAGAATTTGTGAATTTCAATGAGATCCCTTTTTGTTCTTTTAAAATCAAGAGAATATACATCTAGTCTACTTAATGTCTCCTTATATGACAAACCTGCAATTCCAGCATCTTTACTTCTCTCCCTCCATTGGAAATGTGTCTTTGAGGTGAAGAGGTCAAATTTGTATGTGGTTTCACCGACCCAATAATTGCTGTGTAATAAAGGTCAACATCCTAATTCTTCCTAATTCCGTGCTGCCCCTGTATTTCACTTTTCAATGACCTGTAAACTGGGATTTCCATTTCCCTTGGAAATCAGCAATTCCCAATTTGACACCATTTTTGGGAAATACTGCGCATTTCTGTTCTGCTGAAGTGGACATCCTCAGGTTTTTTTCTGATTTAATACCACTTGCTATGTTGATGCCCACTCACTCAGTTTCTCTATCCATTTGAAGCTCTTTGCACTTCCATTACCCCTTTTATTCTGTTTGTGCAACTTGTAAGCATGCCGTGCTTGGATTTAGACCCCTCAGTCACATTGATATCACCTATTAATACTTGGGGACTAAGTGCCAATCCTTCTGGTATCTGACTTGTCACAGTATGTCAAATTAATGAGGGCCCATTTGTTTTCCATCTGTTACATAATTTCTATCTACAATAATCTATTAGCCTATTTCACGAGCTCTAAATGTGTTTAGTCTTAGTCAGATATGATTTCCCATTCATAAACCAATGTTCAATTGTGTTCAATCACAATATTGATCGGCACTTGATTAGTTCCAAGGGTTTAGATGGGGCAGAGTTTGTTAAGTGTGTCCAGGACAGATTCCTGTCACAGTATGTTGACAGGCCGACTGGGGGAATGCAATACTAGATCTAGTATTAGGTAACGAACCGGGTCAGGTCACAGATCTCTCAGCAGGTGAGCATCTGGGGGACAGTGATCACTGCTCCCTGGCCTTTAGCATTATCATAGAAAAGGATAGAATCAGAGAGGACAGGAAAAATTTTAATTGGGGAAGGGCAAATTATGATGCTATAAGGCTAGAACTTGCAGGTATGAATTGGGCAAGGAAATGTACTATGGGCATGTGGTCGATGTTTAAGGATCTCTTGCAGGATGTTAGGGATAAATTTGTCCCGGTGAGGAAGATAAAGAATGGTAGGGTGAAGGAACCATGTGTGACAAGTGAGGTGGAAAATCTAGTCAGGTGGAAGAAGGCAGCATACCTGAGGTTTAGGAAGCAAGGATCAGATGGGTCTATTGAGGAATATAGGGTAGCAAGAAGGGAGCTTAAGAAGGTGCTGAGAAGAGCAAGAAGGGGGCATGAGAAGGCCTTGGCAAGTAGGGTAAAGGAAAACCCCAAGGCATTCTTCAATTATGTGAAGAACAAAAGGATGACAGGAGTAAAGGTAGGACCGATTAGAGATAAAAGTGGGAAGATGTGCCTGGAGGCTGTGGAAGTGAGTGAAGTCCTCAATGAATACTTCTCCTCAGTATTCACCAATGAAAGGGAACTTGATGACGGTGAGGACAATATGAGTGAGGTTGATGTTCTGGAGCATGTTGATATTAAGGGAGAGGAGGTGTTGGAGTTGTTAAAATACATTAGGACGGATAAGTCCCCGGGGCCTGACGGAATATTCCCCAGGCTGCTCCACGAGACGAGGGAAGAGATTGCTGAGCCTCTGGCTAGGATCTTTAGGTCCTCGTTGTCCACAGAAATGGTACCGGAGGACTGGAGGGAGGCGAATGTTGTCCCCTTGTTCAAAAAAGGTAGTAGGGATAGTCTGGGTAATTATAGACCAGTGAGCCTTATGTCTGTGGTAGGAAAGCTGTTGGAAAAGATTCTTAGGGATAGGATCTATGGACATTTAGGGAATCATGGTCTGATCAGGGACAGTCAGCATGGCTTTGTGAAGGGCAGATCATGTCTAACAAGCCTGATAGAGTTCTTTGAGGAGGTGACCAGGCATATAGATGAGGGTAGTGCAGTGGATGTGATCTACATGGATTTTAGTAAGGCATTTGACAAGGTTCCATATGGTAGGCTTATTCAGAAAGTCAGAAGGCGTGGGATCCAGGGAAATTCAGCTAGGTGGATTCAGAATTGGCTTGCCTGCAGAAGGCAGAGGGTCGTAGTGGAGGGAGTATATTTGGATTGGGGGGTTGTGACTAGTGGTGTCCCACAAGGATCTGTTCTGGGACCTCTACTTCTTGTGATTTTTATTAACGACCTGTATGCAGGGTTAGAAGGTGGGTTGGCAAGTTTGCAGACAACACAAAGGTTGGTGGTGTTGTAGATAGTGTAGAGTAGTGGTCGCCAACCTGTCTATCTCGATCGACTGGTCGATCTTTGAGACTTTCCCAGTAGATCCCGAAAAAAATGAAAAATAAATACACAAATACTGTTGAGGGATTGTTTCTGGGTTGCAGGGTTTTTGTTCCGTTCTTTCTGCCCAGTGCGCATGCGCATAGGTCCCCCGCACTACACAGTGTACTTCAGTGGTCCCCAACCACCGGGCCGCGAGGAAACAATATGAGTCAGTTGCACCTTTCCTCATTCCCTGTCACATCCACTGTTGAACTTGAACCCACGCGAGGTCATCAGTCGCCTAAATGCGCGGCTGGCAGGAAGTGCTGATGCTACTGGCCCGGAGCGCAGCTGGCGGGAACCTCCGATGCTACTGTCCCGGAGTGCGGCCGGTGGGAACCTCCGATGTTACTGTCCCGGAGTGCGGCCGGTGGGAACCTCCGATGCTACTGGCCCGGAAGGCGGCCGGTGGGAACCTCCGATGCTACTGGCCCGGAGCGCGGCTGGCGGGAACCTCCGATGCTACTGTCCCAGAGCGCGGACAGATGGGCGCCGCCTCTGAACCTGTTTAGTACACCGAATGTTCGTGGGAACCCAGTGCTAAAATATTCACAGACGACCTAATTCGGGCTCAAGGTTTCGTAAGTATCAGAGCAGCTACCTCGCTGCAATCTGCTGAAACAAACTTTTGTCGGTCGATAGATCCTACAAGGGGGATGGGCTCAGGCCTCTCGCTCTCCTCGCTCGGTTGGTTGCTCTGTCTGGACTGTGACTGCCGCGGCCCTGGCACAGGGACCTCCGGCCCTGACCTTGTCCTCTCAACCCACCCATGACCAGCCGCACCTGGCCAGGGCGTCTGGCGGCGGGCAGGCAGAGGATGGAGTTCGGGCCTGGAGGCTGTCTAATGCGGCAGTGAAGCCCTCAAAACTGCTTCGGTACCTTGAGTCCAAGCACCCTGCACTTAAAGACGAACCCGTTGAGTTGTTTCCGCGGAGCAGGGCGGGACAGCAGCTAAGTGCCGAGAGCCGCGACGGTCGTGCTTAACACACCCCCCCACCCCCAGTCAGCCCGTCCGCAAGAATACTGTCAATATTAAACCGGTCCACGGTGCAAAAAAGGGTGGATACCCCTGGTGCTTATGCATTATTTCTATGTCCGTGTTGCGGGGTTTTACTTCCGGTCTATTCTGCCCCAGTGTGCATGCGTGTGACTAATCAATCTGGAGTTGATCTTGCCTTTCACTAAGGCCGAGGTAGTTGATCTTGGTCTTAAAAAGGTTGGTGACCACTAGTGTAGAGGATTGTTGAAGATTGCAGAGAGACATTGATAGGATGCAGAAGTGGGCTGAGAAGTGGCAGATGGAGTTCAACCCAGAGAAGTGAGAGGTGGTACACTTTGGAAGGACAAACTCCAAGGCAGAGTTCAAAGTAAATGGTGGTAGGGTGGAGGAGCAGAGGGATCTGGGAGTACTGTCTACAGATCCCTGAAAGTTGCCTCACAGGTAGATAGGGTAGTTAAGAAAGCTTATGGGGTGTTAGCTTTCATAAGTCGAGGGATAGATTTTAAGAGTCGCGAGGTAATGATGCAGCTCTATAAAACTCTGGTTAGGCCACACTTGGAGTACTGTGTCCAGTTCTGGTCGCCTCACTATAGGAAGGATGTGGAAGCATTGGAAAGGGTGCAGAGGAGATTTACCAGGATGCTGCCTGGTTTAGAGAGTATGGATTATGATCAAAGATTAAGGGAGCTAGGGCTTTACTCTTTGGAGAGAAGGAGGATGAGAGGAGACATGATAGGGGTGTACAAGATATTAAGAGGAATAGACAGAGTGGACAGCCAGCGCCTCTTCCCCAGGGCACCACTGGTCAGTACAAGAGGACGTGGCTTTAAGGTAAGTGGTGGGAATTTCAAGGGGGATATTAGAGGAAGGCTTTTTACTCAGAGAGTGGTTGGTGCGTGGAATGCACTGCCTGAGTCAGTGGTGGAGGCAGATACACTAGTGAAGTTTAAGAAACTACTAGACAGGTATATGGAGGAATTTAAGGTGGGGGGTTATATGGGAGGCAGGGTTTGAGGGTCGGTACAACATTGTGGGCCGAAGGGCCTGTAATGTGCTGTACTATTCCATGTTCTCTGTTCTCTATGTTCATTGTAAGTGTCAGGAAACTACCAGTTGCAGGCTAACTGCTTGATACTTCTGTTTTCTTTCTTCTTTGTATCTTAGAATGGGTTCCAGATCTGCTCCTCTCCAATCTATCACTGCAATCTCAGAATCTGTGGAATTTTGAAAGAAGCAACCAGAGTAACCACAATCACCTGTGTCAATAATCTGGGATGTAGTTCAACAGGTTCTTGAGATTTATCAGTTTTCAGGGTCACTAAGTATTTTTTAATGAGACTGATTATTTGACCTTTAGTTCTCAAAGGGTGAAGATCACTGTAGAGGGGCTTGGTGAGCCAAGTGAAGACTGCACTTAAATGTAGGATGTGTGATTAAGAT
Organism: Hemitrygon akajei; assembly: GCF_048418815.1. NCBI lineage: Eukaryota > Metazoa > Chordata > Chondrichthyes > Myliobatiformes > Dasyatidae > Hemitrygon > Hemitrygon akajei. Next base: position 99,284,303 of record NC_133136.1, read on the forward strand.
GCCTCTTACTTAGATGAGAGAAATTTACTGCAAACAGGAAAGAAAACTTTGAGAAATGAGCGATTCAGCATAGGTAAGATACAAGTTTCCTCTGTGATCAGTGAGATAAAGCAGGAGACTTAGAGGCAGTAGAGTAAAGCAAAAGGCAGAAGACCAGGGTCGATTGGTGGCTAAGAGGATGCTCATGTTTGGGACAATTTACTTGGTTGATTTGTTGTTAGTCAGCATTAGCAAAATGAGGAAGAGTAGTACCTTGGCCACCCTTCATAGCCTGTGACAATAACCTGATGCAACTGTGGAAGTAACTTTGGCCAAATAGTGGAATTAAATCTATAAGCTGAAATGTAATGCTAACTGTTCAGTCCAGATGCTGCATACATCCCACCCATTTGTACCAAAGTGGGAGGGAAATGTAACCTTCAAAGGGACCACGTAGGAGATGCTAGATAAAACAGTTAGCCAATATTTATTTAGTTTTTAAGGGTGAGCTCTCCTGGTCCTAGATATTTCCCCCCCAGGATTTGACCTGTTTATCATATTTGTTGTTAGAGTCCCACATTCAGCCAGCAGTAGTGCAGCAAACACAGAGCTACAGCTTGCCAACATAGATGGCTGAAACCTGGTGTTACGTACCCCGTAACTGGGTCACTTACCAGCAAAGATAGAGAGGTCCGTTGAAGTCTGATGATACTCTTTTTAAACGTTTTTATTTATAAAGGGGCACAAAAGTAAGGTTAATACAAACATTCAGATAACATACGTCGTCAATACTAAATCTAAAAGTGCGGGTATAATAATAATCAGTAAGAAATAAGCTCTGTCGTTGTCTAGGGGATAATGTATTGTCCGATGGGAATATAAAGTTCACTCAGTTCATGCAGGCTGCAGCCATTGGGGACAGCTGTGTTGCAATTTGTTGGAGAGAGAGAGAGACAGGGAGAGGGAGATAGGATGGGAATAGTTACTGCTACAGGTTTTTTCCCAACCTTCCTTATGATTTCGATCCGTCAGTGTCTCGTTGCCGTGACCGTTCAAGTGTGACCTTTCCTTTAGCTAAACCGTTCTTCCGTGGTGAGCTCGCCACCCCAGGCAAGGGAAGGACGCACACGAGCCCCCACCGGCTTTTGCTATTAAACACTGTCACTGGATTTACAGCGTCTCTCCTGGTGCAGCTAAAGGGGTTGTTCCCCAGACCCTCTTTTATTCTTACTCACGGGATCTCAGATGTTAATCAGGTTGGGATGATGCAATCCCTCAACCAGACCACTCTGGTTGTCCCCTGAAGGGTTTCAATGAATAGTACAGTACTCAATACACAATTCCGTCTCCAAGAGACAATGGCCGTTATCAGTGGTTCCGTTCCACTGAGGCCAGGACACATTCCAAACCTTGTGGATTCTGCGTGTCTCTCTCTCATTTCCTGGGTCCCAGACCCAAATTAATAGCGATCTTGCGATTCTCAAAAAGGAGGGGGCGACTTTGTACCCTTCGGCCCCTCAGAGTTGCTTCACATTCATAACACCCCCTTCCTTCTAAGATTTTTGCCACAGGTAAAAATTATTTAATATAGAGTCTTACAGGATTTCAGAATCTAACACAATACAAAAGAATTTTTTTTCACTACAGAGTAATACAGTTATGCATTCAATTCAGCATCTAAACAGTTAGCGATTACATTGTCACTTCCTTTAATATCTTAATATCTTGTACCTTTATAAATTCTTGTAGCATCAGTCTTCAATTTAATAACCACCCATTTTTTTTTTCTTTTTCTTCAGCAAAACAAAATTAAAGAGTTGTGATCTTAGCTTACGTGTATACTACAAAAGTTCATGCAAATACTAATCTTTATTTTACTTTCAAAATTAACAGTCAATCTTCCAAGGGGCTGTCTTTATTAGTTACATGCTTTGTCGAAATCCCTTAAAACCGGATCCTGTTATTTAAAGTGACATCCCGTCAACCCTCGCCCCTTTTCCAGTTAACTCCCACGTGGTTAGCTTATATACCAGTGTGGAATAGGCTTTTGCATGCTCCTTTCATACGAGTTATTTTATCAACAATGTTTTCCAAACGTAGCCCATTGGCTGAATTTCCACACAATTCTTTATTTTTAAGCAAGTCGTTAGTTTTATCTTCAAGACTCTTCATTCTATTGGCTTTCAGTTTAAAATCTGCAAGCAATCCCTCTTTGTCCAAACAGCATTTCAAATTCAGCCTCCTCACAGCACATAACAATAGCGCGTGGGGCACCTTTACATTCCAAATCAACCTGTAATTGATTCGCAGGCACCGTGTTACCAAGCCATGGTCCCTGCAGCCTGGTTGCTGCTTCTGACATCAATCCAGACTTTAAATTTTCTTCATTCAATTTAGGAACTACACTTTTCCCTTTCCCTTCAATACTAATATTCACCTCACCACCTGTTATCTCCTCATTAACTTTTAACACACCTTCGAACACAAACAACTGGGAACTCTCACTTCCCACTAGTACCGAGGTTAACCCTTTCTTCACTGAACCAAGTCCATCTGACCCACAGGGACTGCATTCCTTTTCAATTGAATCAAATACCTCAGACTTTTCCTGAGTTCCATTACTAGGTTCAGTACCACGTGCATCCACATCTTGAACACACTCAAAGGGGACATCTGCCTCTTCCAGGCTTTCAATACCCATCCCATTTTCAAATTCTAAGTTCTCCTGATCCTCCCAGTTACTCTCTGGGCAACTCCCTTCCGGAGTAAACTCAACCCTGCGGGCTGTAACAACCTTATCTGCCAACCCAGCAGACTTCTTCAAGGTAATGGCATCCTTTTCATCTAGGACTGCCCTCATTTCATTATCGGGAACACATTTAATATCTTAGACTTCTTCAAACAGTTCTGTCAAACCAGACAGATCATCCATGTCCAACCCTGGACCTTCTAACAGCCTTATCTGTTTCTCATTTTTACTCCGTGCCTCTATAAATTTCCTCCTTGCTAAGGGTAAGTCTACCTCCTCTCCCTTACTCTCTTTCATCTCCGTATTCTCCGTTTTACCACCCTCTAACCCCACTTGGTACAGGGTCGGTAAAAACGTCTCAACCAAATCGATACTGGCCTGAATTAAACTGGCCTCTTTCTCAGCTGCCTTTCTCAACATGCTGCAAGTGGTCGCACATGTGGGATAGATCTTGGAATCTAGGGGCAGGTCCTCAACACTTACAGGCTGGCTCGTCAGCTCCATGGCCGACCAAACGTCACCACCAGCTAAATCGTTACCCAGAAGGATGTCTACATCAGTTCTCGGAAATCCTGATCGCACCCCTATTTCAACTGGTCCAGATACCAGCTCACAATTTATAACGATCCTATGCAAGGGCACCGCTTCTGTCCCTTTTCCTATGCCTCTCAAAGCTACCTCTCCAGTCTCGGGACTAAAATCTAGTACCGTACTGCGAATCAATGACAGCTCAGCTCCAGTGTCTCTCCAGATCCACATGGGAACTGGTGTGTCTCCCTCTTTCACAGACACGGTTCCTTCTAAAATAAATTTCTCAGGCCCCTCTCATATTCTGTCTACCTGGGGCTTTCTCGTCGATTTACTGATCACCACAATACATCCTGTAGGGACTGCTGCTTTCCCCTTTCCTGTCTCCTTCCTCGGAGCAAGGCACTTAGATGCAATATGACCCACCTTTCCACAATTAAAACAGGTCAAGCCAGGACCTCTCCTGCCGTCTTGCCTTTCCTCCTCCTCCATGGACAACGCCGCATATGCCTGTTGTGCCTTCCCTTTTAACACACTTTGTAACAACGCCACCCACTGATCTCTGGGCCACTTCTGACTCACTGCCACCTTTTCAAAATGCAAGAAATAACTATCAACATCCGTCTCCTCGAACGGAGGTACTAACCTAAACTCCCTACTAACATTAAATCTCTCCTCTCGGTCTGACCCTTGAGCTCTTCGCTCTTTCCTTAACTTCTCCATGTCCATCTCATGTTGCCTCTGTTTCTCCTTCTCCCTTTGGTTCTCAGCTCTTTCCCTCTCCTTTTCAGCTCTTTCCTTCTCCTTTTCAGCTGCTTCCAGCTGTTTTAACTTAATTTCATGCTCCCTCTGCTTCTCCGCTCTGTCCTGCTCTTTTTCCTTTTCGGCTGCTTCCAGCTGCTTTAACTTAATTTCATGTTCCAACCTTAATTTCTCCAACTCTAACTGAGCCGTCCCACTAGCTGGTACCTTTTCAGGGATATTTTCCAATACCTCAGCCGAAAACACATTCTTCACAATATAATACTGAGTTATGGCCCTCTGCACCTCCCGCTTTTTCATCGACAACCTCACCTCTGCGAGATTTAGTCCTTTCGCAATATTTATCAAGTCCGACTTTGTGGCATCCTCTAGCGCCTCCAGAGTCGAGTTTTCTATAAATTCGTCTACGTCCATCTTTGCTGGTTTCCCATCTGGTTTCCCGTCTGGTTACCCGCGCAACCAGATCCAAGTTTGGACTTAAAAGCCCGATTTACTGGCCCTCCAATTTGGTATCAAATCTCGAGACAAGGCCCCATGTTGTTTCGAACCCTGTAACTGGGCCACTTACCAGCAAAGATAGAGACGTCCGTTGAAGTCTGATGATACTATTTTTAACAGTATTTATTAGTAAAAATACACAAAAATAATATCAATGCAAATATACAGATAATATACGTCATCAATACTAAATCTAAAAGTGCGGGTATAATAATAATCAATAAGAAATAAGCTCTGTCGTTGTCTAGGGGATAATGTATTGTCCGATGGGAATATAAAGTTCACTCAGTTCATGCAGGCTGCAGCCGTTGGGGACTGCTGGGTTTGCAATGGTTGGAGAGAGAGAGAGAGAGAGAGAGGATGGGAACAGTTACCGCTACGGGTTTTTTTCCAACCTTCCTTTATGATTTTGATCCGTCAGGTGTCTCGTTCAAGTGTGACCTTTCCTTTAGCTAAACCGTTCTTCCATGGTGAGCTCGCCACCCCAGGCAAGGGAAGGACGCACACGAGACCCCACCGGCTTTCGCTATTAAATGCTGTCACAGGATTTCTAGCGTTTCTCCTGGTGCGTCTAAAGGGGTTGTTCCCCAGAACCTCTTTTATTCTTACTCACGGGGTCTCAGATGTCAATCAGGTTGGGATGATGCAATCCCTCAACCAGACCACTCTGGTTGTCCCCGAGGGGTTTCAATGAATAGTACAGTACTCAATACACAATTCTGTCTCCAAGAGACAATGGCCGTTATCAGTGGTTCCGTTCCACTGAGGCCAGGACACATTCCAAACCTTGTGGATTCTGCGTGTCTCTCTCTCATTTCCTGGGTCCCAGACCCGAATTAATAGCGATCTTGCGATTCTCAAAAAGGAGGGGGCGACTTTGTACCCTTCGGCCCCTCAGAGTTGCTTCACGTTCATAACAGTGGCCTCAGGTACTTTGGCCGACACACTTTCTAAGGCAGCTCGTTTGCAACAGGTCTTTGGCTTTGAACAGAAGGGTAGAAATCTTTGCCGAAAGTTTTCTTCATCTGTTGAAGTACCAACTCCTTTGAAAGAATATGGATTTGTTTTCCACATCCGAGCCAGTTAGTGTAGTCAGAGTAATTGACCATGGGAAAGGTGAACCAGCAGAGTGAAGCTTAGTTCTGTACTCACCCATGATTAATATGTGGTTTCATCAAGAACCATTGAACAGCGATCAATCACAGCAATCAAATCCATACATGAAACATGAAGACATTGAAATTAATGGTAATTTTCTAAGGTTACATCAACTAGAATAAGCCAGTAGCACAGACTGGTGATTTTACGTCCATGTGCTTTACTAAGGTTCTGACCAATGGCTTTATCTATTGAACCCACACAACACCATGGAAAACTTCTGCCATTGCAGCTTGTGTACCCCAAGTGACACTCTGCCCTGGGATCACAATTTAGGGGAGACAAATACTTAATAGACTGGAATTTATTTGTAGCTATTTCTAACTTTACCTATGTAACATCACCTGTATGGCTAGAAGGAAAATAATTGAAATAATAAAATCCTTCATTGGAAGGTGAAAGGCATTCTTATAAATGCTTTCTTATAAACCGCCCTGTTCCCTTTTGAACTAAAAGTCAAGGCGATTTGGACCGAAGAGTGAAACAGTCATGTGTACTGTGTAGTCATACAAAGCTTTCAAATGCTGACAGCAGATGTGCATTGAGTCCAGTCTTTACTGACAATTACAGAGGCTGGTTCAGATTCAAAAGTTTGGCAATTTTGTAAAAAAAAAAGTGGGCTGTAACAGAAAGGGAGCTAGTATGTTGTCCATCCATCTCTTTGATGCAGTGAAATCAGATCCTTTGGCCACCACAAACAACAGGCTTGGGTTGACCATTGGAATGATCACAGCAAAATAAGAGCAGAAGCAGATCCATAGTAGGCAAGCATTTTAGTACAGCTCCTCTTCCTTATTCCAAAGAGATGGCCAAATAATGTATTTGAACATCTTAATATTGTTCAGTATTGATCACTGATAGAGATTGTCCATTTCAATTAGGGAATAATTGGTTACAAAATAATTTAAAGATGAAAAAGCACTTTATAGCATGCTGTAATACTATGTGAAGTAGAGAAGAGCAAGTGATGCAGCTCTGATCCATTCAAAGCTGTATTATTTTCTCACAAATGCCCATGACTAAGTTTTGAAACACAAACTAAATTAAAACTAACAATTTTTCAACAGCTGAAATTTTTTTAAAGGCAGTCACGTATCAGATAATGTGCTAAACTTGTCTTTTACCTTATATGGCTTTATATACTTTGTCTATACCTTTTCTTGCATATTAATGGTCATTTTTCAGCACTTGGTGTCAGACAATAGATTAAAATGCCTTTTGCCTTCAGAGATTTATGAGTCCAGAGGAAACCAAGGGTAATGGTTTGTGTACACCTCTTGTTCCAGTGTCAACCATACAAACAGCCACTTAAAATAGATTTACGTTGACCTCAAAATCTGACCTCTGTGAAGCTATCAATTCAGAAATTCAGCCTTTATTACATGTAATTAATCTGAAGACCTGTTGTTTTTTATGAACTCTATTCTCTGGATGGCCTTTTGATAATAAAATGTATTTCTTCAACTGTGAATTCACAACTAACAAGGAATTGATACTGCAAACAGAGGGAAGGTTAGTGTATCTAATTAAACCAGCTGCCTTTTGGACTCCAGCAGGAATTGGGATGGACCAAGAATGAGTTGAGAAATCTGAAACCTCATTTCAACAGTTCTGAATTGGCATCTAATTTCCATAAAGTGGTTTAAAACAGATCATTTTGACCTTTTATTTCTATTTTAGGAGTGTGTATTAAATTTTAAAAAGTCAATAGAAAAATAACAAAATGCCCAAACGTTGTTACAGAAGTAAACAGATAAAACTTTATTTATAGATAAATTAATTATTCCCACTTTCATCATGTGGAATTACACATCTTACATCCCTTTACCTAGTAAAAATCTGAGCCTGAATGAAACTTGTAAAATGTTTTGTGTCCTATTTGATCCATGATCGTTCTAACCACAAAGGCACCACAGTAGCCTAGTTGTTAGTGGAACACTATTACCGATTGGGGTGTTGGAGTTGGGAGTTCAATTCCAGCATCCTTTGTAAGAAGTTTGCACGTCCTTCTCATGAACATGTGGGTTTCCACCAGATGCTCTGGTTTCCTTCCACAGTCCAAAGACATACAAGTTAGTGGGTTAATAGGTCATTAACCTAGGGTTAAATAGGTGGGTTGATGGGCAGTACAGCTTGTTGGACCAGAAGCTGTCTCGAAATAAAATAAATAATATTTATATTAATGCCTATGCCATTGTTGGAACATATACCTAAGACCTGATCCTTGCCCTGTATTAGCTCATAACTCTGCCCTTACTACTTACCCATCCTGCCCATCTTCTGTGAACATAAACTCTATTGCCCCATATCTTAATTGGCACTAAACCACATTTACACTTCTTTCCTGTGATTGTCTGTAACGCTTGATTGAGCATCACTGCAATTTAAAATTTCTCGTCCTTGCTTTCAGATATCTCCACAGCTCTGCTCCTTCCATCCCTGCAAATTCCAGCAGCTCTACAGCTTTCTGAGATCTCTGTGCTCCAGCTGTGGCTGGGGCCGTGCATTCCTGATATTAATCACACAATAATTGCCAGGCTGCTTTCAACTGCTTCGGCACTAAGCTCTAAAATTTCCTCCCTAATTGTCTCTCATATATTTTAAGATGCAGTTTTAAACCCTTCCTACTGCTCATTATTTGTTCATGTGTCCTAATAGGGTCAGAATCATTTTCCTTTTTATAATAGTCCTGTGAGTAATTTGGGTTGTATAATGTCATTAAAAGGGTTGGAATTCTGAGTTCAGAGTTAATTCCAACACCATCTGTAAGGAGTCTGTATTTCCTCCCCACGAAGTGCGTGCATTTTTTCTGTGTACTCCGGTTTCCTCCCACAGTCCAAAGATATACTGGGTAGTAGGTTATTTGGTCATTATAAATTGTCCTGTGATTAGTTTAGGTTAAGTCAGTGGTTACTGGGTGGTGCAGCTTGAAGGGACAGAAGGGCTGATTCTGCACTGTATCTCTAGATTTAAAAGAAAAAAAAACTTTTACCCTACCCCATTTTTAAAAAAGTCTAGCGGAATTAATCAAAGCAGCATATTAGAGCAGCTCTCAAATGTGAACTTTAGATGAAACATGATTTTAATTTAATTGGCTTTATCATTTTGCCTTCAAGAAGTTCATCTACAGTTCCTATAAAAAGTATTCACCCACCTTGAAAGTTTTCATGTTTTATTGTTTTACAACATGAATCACAGTGGATTTAATTTGGCTTTTTTTTAATACTGATCAACAGAAAAGAGATTCTTTCATGTTAAAGTGAAAGTAGATCTCTACAAAGTGATTTAACTTAATTACAAATATAAAGTACAAAACAATTGACTGCATAAGCATTCATCCAGTACAAGTCAGTATTTAGTAGGTGTGCATTTGCAGAAATTATAGACTTGAGTCTGTGTGGATAGGTCTCTTTCAGCTTTGTACATCTGGACATTCCAATTTTTCCCCATTCTTCTTTACAAAACTGCTCAAGTTCTGTCAGATTGCACAGGGATCATGAATGAAAAGACCTTTTCAAGTCAAGCTACAAATTCTCAATTGGATTGAGGTCTGGACTCTGACTTGGCCACTCCAGGATGTTAACTTGGTTGCTTTTAAGCCATTCCTGTGTAACGTTGGCTTGGGGTTATTGTCTTGCTAGAAAACAAATCTTCTCCCAAGTTGCAGTTCTCTTGTATCAGGATTTCCTCCAGGACTTCCCTGTATTTTGCTGCATTCATTTTGCCCTCTACCTTCACTAGCCTTCCAGTGAAACATCCCCACAGCATGATGCAACCACCACCATGCTTCACAGTAGGGATGCTGTGTTTTTGGTGATGTGTGGTGTTTGCACTATGCCAAACATATTGTTTAGTTTGATGGCCCAATAGCTTCATTTTGGATTCATCAGACTATAGAACCTTCTTCCAGTGATTTCAAAGTCTTCCCACATGTCTTCTGGCAAACGCTAGCCAAGATTTCATGTGATTTTTTTTTGCAATGGTAGCTTTCTCTTGGCCACCCTCCCGTAAAGCTGCGACTGTTGAGCAAAGACACTCTGAATTACTTTTGCTGAAGCAACTAACTAATTGCTCTCTGTGCCTCACCTCGGCTAATGCAGTGGGTGTTTTCCTCTATTTAAAGTGGGTGGATTAATCTGCCTATGAAAATAATATGAAGAGGAATCTAATATAGGCATGCTTACTGTGTTAAACTTAACAGAAGTAATTTCCTATCTTTGACAGACAGACTAACAATATTAAAAACAAAAGATACTTTTGTTAGTGGTGGGACTAACCTGATTTACCTACATGAGTTCACTCAGCATAAATAAAAAATAATCTGCATTGTGAAATGTGACAATTAAAAATTATTACATTATTTTGGCAATATGTCATTATAGATCTTGATAAAATTGTCTGTAAAGAGTAACAATTGCAAATAGTAATAGTTCCAATGACAATCTGACATCATATATTGATTTTCAGAAAAATTATTCTTCATCTTAAAACTAATTACCATCTTGAAAATGATACACAATTCTGAACTCATGAAAAGACAAGAACAGTTAAAGTATTTTCCCCATTATTATAATGATATTGTGCTCATAAGTCAGTTTGCTGAATAAATAGATTTGAGAGTAAGCAGGTGGCAATTGTTGCTAATTTCTATATCTGTTAGTTTCATCCACCTTTGCATACGCTTAGTGCTCAGTTTTAATGGCCACTGAGAGTCAGTTCATGGTTTTCTGCTGCTGCAGCACATCCACTTCTAGCTTCAGAGTGTTGTGTATATAGAGATGCTCTTCTGTTCACCACTATTGTAACGTGGTTATTTAAATTACTGTTGCCTTCCTGTCAGCTTGAACCAGTCTGGCCATTCTCCTCAGACCCCTCTCATTAACAAGGTGTTTTTGCCCACAGAACTGCTGCTGAATGGATGTTTTATTGTTTTTTGCACCCTGTCTGGCACCAACAATCAATCACTCCATGGCCAACGTAACTTAGATCAAATTTCCCCCCTCCCCTCTCTTAATTGATATGTAGTTGTGCACAGTCACTGCACAGTCAGTAAGTGGATGGGATGAAGTGTAATGGATGGACCCATTTCTTTAGGAGCCTTTTATTTTTTTTCGGACTCAGAACTTATTTGAGTAATTTAGTCCACTTTTGAATATCTTTAACTACAGAGAACCATAAATGGTTTTAGTCGGTTTCTCTTCAGACTTGGTGTGATTTTCTTAAATGGTCGATTTAAAAGAAAAGCTTTCCTGTGAACTCAGATTTTATCTGTGTAACTTTGTTTACTTTTGAATTATGTTATCTACTGAGAACCATAATTGGTCTCAGTTTATTTAGGAGGCTTAGAGTTTTTACTGAAGGTCTCCCTGCCAATTTATTGTAACTGACTTGCATTTTTTTTCCAAACGGCTGTTGTGTACTTTCTTTATATATAAAATTTCCCCTCTTTTCCCCCCCTTTGTTCTTTTTTCTCTCTTAATTTTACCTTTTTTTCATTTTTTCATAGTTTCTCGTGGGTAGATTATTTCTCAATTATTATTTCGTATTAAGTCTTATCTTTTTCTGATGATTTTGTTTCTGGTTGCAATTCTGATTTGTAGTGCATAAGTTAGCTAGTTTTTGCTATATTATTTAAACAGAGCTTATGTCAATGCACGGAACTGGAAGTTGGTTTTTGGGGTGTCTTTTTTCTTGTAGAGCTAGCTGCTTTTTTGGGTAGCCATCTAGTTTTGGGTTGCGAGGATGGGGTGGGTTCTCCAGTACCAACACTATCTAATGTTTTTATTGTTTTTCCTTGTTATTCAGGACTTGTCAGTGTCCTGATTTTACTGATTTATGTTTATATTTTTGCTCCCAAACTGTTAGTTCAATGTCTGACCTTATATATGCCTACTACCTTTTATGTTTTAACAATTGATAATGGTTAGTCCATTGAAATTTGTGAGCTGGAATGTAAAGGGATTGAATTATCCTATTAAAAGAAGGAAGGTCTTCTCCCATATTAAGCAACTTAAATCTGACAATGCCTTCATCCAAGAAACTCATATTCATAGTTTTGACAATTCCTGTCTTATGTCAAGGTGGGTGGGTCAGCATTTTCATTCATCTTTCCCGGCCAAAGCCAGGAGGGTTTCTATTCTTATTAACTCAAATGTTCCTTTTGAACTCCATAGTAAGATATCTGATACAAATGGCCGTTTTATTATTGTTTCTGGCAAATTATATAACACTAAGTTGGTACTAGCTAACTTGTATGCTCCTAATTCCGATGATGTTAACTTTTTTGAACGCTTTTTTTCTTCATTACCAGATCTGAATTTATACTCTGTTATACTGGGTGGTGACTTTAATTGCTGGTTAGATCCTGCTTTGGATCGATTGTCCTCTGTTCCTAGATTACCTACTAAATCTGCTTTAGCTATTCATTCTTTTCTTTCTAACTATGGTATCTCTGATATATGGCGTTTCCTTCATCCCACTGAGAGAGATTATTCTTTTTTTTCCACATGTTCAGATTCAGATTCAGTTTATTGTCATTTATAAACCACAGTATACAATGCAGTTAAAAAATGAGACAACGTTCTGCAGAATGATGTCACGAAAAAGCACAAAACAGACCACACAAGAAAAACCATATAACGTTTGGTAATCCCCAATCCAGAGTCCGGAGAGGCTGCTGCATATCGATATCGCGCTACAGTCTTAGCACGTTCCTCGGAAAGGAACTACAAACCCATCAGACAAACCTAAAGCTACAAGACCTACACAAAACCACATAGTTACATGTAGTTATAGTTAACATATAGTTTCAACAGTGCAAAGCAATACCGTAATCTGATAAAGAGCAGTCCATGGCACGGTTTAAAAGGAAGTCTCAGAGTCCCGACAGCCCATCATCTCACGCAGACGGTAGAAGGAAGAAAAACTCTTCCTGCCATGAATCTCCATCATACCTTTACTAGAATTGATTATTTTTTAATCGATAATCAACTTATTTCATTTGTTCACTCTTGTGATTATCAGAGTATATTGATTTCCGATCATGCTCCAGTCACTTTGTCTTTAAATGTTCCCGGTCTCCCTCAGAGGAATAAACATTGGCGTTTTAACCCGACTTTGTTATCGGATGATGATTTTGTAAAATTTATTAAGGATCAGATAACTTTTTTCCTAAACACCAATACATTATCTGAAATTTCATCCCAGACTGTCTGGGATGCTATTAAAGCATATTTGAGGGGTCAAATAATTTCATATACAACAAATCTTAATAGAAAGTCCCGTTTAGAGTGATTAGATTTGATTTATCAGATCAAAGTATTAGATCAACTATATGCCCAGACTAAAAACCACGAATTGTACAAGAAGCGTGTAGACCTCCAAACTAAATTTGACCTTCTCTCTACTCAACCAGTCAAACGTCAACTTCTTTGAAAGTAAGAGTCGCTTTTATATTCATGGTGACAAATCTGGCAAGTTTCTAGTTAATCAGTTGAGAAGTTCTAAAGTTAAGCAACATATTACAAAGATTCAGAAGGAGAATGTGGATATTACATCTGATCATTCTGAAATTAATGACCTATTTAAGAATTTTTATTCTCGGCTTTATTCCTCCGAATCCCTAAATGATAATATTTCTGTTGACCTTTTTTTTAAAATAGCTTGAATATCCCTTCGCTTTCATCTGATTTTAAAGCAAAACTTAATGAGCCTATATCATTAGAAGAAATATCTTTTGCTATTTCTGCACTGTCGTCGGGCAAATCTCCCGGACCTGATGGGTTTCCCGTAGAATTTTATAAATCATTCTCCTCAATTCTTTCATCTCAGTATTATCTGATTTGTTTAATCATGGCAAATTGCCACCTTCATTTAATGAGGCATGTATTATTCTTCTACCCAAAAAGGCAAAGACCCAACAGAGTGCTCCTCTTACAGGCCGATTTCTTTGCTAAATGTTGATGTCAAAATTTTGGCCAAAGTTCTGACCCATAGATTGGCAAATGTTAACCCTCTATTTTTTTTTAATTGATTTTTTAATGCATTTTCTATAACACTACAAACAAAAAAAATCCCAAAACAAAGTAGGAAATTAGTACAGTGCAAGATAAATATACAATAGTAATATAATACAAAATAAGATAATTGAGAAAGCACCCAAGTTGAAGTCATGCAAAGTTAGTGTCCACCCCAAGCCCCACAACAAAAAAAAAACTCCAGGCCAACCAAAACAAAATGTAGAAAATGTAAATCAGAACATTCAAACCCCCAAAACTGTAAATACACTTGAAAACAGAAGATAATAATGCCTACTACCAAAAAAAAGAGCTGAAAGCAAGGGACTGAAAAAAAAATTAAGAGGAAAATTATGAAAGTACTCAATAAAAGGTCCCCAGACCTTATGAAACTTTATATCCAAATTAAGAATTGAATAATGGATTTTTTCAAGGTCTAAACAGGACATGATATCGTTAAGCCATTGAGCATGCATGGGTGGGGCAACATCTCTCCATCTAAGGAGGATTAGACGTCCAGCCAGGAGAGAAGCAAAAGATAATATTCGACATTTAGTCGAACTCAAGTGTATATCTGTCTCACTCAAGAAACCAAACAGAGCAATTAAAGGGTTAGGTTCTAAGTGGCGATTCAGAATACAGGATAAGGTTATAAAAACATCTTTCCAAAATTTCTCTAAGCTAGGACAGGTCCAATACATATGAATAAGAGAGGCCTTGCCACTTTTAGGTGGAGAGATGTTGCCCCACTCACGCATGCTCAATGGCTTAATGATATTATGTCCTGTTTAGACCTTGAAAAAATTCACTACTCACTTCTTAATTTGGACATAAAATTTCATAAGGTGTGGGGACCTTTTCTTGAATATTTTCATAACTTTTCTTTAGATTAAGTTTTTTTCAGTCCCTTTCAGCTTTTTTTTCTTGGTAGTAGGCATAATTATCTTTTGTTCTTATTTTCATGTACAGTTTTGGGGGTTTGAATGTTCTGATTTGTATTTCCTACATTTTGCTGTGGTTGGTCTGGAGTTTTTTATTTCTTTGCGGGGGGTGTGAGTACTAACTTTACATGACTTTAGTTTCGGTGCTTTTTTATCATTATTTTGAATCATATTATCATTGTATGTTTATCTTGCACTGTATTAATCTCTTATTGTGGTCTTGGGTTTTTTTTGTTGTAGTGTTGTAGAAATGCATAAAAAAAATCAATTAAAAAAATTTGGAGCAATGTTCCCCCCCCATCCCCAACAACAGGTATTGAACTGTTCTCTATGCATGCGCTGTTGTCTACACATGAACGTGTTCTTTCGCTGTCTCTTGCTGCAATATGAATACACCAGTTAAAGCCATCTCCCATGTGTGTGCTTTTATTTAATTGATATGTAGTCATGCACAAACACAACAAATTGACAACGAGTACAAACTTGAATATCAGAAAAGCCGTGAGAGAATAGGAACAATCAAGTGTGACAGTGGAAAAGTGAGTATGGAACCGGAGGAGATAGCAGAGGTACTTAGTGAATACTGAAGCAAAGTATTCATTACGGAAAAGGATCTTGGTGATTGTAGGGATGACTTGCAGCAGACTGAAAAGCTTGAGCATGTAGATATTAAGAAAGAGGATGTGCTGGAGCTTTTGGAAAGCATCAAGTTGGCTAAGTCACTGGGACCGGATGGGATGTACCCCAGGCTACTGTGGGAAACAAGGGAGGAGATTGCTGAACCTCTGGCAATGATCTTTGCATCATCAATGAGGATGGGAGAGGTTCCAGGGGATTGGAGGGTTGCGAATGTTGTTCCCTTATTCAAGAAAGGGAGTAGGGATAGCCCAGGAAATTATAGAGCAGTGAGTCTTACTTCAGTGGTTGGTAAGTTGATGGAGAAGGTCATGAGAGGCAGGATTTATGAACATTTGGAGAGGCATAATATGATTAGGAATAGTCAGCATGGCTTTGTCAAAGACCAGTCATGCCTTATGAGCCTGATTGAATTTTTTGAGGATGTGACTAAACACATTGATGAAGGTAGAGCCGTAGATGTAGTGTATATGGATTTCAGCAAGGCATTTGATAAGGTACCCCATGCAAGGCTTATTGAGAAAGTAAGAGGCCTGGGATCCAAGAGGACCTTGCTTTGTGGATCCAGAACTGGTTTGCTCACAGAAGGCAAAGAGTGGTTGTAGATGGGTCATATTCTGTATGGAGGTCGGTGACCGGTGGAGTGCCTCGGGGATCTGTTCTGGGACCCTTACTCTTTGTGATTTTGATAAATGACCTGGATGAGGAAGTGGAGGGGAAGGGTTAGTAAATTTGCTGAAAGAGACCTTACGTTAGAACAAGCATTGACCACTGCAACATCATTTTCTGAGAATGCAGAAAATGATGCAGTAGAACTACAGAAAAGGAGGTTAGAATGTGAAATGCACAATATGTCCCTAAATGGTGCAAAAAGCCAAAAATGTTATTGATGCGGCAAATCTTCCCATGATTCAAATGACTGTTGGTTCAAGGAAAAAGTGTGCAGAACGTGTCACAGATAAGGTCACAGAGAGAGAGTGTGCAAGTCAGGCAAAAAGCTTACCTAAGAGAAGAACCAAGTGCTGAGTTTCACCTGCACAACTAAGCAAATGCATAAACTGTTCCCGAAGAAAAGTGGCATCAGACATTTCAAGACAGCTCGTCACCACCCAGCAATGAATAAGTTAGCTGAAAGGTTTATCCAAACCTTAAGGAAGTCCATTGAAGTGATGGACAAAGAGGACACTTCTCTACAGCACAAGATGGACAACTTTCTTTCTGTGAACTGAACCTTCAGAACTGTGAAGTTAGTTATGGACTGTTATTGTGAAAGCATGTTTATTTGGAATTTGGATTTATGAAAGGGAAATTGAATGTTTTGTACATATATAATTTTAAAGAGGGAGGAAATGTAATGTATGGATCTATTTCCTTTAGAGCAGTGACTCCCATCTCCCAGCATTACGTATTGATCTGTTGTCTATGCAGGCTCATTATTCACCCCTTATCTTCTCACTGCAATGTGAATACACTAGTTAAAGCCAACTCCCATGTGCGTGCTTTTACTTAATCGATATGTAGTTGTGCACAGACGCAACAGTGGCCATAAAGTGTGTATGGATATATTGATTCAAAACTGAATTGAGTTGACTTTCTGTTGCAAATTGAGGGATTTTGACAGAGTTAGAAGGTGCAACTGACTGGATTTGGAATGAACTGCTTGAAAGAGTGGAAATGGATTCAATAGAAAATTAAAAGAATGCGTTTGCCGTATTGTAGGTGGTGAGGGTTCTATCTTTATGATGAAGAGGATATCCAGCACACTGCAAGTCCCTGAATTCTACCAAGTTCTACACATGACAGTGAATCAAATGACAGAATCTTGTTTTATGCCAGTCGACTGCTCTATTGCATAGTGCCAGAGCAATATTCTCTTTGTTGTCCCTGCAGCCCATTTGGTCTTTAGTCATTGAGGATTTGTAATCTCTTGCTACTCTGCTTTTGGGTTGAGTTGCCTAGTGCACTCAGCAAAGTATGCAGAATATAACCTTAACCCCGTGAAATCAGAAATTCCTTGCAAAGCCACAAATTCTTCTTACCTAATAATTTTCATAGGAAGTATCATATGAAAGGCAGTTAATAGTGCTGAAGATGAGGTAGCTGATTTACAAGTAGAGGCAATGTGTAGTGAGGAAAGGCTACTGACAGGGCAAAATTGAAGTGAACAGGATGAGTTGCAATGTAAAACACAGACAAAATTGAGAAGGGTGACTACAGGACTGAAGCTTTTTACCCAGGCCAATTTCACAGGCCAAAGAAGGGTATACAATATTTAGGTATTAATATTCCCCCTCAACTGAAGGATTTAGTAAAGGTAAATTTTGATCCATTATTGCAGAGAATTTCATGTGATGTAGACAGTCATCATTGTATTTGTCAATGTCGGGAAAAGTAAATGCCTTGAAGATGAATAGCATTCCAAAGGTTAATTATCTGTTCCAATCATTACCAGTTCAAATCGCATTAACATATTTTAAGCAATTTGATAAAATAATTAAGGCTTTTATTTGGAATGGTAAACGCCCACACTTGAACTTTAACACATTACAATTGCCAGTTGAAAGTGGGGAAGTGGGGGGGGGGGGGGGCTTAGGTTTGCCAAAGTTAATATACTATTACTTTACTCTTAAGCTTTTAGCACATTGGTCTCTCCCTCCAGAGAGAGTGCCTCCTTGGTATCATATTGAGTGCTCTGCTCCTCCTCCCATTCATCCATTACCATGTTTCTCTATCAAGTTACCTCCTGAGGCAAGGTCTCACCCAATTATATCACATAAGCATTTGTTCTGGAATAAACCAGCCAGATTATTTAAATTTAATCCGTATTTGAATGAAGCCTCGAGTATCTGGATGAATCCAAAGTTGTGTATTTATAAGTCCCCTTTCTTCTGGAGGGAATGGCAAGGGAAAGGTAGAATTAAATTGGGAGACCTTTATAATGGTGATGGTTTAAAATCTTTTAATCAATTAACCCAACAGTATGGCATCTCTAGGTCACAATTTTGGAGATATCTTCAACTGCGTCGTTTGCTACATACAACATTTGGTTCTACACAGCAACACCCAAACGTTGCTACGATACTGTCTACTGTACTGGCTGCATATGGTAAAGGTCAAGAAGCCTCAACTTATTATTTAGCTTTAACACAAATCTCCGGGGACAAATTTCTGCTGGGTCTTAAAAGAGCATGGGAAAAAGACCTGGGTGTGACTTTTGAGACAAAGGAGTGGGACAAAATTTGCAAAAATATCAAAACAATTCAGTTTAAGATCCTACACCATTTTTATTGGACTCCAGCAAGGTTACATAGATTAGGGTTGAAAAATACCCCTGAATGCTGGTGCTGTGAGGCGGATGAAGGGGACTTAGTACGTGCTCTCTGGTCCTGTCCCAGAATTCAAGAATTTTGGATTATGATGCATACGTATATTGGTGAAGTTTCAGGTATTCAACTCCCTTTCTGCCCCAGACTTTTTGTCTTGGGAGACACATTTGGGTTACTTGGGGATAAACCCTCTCAAAATTGGATCCAGACAAGTATAATGGTAGGAAGACAAATTATACTTAGAGGTTGGAGGAACTTGGGGGGGGGGGACACCATCATTTCAGGAGTGGGCCACAGAAATAGCCAAACTGGCTGCTTTTGAATGCATGTCTTACAAACAGTTTGATAGATTGGACATCTACACACAAAAATGGGGCAAATATTTAGGTTTCCTGGGGGGGAAATAGTGGTGAAGCATATTGCTGAATGTCAGTCTTTGATGTTATTAGAGGTCTAAACAGACACACGGTTATTATATTGATATTTATTTCTGCCATGTTTTTATTTTATGGATAATTTTATGTTTTGTAAGCTATGATTTACATAATTTCAACACTGACTCAAGGATTCAGGGAAAACTGGTAAAAATTCAATAAAATTTAAATCATAAAAAAAGTCATTAGAAAGAAGTGACATAGGGTTGGAAGGTGTTGAATCATTATGGATGGAGCTAAGGAACTGCAAGGGTAAAAGACCCTGTTGGGAGTTGTATATAGACACCTCCCCCCCAAAACACTAGTAAGGATGTGGTCTACAAATTACAATGGGGAGTAGAAAATACATGCCAAAAGGGCAATGTTACAGTATTCGTAGGGGACTTCAATATGCAGGTTGATTGGGAAAATCCGGTTGGTGCCTGAGTACAGGAATTCCCTGAAGGGGAATTTCTAGAGTGCCTATGAGATAGCTTTTTAAGAGTAGCTCGTGTTTGACCCCACTAGAGGATCAGGTATTCTGGACTGGGTGTTGTGCAATGAACTCAAGTTGATTAAAGAGCTGAAGGTAAAGGAACCTTTTATGTTTGGCAGAGCCGGGCCTGTACTCACTGGAATTTATAAGAATGCAGGAGGATCCCGCTGAAACCATTTGAGTGTTGAAAGGACTAGATAAGGTGGATGTGGGGAGGATGTTTCCTCTGGTGGGAGTATCCAGAAGTAGAGGGCACAGCATCAAAATTGAGGGGTGACTTTTTAGCCAAAGAGTAGTGAATCTGTGGAATGCTCTGTGGGTATATTAAAAGCAGAAGTTGAGAGTTTCCTGATTGGTCAGGGCATCAAAGGGTATGGTGAGTAGGTAGGTGTAAGGGGTTGAGCAGGATCCAGATCCAGGACCAGCCATGATGGGATGCAGGAGCAGACTCAATGGGCTGAATGGCCTAAGTATCTGTAAAGTTACAGGTTATCCTGGTAGTATAAGGGAGGGCTTTATTTGCCAGTGAGGAAGATTTTGGCTTGAAATAATTATTTTCCTTTTTGTTGACTGCTGTAGCTTTCTGAAGGTTATTTCCGCTGCATCAATATAGTGTAGATTTACCTGAGGATTAGTGAAGCATGTCTCGTGAGGGAAACTATCACACCAATGTACATGATACATGAAAGCAAGCAGTGGGAACAATCAAATTTGATTAAAATAATTTTACTCAATGGAGTAAGAGTTAAGAAGCTTACATTGCATGTCTCCGGGTATGTTTGCAGTTTCCCGATGGGGAATGGTGCGCTTTGTGACAAAGTAGGAATATGAAACACATTGTACCAAAATAAGAGGGGCTGTCTAAAGGTTGGAAAACTTTTGCTGGAAGTTAGCTTTGAGAAGTAGATGGGAATTCTTGCAGACTTTTGTACAGCAATACTCTCTACAGTTATATGCATCCCTACCACCATATCTGTGACATTATGTTTTCTGTTCTAGTCATTTCTCATCCATCCAAACCTTGTGTGATCCAAGCCTGTGTAAATCAATGTGATACACACAAGAATTCCTGCTGGGAATCCAGAGTAACGTGCACTAAGTGCTGGAGGAACTCCGCTGGCAGGCAGCGTCGGTGGAAATAAACCAATCAGTTGTCATTTTGGGCCGAGACCCTTCTTCAGGACTGGAAAGGAAGGGGGAAGATCACAGAATAAAAAGGTTGGGGGAAGAGGAAGGAGAATAGCTTGAAAGCGACAGGTGAAGCCATTTGGGTGGGAAAGGTAAAGAGTTGGAAAAGAAGGAACCTGATAGGAGAGGAGAAAGGGAAGGAGGAGGGGCACCGGGGAGGTTATAGGCAAGTGAGAAGAGGCCAGAGTAGGGAAATATTTTTTAATGGAAGGAGAAATCGATATTCATGCCATCAGGTTGAAAGCTGCCCCGAGGAAATATAAGGTGTTGGTCCTCCACCATGAGGATGACCTCATTGTGTTACAAGAAGAGGACATGGACCAACATGTTGAAAGGGAATGGAAATCAATTTCTCCTCTTCAACTTTCCACCAGCATCATGGGGGTGAGTACTTTTGTGACGTGTACCTATTCAATTAGCCCTCTGACCAAGAGGAGACAAACATATTAATCAGAGAAATGTATTACTATTCAACTTTTTAACTGCACAAAAAAAAACAGATGCTGGAAATCTGAAATAAAAGTAGACAAAATTGGAAATATTTAGCAGGTCAGGTAGAACCCATGGAGAGAAAATGAGGGTTTATATTTCAAGCCAATGCTATATATGTTTTTAAGATGCAAAGAAGAGCGGACAAGGGATTATCATTAATCTCGAATGAGTGTGAGTGTTAAACATTTTTAATCATAGCTGATCTGCCTGGATATAAAAAAGGGTTGAATGAGAATGGGGGGAAGAGAGGGAGGAGGAAATTGCAGTGCTCGTAGAACTCTGAGATCCTAACACAGAAGTTGCTGGAAATCCTCTCCTCTCTGATACTTAAAACAAGTTTCTCTTACTTTATTCCAGTCTGACAAAAGTTCACTGGCTTGAAATATGAACTCTTCTTTTCTCCCTGCTGAGAATACTTTGATGATCCAGTGCAGAAGAAAGATCAGGCAGATTATCTCTCATTGGAACTGTCATATTCTGAGAAAAACAGCAAGGAAGGGTTATTTGAAATGAGGGCCTAGACTAAAGGTGAGAGAGGGCTCCCCATCATCATATTAGGCTTTGTTACAGTCTAAGAGACTTGAAACTGAAGAGAGGCAAATGGAAGCTCCACTCAGCAGCATGAAATATTTTCTCTGCACAGATTTCCAATGCTTTCCATTTTTATTTAATATTTACTTATGTAAGTTTTGGAATTTACATTGTTGTGATTCAGAAAGTAAAGTCATATTTGCAACAGCCATGCATATTTGCTGTACTTTGTGAGAGAGTGGGTTTCCAGTTAGCACTTGGTGAGCTCTCATTCTCATATACACAATTGTTCAATTCTACAAATATGACTATGTTGTCTTTAGGCTGTGACAGAGTTGGCAAAGCAGGATTTGTTTCAGAACAACAAATGTGTAATGACAAAACTAGTGTAGATGTAGCCACTGTCTCCTCTGTGCCATAGTTACCTTGATTTTAAATTTCTGAGAAGTATGTATGTAATTTGTGATTGTATTGTATTGTAAATCAAATTGGTGCTTTGATTTCACTTTCTCATGAGGTTGTAAATACGCGATTTTTCCAGCAGCTCCTGGTTTCTGTCCTTGTGTCACTAGGTGTATTGGTAGTGGTTATTACTGTTGCATGTATTCAGCTACAGTGAAAAGGTTTTGTTTGAGTGCCACGCAACCAGATCATGCCATATATAGATATATCAATTAGGATTAAATTAGTACAGAGTATTCAATTAGACTGTAGAACATGTGTATTCGTATCCAGTCCAGTGACATAATCATTACAATACTCTAGTTCAAGGCAGATAACAGACAAAGAAAAGATTGAAGAAACCTACCGAAAAAACACTCTAAGGTCAACTGGCCTTAAGTAGTCGAGTCACAATATGCAGACAGCTTGCAAGGAGACTATCCTCCCTATTCACTGAAGTGCATGAGAAAATAGCCCACACACTCAACAATCACCAGCCAAAGGTCACCCAACAATAAAGATTGCACTCCAACAATACAGACTTATGGCAAGACTGGGGAAATCCTCTGGGAGAAGGAAATATGTTTATGATGAAATTCACCATTCTTTTAAAATTGCCAGCACGGCCATTGATTAATTCAGAAGAAGAGTGTTTGGAGATCAAGCCTTCAGATGTGCCATGAAGCTCATTATGAGAAGTAATCCCTGCCCTCCTAAATACGTTTGAAAACTCGACTTTCAGTAGACACTCTGTGATCCAGAAAAGATGCCGTCTGTGCTAAGTTCTCTTCACTCCCTAGAGGAATAAATGATT
Source organism: Hemitrygon akajei (assembly GCF_048418815.1). Lineage (NCBI taxonomy): Eukaryota > Metazoa > Chordata > Chondrichthyes > Myliobatiformes > Dasyatidae > Hemitrygon > Hemitrygon akajei. The sequence continues at coordinate 99,307,270 of NC_133136.1, forward strand.
CAGTGTTATTGTCCTATTCCAGGGCAACATCTCCAGTAACTCTGTTCAGATTACCCAAACAGTTCAAAGTTGGAACTGTGCCTGTAGACGAAGTTCCCACACAGCAGAAGATGCTCACGGCAGCTGGTAAATCAACCATCACCCCTGATCTCCCAAATGCTTGTTCATATGTATGGGTTGTACGTGAGTTTGCTATTTATAAGCCAGGAGGACCTATATTATTGTCCTAGTTAACTTAAGTTTGTACTGTTGGCATATCATGCCACTCTTATGCAGGCACAAGACACCATAAAGATTTGCTTTATTCTGAGTTCTGTCTTAGGACGAGATTACCAGGTACAGAGAACATTCAAAGGTGTGCTTAGATCTCCCTTAAAGTAAAAATGGAACATTCTCATTGACCTTTGGGAACTCCTGGTCCATAACTGTTCAAAGTGGAGAAAGCACAACTGGAATGGTATTGAGAGTGCATTCACAGGACTGTTCGTAAATGTGGAAGGTGTGCAGAACTTCATGAGCTACTCACCTGCCCCTCTGTGAGGTAGCTTCTGCTCCATCTGTGGAAGAGCCTGTGCTTCCCTCATTAGCATCATGAGTACCTCAGTGTTCACAGATCTGGAGTGGGAGGAACTCAATCTCCATTACAGGGGCTTGTCTGAGAGTCTTCTGGCATGTTGGCTTTTCATTTTGGGCATTTCTGATGCTTTCAGTGATCTTTATTCCATAATCTTATGATTTATTTACAGTATGCTTAAAAAAATCCTTCGGTTATGACAATATAATGGGCTGTGTTCATCAGACCCAAAAGACACAAACAATTGGAGTGTCCTGTAAATGTTGTAATGCACATGCAAGAACAACAAAGCCTAATTTATTATCATAAACTAGAAAGCATAAATAAACCATTCTACGTACTTTCATACTAAGTTGCTACAATTTCGATCCTAGGATCTGTAGTCTCTACGATGCTAGGATCATCCTGGATCCATCCTAGGCAGTGATTGCCATCCCTTGGTCTAGGTGAAGTCCCAAAACCGAGCGAAAGGTGTTCAGTAAATAGGCTTTACTCCATAAGCATTGTGTGACACATAGAGAAAGACGAACTCTTAAAACTTATGTTCTCGTGCCACTAACTCAGCATGATTTCTATAGGAGTTCCACAAGTGTTGAGAGACACACAGAGCTCTTTGCTCTTTTGTTCTCCTACCACTGCTGCTTGAGGCCAAGAAAGTATTCCAGATACCAACCACTCTCTATAAAGAAAATGTACCCCTCATGTATCCTTTAAAACTCCTTCCTCTCAGTTTAAAGGTATACCTTCTTGTTTTTATAACCCGAACACAGGAAAAATATTTTTGACAACGTACCCCATCTATGTACCTCATAATCTTGTATACTTTGATCAGGTCGCAGCACAGGCTACTACACTTCAGAAAAAACAAGCTCAGCCTGTCTGGTATCTCTGCATAACTGTAGCCCTCCAATCCAAGCAACAACCTGGCAAATCATCTTTGTAATCCCTCTAGAACAATCATATCCTTCCTATAGTGCAGTGGCCATAAATTCACACAATGCACTAAGCGCAGCCTGTCTAGGGTTCTGTAAAGTTGCAATATAAAGTCCCAATGCCTACATTCTGTTTCCTGCCCTATAAAGGCAAGCATGTCATATGACTTCTTCATAACCCTCTTGACGGGACTGGATTCCTAGGTCTCTCTTCACCATCATTCCTTGGTGTCCTACCCCCACTGGACTTACAAACTTACTACCGTAGATTCCGGACTATAGAGCGCACCTGATTAAAAGCCGCAGGCTCTAATTTTAGAAAGAAAATCAATTTTGTACTTGTACAAGCCGCACCGGATTTTAAGCCGCAGGTGTCCCACGTTGTAATATGAGATATTTACACAGAAAGATATTACACGTGAGGATTTTTTAACTTTTAATTAAATCCGTATGGTAACATAAACAAATACATATTGCAAATGCTTTTTTTCGAACTGTGCCTGTAACACGGCTACTTTTAAATATACATACGTATCGGTAACACACAAATTACGTTGCGTATACTTTTTTACTGAACAACATTCCAATATCTCCTAACGACTGGTAAAAAATATATATACTGCAGCCTACCAGGAAAAGTTATTGATCGCCTTTAACTTAAAAGCTGCATCATATGCTTTGCAGCGTTCTCACGCGGGTCTAATGCGCTCGCCCCCTCCTTTCCGTTTATCGCAAACCGGTATTTTCTCACAAGACGCGGCGAAACCGAATGTGACGTCATAGCATCCCGGGATGTAGTACAGAAAACAAATATAGTTAAAACACTTCTAACTTAGAAATTACTAACAAATGAATTACTAAGCGAAGATATTATAAACTAAATAACTGCCATAAAGGCAGCACAATGCTTTTCTTCGAGTGTTTTCCATGTTGATGAGGGTGAGTACAAATGACTGATTTACAATAATTTAATTGTGAAAGTGCGCTTGATTTATCATACAATTTCATTGGACCTCTGTGAACTACTCATCAATTTTATTGGTCTACTGTTACGAGGCAAAATGTTTTTGGCGGCATGAAAAAAAAACCATGCATTAGCCACACCGTAGTAAAGGCCGCAGTGTTCAAAGCTGTTCAAAGCGTGGGAAAAAAGTAGCGGCTTATAATCCGGAATCTACGGTATTTAATGATGATGTGCTGTGTATCATGTAATAACTATTAGAAATCTGAAAGAAATATTGCGATTGTAAGGATTACTTGTAAAGTTCTTAGGAAGCAAAATCAAAATGTAAAGGACTCAAAGGAACTGTGTTCAGGACAGCTGAAATTGGATAAGAATGAGGTGCGTTTCCTTATAGATAAACACACATACTCACTTTTCTGCTGTTCGTTGATTTCAAGTACTGTAGCACAACCAAAATCTCCCCTTTGGCATTAGGTTCCTAAGCAAATTATTCAAAGATTTCTTGCCTAAAGGAATTGAAGCACTTGCCGAGAGCTCTCCGAGTTGGACAACTGCTAATTAATAATTCTTTGTAAAGTAATACTTTTAGTATAACGTGACCACATTGAGAGACAACTGTGATGGTGTTGGGTTTGCTGACTGCTAAGTTCTAAACTCAAATGAAGACCTTAAGCCCTATCCAATATAAATAGCCATGAACATTCTCACTGAAAGGAGATTATACCGTAACTACCCAATCTTCAAAGACTAGTAGTTTACTTCCCTGTTTATTCTCTACGGTGAGCTTAGCTGCCAGTGCGCACTATTTGAGCAGTGGGTTCACTCTCCCTTCAAAGGAGAAGATACTTCCAGTTAACAAAGCAGTTTAAAACACAATTCATTTATCTTCAGTGATACACATTTGAATCCAAACAGCATTCTTAAAACACATGTAAAATTCATGTCTTTTGCATTTCTGCCTTAAATATTTCTAGATTACAAACCATTTCTAAAACACAATAGACAAAGGATTTCCAGGTACGATTCCTACAAACTAAAATTTTCTGCCAATGATACAGATGAACAAGTAGTTTGTTGCAGATGTTGAAGCCAGTGGAATGAATTCTAATTCACCTTGTGTATTTTCCATTCTTCTTAATGTTTCTTACCCCAATCTGAATTTCCTTTGGGTGACCACACATGTATGATATTTCTTCAGAGTCTTTTTTCACACAAGGTCTAAAAGCTTATTGGAGATACAGTTCTCAGGATACCCAATTAATGCTGTGAACCTAACTTACTTGATTACATATAACTCCCAACATGAATAGATCAGTTGTTGGTGTGTTAAATGGTATTATCCATCTGGTTTGCAAATAAACAACTTAGTCAGTGTTGTCTGTTTTAAAACAAGCTAAATTGAATAACCCATTTTCTTATACAACAGTCTTCAGGAGTAATAAACCAGGTGTAGTGAGCTATATCAGCTTTTTACAGACTGAGCTCCTGCAATATTGCCTTAAAAAGTACTCGGGCACCACAAGTATTTTCACATTTTCCAATTTTTTTTAAATATATTGAATTAGGAATTTTTTCAGCTAACCTACAAAACATTGTATCAAATCAAAAGAAAAATTCCAAAATCTGTCAACAATTTTAAAATAAAAAATTGCGAGTATGAAAATGTACTCATTCCCTTTGTAAATACTGTGCTAACTTTTCTCAGGTGCAATATACTGTACTACTTTACCAATTGCTGATGTAGCAAATTGGAAGATTACCTGTTTCAATGAAATCATAAGAATAAATACTTCCCTTCTCTCTGTAAGGTCCTACAATATAGTAGACCTTAACAGACCAACTCAAAATATCAATACAAAAGAACATTCAAGACAAATCAAGAAAATGATAATATTGAAGCACAAGTCTGGGGAAGACCACCTCAAAGGCACTGAATGTACCTTGGAACTCGGTGCAGTCCATTGTGAAAAAGTGGAGAAAATATGAAGCCCAAGCCACACTGCCTAGGTCAGAGAGGAATGGCACTTGTGTGAGAGGCTACTGTGATACCACCAGTCACTGTGAGTGAGCTGGAGAAATCACTGACTACAACTGGAGAAGAATTTCATGACTCCACCATCACCAAGGCCTTCACAGAAATGGTACTTATGAAAGAGTGGGAATGAGGAAGCCCTGACTAAAAGAAAAACATCCTTGCATGTAAAGACTTCGCAAAGTGTCACTGAGAAGATACTGTAAAGATGTTGAAGGAGGAGGAGACTAAAGTGGAACTTTTTAGCTGCAACAATCAGTGGTATGTGTGGAGTAAATCTAATACTATACATCAGCCAGTTAACACTATCCCTACCTTAAAGTATGGTGGAGGTAGTTTCATGCTATGAGGATACTTTTCAGCAGTAGGGAATGGAAATATGATCAGGATTGATGGAAAGATGAATGCTGCTAAGTACAGAGAACCTGGGTAAAAACCTGCTAGTCTCTGCCGTAAAGCGTAAACTAGGGAGGGACGTTCAACTTTCAGTAGGACAAGCAACTACAGAGGCTTCAAATGAAAAAAATTGCTATCATTGAGTGGCCCAGTCTGAGTTCTGACATTAAACTAATTAAACATTTCTGGCAAGACCTCAAGATTTCTGTCCGCCCCCACTTTCCAACTAACCAGGCACATCTTGAGCAATTTTGCAAGGAGGAATTGGCAAATCTTGCTGCATCACGTTGTGTAAAGCTAACAAAGGCTTATCCAAAAAGTCTACTGGTTGTAATAGCTGTGAGAGGTGTTTCAACTAAGTACTGAGCAAAGCGGGATGAATACTTTTGAACTGCCAACAATTCAGTTTTTGAATATTTTCATGCTTTGCAATTGTCCCTGCTTTTTGAGCTCTGCTGTGAAAAAAGGAACATCTGATTCACAAATAAAACTGTTAGTTGAATTGATCAAAGTTCCTGGTTGTAATACTCATTTATCTAAACAAAGGGGTGGGGGCCAAATACTTCTACAATACACTATAATCACAGAGCATGTTTGCAAAGCCGCATTTATAACTTCAAGCTGATTACTCTTTCCATTTATGAACATTGACTCCATTTATGACCAGAAGCTAAATGAAACATAGTTTGAAGTTTATGTACAACTCTTTCATCTTACAAATGGCAGCTGCTGTGTTTAGAAAGTATTTTTGCAAAACAAAACCGCCTGGGTCAGGAAGCAAGTATCCATCATACACACACCTCCCCCCTTGATAAGCAAAAATTTCTAACCCTGTTTCTTGCTATGGATATCAGCTTCAAGATCAAAACTCCTTCCAAGACATCCCTTGGAAGCAGAAGCTTACTGCTGAAACCATTCTAGTGGGTTTGCAGTGCTAGAAAGGCTTGCTTCTATCTGATGCTCAAAGAACTCATTGAGTACTTCCCAACGTAAGAGTTCTTGTGTGTTTTTCTCTTTGGAGTATCCATTTCCTCAATCCAAGCTCCACACGTTTCCCAAATTTCAAAGGAATGTCACCAATTTAATTTGCCATAAACACACAACAATGACGCATCAATGTCTGTAAGTCCATCATTAAAATTTTCTTACCCACAAATAGTTCTTGCTATTTCTTTGATGCAAGCTTGAATCACTGTCTCTGTTGCCATCAGGTCAGCTGGCAATGTCTCACTAAGCTGAAGGTAGTTCATCTCTTTCACTGGGGTGTTTGCATTACCTTCGATACACTGAATGACTTTACTCATTACAAATTAGTCTTGTAAACAAGTTACTAATTGTGTATTCCTGTCTTCTTTTGCCTAAGGATTAGTAATTCCACATTTTAATTATAGAAAATTATATCCATCAGCTACATGACTTCACAATATAATAACAGACATAAAAAATGAAACATTCAAAAAAAGTGTGGAAGTGTACAGTTCCTCTGATGAGGATTCTGTCTGTACCTTAAATTCTAGGCACCCAGAAAATGAATGCCAAAACATGGAAGTTGGTTATCGTCCCATGTATGGTGTGGCCATCCATTGATATGCTGTAACTTAACATTCTGGTATCAACCATGCCAGCTGCATAAGACTTTTTTTTTGGGATACCTTTCTAAAGATTTAATTTTTTTAACCAACAGAGTGATGCCACCTTTTCTGCGAACCTGACAGTCCTTATGATCCAATGTGTATCCTTGGACATTAAGCTCCCAACTCCAATCTTTTTTCAGACGTGACTTAGTGATGCCCAAAACGTCATACCTGCCAATCTCTAACTGTACCTTGTTCCATATGGTGCGTGAATTTGGATATAACACGTTCAGTTCTGTATACATTACCCTTTTTGATTTTGCCCCCATGTTACACTTCAACTCATTCCACTGACTACAATTTTGACCTATCATCTGTCTGTCCTTCCTCACAGTCTCACTGCACACTGTCTCTTCTTGTAAACCAACTGCCCTATCCTCGGCCGTGTCACTCTGATTCTGATTGCCTTGCCTTAGTACTTTAAACCCTCGCCAAGAGATCTAGTAATGTTGCCTGCAAGGATATCAGTTCCCATTGTAACCCACCTCTTTTGTACAAGCCATACATTCCCAATGATCTAGCAATCTGAAGTCCTACCCCCTGCATCAGTTTCTCAGCCACACATTCATCTGCCCAATCTTCTCATTCTGACCCTCATTGGCATGTGGAACAGGCAGCAATCCAGACATCACCACCTGAGAGATCCTGCTTTTCAGTTTTCTACCTAGGTTTCTAAATTCTCTCTTCAGGACCACCTTGCTTTTCCTACCCATGTCATTGCTGTCAATGTGTATCATTTTGCTCACTCTCCTCCTTCAGAATGGTGTGAACCTGATCCAAGATATCCCTGACCCTGGCATCTAGGAGGCGATATACAATCCAGCTATCAATACTATCAAGCCCGCAAAACAAATCAATAAGGTTCAAGTCCTAGGCCTCAATACCTTGTGCATCTGGATCCTTGATTTCCTCACTTGCAAACCCCAGTCAGTTTAGATAGGCAGCAACATCTCCTCACAATCACGATCAACACAGGTGCACCACAAGAGCTTAGCTCCCTGCTCTACTCACTTCATGCATATGACTGTGAGGCTAAGCACAGCTCCAATGCCATATTTACGTTTTCTAACACCACCGCTGCCATGACGTTTCAGCTTACAGGAGAGAGACTGAAAATTTTGCTGAGTTGGAGCCATAACAATGACCTCTCATTCAATGTCAGCAAGAGCAGGGAGGTGATTCTTGAATTCAGGAGGAGGAAACTGGAGATTCATGAGCCAGCTCTCATTGGAGGAATCAGAGATGTGGATTGTCGGCAACTTTAAATTCCTTGGAGTTATCATTTCAGAGGATCTGTCCTGGGTCCAGCATATAAGACTGCAGAGAGTCTTGAATAGGTTGGGGGAATGGGCAAAGAAGTGGCAAATGAATTACAATGTCGGAAAGTGTACGGTCATGCACTTTGGTAGAAGAAATAAACGGGCAGACTATTATTTAAATGGGGAGAGAATTCAAAGTTCTGAGATGCAACGGGATTTGGGAGTCCTTGTGCAGGATACCCTTAAGGTTAACCTCCAGGTTGAGTCGGTGGTGAAGAAGGCGAATGCAATGTTGGCATTCATTTCTAGAGGAATAGAGTATAGGAGCAGGGATGTGATGTTGAGGCTCTATAAGGCAGTGGTAAGACCTCACTTGGAATACTGTGTGCAGTTTTGGGCTCCTTATTTAAGAAAGGATGTGCTGACATTGGAGAGGGTTCAGAGAAGATTCACTAGAATGATTCTGGGAATGAGAGGGTTAACATCTGAGGAACGTTTGACTGCTCTTGGACTGTACTCCTTGGAGTTTAGAAGAATGAGGGGGGACCTCATAGAAACATCTTGAATGTTGAAAGGCATGGACAGAGTGGATGTGGCATAGTTGTTTTCCATGGTGGGGGAGTCTAGTACGAGAGGACATGACTTGAGGATTGCAGGGCGCCCATTCAGAACAGAGATGCAAAAAAATTTCTTTAGCTAGAGGGCGGCAGTGGAGGCCAAGTCATTGGGTGTATTTAAGGCAGAGATTGATAGGTATCTGAGTAGTCAGGGCATCAAAGGTTATGGTGAGAAGGCAGGGGAATGGGACTAAAGGGGAGATTGGATCAGCTCATGATGAAATGGTGGAGCAGACTCGATAGGCCGAATGGCCGACTTCTGCTCCTTTGTCTTATGGTCTTATGGTAAGTGCCTTTGCAAGGAAAGCATGGCAGTGCCTTGACTTCCTTAAAAGTTTGTGAAGATTCTGCATGATATCTGAAACTTCGACAAGCTTCTATAGGTGTATGGTGGACAGTTTATTGACTGGTTGCATCATGGATTGTTATGGAAACACTCTAATACCCTGGAACAGAAAATCCCAACAAATTTAGTGGATATGGCCCAGTCCATCGTGGGTAAATTCCTCCCCACCATTGGGCACATCTACATGAAACACTGTCGCAGGGAACCAGCATTGTTTCTATTATTGGATTTATTGAGTTTGCCAACAGAAAAATGAATCTCAGAGTCGTATATGGTGACACATATGTACTTGGATAATAAACTTACTTAGAACTTTAAACTTTGAATATGTTTCCCTATCTGAGCCCATATAGTGCTGATCCAAACTCCCTGATATTGTGGTATCTTTAGGACACTCACTACTGCTCTCAGTCTCCTGCTTAATCCTCTAAGGAGATTAGCAGATCGCCCACTTTTCATAGGCTTGTTCTATAGCACAGTGTTAGAGGAAGCTTTCCCAAATTCTTTGCCAAGAGTTTTTGTGGAAATTCTGAGGGAGCCAGGTCCACATTACTGTTATCCATCCAGATTAAAGGCAGATCAGTCTGGCGACATGTCTCACTCAAACACACAACGTGTAGCATGTGGCAGCTTTAGGTGACTGCTTATGATTCGTAACCTGAAGTGTGGGAACTGTTGTCAAGTGGAAGAGCTCGAGCTCTAGGTTTCAAAGTATAGAGTAATAGAATTATGCATCAGTGAAACAGCTCCTTCAGTCCAACTCACCCAGACAGGCATTTATGTCGTAAAAACTGTAGGAAGAAATCAGCAGGCCATGCAGCATCTATGGAGGCAAGTAGAAGCTTGGCGATTCAGGTCAAGATTCTGCCTTGGGATTGTATTCTTTTTGTGACAAACATTTCTATGTTTGCAGGTGTAATTCTTCATAAAGCCTCCTTCATGGCAGGATTACAGATTTCACTGAAATGGAAAGAAACGAGGATGACTTTTGATAGCTGGAAAAGATTCCTGGGACCTGCTCAGGTTGGGATGAGTGCAGGTGAAAATAATCAGAACCTCGGCTTTCTCACTGACGCAGAGATGAGCTGGGGTGGGGCAACTATCACCAGACAGTGAGAAGGCAGGCAGAGGCAAGGCTGGTTCGGGGGATGAGCCATGCTGGGTCACAACACGTTCGAGCCAGGGTCGCAGACAGAGTTTGTATTGCTGCCGGAGATGGAGTAAATGATTTGGAAAGGAATCAAAGCGGAAGAGTTTCGATCTGGGTGTGAGGTTGGATTGCTCCAAACGTCAGGCCAATTTGGTGAGGTTGAGAATGGCTGTGGCCCAAGTGTATTGTGGCACCGGGAACCACATTCTAGACTGGGTCACTACCCAGTGCTTGGATAATTTAAACACCAGTCCAGATAGACAGGAAAGCCCAAGTGTCAGGAACAGAGGCGAGGGGCGGGCTGATTGTACGCACTCTCCTCAGCATCGAGCACATCTACATGGAGTGCTGTTGCAGGAAAGCAGCATTCATCACCAATGACCCACCAAGGCCATGCTCCCGTCTCTCTGCTGCCATCAGGAAGAAGGTACAGAAGCCTCAGGATACACAGCACCAGGTTCAGTAACAGTTTTTATTACTCAACTGTCAGGCTCTTGAAGCAGAACAGATAATTTCACTCAACTTTATATTCCCCATCACTACACTGTTCCCATTGAAATGAACTCACTTAGGCCATAAGACCATAAGGGACAGGAGCAGAATTAGACCATTCAGTCCATCGAGTCTGCTCCGCCAGTCCATCATGGCTGATCCTGGATCCCACTCAATCCCATACACCTGCCTTCTCGCCATATCCTTTGATGCCCTGACCAATCAAGGTATTATCAACTTTTGCCTTAAATATACCCACAGACTTGGCCTCCACCACAGTCAGTGGCAGAGTATTCTACAGATCTGCTATTCTCTGGATAAAAGAATTCCTTCTTACATCTGTTATAGAAGGTCGCTGTTCAATTTTGAAGCTGTGCCGTCTAGTTCTAGATACCTACACCAGAGGAAACATCCTTTCCTCATCCGCCTTATCTAGTTACTTCAACATTCAGAAGGTTTCAGTGAGATCCCCCCCACATTTTTCTAAATTCCAGTGAAAACAGACCCGAAGCTGCCAAATGCTCCTCATATGTTAACCCCTTCATTCCCAGTATCATCCTCGTGAACCTCCTCTGGACTCTCTCCAATGACAACACATCCTTTCTGAGATATGGGGCCCAAAACTGTTGACAATACTCCAAGTGCAGACTAACTAGTGTCTTATAAAGGTTCAGCATTATCTCCTTGCTTTTATATTCTACTCCCCTTGAAATAAATGCCAACATTGCATTTGTCTTCTTTACCACAGACTCAACCTGTAAATTAACCTTCTGGGAGTCTTGCACAAGGACTCCAAAATCCCTCAGCACCTCTAATGTTTGAACTTTCTCCCTCTTGATAATAGTCCATTTGGATAATATTGGTCCTTTTACCAAAATGCATTTTCCTACATTTCCCAACACTGCATCCATCTACCACTTCCTTGCCCATTCTTCCAATTTGTCCAAGTCCTGCTGCAATCGCATTGCATCTTCAGCACTACCTACCCCTCCACCTATATTTGTATTGTCCACAAACTTTGCCGCAAAACCATCAATTCCATTATCCAAATCATTAACAAATAATGTGAAAAGTAGCGGTTCCAATACTGACCCCTGAGGAACACCATTACTCACTGGCAGCCAACCAGAAAAGGTCCTCTTTAATCCTACTCACTGCCTCCTGCATGTCAGCCATTTCGCCCTCCATGCCAGTATCTTACATCATAGGATTTTATCTTGTTGAGCAGCCTCATGTGTGGCACCTTATCAAACGTCATCTGAAAATCCAGGTAAATGACATCCGCTGCCTCCCCTTTGTCCATTCTGCTTGTTACTTCCCCAAAAAACTCTAACAGATTTATCAGGCAAGATTACCCTTTCCAAAAATCATGCTGACTTTGAATTATTTTATCATTAGTCTCCAAGTACCCCGAAACCTCATCCTTAATAATGGACTCCAACACTTTCCCAAACACTGAGGTTAGGTTAACTGGCCTATAATTTCCTTTCTTTTGCCTTCCTCACTTCTTAAAGAGTGGAGTGACATTTCCAATCCTCTGGGACCATGCCAGAGTCAAGTGATCCTTGAAAGATCATGATCAATACATCTATTATCTCTTCAGCAACCTCTCTCAGGACTCTGGGATATAGTCCATCTGGTCCAGGTGACTTTCCACCTTAAGACCTTTGAGTTTGCCTAGCACTTTTTCCTTTGTAATAGCAATGCCACTCACCCCTGCTCCCTGACATCCAAGGACATCTGGTACACTGCTAGTGTCTTCCACAGTGAAGACTAATGCAAAGTACCCATTAAGTTCATCTGCTATATCTTTGTCCCCAATTACTACCTCACCAGCATCATTTTCCAGTGGTCTGATATCAACTCTCACCTCCCTTTTCCTCTTCGTATAACTGAAAAGAAAACTGAATATCCTGCTTTATATTATTGGCTAGTTTTCCCTCATATTTTCCCTTAAAGCTTTTTTAGTTGCCCTTTGTTGGATTTTAAAAACTTTCCAATCATCCAACTTCCTACTTTTGCTACATTATATGCCCTTTCCTTGGCTTTTATGCAGTCCTTAATTTCCCTTGTCAGCCACTGTTGCCTACTGCTGCCATTTGAGAACTTCTTCCTCTGTGGGACATTTCTATCCTGCACCTCATGAACTACTCCCAGAAACATCAGCCATCTCTGCTCTGCCATCATCCCCTTTAGTATCCCCCTCCAATCCACCTGGGCAAGCTCCTCTCTCATGCTTCTGTAATTCCCTTTTATTCCATTTCAATACTGATCCTGTGACTTGTGCTTCATCCTCTCAAATTGTAGTATGAATTCAGACACATTATGATCACTGCCTCCTGAGGGTTCCTTTACATTAAGCTCTGTAATAAGATCTGGGTTATTACACAACACACATTCTAAGATGGCCTTTTCCCGAGTAAGATCAGGCACAAGCTGCTCTCAAAAGCAACTTCATGGGCTTTCAAAAAATTCCCTCTCTTGTGATCTGACACCAACCTGATTTTCCTAATCCTCTTTCAAATTGAAGTCCCCCCATTACAACTGTGACATTACCCTTATTACATGCCTTTTCTAACTCACTTTGCAAACTCAACCCCACATCTTGACTACTATTTGGAGGCCATGTATGATTCACTTTCAAGAATTCTTCATTTTATGTTCTTGATATTTATTGCTTGCTTGCTTGTTTATCTATTTGTTTGTTTATTTATCTATTGTTTTTCTTTTTAGACAATAGGTGCAGAAGTAGATCATTTGGCCCTTTGAGCCTGCACCGCCATTTTGAGATCATGGCTGATCATCTACTATCAATACCCGGTTCCTGCCTTGTCCCTATATCCCTTGATTCTCCTATCCATAAGATACCTATCTAGCTCCTTCTTGAAAGCATCCAGAGAATTGGCCTCCACTATCTTCCAAGGCAGTGCATTCCAGACCCCCACAACTCTCTGGGAGAAGAAGTTTTTCCTTAACTCTGTCCTAAATGACCTACCCCTTATTCTCAAACCATGCCCTCTGGTACTGGACTCTCCCAGCATCTGGAACATATTTCCTGCCTCTATCTTGTTCAATCCCTTAATAATCTTATATGTTGCAATCAGATCCCCTCTCAATCTCCTTAATTCCAGCGTGTACAAGCCCAGTCTCTCTAACCTCTCTGCGTAAGACAGTCCTGACATCCCAGGAATTAACCTTGTGAATCTACGCTGCACTTCCTCTACAGCCAGGATGTCCTTCCTTAACCCTGGAGACCAAAACTGTACACAGTACTCCAGGTGTGGTCTCACCAGGGCTCTGTACAAATGCAAGAGGATTTCCTTGCTCTTGTACTCAATTCCCTTTGTAATAAAGGCCAACATTCCATTAGCCTTCTTCACTGCCTGCTGCACTTGCTCATTCACCTTCAGTGACCGATCAACAAGGACTCCTAGATCTCTTTGTATTTCTCCCTTACCTAACTCTACACCACTCAGATAATAATCTGCCTTCCTGTTCTTACTCCCAAAGTGGATAACCTCACACTTATTCACATTAAACGTCATCTGCCCACTCACCCAGCCTATTCAAGTCACCCTGAATTCTCCTAACAGGAGAATTTTGTATTTTTTGTATTTTGTATTTGTATAGTTTGTTAGATTTTTGTTTTTGTACATTGGTTGTTGTCTACACTGTTGGGAGCAGTCTTTCATTGATTCTATTGTGTTTCTTGTATTTACTGAGAATTCCTGTAAGAAAAGGATTTTGATAATAAATTTACTTTGAGGTTTGCATCCATGATGGAAACTAGGGTTAGGATTATTGTTATGGAATTTATTTTCTTGGACCCAGTCCCCTTTGGGTGGTTTCAAAAATGTCTTATCAGGTTCTTCTACTTTCTCTTGAATTTCCATAAGCTCTGTCAATTGCTTGACAAGAGATGCATCTAGTGTAGGTGATGGTTAGTCTGAGTTAGCAATCGGTGATGTATTTAGGTGGACATGGTACTCTAAGATGTAACATTCTTGTCTGCTCCTGTTTTTGCAATTGACACTTTGTTTATGGACAGTTGCACTTCAGGTACAACTGTAACCTACTTTAGTTTTGCCAGGCCTGCTTTATCTCTCACTGCCTTCGCTCCATGATGCCAGTTGATTGCAGTTGGTGTGGAGTGCCATACTCCACTTATACGTCTGTTTGTCTGCACGTAGCTTGGAAGCCTTTAGCACTGAAGGAAGACTCGCATTCAGAGTTTTGGAGTTTTCTGATGGTTGCAGTCTCACTGCAAGAACTTAAGGACAGTAGCCGTACAAAGATCCATTATCACAAGAATATACCTCTTAGGTTTCCCATAAGGTGGGTGGCCTTGGGAAGCCAGAAATAAGCCTATATAATCAATTTACCATACTTGCATTGGTGCAGTTGGTTTAGTTTGACTTGTGACTGATCTGTAGTGTATTTAAATATACTATTTGATTAAGCCTTGTTAGTTTACATAATTCATTTTGTGTTATATGTTAGAAGCATGTGAATGGCATATGTCATTACGCCACCATATCACATGTGAGTGCCTCACTGAAGAGAAACTAAGTAGATAAAGCTTATCCTGGCTCCTGTGTTCTTCTTTCAATTAGTTTCTAGTGTTACAATACATAACATGATCCTCTATTATTGGCCAGACATTCTTTACTATTTGCAATGAATTGCTTACAATCACTCAACGTGTAAGACCACCGGTATAATTTTGCAGGAATGGTTTGTTCACCACCACGATTATGTCCAAATCCTTGGTGGGATTTGCGAATCAGTGAAGGTATTTGCTTATCTTTTTATAGGGCTGCATACCCAAAACCTTATCTTCACCATCAGCTTCATATTTTTACTGTGATGGAAATCCTTTGGAATTGGATACAGTAGTATCTAGGAGAATTCTTAAAATTGGTTGTTTTTATTTGTTATTTATACTGTACTATCAAACGCTGGCCTCCTTTATAGACAATAGGTGCAGGAGTAGGCCATTTGGCCCTTCAACCCAGCACCGCCATTCAGTGTGATCACGGCTGATCATCCACAATCAGTACCCCGTTCCTGCCTTCTCCTCATATCCTTTGACTCCGCTATCTTTAAGAGCTCTATCTAACTCTTTCTTGAAAGCATCCAGAGAATTGGCCTCCACTGCCTTTTGAGGCAGAGCATTCCATAGATCCACAATTCTCTGGGTGAAAAAGTTTTTCCTAAACTCCATTCTGCATGGCCTACCCCTTATTCTTAAACTGGCCTCTGGTTCTGGACTCCCCCAACATTGGGAACATGTTTCCTGCCTTTAGCATGTCCAATCCCTTAATAATCTTATATGTTTCAATCAGATCCCCCCTCATCCTTCTGAATTCCAGTGTATACAAGCCCAGTCGCTCCAATCTTTCAACATATGACAATCCTGCCATCCCAGGAATTAACTTTCCGTGAACCTACGCTGCACTCCCTCAATAGCAAGAACGTCCTTCCTCAAATTTGGAGACCAAAACTGAACACAATACTCCATGTGTGGTCTCACCAGGGCCCTGTACAACTGCAGAAGGACCTCTTTGCTCCTATACTCAACTCCCCTTGTTATGAAGGCCAACATGCCATTAGCTTTCTTCACTGCTTGCTGTCCCTGCATGCTTATTTTCAATGATTAATGTACAAGAACACCTAGCTCTCGCTGTACTTCCCCTTTCCCTAACTTGACACCATTCAGATAGTAATCCACCTTCCTGTTCTTGCCACCAAAGTGGATAACCTCACATTTATCCACATTAAACTGCATCTGTTATGCATCTGCCCACTCACCCAACCTGTCCAAGTCACCCTGCATTCTCCTAACATCCTCACATTTCACACTGCCACCCAGCTTTGTGTTATCTGCAAATTTGCTAATGTTACTTTTAATCCCTTCATCTAAATCATTAATGTCAGCACCAAGCCTTGCGGTACCCCATTAGTCACTGCCTGCCATACTGAAAAGGACCTCTTTGTTTCCTGTCTGCCAACCAATTTTCTATCCATGTTAGTACCCTATTCCCAATACAATGTGCTCTAATTTTGCCCACTAATCTCCTAAAAACCTTATCAAAGGCTTTCTGAAAGTCCAGGTACACTACATCCACTGGCTCTCCCTTGACCATTTTCATAGTTACATCCTCAAAAAATTCCAGAAGATTAGTCAAGCATGATTTCCCCTTCATAAATCCATGCTGACTCGGACCAGTCCTGTTACTGCTAAACAAATGTGCCACTATTACCGTAGTAAGGTTTACCACGACAACTTTTACTTGTCTGTTACCTATTTATTACCATAGCTATGTAAGAGTACAACAGTATGTCCCAGGATGTGTAACACTCGTATTAACAGTTGTCAATAATATTTCATAAATATTCGTTCATGTTAACAAACATACTGTGTATTCTCCATCCAGTAGCTGACCAGTGTTACGAACCCCGTAACTGGGTTACTTAGCAGCAAAGATAGAGATGTCCATTGGAGTCTGGTGATACTATTTTTAACAGTATTTATTAGTAAACATACACAAAAATAATATCAATGCAAATATACAGATAATATACGTCGTCAATACTAAACCTAAAAGTGTGGGTATAATAATAATCAACAAGAAATAAGCTCTATCGTTGTCTAGGGGATAATGAATTGTCCGATGGAAATCTAAAGTTCGCTTTAGTTCACACAGGCTGCAGCCGTTTGTTCGTCACTGTGGTGTAATTGTTGGAGAGAGAGAGAGAGAAAAATAAAAACTTGCCGACTTTCCTTGGTATGGTCTTGATCCGTATCCGTCCTTTAGCTAGACCGTTCCATGATGAGCCCGCCACCCAGGCAAGGGAGGACGCTCACGAGCTCCCACCGGCTTTCGCTATAAAACGCTGTCACTGGATTTCTAGCGTTTCTCCTGGTGCGTCTAAAGGGTGTTCCCTAGACCCTTCTTTTATCCTCACTCACGGGGTCTCAGATGTCAGTCAGGTTGGAATGATGCAATCCCTCAACCAGCCCACTCTGGTTGTCCCCTGAGGGGTTTCAATGAATAGTACAGTACTCAATACACAATTCCTTCTCCAAGAGACAATAGCAGTAATCAGTGGTTCCGTTCCGCTTATGTCAGGAGACATTCCACCTGGTTGTGTATTCTGCGTCTCTCTCTCTCATTTCCTGACATGCTGTGTATCTCTCTCATTTCCTGGGTCTCAGACTCGAAATACTAGCGATCTTGCGATTCTCAAAAAGGAGGGGGCGACTTTGCACCCTTCGGCCCCTCAGAGTTGCTCCACATTCGTAACACCCCCATCCTTCTAAGGATTTTTACCACAGGGTCTTATAGAGTTTCAGGATCTAACACAATACAAAAGAGGTTTTTTTTCACTACAGAGTAATACAGTTATACATTCAATTCAGCATCTAAACAGTTAGTGATTACATTGTCACTTCCTTTAATATCTTGTATCTTAATAAATTCCTGTAGCATCAGACTCCAATTAAATAACCACCTATTTTTATTCCTTTTCTTCAGCAAAACAAAACTAAAGAGTTGTGATCTTAGCTTACGTGTATATTACAAAAGTTTATGCAAATACTAATCTTTATTTTACTTTCAAACTTAACAGTCAATCTTCCATGGTGTTGTCTTTATTATTTACATGCTTTGTCGAAATCCCTTAAAACCGGATCCTGTTAAAGTGGCATCCCGTCAACCCTCGCCCCTTTTCCAGTTAACTCCCACGTGGTTAGCTTGCGTACCAGTGTGGAATAGGCTTTTGCATGCTCCTTTCATAGGAGTTATTTTATCAACAATGTTTTCCAAACTTAGCCCATTTTCTGAACGTCCACACAATTCTTTATTTTTAAGCAAGTCGTTAGTTTTATCTTCAGGACCCTTCATTCTATTAGTTTTCAGTTTAATATCTGCAAGCGATCCCTCTTTGTCCAAACAACATTTCAAATTCTGCCTCTTCACAGCACACCCTTGAATAACATTAGCGCGTGGGGCACCTTTAAATTCCAAATCAAACTGTAATTGATTCGCAGGCACCGTGTTAACAAGCCATTGTCCCTTCAGCCTGGTTGCTGCTTCTGACACCAATCCAGACTTTAAATTTTCTTCATTCAACTTAGGAACTACACTTTTCCATTTCCCTTCAATAATAATATCCACTTCACCACCTTTTATCTCCTCACTAACTTTTAACACACCTTTGAACACAAACAACTGGGAATTCTCACTTCCCACTATTACCAAGGTTAACCCTTTCTTCACTGAACCAAGTTCATCTGACCCACAAGGACTGAATTCTTTTTTAACTGAATCAAATACCTCAGACTTTTCCTGAGTTCCATTACTAGGTTCAGTACCACGTGCATCCACATCTTGAACACACTCAAACGGGACATCTGCCTCTTCCAGACTTTCAATACCCGTCCCCTTTTCAAATTCTAAGTTCCCCTGATCCTCCCAGCTACTCTCTGGGCAACTCCCCTCCGGAGTAAGCTCAACCCTGCGGGCTGAAACAACCTCATCTGCCAACCCAGCAGACTCCTTCAAGGTAATGGCATCCTTTTCATCTAGGAATGCCCTCATTTCATTGTCGGGAACACCTTTAAAATGTTCAACTTCTTCAAACAGTTCTGTCAAGCCAGACAGATCATCCATGTCCAACTCTGTCTTATCAGATAACAGTCTTATCTGTTTCTCATTTTTACTCCGTGCCTCTACAAATTTCCTCCTGGCTAAGGGTAGGTCTACCTCCTCTCCTTTACTCTCTTTCACCTCCCTATTCTCCGTTTTACCACCCTCTAACCCCTCTTGGTACAGGGTCGGTAAAAACATCTCAGCCAAATCGATACTGGCCTGAATTAAACTGGTCTCTTTCTCAGCTGCCTTTCTCGACATGCTGCGAGTGATCACGCATGCGGGATAGATCTTGGAACCTAGAGGCGGGTCCTCAACACTTACAGGCTGGCTCGTCAGCTCCATGCCCGACCAAACTTCACCACCAGCTAAATTGTTACCCAGAAGGACGACTACGTCAGTTCTCGGAAATTCTGATCGCACCTCTATTTCAGCTGGTCCAGATACCAGCTCACAATTTATAATGATCCTATGCAAAGGCACAGCTTCTATCCCTTTTCCTATGCCTCTCAAAGCTACCTCTCCTGTCTCAGGACCAAAATCTAGTACCTTACTGAGAATCAATGACTGCTCAGCTCCAGTATTTCTCCAGATCCTCACTGGAACTGGTGTTTCTCTCTCTTTCACAGACATGGTCCCTTCTGAAATAAATTTCTCACGCCCCTCTTGTATTCTGTCTACCTGGGGCTTTCTCGTCGATTTACTGATCAACACAATACATCCTGCAGGGATTGCTGCTTTCCCTTTTCCTGTGTCCTTCCTCGGAGCAAAGCACTTAGATGCAATATGACCCACCTTTCCACAATTAAAACAGGTCAAGCCAGGACCCCTCCTGCCGTCTTGCCTTTCTTCCTCCTTATTTTTACCACTAGCTCTCGGCTGAATCTCTGCCTCAGCCGGCGGGCTTTCTCTACCATTCCCATGGTCTTTCTGGTAACTCTTATTCGAGGAAAACTTTGTCTTGTGGGTTAGGGCATATTCATCTGCGAACCTGGCAAATTCGGATATGGACTTATTCGGCTTCTCGTTCAAATACATCTGGATATCATCTGAAACACAACCTTTAAATTCCTCAATCAGAATTAACTCCCTTAAACGCCGAAAATCTTCTTCCACCATTTCTGTTGCACACCAGCGATCCAAGAGCACACCCTTCTCATAGGCAAACTCTGCATACGTCTGATTCCACCCTTTTTTTAAATTTCTGAACTTTTGTCTATAGGCCTCAGGTACCAATTCGTAGGCCCGAAGAATGGCCTCCTTTACTTTCTCATAATTCTCAGACTCCTCCTCCTCCATGGACAACGCCGCATATGCTCGTTGTGCCTTCCCTTTAAACACACTTTGTAACAACGCCACCCACTGCTCTCTGGGCCACTTCTGACTCACTGCCACCTTTTCAAAATGCAAGAAATAACTATCAACATCCGTCTCCTCGAACGGAGGTACTAACCTAAACTCCCTACTAACATTAAATCTCTCCTCTCGGTCTGGCCCTTGAGCTCTTCGCTCTTTCCTTAACTTCTCCAGGTCCAACTCATGTTGCCTCTGTTTCTCCTTCTCCTCATTCTCCCTCTCCTTTTTGGCTCTTTCCTTCTCCTTTTCAGCTGCTTCCAGCTGTTTTAACTTAATTTCATGCGCCCTCTTCACCTCTAACTCCTTTAGCTGGAGCTCATGCTCCCTCTGCTTTTCAGCTCTTTCCTTTTCGGCTCTTTCCTTCTCCTTTTCAGCTGCTTCCAGCTGTTTTAACCTAATTTCATGTTCCAACCTTAATTTTTCCAACTCTAACTGAGCCGTCCCACTAGCTGGTACCTTTTCAGGGATATTTTCCAATACCTCAGCCGAAAACACATTCTTCACAATATAATACTGAGTTATGGCCCTCCTCATCTCCCGCTTTTTCATTGACAACCTCATCTCTGCGAGATTTAGTCCTTTCGCAATATTGATCAAGTCCGACTTTGTGGCTGCCTCTAGCGCCTCCGGAGTCGGGTTTTTTATAAATTCGTCTACGCCCATCTTTGCTGGTTTCCCGTCTGGTTACCCACGCAACCAGATCCAAGTTTGGACTTAAAAGCCCGATTTACTGGCCCTCCAATTTGGTATCAAATCTCGAGATGAGGCCCCACGTTGTTATGAACCCCGTAACTGGGTTACTTACCAGCAAAGATAGAGACGTCCATTGGAGTTTGGTGATACTATTTTTAACAGTATTTATTAATAAAAACACACAAAAATAATATCAATGCAAATATACAGATAATATACATCGTCAATACTAAACCTAAAAGTGCGGGTATAATAATGATAAGAAATAAGCTCTATCGTTGTCTAGGGGATAATGAATTGTCTGAGGGAAATCTAAAGTTCGCTTTAGTTCACACAGGCTGCAGCCGTTTGTTTGTCGCTGTGTTGTAATTGTTGGAGAGAGAGAGAGAAAGAGAAAAACTTGCCGATTTTCCTTGGTATGGTCTTGATCCGTATCTGTCCTTTAGCTAGACCGTTCCGTGATGAGCCCGCCACCCAGGCAAGGGAGGACGCTCACGAGCTCCCACCGGCTTTCACTATAAAACGCTGTCACTGGATTTCTAGCGTTTCTCCTGGTGCGTCTAAGGGGTGTTCCCCAGACCCCTCTTTTATCCTCACTCACGGAGTCTCAGATGTCAGTCAGGTTGGGATGATGCAATCCCTCAACCAGACCACTCTGGTTGTCCCCTGAGGGGTTTCAATGAATAGTACAGTACTCAATACACAATTCCTTCTCTAAGAGACAATAGCAGTAATCAGTGGTTCCATTCCGCTTATGTCAGGAGACATTCCACCTGGTTGTGTATTCTGCGTCTCTCTCTCTCTCCCTCTCATTTCCTGACATGCTGTGTATCTCTCTCATTTCCTGGGTCTCGGACCTGAAATACTAGCGATCTTGCGATTCTCAAAAAGGAGGGGGCGACTTTGCACCCTTCGGCCCCTCAGAGTTACTCCACATTCGTGACACCAGGTAGCAAGATCTCTTTCCACCACATCCCTAACGTAATTAGAGCCAGTACATTAGGACTGGTTTTGGTGTATTTGCTTGTCTTAGACATAATTCTCGGGCTTTAGCCTCTGCAAGATCCATAAAGGATGCACTTGTAAATCACGTGACAAAGAAGAGAAAAGCTGTAGATGTTGGAAATCTAAGCAACACACACAAAATGCTGAGGACTCAGCAGGCCCAGCAGCATCTATGGGAAAGAACAAACAGTTGACATTTCAGGCCAAGAACCTGCATCAGGACTGAAGAAGAGAGATGATGAGTCACAGAACAAGATGGGGAAGAGGAGGACATAGTACAAGTTGTTTGGTAAAACTGGAAGGGGGAGGAGTGAAAAAAAAGCTGGAAATTTGATTGGTGAGAGAGGTAAAGGGCTGGAGAAGGGGGAATCTGATAGGAGAGGACAGAAGGCCATGAATGAAAGGGTAGGGGAAGGATCACCAGAGGGAGGTGATGGGCAGGCAAGGAGGGGAATGGTGAAGGGATGGGGGCAATTACCAGAAGTTCGAGAAATTGATGTTCGTGACATCAGCTTGGAGGCTATTCAGATAGAATATAAGGTATTACTCTTCCAACACACTCAACAACACCCTATTTTCTGTTTCCCCTTCCCTTTCTTCTATGGCATTCTGTCCTCTTGTATTAGATTTCCCCTTCTCCAGCCCTTTATCTCTTTCACCAACTGACTTGACTCCCAGCTCTTTACTTCACCCCTCCCCTTCTGAGTTTCATCTAGCACCTACTGCCTTGTACTTCTTAAGCCCCTGCGCCCCCCCAACTTTCCTACTTTGACTTCTCTTTTTTTCCTCCAGTCCTGATGAAGGGTCTTGGCCCGAAACGTCAACTGCTTGCTCTTTTCGAGGATGTCGGCCATTTTGTAGCACCAAGTGAGCTGTCATAGCACTAGTCAAGGGGTCTCAGAATTGTGTTGGATTAATAATTCTTTCTAAAATAACACTTCTGGTATAATGTGATCATTTTAGATGGCAACTGTGATGATGCTGGGTTTGCCGACAGTACGATTCTAAACACAAATGAGACCTTAAACCCTATCAGATATAAATAGCCACGAGTACCCTCATGAAAGGGAGATTATATTGTAACTGCACAGTCTTTAAAGACTTGTTCATTTCACTGTTCATTCTCCACAGTGAGCTTAGCTGCCATTACCCACCATTTGAGCGGTGGATTCCCTCTCCTTAACAAGGAGAAGATACTTCAGCTAACAAAATAGTTTTAAAATACATGGATGACGATAAAGATGAGCGGTGACCTGATGGAGCTGTATAAGATAATGAGAGTCATTGATCATGTGGATAGTCAGAGGCTTTTTCCCAGGGCTGAAATGGTTGCCACAAGAGGACACAGGGTTAAGGTGCTGGGGAGTAGGTACAGAGGAGATGTCAGGGGTAAGTTTTTTTACTCAGAGAGTGGTGAGTGCGTGGAATGGGCTGCTGGCAACGGTTGTGGAGGTGGATATGATAGGGTCTTTTAAGAGACTCCTGCATAGGTACATGGAGTATAGAAAAATAGAGGGCTGTGGGTAAGCCTAGTAATTTCTAAGGTAGGGACATGTTCGGCACAACTTTGTGGGCCGAAGGGCCTGTATTGCGCTGTAGATTTTCTATGTTTCTAATTAATTTATTTACAGTGATACATGTTTAAATCCAAACTTCTTAAAGCAAATGTAAAACTCAGAGGATTTCTGTCTTAAATATTTTCAAATTACAAACCATTTCTAAAACACAGAACTTTTCTAAACCTCAAAGAACAAAGGATTTCCAGACCAGATACAATTCCTATAAACTAAAAAGACATTCCAATAATGCAAGTGAACAAATCATCCATTGGAGAAATTGAAGCTGGAGTAATGGACTCTATTTCACGGTTTTCGATGTTTCTTACCCCATTCTGGTGTGTATGGGGTGTCAGGGAGAGGTAGTACCTCTGACGGGGAATATGTCGTACTCTTCTGAGTAGTTCATCCGCATTGGTCCTCACCTGACACTCAGCTCTCACCAGTGGTTCCTCGTAGCTGTTTGCATGCAACAGCGGCCACACCCCGGGCAACGGCTTCGACTGGCCGGCAAAACCTGGTGAGGGTAGCCGATGGGCCTCAAACCCTCGGTGAGTTAGGGCTTGTCTACCTACGCATGGGAAGACTGAATTCCGCAGACTACGCAGAGGAGACCACCACTTGGCGGTCCAACGAGTAGAAAGGCGGACCCAGCAAAGCATTGTGGAGCGCAATCAGGGCACAGTGAGACACGTAGGACACTGCTGGCCATCCGCTGCATCCCGACTTATCTCCAGCCGTCTCGACTCCGTCTTGCAACTGGATACAGATAGGTCGGGACGAGAGAGTGAGTCTGACGATTTGCGCAACTCTCCCACACTTTAATCCAAGTCAAGTGCAAGTCATGACTCCAAACCCATTCCACTAAAAAACTTCAAGTCCTGTGGCGACGGACGAGTGGCGAAGCAGCAGGTGTGAATACACTGGAAGTAGTCACAAACCTGCACACAGGCGGCCCAGGGCATTGGGTCGTTCTCCGCTGGAATGAAACAGCAGTGGAGCTCGGCAGCCCCCTGGGTGTCTGAGCAGTCCTCTTTAGGAATCGCTCTGCTCACCTCCATGGAGGAAGGGGCTAGAAAAGGTGCCTCAAACATAGCCTGCTTCATCTTACCCTGGCCAGCACACCGCAGCTTGCGGGGATCCCACTCAGCAGTCGAACTACAAAGAAGACGAAAGTGAAGGTGCTCAACCTTGGCACGTGGAACGTGCGAACTCTGCTTGACATCACCAAGGCTGTCAGACCAGAAAGAAGAACAGCACTGGCCACCAAAGAACTAGCCCGCTATAACGTGGACATTGCAGCGCTCAGCGAAACACGCCTAGTAGACAAGGGCCAGCTTACAGAACGTGGTGGTGGGCACACCTTCTTCTGGAGCGGTCGCAGCAGCACTGAACGACGAGAGGCTGGTGTTGGATTTGCCATCCGATCCCACCTCACTCGTAAACTTGCCAAGCTTCCAGAGGGCATCAACGATCACCTGATGACGCTTTGGCTCCCACTTAGCAATAAGAGGAGTGCAACGCTGATCAGTGCATATGCCCCAATGATGACCAACCCAGATGACATCAAAGATAAGTTCTATGAAGAACTTGACACCCTCATAGCAGCAGTCCCACAGTCAGAGAAGCTTATTGTCCTCGAGGACTTTAACGCCAGAGTGGGGACAGATTACCAGACCTGGGAAGGGATTCTTGGAAGACATGGTATTGGCAAGTGTAACAGCAATGGCCTGCTGCTCCTCAAGACATGCACTACGCATGACCTTGTCATCAACAACACCCTGTTCCACCTCCCTACCCGTAACAAGACATCTTGGATGCATTCACACTCTAGGCACTGTCATCTGATCAACTATGTCATCACCAGAAAGAGGGACTGGCAAGACGTGAGAGTGACAAAGGCCATGTGTGGTGCCGACTGCTGGACAGATCATGGACTCATAGTGTCCAGGTTTAAACTTCGCATCCTGCCTGTGAGAAGACCCCAAGGTCAGAAGACTGCAAATAGGCTCAATGTCTCCAAGCTGAAGAGCAGCGTAGTTGCAGAAGAATTTCGTGAAGACCTAGATAGCAGGCTGCTTGCCACACCCCAGGATGACCACACCAGCATTGAAGAGCAGTGGACAGCTTTCAGAGATGCAGTCTACTCTACTGCTCTCGAACACCGCGGACCAGCAATCCGTAGACATCAAGACTGGTTCGACGAGAACGATGAGGAGATACAGGCACTGCTGTCAGAGAAACACCATCTGTTCAGAGCGCACCAGAACGATCCCACATCACAAGCAAAGATAGATGCCTTCGCCAGTGCAAGACAGAAAGTGCAGAAGAAACTCCGTGAGATGCAGGATGTCTGGTTCAGCAATAAGGCCGATGAGATCCAGGGCTACGCAGACAGTCACGACACCAAGCATTTCTACGACACTTTGAAGGCTATGTATGGACCTCAGTCCTCTGGCTCCTCCCCCCTCCTCAGTGCAGATGGGACTCGGCTGCTGACAGAGAAAAAGCAGATTTTGGAGAGATGGGCTGAACACTTCAACCAGGTCCTCAACTGCCCTGCCTAAATCAATGACGAGGCCATTGCTTGCCTACCTCAGGTGGAGATCAACCTGGACCTTGACAACCTCCCCACAGAAGAAGAAGTCAGAAAAGCCATCAGGCAACTTTCTTGTAGCAAAGCACCAGGATCAGATTCAATCCCTGCTGAAGTCTACAAAGCAGGAGGCCCATTCATGATGTAGAAGCTGACTGAGCTCTTCCAGTCTATGTGGAACGAAGGAAGGGTCCCGCAACAGTTGAAAGATGCCAGCATAGTCCACATCTACAGGAGAAAAGGCAACCACCAGTCTTGTGACAATCACCGAGGCATCTCCCTCCTGTCCATAGCTGGGAAGATCTTGGCTCGCGTCCTGCTTAATCGCCTTCTCCAACACCTTGAGCAAGGTCTCCTCCCAGAAAGCCAGTGTGGCTTCCGTGCAGAGCGTGGAACTGTTGACATGATATTTGCTGCACGCCAACTCCAGGAAAAATGTCAAGAGCAGCACAGCGACCTCTTTATGACCTTCATCGATCTGACGACGGCATTTGATACGGTCAGCAGAGATGGCTTATGGAAGATAATGGAGAAGTTTGGCTGCCCCAGCAGGTTCATCACGATTGTTCGGCAGTTCCACGATGGCATGATGATGAAAGTTTTGGATGATGGTGACGAATCAGAAGCCTTCCCAGTGATGAACGGTGTGAAGCAAGGATGCGTTCTCGCCCCTACACTCTTTAGCATGGTCTTCTCTGCTATGCTGAATGATGCCTTCCACGATTGTCAGGATGGTATACATGTCAGATACAGGACCGGCGGTGGGCTATTCAACCTCCGGCGTCTACAGGCTGTTACAAAGGTAAAGGAGACCGTCGTCAGAGACCTCTTATTCGCTGATGATTGCGCCCTCAACGCCAGCACAGAGCAGAAGATGCAGCGAGAAATGGACTGCTTCTCACGAGCCTGTGACAACTTCGGACTTACAATCAGCACCAAAAAGACTGAAGTTATGTACTAGCCCGCACCTGGAAAGCCCTACCAGGAACCACACATCACAGTAAAGGGGCAGAAGTTACTGACAGTCGACAGCTTTACTTATCTGGGCTGTACTCTATCACGAGCAGTGAACATAGATGCAGAGATCAGCAACAGAATTGCCAAAGCCAGTGCCGCCTTTGGGAGACTCCGTGAGAATGTATGGGAGCGGAGAGGACTCAGCCTTACCACCAAGCTGAAGGTCTACCGAGCAGTGGTTGTCACCACCCTCCTCTGTGCCAGCGAGACCTGGACTGTCTACAGCAGACACGCTAAACAGCTCAAACCACTTCCACTTGAGCTGCCTCCGCAGACTTCTCCACGTACGATGGCAGGACAAAGTCCCAGACACGGAGGTCCTGGAGCGGGCTAACACCCACAGCATCTACACCCTCCTACAGAAAGCCCAAGCCAGATGGGCTGGCCATGTCGTCAGGATGTCTGACAGTCGACTACCGAAACAGCTGCTGTATGGAGAGCTGAGCCAGGGCAGGCGCTCAGTTGGAGGGCAGAAGAAACGTTTCAAAGACTGCCTCAAAGTGTCCCTCAAAGACCTCAACATCAATCCCAGTAGCTGGGAATCGCTTACTCTGGACCACCCAACCTGGTGGAGCAGGACCACTAAAGGAGTGTATCAGACGCACCGCAGAGGCTCAGAGGAAATGCGCCGCGTGCAAGGCTCGAACTACCACCACTTCCACTGCAGCACCTACCCTCATGTGTCCCACATGTGGGCGAGCTTTCAGGGCCCGGATTGGCCTCACCAGTCACCTCTGGACCCACAGCCACCTGACAGAAGTCGTGGTCGTCTTCGACTCCGAAGGACGAACAACAACATTTCAGTTGGTGACTTTATATGTTTATTCCTCGGATACCCTTTTTACATAAAACGTCTGCACGGTTCTCAGCCTACCCAATTAATGCTATGAAGTTAACTTCCTTAAAACTCCCAACATGAATGGATCAGTTATTGATTGCTAAATGCTATTATCCATCTGGTCTTCAAGCTTCTTTCAACTAAGCAACACAGGCAGCAGAGTCTGTTTTGAAACAAGCCAAATTAAATAGCCCTTTGTCTCATATAGCAGTTTTTGGAGTAATAAACCATGTGTCATGAGTTAAATCTTTCTACTGACAGAGCATTTGCCATGTACAGAGCTTGTTTGCAAAGCTTTGTTTTAACTGCAAGCTGATTACTGCTTTAATTTATATTTTGAGAACTGAAGACCGACTCCCATTTACGACCAGAAGCTAAACAAAGCATAGTTCGAAGTTTACTTACATCTATTTCATCTTACAAGTGGCAGCAGCTGTATTTAGAAAGCAAACTTTGCAAAACATGAGACCCCCTGGGCCATGAAGCAAATATCCATCACAGAGAAATTGTGATGGCAAAGCCAAATACGTTCCTGCTTCATGGGGAAGAATTGTGCATGTGTTTTTGTGTTGTTTCAATGGGCAGAGAGAAGACAAATACACAGGAGTGTGGCAGTTGCTCAGTGTATTTATCTGCAATTACAATACACACCCAAACTATAGATTTAGGTTCCATATCTTTGTGGTAAAGTTAACAACTTACTGCCTGGCAGCATTTGATATGTTTTTAACTCTATACATTTACTCCTATGCTGTTGGAAACATTCTTGAACGTTTAGACAGTTGGTAAATTTTGATGTTGCATTGTTTTAAAGTTCTGTGTTTTTCTGCTCCGTGGAAAGTCAATATCTATTTATAATGTATTTTAAACATGATGTATAAATCATAGCAGATTTGCTGAAAAAGCATGTAGCTAAACTAAGAGTTCAGTTCACAATACAGATGCGTTAATAATTAAAGCAATTGTTAGAAATATTATTTTCCATAGAAGCACTTCAGATTGATCACAAATGCATGGGAAATACATTCAGCCCCTGACCCTGGAATGTGTTTCAGCTGTATGAGATTGTGTGTGAAAACAAGATAGCCACTGTCTTTGCTAAGTATTTTCTTAATTATGTTCCCACAAGAATTGGCAACAGATCTAACAGACCAAAGAAACTGTGGTGATTGTGTTTTTAAATAAAATAAAGGCTTGTTTGTGACATCTTCAGTTCCCAGCATCTGTAGTAGCACATGATATTTTACTCCTGTGCCTGTCGTGAGTCTGATCTGAAAGGATGGCACTTTCTCGCGCAAGTGCATTGTGGCAGATCTGAAGATCCTTCGGGAGTTTCCAATCAATCACTTGACTGAGTGGAATTCAGTCGAACACTGAATTAGCTCAGAACAGAATGTATTCATGTGTAACAACCCACTATCTGGATGACACCAAAATGGCTCCTAGTCCTTGAAGGTCTTTACAATGATTAGCCGGGAGAATTGGCTGTTTCTGTCAATCACACTGCTTTACAGCTATTTCTACTGACTTCCATGTAGCAGCGACAGACTTGCTTCAGATGAAGGAGGGATCACCGCTGTTGCTGTTCTGTCGTGATGAAGTGGACCTTGTTTGCAGCAAAATGTGCCCTGCTATAATCCTTGTGTCAAAGAAGAGATTGCAATGAACATAATCTTGAATAGAGCATTAAACCATTCCGGCTGGGTGAGTCTCAAAGAGGGACGGTATAGAATGTGACTGAGTTACCAAGTGTCGAATCACAGGAGTTGTGGGATGTTTAAGGGTTTTCTGTGTGCAGCTGTTCGAGCAGAGAACATAAAGTGGCAGTTTTGGTGTGAAATGTGGTGAGCTAAATTATTAAATCTAAGGTTTAAATGCTTAGGGGTATTTCCTGAATGCCTTGGAAACTGCTGTTGATCACTTATCTCAGCAAGCGCCTGACAAAGGAGAGCTCTGAATCTCTCCAACAGTGCAACTGTTTCAGCAATGAACATCCTGCTTTCTTTCAATTATTTTACACAAAACTCTTTTGTAAGTACCTTGCTTGCTTTTTTAAAAAAATATACCAGTACAATACAACTGGAGCATTCTAGTTCGAAGAACAGAAAGAAAAATAAACAATTTTAATATTCGATAATAGATTATTTAAATTTTCCATTCTTAGTTTCTAATGTAGAATGTTAGGCATGTGCAGCATTCAGGGTAATTGTTTAAATTCTGCTGTATTTACAGAAAGCACAAATCCACTCTGCTTAAAAATGGTATCAAGTATAACATTGCATTGTCAATAAAAATACAAAATCTTGAAAAAATGCCTACTTATGTACTATCATAGAGAACACAGCATGCTTAATTTTAACAGTTCAGAAGGAAATGGTTGAAGCTAATTGTTACACCGTTAATTTCTCAGAGAATAGTCGTAGTACTGAATCAGTTAGCACAGTTTGGACAAACTAACATCATCTGTACAAAACCGCACTTTAAACATAACTCTGTAACCTTCCCAGTGCTTGTCATAGACCTGTTCTGCTCTGGCTTCATTCAATTCCTGTTGATTCAGTGGTTGGGTGGGTGGAGAAGTTTGGAGGGGGATGGTGAAAAATAAAAATGACAGCGAGCATGCAAATCTTCATAATCCTGCATTGTATTAAAGCCTAGGAAAGATTATTGCAGGCAATGCAAAAATAAAGTAAGATTAAACCCAGACGGTTTAAATAATTTCCTTGCTCGAGCGGAGTAAAGTGATAATATTCTGTATGTTAAGCAGGAGTTTCAGGTACATTGTGATATAGTGTACTCTCTAAAGCACTTTGCAAAATAAAACTGACCTCGGTAACCACTTATAGATAGAGAAGGGAGGAGTTAACTTTTTGAAAGTAGCAGGTTACTGTGGTATGGGGTTTATCCTCCTGATGCTGAACAATCACATATTTTGATAAATTGCAATAGTTGGGACATCTGAAAAGCGCAGGTACATGGAGATACTACACTGAGTAATAAATAAATGATCAAATGTACTAAAAAGCAGTTGTCAAGGTGCCACAGAGCATTGGCCAAATATCTAAGAGGCTGCTTCAAGTATTGACTGCTCAAATATATAAAGGAGTTGTCCAAGTGCTCTTATCACACTGCAGCTTAAAATGAGTAAAACCTGTGCAACTGATTAACTTGAACTAGTGACAGGGATTTTGATTCATTACCATTCTGACATGAGCTAGGTAGAGAATATCGCACAAGGAAACCACTGCCGCTAACTGCAAATCAGAAATTAAGAGCACTTTACAAACAGCTTAAGCAATCTTTATGTACATTGTGGAATTCTATGCTTTCTGTTACAGTTTCAATAACACATTTTAAAATAACTTGGATTTGCTTTGAAAATATTAAAATATCATTAGTGCTTCTATGCTAAACAATGCCCATTTCATCATTAAAAGATCACCAAAGTCTTTTGGAACTTTTTCCTGCTCCCTTGGAATGTTAAGTAAACTTTTTAAAGAATGTTGTTTCCCTTTTAGGTGAAAGTATTGCTTTTATTTTCACCTGCTGACAGTGTTGGGACATTGTTCAGTTTCAATGATGCTACCACAAACAAGTGGTATTTACATCTGATGTGTTTAAATTATGTTGGAGGTAACCTGCTTCTTAATATTTGAGCAACACACACAAAATGCTGTGGGAACTCAACAAGTCAGGCAGCATCAACAGAGGGAAATAAATAGTTCACATTTCGGACCGAGGTCCTTAATCAAAATCCAGCATTTTGTGCGTGCATTATTCTGGTTTCCCAGCATCTGCAGAATCTCGTGTTCTTAATATTAGAGCAGTATGAACGGATGACAGCTGATTCATCATTCATCATTAATAATTGAAACTGTATTCACAAAGGATGGAGAGCCATTATACAAAACTGTACACCCAGATTCTGAACAACAATTATTTCCTTTTTAAAGTAGCCAAGGAACAGGCAGTTCTGCATTCAGCCAGTGCCGGTGACTGGTAGCATCAGAAAGCATTTGGTTAGACCAGAGTCAGGTAGTACAGAATGCATCAAACCATGCTATTGAAATGCCTCAACTTTTTTTTCAAAGCACATGTCACTTCTATTTGCGGATTCTCTCTGCTGAGTCTATTGAAGTTGCCAGCAATGTCAGAGTATTACAGATTTGCATGGCTTGCAGAAAGCTTGAACCCTTTACACCCACATTTGATGTTAGAGGTTACCAATGCTATTCTTCTTCTGGTAAGATAGTACAGATAGTGGTCGCAGGGAGTCAGAAAATGCTGAAAAGTTCATTTTGGAATATGGCAGATGAATTCTGAAGTGAGCTATTGTTTGTTGGCGACTTTAAAATTTGAGTGTGTATGGAAAGGTCAGGTAAATTAATTAAGCTGCAGTCCATCTATATAAATGCACTTTAGAGTTGCATCTTGTTTGTGTAACCAGGCAGAGAGCTGTTTTCTAGCAAACAGTGAATGGCATAAATTTCATTGAAAGTGCTAAGGGATTTCCCTAACGTACCAAAGTGAGGCAGTAATGACTTATATTGCTCTGCAAAAATGGAGAATATAAAACTCAGAAGAAATGCTGTTACAAAAAGGATATCTTTTAATTTGTTCCCACAAACCACTAGTTCATCACAAAATCATCAAGTACCAAAGTTAGGCTCTATTGCAACATTTATTATCAAAGCATCAAGAGACTTAAATTGCGATGTGGATCACTTGTACACAAATGGTGAATTTATTTGCCTCAATTGTTTCAGTTGTAATCCTTTCAAATGTTATTTGTGTATTTATTAAAAATAAGTCAGATTTTGAGGCAAAATACCAGAGAAAGTAATCCCATTTATTCCAACATCTCCTGCTTTTTTAAATTCCATATATTCAAGAGGTTTACCTTATATCATTTCAGGGTCTTAGTTGAAATAAACTTTTTTCCACTGAAGAACCTTATCAAATGTAATAGATCCAAAACACAAAAAAACCAAATCCACCAAACCAGGCTTCCATCTGATATAAAACTGGGGAGTTTGCTTGAATCAAAAGTGTGTTAAATTTGGCTTCACTATATTTTAGCTATTATTAAAAATGAGAATATGGATACCCGCTGTTGTTACTGTGGTTGTGTGGGCTGCATGGTAAACATTGTAAACTGCAAGTAGTGGAATATTAACTGTTTATTGGGTGGTGTTTTCTTCACCTTTCCGAAATTTGTTAGTTTGGTACCTTTGAAACAACAGAAATAACTAAAACTGATAACAATCTCTCCCACCCCATCGAAATAGAAAACATTTTCTGAAGGAAATAGTAAGTTACTATGTAGTCCAATCACAAACAAGAGAAATCTCTTGAAGTCCTGATGAAGAGCCTCGGCCCTGTACACTTTTCCATGGATGCTGCCTGGCCTGCTGAGTTCCTCCAGCGTTTTGTGTGTTGCTTTACTATATAGTGATATGTTCCAATGTTCAACATTCCATAAAGTGCTTGTCTTAATTAAAGGAAGTTACATCTTAATATTGGATTCTGTTTCCACTCTAGGTTCTGAAAATTCAATATGTAAGTGGCAATGTCAGTAGCAATCATTTACAATGAGACATGAAGCTGATCCTAGATAAACATAAGCTGGACCCTGGCCTGGCTAACATTTGCATGACCCCTACACCACCAAAACAGATACTCTTTGTACAATTTTGATGTGTGAAGGTTACCATTTCAAATGTCCCTACACACAAGAATTATATTTCAGAATGTGACTTGATGAGGTGATATATGAAAGTATTCCTTTTATCGACATGGTCCTTTCAGACAATTCAATCATACACAACTATTTTGGTAAGTTATGTGTTTTGGTGAAGGAGATTGAG
Organism: Hemitrygon akajei; assembly: GCF_048418815.1. Lineage (NCBI taxonomy): Eukaryota > Metazoa > Chordata > Chondrichthyes > Myliobatiformes > Dasyatidae > Hemitrygon > Hemitrygon akajei. Next base: position 99,341,248 of record NC_133136.1, read on the forward strand.
AAAGAGAAGGAAAATGGGTAACCTTAGTAAAATCTATTAAAACATAAATAGTTTATTTTGCATCACTTATAATAATTAATAAGCATTTTCCTTTTTTTCTGTTCTTTGAGTTAGTTTGAATAATTTTACAGGTAATTTGTTTAAAGGTTTAAAATTAAAATGAAGTGATATCTACTACTCAAAGATAATAGTCATCACTGAACTGTATGTCTAAACTGCCTCTGCAAAATAAATTTCTTAAAATCTCCAGGCCGATGCTTTGTTTAAGCTACATTAATGTACGTTTTAAATTTATTTCCAAGGCATTTCCGGAGTGGGAGGGGTTTTCTGGTTATAGTTTTCCATTTTGGTGTCCTGTTAACATTGGGAACAGTTGCCCTCTAGTGTTGAAAGAAAGAATATAATCCAGGAGTCTGTGAAATATAAAGGTGTGTTGAACCTACGGAATTAGTTCACTTTCTCTATAAATTACAATGTTTTGAGTCACTCTCAATATCTTCTGATACTGTTATTTCTCCAGAGTGTTGTTTGCTGCATTTTTGCATGAGTAATTGGTATTTACCAGTTCTATGGGCACTTCAATTTCACTGAAAGAATAATTGTTTTACTGTGTTGCATTGTGTCTTATTTCAACTTTTAGAAATAGTGTTTAGTTCATTGCTGAGTTTAGTAGTAATCATTTAAATTGTGGTATATTGGTTATGCGGGGAAGTTGAAATTCAATGTAGCAGGATATTGCAGCAGTATTAAAGAACTATGAAAAAGAAATCCAAGTTGATTTGAAGAAACCTTTCTGAAATTCTAAATATAATCACTCTGATATGAAAGCTTTATTGCTTCATTTTACCAAAATAAAGCTGTACTTTTATAGAAAGGATATTGGTTGTAGAATTAATCTCTGCAGTACCTGTTGTTTGTGTGAAATGCCTGCTGATTTGTTCTGTAGGAATCTGATTTCCACACATACATCTGTATCAAACATTGGAACGTGTTGTATTCATGATACATTCATTGGTTAGAAATAGTCAAATAACAATGTCAGTAAATGACCACTACCAACTCTCATATCTGACGGTGGAAGAGTCTGTGGTTCCTATATTAACCTTATCAGCCACCATAGTGCCCACAAAACTGGAATGCAAACATCCTCCATTAATATGTGACAGTGGGAGAGATCTCTTTCTATTTATAGAGCTCAACAATTACTTATGGCTTAGTTGCTAAGCCTCCAAGCTTCTTTTGTGCCAAGGGTCTGGTGTTCCAAAGCTCAAGAAGATGGTGCTGACTTTAAGGGTTCTGTGGTACCCAGTTGCTCCTGCATTTTGCTCAATTTTTAGAGTGATTACTATCGATACATTACATAACAGGAAGAATATCTAGATGGTATACAGAAGAGGAGAACTTCCTAAGGATGCAGGTGGAAAGGGTTACAGCTGGAGGAATAATAAATAATTCAGTCAGGTTTCAGTGGGGTGGGGAGTCACAGATGATTTCTTTTTCAAGACGGATGAACGTATCTTATTCTTCCTTGTAAAGGAGCTCAAAGGAAGTAGAAGGCCATGGTAACATTAAGAACACCCATCACTTTGTAGGCACTGCATGCCAACTCAGAAATCCACTTGAAGTGGACAACAAACTATTTTCTGTGACCACATAGTCTGTGACTCTGCTATACAACCCAGACACGCCAGCACCCTGTTGAGAAACGAACCTTTGCTATCACACACACAATGAGATAGAGTAAACTTGAATTACTGCACATTGAACATTATTTACTCAAATAGGGCTTGAGATTTCCTGTATTGTGTGCTACATAATGGGAGGCCCCTATCTGAATGGAGGCCAGAAGGTGGCAGGGAAATAATACAGGAGAGCCAGCAGAGGTGCCAAATGGTCTCCTATGTTGTCAGAAAATATAAGAATAAAATACTTTCTTGGAGTTCGGTGCTGAGCATCTGGGCTGTGATTTCACCATCTAGGCATGCCAACGATCTTGATTGACTGAATGACAGGTAATAGCAGTGGCATGGGTTAGGTGGCAATGCTGGGATCACAGGATTTACATCCTCAGGAGCCTATGCCACTTCCCTGAGAGTGGCATCTCTGTCGTCCTTGTTATTGTCAGGAAATGTAGAGGACGCTTGCCCAAAAGCAGAGCAGTGGAGACGAGTTAGTGGTGAGTGATAATGAAGAATAGACTGCAAAATAACAAGCCATAAAACACGAGTGAACAGATACTTAATGCAACAAGGCAATAGGAGTGACTGATTGAGGCAATTTAGTTTGGTGAGTTAACAAGGGCTGTGGATGGACTCATGACACTCACGTGCACAGTCTGTGTGCTCACTCTGACCATTCCAGACCCCAAGGGATGTCTGTCAATGGCCACGATGAAGAAGGGGTGAGAGATGGGCTCAGTAGGGAGTCCAAGCTGCACACACACTGTCAGGCCCAGAAAGTTGCCTGCTGTGCCAGTATCTACCAGAGCCCTGTGCGCGTAGAGCTGTCACGGTGTGGAGAAGAACAGGGAGTGTGAGTTGGGCTATGATGCTGGGATGAGGGGGCCGCTGGGAGCTTACCAGGTGGAAGGCTCCTCATCTCTGTCTGGTGGTGCCATTTCCCAGATGCAGAGGACATTTGATGCGTTGGAAGTAGACACATAAGCTGTTTTTCCTTCAACAGTTGTGCTCTTGGGCCATTAAAGAAGCTCTGTTTACTTGCCTGGGTTCTGGAGGCGTTCCTGAGGAAGGTCTTGCAGCCTGAAATAGTTCTGGCTGACAATGTCAAGGTCGTGGTATGTGACAATTGTCAACGTGAAGGGCCGGAGTGATGTGGCTTTCAAGGTCAGTCAGACAGTTCATCTTTCAAGCACTTCGAGAGGCCTCGATGGTAATGGGTCAGCAGCACTTCTGCATTGCAGCTATACTCTGCCATGAGGGTATTGAATCCCACAGTGTAATCCAGCACCAAACGAGAGCCTTTATGTGGGTGAAGTATCCAATCTGCTGCCTCCCTTCCATGGCATATCTCAGGGGTGAAATCCTCATATCTGTTGCAAATGGCACTTATTTTCCCAGTGAGCAGTGGCCAAGGTCAGAGTTCAGCTAGCTAAGAAAGATTTCAAAGGCATTCTTGGCTTGGCCCATAAAATACAGAGATAGCTGGAGCTCAAAGTACAAGTCACACTGGGACGGGCATTTGCGGCATTAGTTTGGAGATCTGTCGAAGCGATTGGGAACTGGAGTCTGACGCTCTGAGAGAGGACTGGTTGTATTGAGATTGAGAGTGGTGAGGAGGGTAGCAGGTTGCTACTGCTTCTGGATCGTGTTCTCATGTCAATAGGCAAATTCCACTAGGCAAGCAAACACTACCTGGTCAGTCACTGCTTCTCTCACCTTGTCAGGAAATGTGGAGGAGGCTTGACCCAAAGGCAGTGCTGCGGAGATGACTTAATAGTAAGTGATAACTTTAATTACAAATGGTAAAGTAGTAAAACACAAGGGACCACAAAACAAAGAGAACAGATGCTAAACTTACAGGGAACATGGTAACTGATGGCAAGGAGCAACTGGTTGAGGCTGGCTGGTTCGATGAGCAAACGAGGGCTGTGGGTGAGAGCTGGGTTTAAATTGACTAGAGGTAATGAACTAGAAACTAGTGGCAGGTGATTCCTGTTAGCTGGTGGAGACTGGGAGGTGCCTGCCCATGCAGGCTTGACAGTTATGTCTTGGTGCACAGATGGCTAAAATGCCAGGACTCCCTCCAGGCCACAATTCGACACTGGTATCCAGAGCCCTGATGACAGTTGTTCAGGTTTAGCTGCAGGCCACATATATTGAGTGATATTTACTGGATGTTCTCTGCATCATGTCTGGCTATGTGTACGAATGGAATTCTCCACCACTGCTCTCTCTTCTCTTTGTACCTGGTTCATGTTGCAGCCAAGTAAAATTTTGGTTTAGGTCATGCTTGGCAAATTGTGTGCAGTTGTGGTTGCCCCATTGTGGGAACCTTTAGAGCGGGTACAGACTTGGTTTACCAGGATCTTGCCTGGAATCGAGTGTATGAAGTATCAAGGGAAGTCAGACAACGTTTCCACCGGAGACGGAGGGGAGGCCTGGGAGAAGTTTCAATTAGTTTGCCATTGCCACATGTCCTGAGAGACAGTGACTGATGGCAAGGAGCAACTGTTTGAGGCTGGCTGGTTCGATGAGCAAACGAGGGCTGTGGGTGAGGAGCTGGGTTTAAATTGACTAGAGGTAATGAACTGGAAACCAGTGGCAGGTGATTCCTGTTAGCTGGTGGAGACTGGGAGGTCTTGCATAACCTGTCTTGCATATTGTTCATACAAATCAATTCATTACAACACCAGCTCAAGTTGGTACAGGGTAAAACGATAGCAGTGCAGAATAAAATGTTTCAGTTACAGAGGAAGTGCAGATAGACAATAAAGTGCAAGGTCATAATGAGATAGAATGTGAGGCCAAGGGTCCATCTTGTCATACAAGACGTTCAGTAGTCTTTGTAACAGCAGAATTGTAGCTGTCCTTGAGCCAGGTGGTACCTGCTTTAAGGCTTTTGTATCTTCTGTCCACTGGGAGGGAGAGAAGAACAAATGCCTTGGTTGAGTGGGGTCTTTGTTTATACTAGCTACTTTACCTAGGCAGCAGAAAGTGTACACAGAAGCAATGGAGGGGAGACTGATTTCTGTGATGTCCACAACTTTCTGCAGTTTCCTGTGGTCATGGGCAGAGGAGATGTCATAACAAACGATTATTGCATCTGAACAAGATGCTTTCTGTGGTGCTTTGTTAAAATTTGGTGAGTGAGAGTCGATGGGGATTGCAAACTTTCCTTAGCTTTCTGAGGAAGTCGAGGCACCAGTGAGATGTTAACAGGAAGGTCCATGACTAGTGCTGTTGTTTGTTGACATTATTGGAAAGGTTGTTGACATGATACCTATGTAAGGTTCTGTCTCCTTATTGGTGGTATCGTATGCAAACTTGTAGATGGAGTTCAAGCAGAGTTTGACTGCGGAGTTGTGAGTGCGCAGGGAATAGAGTAGAAGGCTTGTGGAGTACCACTGTTGCAGTTGATCGTTGTTGAGATATTTCTGCCTAACCTTACTGTTTATGATCTGTTGGTCAGTGAATCGAGGATCCAGTTGAAAAATGAAGTGTTAAGTTTGCAGATGAACTTGCTTGGACTTATACTTTTGAAGGTGGAGCTGTAGTCAATAAACAATAGTCTAATGTAAGTGTTAAAGACATACCAAGAACACAATCTGGCCAGATGTTTTATAACTTTTTATAAAATTACGGCAGGAATAGGTAGGGTAGATCATAGAGTCTTAAAGCATGGAAACAACATTGTTAGCCCAACTGTCCATTCAAACCAGTACAATAAGCCAGCATTTTCTCAAAGCCTTCTAAACCTTTCCCAATCGTTGTACCCAGATGTTGTGAGACAGTCAGAATCTTGTCCCCAGGGCATAAGTGTCAAATATTAGAGGACATGCATTTATGGAGATGGAGATGGAGGGGGGGGGGAGAAAAGGGGGGGGGGGAGAAAGGGGGGGGGGGAGAGAGGAGAGAGAGAGAAGAGAGAGAGAAGAGAGAGAGAAGAGAGAGAGAGAGAGAGAGAGAGAGAGAGAGAGAGAGAGAGAGAGAGAGAGAGAGAGAGAGAGAGAGAGAGAGAGAGAGAGAGAGAGAGAGAGAGAGAGAGAGAGAGAGAGAGAGAGAGAGAGAGAGAGAGAGAGAGAGAGAGAGAGAGAGAGATTGATTGATTGATTGATTTAAAGGTCATGCACAAGGCACGTTGTTTTTACACAGCTACCTGAAAGAGGCTGCCTAAGGAAGTGGTGGAAGCAAATACAACAATGGGATTGAAAGGGCTTTTAGATAGACACGTGAGTATGCAGGGAAAGAAGGGGCATCAGTCATATGCAGACAGGAGAGAATTAGTTTAATATGACACAGTGTTCAACACAGACTTCATGGGCCAAGAGACTGCTTCTGTACTGTGCATTCTGGTGTTCTTTCGTGTTAGTGCTGTCTTGATTTGTCACTTCGCTTTGAGGACACAACTGAAAGGTGCACAAATCTCTTCAACCAAGAATCCAAGCATCTTTACATGGGATATCTTCACTACCTGGCACTGTACTTGCCCGATGAGCCGTCGTATTTTACTGAAATTGCGTCAGAGTGTTGTATTGCTACCATTGCAGGGACTGAGTGAAGTTGTAAAATTCTGTTCATTGTGCAAATCTGTCACAATATCTTTTCCAAAATTCATAGTGCTAAAGCTATAATATTTTAACTATTAAGTACATTAAGTTCACCATATTGTCACTAACAGTTTCACCCAACCTTTGTTTACCTATACTAACTTTATAACTTTAAGTAGTTTCAATCACGGTACTAACTTCTGTATTATTTTATCCTGAGCTTTAAATCACTAAGTGTGTAACTAAAGTTTATTACATAGACAGTTAGGATGATGTGTCTTTTGGGTCACTCTTGCAATGTTACTCTGCCATATTGCTAAAAGGAGAAAGAGGCAAGGGCAGAGTGGTGAGAGGGAAAGGGGTGCGTGCATGCATGATTGTCAGCCTGTCAATCACAAGAGACTGGACGATGGGGTGGGGGGGGGGGGTTAACACTCAATGAAGGTGAAGACAAGGTGTTTTAATAGCATCATATTTTTAGTTTCAGCCCTACAATTGGCTACAGTCTCAGTCTAGAAAGTTCCAGTTGAAGGTAATTCTATCTGTTTCATGGGGATAAGGAGAAAGTTGCTCCTGCCAGTTATCTGCTGCTGTTAGTGATGAGCATGTGCTACTTTTCCTGCAAAAGGCAATGAAATTTAGTCATCAGTCATGGAGAATATTGATAAGTATATAGGTATACTGAAGCAGTACTGTTGTATGAGGCTACAGTAGCTGTTAATGTTGGATATGAGTACTGCTAATGATTATTGATAAGTGAGGGAAGGGACTGCATTGCATTGTACATCTGAAAAATCTTTTTGCTGAACTCGCCTACATCTGTAAGTTTATCGAAAAATTTCCAGCCGACATTAAAACACAAGACAGAGGAGCATAACTAGTCCATTCAGTCCATTGAGTCTGTCCCACTATTCTATCATGGCAGATTTATTATCCCTCCTACCTTCTCCCCATAATCTTTGCTGCCATGACTGACCAAGGACTTTCCAAGCTCTGCTTTAAATATACCCAAAGACTTGGCGTCCATGTCATCTGTGACAATGAATTCCACAGAGTCATCACCCTCTGGCTAGAGAAACTCCTCCTCATCTCCATTCTCTATTCTGAGGCTGTGCCCTCTGGTACTTGACTCTTCCACTATTGGAAACATCTTCTCCACATCCACTCTATCTACACCTTTCAATATTCAATTAGTTTAAATGAGATCCAACCACACCCCCCCCCCCCACCATCACATTGTTACAAACTTCAACATGTTCAGACCCAGAGCTATCAAACACTTCTCATATTCTTAGATAAGGGGCCCACAACAGCTCACAATATTCCAAGAGTGGTCTGACCAATGCCATAAAAAGCCTTATCAATGTCTTCAGTGATTGGCTCCAGGTATCCACCTCCATCTACTCGCTGCATTTCCTGGCAGACAGCCTGCATGACAGGTACTTGTTACATGACCACCCCTTTTCATTTCCAGTAAGGCCCTATCTGCAGTACTAGAAAAGTACAGTATAGAGACTGCTCAGTCCTTATTTCAATAGACAGTAGACAATAGGTGCAGGAGTAGGCCATTCGACCCTTCGAGCCAGCACCGCCATTCACTATGATCATGGCTGATCATCCACAATCAGTTCCCCGTTCCTGCCTTCTCCACATATCCCTTGACTCCACATCTTTGACCAAATGCACTTATTGATACATTCACTTCCATTAATTGTGAAAACCAAAACACAATGGAGATCACCTGTTTAAACTTTAAATGGAATGGTGTGACTGCAATTAACATCAGTGACTCCTTTGTTTGTTGTTGCCCTTCCTGCTCTCTGGTTCTATTCATCTTAATTGTGACAATAATTGTAAAAAGCATGTGTCATGTGTTCATTCTGCCAGTCCTGGGTCAACAAGGTGTAGGTTAACCAATTGTTGAATTTCCTCTGTCCATTTTCAGGCACTTATTCCCCATTATATTGTTAAATGCATTTGAGCTGAAGATCACAGCTTATTGTCATGAAATGTAGTAGTTTCAAACTGAGCTAATGCAACAATATTTGACCTTGGCTGCCACCTTATCCATTAGCACAGGGCAAGTCATTGTGCCTTTTTGTTGACAGTATCTAGCAGCTATGGGCCACATGAAATACGCACACATGGAAATATAAAGGTATCTGTGATTGCGGAGAAAGTGTCCTGACTTTACTTGAAAGGCAGGCAGAGAAGAACAGATAAATGAATATTTGATGTTGCAGGTTTGCCGAGCATAGCAATTAGCTTGCATTACATTTCATCATCGAGGTGACATCTTCAACGCACGGTGGTTGGTGTTTCTGTCTGGGCTTTCTTGCATTTATATAGCCCCCCCCCCCCCCCCCCGTCCACGCCTCCATCCTGATGGACTACCCCTTCAGCTGATCTTTGAGTTCTGTTGGCCTGTGTTTCTTCTGACTTTTAGGCATTCGTAGATGGTGTCTATGTTTGTAGATAGGGATATGTTTGATTATGGAGTGGTCAGAAGAAAACCACACTTCAAAAAATTCTCGTGCCTGCTTTGTGTTTGCCTGTGCCAGAACCCCAGCGCTGCCCCGGTTAAAGTGGTGTCTTTGATCTTCATGTATCGAGATCAGCAACAGTGGATCATGTCTCTGTACCGCCAGATTGTGTTTTTGAGACAAGCTGGTTGGTTTGTCATTGATTTGTCAGTAGTTGTGATACTGTGAGGTTTGAGCAGTTGAACTATCATTTCCGAAATATTCTGGGTGTAGGGCAAGGTTGTGTGTGGTTGGGCAAAGTAGCAATTGACTCACGTTCCTGGATGTACTTGTTGTGTGAAGAACATTAGAGGCATCCGTCTACCTGAATGGTATACACATGGACCAAGTATTGAACTACCATAACAATCACCCAGCCTGCCACAAGAAAAGCTGCATTCACACCTTATTTAAGAGAGCACAAGCACACTGCAACACCACCAAACTTCAGGCTGGGGAAGAGAAGCACTTTTCCAAAGTGCTCCAGAGCATCAGTTACCCATGGAATTTCATCAGGTGATGCTTCCTAAGGAGAGAAGTTCTGCAGACCTTACTCAACATGCATTGAAATAGCAACTTGGCCCTACATCAAGAGTATCTGACAAAGGGCCAGACAGGACGTAAACTCTCAATTCATTTCCAGGAACACAGATTGATGATACGGAGACATAATCCACCGTCGCTGATCTCGATACATGAAGACCAAGGACACCACTTTAACTGGGACACCGTGGAGGTTCTGGCGCAGGCAAACACAAAGCAGGCATGAAATATTTTAGAAATCTGGTTCTCTTCATATAACTTTATGAATAAACATATCAAAACAGACACCATTACAAACCCCTAAGAGCCAAAGAAACAGGAGCCAATAGAATTCAAAGATCAATTGACCGTCAGGACCGAGGCAAGTGAACAGTGGCCTGTATAAACATGAGCACCCACAGAGAGAAACACCAATGACTGCGCACTAAGGATGACTCCTGGACTGGTGATGAAACGTCTGCAAGCTAATTGCCAAGCTCGGTGAACACTGCAACTTCAAACACCTCAACCCGGACTACCAATATACACCACTATCCTAGATAAATTAATATAGCAATCTTTCAGCTGTTCCTGGACCTTTATTGTTAAGCAGGTAACATAAAGTACATACTCTAACTCTAACAGAGATCACTGTTATCCAACTTATTGAACACCAATTGCAGGTCTATACTGATAGAAACTATGCCTTATCATGTTGACCTTTTGGTCAGATATTATAAGAGAAGGAATGATGCATATAGGGAACACAGTCAGAGAAGTAAGCAGACTGTAATTTTTTAGTGTATTCTTGTCAAGTAGTATCCTTTACTCAGAGACCTTACTTGGAGAATCTCTGGTTATGTGTAATATTATATAATAATCCCAAACTTCATGAATTTTGCATAATTCCATTACAAAAAGCCCACAAAGGAAATTTTGCCCAATGACTCCTAAGTGAGGATGAACTAATGGTATTTGATGTGTTGTTGTATCTGAGCTGCCTTTCCTGAATGTTACATCTGTTTCACTTTAACTTGCATGAGTATGGTTAACTACTGACTGTGAAGCCTGATAACTGAACTGAATGGGAGCAGCTGTTAGCTGTTAAATTATTATGAGGAGAAATATTTTGCTAGGTTGTCCAATTCAGCTGAATGTTAGATTTTCAATTATAAAGGGAATGCTGTTTCTTGCATTTTGGAACTACCATGTTGAACAAATATAAATTAAAATTGTGCCTTTCTCCAGGCTATGGGAACAATGGGAGCTAAAAGCAGTAATGGGAATTTGGAGATGATGCAGACAGATTTGTTCCTCGGTGCCTGATAGTCTCATTAAAATGCTACATGAGTCAGATCCTTTGTAGAAAGCTGAAATGTGGATTTTCTACAATCTCATGCTCACCTAATAAACTTATTACTCTTCTATCAGGTGTATGATTGAAATGATGTTTAGTCTGGTTGCTCTTGGCAATTCAATACCTTTAGCACTTTCTGAAAAAATTAAATGTTTGTCACTTCACACATCAAAACAAAGAAATATATTGTCAAACATACTATGTGTATTCTCCATTGCGATTGCCTAAAATCTACAGCTTGTTGATTGTACCTCTTTATTAGAAACTGTCAACCCTGTCCATGAGATTTGTGATTTATGTTAGCTTTGCAAGACCTTAAACATCCATGGGTACGTGGAGTTGGATAGTTCTTCAGTTTTATTTAACTTCAAGCTTAAAATATATGAACTGAAAACCCAAGTCAAAGCAACGAATCCTTCAAGAGCCGCAACTTCCCCTTATTCCTGTAACCATCTTCACATCCTCCACGGAACAGAATACTAATGAATCAGAAGGCACAGAGAAATGTGCCTGTTTATTGGCAATTGTAAATCATGCTTAGTGTGTGGATGAGTGGTGGAGTGTTGAAGGGATGTGGGATGATTAGGGAGGGAAGGCCATAAGACATAGGAGCAGATTTAGGCCATTTGGCCCATTAAGTTTGCTCCACCATTTGATCATAACTGATTTATTTTCCATCTCAACCTCAATCTCCTGCCTTCTCCCTATAACATTTGACACCCTTACTAATCAAGAACCTATCAACCTCCACTTTAAATACACCCACAGCTGTCTGTAGCAATGAATACCATAGATTCTCTGGCTAAAGAATTTCCCCCTTACCTCTTTTCTGGAGGGATATCCTTCTCAGGTGGTGCCCTCTGGTCCTAGGGTCCTAGATTTTTCCACAGTGTGAAACATCCCCTCCACGTCTGTCTAGGTCTTTCAGCATTCAATAGGTTTCAGTGAGATCCCCTTCTTCTTATAAACTCCATTGAGTACAGACCCAAACCTGTCAAATAATCCTCATACATTAACCCTTTCACTCCTGGAATCCTCTGGAATTTATCCAAGGCCATTCTTAGAGGTGTGGCTCAAAAGTACTCACAATACTCCAAATGCGGTCTGACCAATGCCATCTTCTTGGTACTGCCATCAAGGAGGAAGTACAAGAGCCAAAAGATCTACATTCAATGATTTAGGAACAGTTTCTACTCCTCTGTCATCAGATTTCTGAATGGTTGACTAACCCATGAACACTACCTTATCAATCCTTCCTTTGTACTCTTTATTTATTGTAATTTATAGTTATTTCATGAGGTTGCACTATAATGCTGCTGCAGTTTAACACATCACACATCATATTATAAACCTGATTCTGAATCCAAATGTTGAAATTTTTGAGAAAAAGCTAAAAATCAATTCATGTCTTTTTTTAATATTTTAATGGAAGTGGGAAAGTTGGAAAGATTTGGTTTTAATGGAAATACTTTTATCACGAAGATGAAAGATGATGTTCTGTTTCTTTTTTTTCTGAAGAAGAATCAAACAATTTTAGGGAAACAGGTGGTCAAGCACCATTTGCAAAGCCAGATTATCATTTAAAATAAAATCCATTCAACATATTGAAAGAAGAATACGTTTGTTTAGAATGGCTTATAATTGGTTGTACAAGACCACATGGAATACTGGACCTTTAGTGAAACAGCTAGTCTGTATAACTATTTTGGGCTCTTTTGTATTTTTTTCTGCAGATTAGATCTCTTTGATGGGGATGTGTGGCAGTCATCTCCGGCAGTGCTAGTGGATCTCCCAAGGTTTATCGCCGCTTCATTTGAAAATGGCCCGAAGTTCAGCTTCAGGGGAAATTGACCAAGTTTCCACTGAGTGATCACCTGCAGAAACCCAGGAGAGAGTCGCTTCAATTGCTTCAACCTGTCAGCTTTGCAGAAGATAAAGAGTAATTGTTTCTGCAATGGTTACATGAGCTGCGGTGACATACTGGCAGACGTTGTTTGTATTCAGTTCACTGACAACTCATCAAAGGGGAGAGAGGCAGGAAAAGGTGCCCGGATCAAATCATGAATATTTTTATGAAGTTTCCTCGGCATTTGCGGAGGATGGTATTCTTACTGGTGGCCTTCTGCATGGTGAGTGTTATTATATCAGCTTATTACCTTTATACTGGTTACAAGCAGGAGCTGGAGCTTTCTAAACCAACCCCAGAACAAGACTGCAGAGATCCAAAACTTTTACTGTACAGATCGTTTGAAATGAAGACTGCAAAGCCGATTGACACATCCAGAACGGACCCCATGGTTCTGGTGTTTGTTGAGACACAATATTCACAGCTTGGACAGGAGATTGTGGCAATTTTGGAGTCAAGCCATTTTAAGCACCACACAGAAATTGCCCCTGGCAAAGGGGACCTGCCAGCCCTAACAAATAAGGACAGGGGACGATATGCACTAGTTATATATGAAAATATTTTAAAATATGTGAATATGGACTCATGGAATAGAGAGCTGCTTGATAAATACTGCATGGAGTATAATGTTGGCATTATAGGTTTTCACAAAGCCAATGAAAATAGTTTTCTGAGCTCACAGTTGAAAGGTTTCCCACTGAACCTGCACACCAACCTTGCTTTGAAGGATTGCTGTATCAACCCACGATCTCCGTTGCTGCGCATCACCAAAGCTAAAGAAATTGAGAGGGGCCCACTCCCAGGAGAGGACTGGACTGTGTTCCAATTCAATCACTCCACTTACCAGCCCGTGTTACTTGCTAAACCAAGATTGACTGAAAACACTCCTCACCAGATCACTGACGAGGTTCTTCAAGCCACGGTTGTTCAGGACCTGGGGCTGTTAGATGGTATTCAGCGAATCTTGTTTGGGAACAACCTCAACTTTTGGCTGCACAAACTTATCTTCGTGGATGCAATCGCTTTCCTTACAGGGAAAAAATTGTCGCTCTCCCTGGAAAGGTACATTCTTGTGGATATTGATGACATATTTGTGGGAAAAGAAGGAACAAGGATGAATGTCAATGATGTGAAGGTAAGGAAAGCACTTCAATGTATGTAATGGTCTGACTTTGATTTTCTTTCAAATATTACTTGTTATATGATCTCACTCAGTGTATACTGTACAAAATGATTCTGAAGTGTCAATGCATTAGAATTCTTTCAGAAACCAAAAAGAAACCTCAGAATAGGCTGGTTACCTTTTACCTACTTAACCGTTCATCCTATTGGTGAACTTCGTTAATCTTGGCAGAAGCAACTTCTGAAGGGTCAATGGCTTATTGCCATTTAAGACACAAAAAAAATTGGTTTTGTTTTCCAGTGGTTCTTTGCCTTTGCTTGATGTGACTGAGAGAGACTTTAACACCTTGCTGAAAACAGAACATATGGCTTCATGCAGTGTAGTTCTCATTTGTAGGAATGTGGAGCTCGTAATGGATTTTCACCAAGTCTGTATTCAGTGGGCTGCCCACTTGCTGGAAAACCTGACAATTGTTGCTTGGGTTTCAATGTCAACTGCGATGAAGGTGAAAACTTACTGTGTTGGACCGTGTTTTCTGTAAAGTAATCATGTTCAGTAGTTCAGAAGAGTGAAGAAGAGGCTAGGTGTGTATACATAATAAAAAACTTCAGTTCCCAGTGTGCATTGCGGACAGTTCACTGAGAACAGGAAGTTATGTTGGTGAACAGGTCATACACATGCTCTTGGCGGGCTGAAGAGTCCCAAGTAAAAAGTGGTCGGACAGAAGCCATTCTGTGAATCTGTAAATAAAATAGTTCTACTGTTTTTACCCATGCATGTTTGTTTCTGTTAAAGTACAAACATAACAATATGGAACCTGATTGCTTAGAAATTCAATTACATAGCACTATTTTTTGTGCCGTATGATTAAAATTTTACCTGCAGTGTATTCAAATGGGATAAGAACAATTTGTAAGTTGTCTCTAGAACTCTACATGTTCAAATGGGCTGTTAGGATCACAAGTTGCACCTGTGCATCCAGCGTAATTTCTGTTTTGTTTGTAAGAGTCTCTGTGCTGCAAGTAAACAGAGGTAGGGCTATAAACAGAGCTTCCCTTATTGGAAGCAATAACTGTCCAATAAACAGTAGTGTCTGGTGCAAAGGCACAACATATGGTGCACAAAATTCCTAAAGGCAGACAGCATCACTTCTCCTGTAAAAGGAAAATTAATTCAGACAGACTGTTAAATATTTCCATACATGAAAATATGCGATTGATTAACAATATGCAGTTATAAATTCAGCCAATTATAAATTTACTCATTCTCTAGGTCTGTTTATTACGTGAATTCCCCCTTACATGAATTCCCCCTTGCAACTTGTGATTGACATTTTGACCTATTACAGAATATCATCAACTCAGTCATAATCACCTCTACTTGAATACTTCTTAACGCTATCCATCTTTATGCCAGTGCTTTAGCTGACCCTGTACCCTGACTCCTGCTTCCACTCTGATTCAGTGCAGACACCTGCTTTACTGCAACCACTCATGATGTCAGAAAGCTATTTCCTCTTTCTTGTTCATATCCAACTCTGATATGAAAGGCATCAGTCTATCTGTCCATCTCCTGATGTACTGCATTTGACTGAAATTAAACATTTTACAGAAATGTATCATTCTTCAGAAGATCTTAAGCACTAGTGCACTTACCTGGCAAAAGACCCCACTTAACAGCATTTTTGAGCCCATTCAGCAATCGTATGGACAGGAAAAACCTTACAGGCATTGAGCATTTTCCCAGGAGCAATAGTCTTGACTTCTCTGCCTACAGCAACTTATCCAATCAATAGCTCCTCATTGTTGCCCCTTGAGCTGAGTTTAGAACCATAGAACATTACAGCACAGAAACAGGCCTTTTAGCCCTTCTTGGCTGTGCCAAACCATCTTTCTGCCTAGTCCCACTGACCTGCACCTGGACCATATCCCCCCATACCCCCCTCATCCATGTACCTGTCCAAGTTTTTCTTAAATGTTGAAAGTGATCACATATTTACCACTTCATCTGGCACGTCATTCCACAATCCCACCATTCTCTGTGTGAAGAAGCCCCCCTAATGTTCCCTTTAAACTTTTCCCCCTTCACCCTTAACCCATGTCCTCTGGTTTTTTTTCTCCCCTAACCTCAGTGGAAAAAGCCTGCTTGCATTCACTCTATCTATACCCATTATAATTTTACACAGCTCTATCAAATCACCCCTCATTCTCCTACGCTCCAGGGAATAAAATCCTAACCTATTCAACCTTTCTCTGTAACTCAGTTTCTCAAGTCCCGGTAACATCCTTGTAAACCTTCTCTACACTCTTATATCAAGTTTGTTGTGTCCCACTTGTCTGTGGACCCTAGTAGTGTCACAGCTTCTCCCCCAAGATTCCTGTGATGCTGTCCAAGCAGGTTGCAGCATCTTCGAAATGGTTGTCTTCAAAGTTTGTGAAGTTATTCTGAAATTGCTAAATCACTGTGGTGATTGTATTTCACTGACCTAGGTTAATTTCTTCAGGGACACTTCACTGTATTTCCCGTACAAGAGCACTGTATTGCTGTTACATTTCACTGCCATCCTTACATGCTGTTCTTCTGACTTGCAGTAAAATAGCTTGCCTCTCATGCAAATAGTCAACACTGCAAATCCACCTCTCTCGATCAATGCTCTAAAGATTTTCTTTATGACTTGGAATCTACAGCTATTAATAATATTACCTGCCTTTCTTGAGACCCATTCCCCTGTCTGAAGATATCATGTTCCCATTTCCTGCCATGCTGCTTCTCCACAACTTTTGGCTTTTGAGTTGGTGCTTCAAGTATCTAAGAGTAGACCAAATCAAGAGCTTGTCATGGTCCAACCGTGCAGATGTCATGGTCAAGAAAGCTTCCACAGGGGAGGAAAGAAGTTTAGTATGACCCCTTTGAACCCCATCAATTTTTATGAATGCACCGTCGAGAGAATCCTATCCAAATGCATCATGGGTTGGTATGGCAACTGCTCTATGGTGTCCGAAGGAAACTGCATGGGGTTGTAGACACAGCTCAGCTCATTACGAGGCCAGCGTCCTCTCCATGAACTCATGTCTATACTATTTACTACCTCAGTAAAGACCCCTCCCACCCCAAACATTCTCTCTTCTCCTCTCTCCAGTGGGCGGAAAATACAAAAGCCTAAAATACACACCGTCAGGCTCAAGGAAGCTTCTGTCCCACTGGGACATTGTTCATTGGTAAGAGAAGATGCACTCTTGACTCTCAGTCTTCCTCATTATGTTTTTCCCCTTATTGTCCACGGACAATGCATGCTCTCTGTAGCTGTTGCACCTCATTCTTTATGCAGGTGTTGTTTCATCCTGTGCTACCAAAATGCACTGTGCAATGACTTGATCTGTATGAATAGTATGCAAGACAAGCTTTCACTGTACCTCAGCACGCGTGATCATTATGAACTAGTTCCAATTGCATTTCTTCTTGTGCAACACCAGCAAGTTTCAGCTCAGCCACTGTCTTACATCCTTCCAGGAAGGATTTGCATCTCAACCCAGGCTTCACACTCCTGTAGGATGAACTATTGCCAGGTACAGTACTGTGCTGTTGACTAATCAGCTGTAATGATGACCAATCAGCTGATTGTTAAGTACGTAAAGGCCAAGCACACCACAAGTGAACAGTGCACTGATAGATAACGTCTCCTTGTATGGGAACGAAACATTTGCAAATGGATTGCCAAGACCAGAGAACGACTCAACCCAACCACATAATAAGACAATTACTCTATTAAAATAATTCTGTTATTTATTCTTAGTAATGCAAGATACAAATGTTAAAGTTTATAGCTCTTCACTATCTACGCTAAAATTCTATTCACCCGGGTGAAAACTCTATTCACCCCTATGCTCCCCATCTCTCCAACCAGTCACATCCTGCATGCACATGGATAACAAAACATTACACTGTGTTTTATTATGTCCATCTGTGGCTGTGGGCTGTAATTTACTAGGTGACTAGGTTCATAGGATAACATATCAATCTTGTGATGATGCTCACCACTGCTGAGCTGGAAAATGGTCCCTGGATCTATCTTTGTTGATGATTTATGGTCTCATTCAGAGTCTGAAGTACCAGAACTCCAATGTGTCATATCCCCACGAAGTCTTATGGCTGTGTGAAGTTGCTCTGTCTTTTGTTTCAGACAGTTGTGTCTCATTTTTATCTGTTAGAAGTATGGCTTCAGCCAAACAATAATGAATTCTTATTCATTGATCTTATAACCTTGTTGGCTTCGCAGAATATTCTGGAAATTTGGTTAACTTGATATCTTTACATGTTCAAGCAGTCCGAGACTCAAGAACATGGCTAATTACTGCACTTGCTCAACTGTGTCATATCTGATTTCACATAGAAGGTTCCTGTTAATCACAAAAATGCAGTTTGTTTTTTATTGTACATTTGGTTCAAACATCCGCATCAAACATCAAAACAAATTTGAGAGTCACAGGGGCAGAAGTGAGTTTAGTTACTATTACTAAGGAGAAGTTGAAAGATCTGAAAGTAATTAAGTCACCTGATCTACAGTAGAGGGTTCTAAAAGAGGTAGCTGAAGCAATTGTGGAGGCATTAGTAATGATTTTTCAAGAATCACCAGATTCTGGAATGGTACCAGAGGACAGGAAAATTGCAATGTTACTCCACTCCTTAAGAAGGGAGAAAGGCAGAAGAAAGGAAATTTTCGGCCAGTTAGCCTGAGCTCAGTAGCTGGGCAGTGTTCGAGTCGAGGATGAGGTCTCGGGGATCTTGGAGGCACATGACAAAATAGGCCATAGTCAGCACGGTTTCCTTAAGGGAAAATCTTGCCAGATAAATCTGTTGGAATTCTCTGAGAAAGTAACAGGCAGGATAGACAAGTGAGTCAGTGGATGTTGTTTACTTGAATTTCAGATAGACTTTGACAAGGTGCCACACATGAGGCTGCTTAACAAGATAAGAGCCCATGGTATTACAAAAAAACTAACATGTACAGACAATTGGCTGACTGGCAGGAGGCAAAGAGGGGGAATAAAGGAAGCCTTTTCTGTTTAGATGCATTACCACAGGAATCTGTATTAAGACTATTTCTTTTCAAATTATATGTCAATAATTTGGAATGCGGAATTGCTGGCTTTGCGGTCAGTTCAACGGACAGTATAAAGATAGGTGGAGGGACGGGTAGTACTAGGGAATCAGTGAGTCTTCAGGAGGACTTAGACAGTTTGGGAGAATGGGCAAAGAAGTGGCAGCTGGAATATAGTGTAGGGATATGTATGCTCATGCAGTTTAGTAGAAGGAATATAGGTGTAGAGTATTTTCTAAATAGCTGGCCAGTGGTGTAATAGTATCTGAATTGGACTTTGAGTCAAGTGTTAACATTCATTTGCAGAAGACTAGAATATAAGAGCAAGGATGTAATGCTGAGGTTTTATAAAGCACTGGTCAGACCACCCTGGACTATTGTGAGCAGCTTTGGGCCTCTTATCTAAATGTTTGGGGTTTGGAGAGGGTCCAGAGTTGGATTTGGAGAATGATTCCAGGAAAGAAAGAGTTAATGTGTGAGGAGTGTTTGATGGCTCTGGGCCTGTACTTGCTGACGTTTAGAAGAATGAGGGGTGATATCATTGAAACCTATCGAATGTTGAAAGGCTGAGACAGAGTGGATATGGAAAGGATGTTTCTTATAGTGGGGGAGTCCAGCACCAGAGGGCACAGCCTCAGAATACAGGGATGTCCAATTTAGAACAGTGATGAGGAGCAATTTCTCTAGCCAGAGTGTAGTGAATCTATGGAATAGATGGCCGTGGAGACCAAGTCATTAGGTATATTTAAAGCGGAGTTCCTAGGCTCTTGATGAGTCAGGGCATCAAAGGTTATGGGGAGAATGCAGGAGAATGTGGTTGAGGGGGATAATAAATCAGCTATGATGGAATGGCAGAGCAGACCAGATAGGCCAAATGGTTTAATTCTGCTGATATGTCTTATGGTCTCATGGTCTAAGCAAAGCAAATAAGCAAGAACGAGAAGATGCAGAACACAGGACAGATTCAAAGCCAAGTGTCTGCTCCAATCTCACACTGTAGTAATTGGATTATCTCAAGCATCTTCTTGTTGTTTTAATTCCCAGACAACATTCTGAGTTGTTCAAAGTAAATTTAGTATCCAAGTACATATATGCCACCATATACTGTGAGACTGTACATCAGCAGTGCCATTGGGAGGGGAATCCCAAAGTTCAAAGAAAATGTATTATTGAAGTAAGTACATACATCACCATATGCTACCCTTTTCTTGCAGGCATTCACTGTGAACAATGAAATACAATAGAATCAGTGAAAAACTACACACAATGAGTGACATTAACTAATGTGCAAAAGAAGACAAACAGTGCAAATATAAATAAAACAAACAATATTAATAATAAATAAGTAAGTAAGTAAACAATACTGAGAGCATGAGTTATAGAGTCCTTGAAAATGAGTCCATGGGTTGTGGAATCTTTTCAGTGTTGAGGTGAGTGAAGTTATTCATGCTGGTTCTGGAGTCTGGTGATTAAAGAACTATTCCTGAACTTCGTAGTGTGGCTGCTGTGTTTCCTTCTCAATGGCAGCAGTGAGAAGAGTTCATTGTCTGAGTGGTGAGGGTTCTTGATGATAGATGCTGCTCTCCTGTGGCAGCACTCTTTATAGATTTGCTCAGTGGTGAGCAGGGCTTTTTCTGTGATGGAATAGGCTGCTTCCTCCACTTTTTTTTCCAAGACTTATCATCACCAACAATGAAGGAATGATGATGCATTTCTCAGTCAGGAAAGTATACACTTTGAAGGAGCACCTGCAGGTACAGAGACAGAGAAGCAGTTTCAGCGACAGGTTACTATCGATGCAATGCTCCTCAGACAGGATGAAGAGGTCAATACTCCCCAATGCCATTAGGCTTTACAATTCTACCGCCAGGACTTAAGAACTTTTTAAAAGCTATTATTAATGCTTTTTGAGATAGTGATTTAGATGCATATCATATTTTTTACTGAGTTAAGTATTGTATGTAATTAGTTTTGCTACAACAAGTGTATGGGACATTGGAAAAAAAGTTGAATTTCCCCATGGGGATGAATAAAGTATCTATCTATCTATCTATCTATCTACACTTCCTTGGTATTTTTGTGGCTCTAATGTTACTGTGCCCATGTTTGG